>NC_091772.1:51903148-52528148 GCF_029378745.1 Bos indicus
AGCAGGGTGACAATACACAGCCTTGACGTACTCCTTTCCCAATTTGGCACCAGTCTGTTGTTCCATGTCCAGTTCTAACTGTTGCTTCTTGACCTGCATACAGATTTCTCAGGAGGCAGGTCAGGTGGTCTGGTATTCCCATCTCTTTCAGAATTTTCTATAGTTTGTTGTGATCCACACAGTGAAAGGCTTTGGCATAGTCAATAAAGCAGAAATAGATGTTTTTCTGGAACTCTCTTGCTTTTTCAATGATCCAATGGATGTTGGCAATTTGATCTCTGGTTCCTCTGCCTTTTCTAAAACCAACTTGAACATCTGGAAGTTCACGGTTCATGTATTGCTGAAGCCTGGCTTGGAGAATTTTGAGCATTACTTCACTAGCGTGTGAGATGAGTGCAATTGTGCTGTACTTTGAGCATTCTTTGGCATTGCCTTTCTTTGGGACTGGAATGAAAACTGAAAACTTTTCCAGTCCTGTGGCCACTGCTGAGTTTTCCAAATTTGCTGGCATATTGAGTGCAGCACTTTCACAGCATCATCTGTTAGGATTTAAAATAGCTCAACTGGAATTTCATCACTTCCACTATCTTTGTTCGTAGTGATGCTTCCTAAGGCCCACTCGACTTTGCATTCCAGAATGTCTGGCTCTAGGTGAGTGATCACACCATCGTGGTTATCTGGGTCATGAAGATCTTTTTTTTATAGTTCTTCTGTGTATTCTTGCCACCTCTTCTTAATATCTTCTGCTTCTGTTAGGTCCATACCATTTCTGTCCTTATTGTGCCCATCTTTGCATGAACAGTTCCCCTGGTATCTCTAATTTTCTTGAAGAGATCTCTAGTCTTTCCCATTCTATTGTTTTCCTCTATTCCTTTGCATTGATCACTGAGGAAGGCTTTCTTATCTCTCCTTGATATTCTTTGGAACTCTGCATTCAAATGTGTATATCTTTCCTTTTCTCCTTTGCCTTTCACTTCTCTTCTTTTCTCAGCTATTTGTAAGGCCTCCTCAGGCAACCATTTTGCCTTTTTGCATTTCTTTTTCTTGAGGATGATCTTGATCCCTGTCTCCTGTACAATGTCATGAACCTCCATCCATAGTTCTTCAGGCACTCTTATCTATCAGATCTGATCCCTTGAATCTATTTGTCACTTCCACTGTACAGCCATAAGGGATTTGATTTAGGTCATACCTGAATGGTCTGGTGGTTTTCCCTACTTTCTTCAATTTAAGTCTGAATTTGGCAATAAGGAGTTCATGATCTGAGCTACAGTCAGCTCCCAGTCTTGTTTTTGCTGGCTGTATAGAGCTTCTCCACCTTTGGCTGCAAAGAATATAATCAATCTGATTTCGGTATTGACAATCTGGTAATGTCCATGTGTTAGAGTCTTCTCTTACGTTGTTGGAAGAGGGTGTTTGTTATGACCAGTGTGTTCTCTATTAGCCTTTGCCCTGATTCATTCTGTACTCCAAGGCCAAATTTGCCGGTTACTCCAGGTATTTCTTGACTTTCTACTTTGCATTCCAGCCCCCTATAATGAAGAGGACATCTTTGGATGTTAGTTCTAGAAGGTCTTACAGGTCTTCATAGAACCATTCATCTTCAGCTTCTTCAGCACTGTTGGTCGGGGCATAGACTTGTATTACCGTGATACTGAATGGCTTGCCTTGGAAAAGAACAGGGATCATTCTGTCGTTTTTGAGACTGCATCCAAGTACTGCATTTCGGACTCTTTCATTGACTGTGATGGCTACTCCATATCTTCTAAGGAATTCTTGCTGATAGTAGTAGATATAATGGTCACCTGAGTTAAATTCACTCATTCCAGTCCATTTTAGTTTGCTGATTCTTAAAATGTCGATGTTGACTCTTGTCATCTCCTGTATGACCACTTCCAATTTGCCTTGATTCATGGACCTAACATTCCAGGTTCCTATGCAGTATTGCTCTTTACAGCATCAGACTTTACTTCCATCACCAGTCACATCCACAAACTGGGTATTGTTTTTGCTTTGGCCCCGTCTCTTCAATCTTTCTGGAGTTATTTCTCCACTGATCTCCAGTAGCATATTTGGCACCCTCCAACCTGGGGAGTTCATCTTTCAGTGCCCATCTTTTTGCCTTTTCATACTGTTCATGGGGTTCTCAAGGCATAATACTGAAATGGTTTGACATTCCCTTCTCCAGTGGACCACGTTTTGTCAGAAGTCTCCACCATGACCTGTCCGTCTTGGGTGGCCATACACAGCATGGCTCATAGTTTCATTGAGTTAGACAAGGCTGTGGTCCATGTGATTAGATTGTATAGTTTTCTGTGATGGTGGTTTATAGTCTGTCTGGCCTCTGATGGAGAAGGATAAGAGGCTTATAAATGAGAGTAGATCTTTCCTTTCTTTTCTTCCCTAATTCCAGTCCAATCTGATAAGGAGACAAACTACCTGACTAGGATTCAGAGTCATCTTTTTCTGCTCAGTGTGTCACTTAGCTTAAATTAAGCATCAGAATAGAATCAGAGTCATGTTTACTTTCAAAAACCACAGTTTGATGCTTAAGAACAGTGAAAAGAAATGCAAAGGATTTTCCGCATGACATACTCTTAAGTGAAACGTGTCATTTTGGGGGCTCCAGAGAGCTGTAGTACCGTAGTCCTTTATGTCTCAGCACAGAAGAGAATTCAGCAAGAGGCAAAGTAATAGGTAAGAAGTGATTTATTAGAATAGGATGCTTTTGAGGCTTACAAGGGGGCAGTTGACAGACACTACATCTCCAAGAACCTTCTGGGCTACAATTTTATAATCATAGAAAGTGGGGAGGGGGAAATCTTTGTCTTTCTGGAGTAGAAGTCATGCTTCCATCATCAGCTACTCCTCTAGATTGAGCAGGAGAGTTTTCTTGTCCCTACATGGTCAAACTAGGTCCACAAATTATTGTTTTTTTGTTGGGTGCAGAGAGCATGTCCTAGCTTACTGAGCTCACTGGGCAAGATGTGGGTCTCATGTCACCATTGTTTTAATGTTTTGGGGCGTGTTTTGTGCTCCTGTTGCATGGTTTTGTGGTAACCACAAAAGTAGCAAACCTACTTTCTTGAATAATCATAAACTTACAGGGGTCTACCATGTTCTTTCTACTTACAGTCTCCTAGTGGGATTAACTATTTAATCACCTGCTTTGTCCCTTTACTTTGCCGCTTTCATAAGGACACTTTCAGGAAAGGATATGTGATAAAGAAAGCTGGCTTAGTCTGTTTTAGCTGCTGTGACAAAAATATCATAGACTGGGTAGCTTATAAACAACATTTATTTCTCCATTACAGTTCTGGAGACTGGGAAGTCCAAGATCATGGCACTGGTAGATTTGGTGTCTGGTGAGGGCCTACTTTTTCATAGATGGCTGTCATTTCACTATAACTTCATGTGGCAGGAGGGGCAAGGGACTCTCTCTGGAACCGCTTTTTATAAGTCTGTTTTATAATCCTGTTCATGAAGGCTCAATGAAGGCCCAAATCTCTCTCTCCTAATACCATCACTTCGGTGGTTTGGATTTTAGCAAGTTGAATTTTGGACGGACACAACATTCAATCTGTAGCAGAAAATATCTTTTTAAAATACCCTATAGTCATTGACTATTTGTTGAGAAGGCATGACATACTAAACAACAGATACATGATTAAAAAATAAACCAGACACAGTCTCTTCCCTCATAGAGTGTATAGCATGGTGGAGAAATAAGGCATTAATCAAGCATCCTCACAAAAAAAATATGTAATTGCAAAACTCTGATTCCTTGAAGGAGAAAAGAACATGGTTACTGTGAAGACCATACCCCAGAGCTGACCTCTGGGGGTAGATGTGAATGATAAGTAAGAATATTAAGGGAGAAAAGCAGTGGTCCTGAGATGAAAATATCAGAAACATAAAAGAAATGTGTGTGAAGGAAAATAAATTTGAGTTTGCCTGAAAGGGGGAGTTGGGAGAGAGTGGCCTTTCATGGAGCTAAGGAAATTGTCTAGGCCAGACCATGTAAGTCCCTGTTGGCCATGTGAAAATTTCAGCCCTTCTAAAAGTAAAGGTTTTGTGTGTTTAAAAGATTGTCTTCTCTGCCATGTGGAGAATGGATTGTAGAGGGCAGAGTAGAAAGCACAGAAACTACAAGGAAGCATTGCAGCCAAGAGGAAAGAGGGTAAAGGGGGGATGGTTGCAGGAATGGGCAGGTATGAGAAAGTTTGCAGCTGGGCTTTCCTCATTCCCTCCTAAAAGCTATACAGGAATGGTTAACAGCTCTGTTGTCTGTCTTCAGTGTATCACAACTGCTATCATTCTTGAAAATGTATATTTCTATCAAAATGCTGCTGTATAAAATTGAGATTTTGCTCTGTCTCTGCATCATGAATAGCAAACTTAAAGAACTTTCTCCTTAAGCAGCAAGAGAAGTTGAAAATATAAATGTGACTTCGGTTTAGTTATGTCTTCTCTTCTCAACTAACAGGGAGCGTTAGGTGGACTGTACTGATCACCTTGCTCAAACTGCAGGATGCCACTCAGAGAAGCCCAAGAATGTCCTCATTTAGAAGTTTCCTTGGCCAGGAATCTCTTCACTAATCATGTTTTTGATTTGCCACTCTAGCCCTAATAGGCAGCCATTCGTTCTCTTTGGTAATCACTCCACACGAGAAAACCTCAATGCTGGCAACTTTAACTTCCCTTCTGAAGGGCACCTAGTACGCAGCACTGGTCCCAGTGGGAGCTTTGCCAGACACATGGTGAGTGACTTGACTTCCTGGTGCTTAATTGGTTTTATTATCAATTGGGGAGGAGGGGAGCTGGATAAATGGAACTTTTCGAATTGGTGAATTGATTTAACCTTAAACTTGAAGTTGTTTTGGTGTAAAAAGTGATTAAAAACTGTTTTTATATAAAAGTACTAGGTATGATTTGAAAGCATATTTAATTTTAAAATATTTGAAAGGAAAAGGATAAAAAAATACAAGCCAAACTTTAAGATAGCCAATTAGTATCAATAGTAGAATAAGAATTTTAAATTAACTTGAAAATAGTCATTCCAAGCCTAAGTTTATGTCTTGACTGTTACATTTCAAGTGCTGAGAGAGAACTATCACCTAGAAATCTATATCCAGTGAAAATCCCGTTTAGTAATGAGGTAATCAAGACATGCCCAGATGAAAGAAAACTTAAGAGAATTTGTTACCAGCAGACCTACCTTAAAAGAATGATTAAAGGGGGACTTCCCTGGTGGCCCAGTGGCTAAGACTCCACGCTCCCAATGCAGAGTGCTCGGGTTCAATTCCTGGTCGGGGAATTAGATCCCACGTGCTGCAACTCTGAGTTTGGATTCTGCAACTGAGAGTTCACAGGCCACATGTTGCAACTAAGATCCAGAGCAGCCAAATAAATACATAAAAATAAGTATTAATAAAAAAGAAGGACTAAAGGAAGTTTGGGTGAAATGAAGAAATGATTTAAAAAGGAAGGACTCTTAGAACAATAAGGAGGATGAAAGAATACAATGATGAAACCAGTACATTTTTTTGTATACTTTAAAACAGTGAATTTTTATCTCAAAAAGTTACAGAAAAAGAAACCAGCCCCAGTCACACTCACGTTATGGATGATACAGCCAGTTTCTGTTTTTAGGTCTTTATGACTCCAAAGCCAAAGGGCTTTGACTCATTAATTCAGTAATCCTTTTTGACTATGTTCCAGTCACTATGCTAGGTTGAGGAAAATATTTATGGTCTTTGCCTTGGAGGATCTCACAGACTACTAGAAGAGTCAGTGAGGATTGTGCTCTAAAATGTTTGGAGTGATAATTTAGCCATCCATTATACACCTTAGAATGGCTGAAACACTGACACCACCAAATGCTGGAGAGAATGGAGCTTCCGAAACTCTCATTCATTACTGGTGAGAATGCAAAATAGTGCAGCCACTTTGGAAGACAGTTTGACAGTTTCTTACAAAACTAAACATCGTTTTAGCGTCAGTTATGCTCCTTAGTATTTACCAAGAGAGTTGAAAATTTATGTCCACACAAAAAGCAGCTACACAGGAATTTATTTATAACATCACTTTTTATAATTGCCAAAACTTGGAAGCAACCAAGTTGTCCTTTAGTAGGTGAATGGATAAATAAAACTGTGGTAAATCTATATAGTAGACTGTGTTCCAGTGATTAAAAAGGGCTATCAAGCCACAAAAAGACATGCTGTTGCTGTTGCTGCTGCTTAGTCGCTTCACTTGTGTCCTGCTCTGTGTGACCCCAAGCACTGCAGCCTGCCAGGCTCCTTTGTCCATGGGATTCTCTAGACAACAGTACTAGAGGGTATTGCCATGCCCTCCTCCAGGGTATCTTCCCGACCCAGGGATTGAACCCAGATTAGGGAAGCCCCACAAAAAGACATGCAGGGACCTAAAATGCATACTGCTAAGCTGAAGAGCCAGGGACTTGCCTGGTGGTCTAGTGGTTAAGAATCTGCCTTGCAATTCAGGGAACGCCAGTTTGATCCGTGGTCTGGGAACTAAGATCCCACGTACTGTGCCACAACTACTGAGCCTGCACATTCTGGAGCTTGTGTACCATTGCTAGAAAGCCTGAATGATGCAACTAAGACCTGATGCAGCCAAATAAACAAATAAATATATATATTTTAAAATGTTAAGCTAATCTGCAAAGGCTACATAGTGTATGATTTCTACTGTGTGACATTCTGGAAAAGGTAGAACAATGGAGACAGTACAGTAAAGGAAATTCCCTGGTGGTCCATTGGTTAGGACGTTCACTCTCACTGCCAAGGGCCCGGGTTCAGTACCTGGACAGGAAACTAAGATCCCACAGGCCATGTGGTACAGCCAAAAAAAAAAAATACCAGTGGAGATAGTAAAAGATCAGTCATTGCCTGGGGTTTGGGAGGAAAGGAGAATGGATGGATCACAGGGGATTTTTAGGAAAGTGAAATTATTCTGTATGATACTAAAATGATGAGCACGTCATTATACATTTGTCAAAATCCATAGAAAGTACAGTACTAAGAATGAACCCTAATATAAACGGTAGACTCTAGTTAATAATAATTTATCAGGACTTCCCTGGTGGTCCAGTGGCTGAGACACACCATGCTACCAATCCAGGGGGCCCAGTTCCCTAGTCAGGGAACTGGACTCCACATGCCACAACTAAAGATCCCATGTGCGACAACTAAGATCCAGAACAGCCAGATGATAAATAAAAATAAATATTTAAAAATAATAATTTATCAACATTAGTTCATCAGTTAAAACAAATATAATATTATAAGACAAATAATAGGGGAAATTGTGGAGACAGGGGGAAGGAGAGGAGGTAATATGGGAATTCTTTATACTCCTGGATCAGTCTTTCTTTAAACCTGAAACTGCTCTAAAAATAGTCTATTAAAACAAACATTTAGCAGATTATTTACACAACTTTTAATAATAATCAGAGTGCTTTATTATACAAATATGAAAACATAATGAAGTTAAGGAACTCACTTGAGAGCTGGTCCTGGGGCAGTGGGGGCCCTAGTTATGAACTTTCATCTTCATTCAGCTCTGTTCCAAGGTGATATACTTAACTTTTCCATTTCTGTGCTATTTGTGAATAATTTACAAATTAAATAGGTGATATTAAATCTGCACATTCAGATTATCTGAGCAGTTTTACATTATACATGCAGATCCTATTGTACCAATTTCCTTTTTAGTGTAAACATCAATAAAAATTTTTTGAAGTATAGTCAATTTACAATAGTGTTAGTTTCAGGTGTACAGCACAGTGATTCAGTTATACATACACACACATATATATATTCTTCAGATTCTCTTCCCTTATAGGTTGTTATATTTTGTAATATTGGCTATGCTATACAGTAGGTCCTTGTTATCTATTCTATATATAGTAATGGGTATATGTTCATCCCAACCTCCTAATTTGTTCCTCCTCCCATCCCCGTTTCCCCTTTGGTGACCATGCATTTGTTTTCTGTGCCTGTTGGTCTCTTACCGTTTGCAAAGTAAGTTTATTTGTATTTTTTTCTTTTTTTGGTTCCACATATAAGCGATAATATATGGTATTTATCTTTCTCTGGCTTACTTCACTTACTGTTATAATCTCTAGGTCCATCCATGTTGCTGCAAATGGCATTATTTCATCCTTTTTTGGCTGAGTAATAGCCCATTATGTATATATGTACCACGTCTTTATCTAATCATCTGTTGATAGACATTTATGTTGTTTCAATGTCTTAGCTATTGTAAAGAATCCTGCAGTGAACACTGGGGTGCATGTATCTTTTCCAGTTAGGATTTTCTCTGGATATGTGCCCAGGAGTACAGGATCATGTGGTAGCTCTATTTGTAGTTTTTTGAGGAGCCTCGATACTATTCTCCATAGTGGCTGCACCAGTTTATATTCCAACCAGTGATGTAGCAGGGTTCCATTTTCTCCATAGCCTCTCCAGCATTTATTATTTGTAGACTTTTGATGATAGCCATTCTGATCAATGTGAGGCGATACCTCATTGTAGTTTTGATTTGCATTTCTCTAATTAAACATGTTTAGCATCTTTTCACGTGCCTTTGACCATCTGTATGTCTTCTTTGAAGAAATTTTTTCATTATTTAAAATCTTCTGCCCATTTTTTCATTGAGTTGTTTGTTTTTTTTGATATTGATCTGTATGAGCTGTTTGTATATTTTGTAGATTAATCCCTTGTCAGTTGCATTTAAATAAATTTTAGGTTAATATATGCTTACATGAATTTCTGACATCATCTAAGGAAGCATATTTGAAATACATGGCACCTTGAAAAAAAGCCTTTAGTTAGGGAAAATTTGGAAATCCAAGGAACATGTTGGAAATAAGCCTATTAACCAACAATTAGAATTATGTACATGATTTTTCATTTAGATTCATGACTATGTTGATCATATTCACTATGGTATGATTTAGATTAGTCAGAATTAAATCTTCATTTCAAGTCTATAACTTGGGTTACAGAAAAATGCCATTATTTTCTCTTGTGACTTAAACAGTGGAGTGAAATAGAAGGAATGGATATTTGTGTTATATTTAGCTATTTTTAATATACTGTACTAATTTCCTTTCCTTTAGTTCTTGTGGTAGCATTTTTGCATTTTGAACCTACTATCCGAGGAACCCTGATGAGATGTTGGATTTTCAAAGGAGAAAAGGACATCCATTTCCATCTGTATAAATGAACAACTAAGCAGGGAAGAAAAATAAGAATTAAAAAATCTAGAGAACTTATTTTCTCTCCTGGAAGGCCTGTGTACAAAGATGAAATACAGATGAAGAGAGGGGCCTGGGTATCACCTCCTTTCCTGAGTTTGTAGCTGCCCCTCCACATCTACATATCATGTCAACCAAGGTCCTCACTGTGAAAGATCTGGACTAAATATTAATGACAGTCAAAACCTAAGCACATTTTGTCTTCTTTTCCTTCTAAATTGTTAATTCTTTAGCATCCTGGGCTGACCCAACAGCAACCTCACAAAATAGCCGAAGTTAACACACAAAAGATATCTTTGGGAAAACAACAGTTAAAGGTGACCTTTTCCCCTATGCCTTTTCAGTTCAGTTCAGTCACTCAGTCATGTCCAACTCTTTGCGACCCCATGGACTGCAGCACACCAGGCTTCCCTGTCAATCACCAACTCCCGGAGCCTACTCAAACTCAGGTCCATTGCGTCGGATGCCTTTAAAAATTAATAAATCAGCTATTGGTAAAATAAAATGCATTTCCATTAATTACACACTTTGTAAAGTCCCTCCTCCTTTTTTACTTTTTTTCCTGACATCCAGGTAGTACAATGTGTTTCACCAAAGGGACCCTTGGCTTGTTCAAGAACATACTTTTTTGGAGCTACTCATGTTCCTTACTTGGGTAAGTCCATGTAAGTTGTCTCATCAGCTTGCCTATTCTCCCATGAACTAGAGATGGACTCAGGATTTACTCCTTTCCTCAGAAGCACATTTTATAGCCTCTAATTCCCTCTCTGGTTCCAAGTGGAGAGTTGTGCCTAACACATTTCACACAGAGTGTATTTCAGGAGGAATAATTATCAGCTCAGTATATATTAGTTCTAATCATATGTAAGACCATGTAATTGGTATCAGAGGGAAGGCAAAGATGAGTCAGCTGCAGTTGCAGATAGTGGGAGGAGATACGGGCTGCAGTGGGAGCTTGGATGACTCAGCCAAGTGCCTATTAGTCTTATGAGAAAAGTGAGGAAGAGCCACAGTAGAAGGGTACCTATAAGCTGGGAACATTGACAGGAGCAAGTGTCAATGCTCTTGAAAGGCCAGGCTGACTGAAGCTGTCGTCTTTGCTGGGCTAACCAGAAGCTACAGACTTCCAAAGAGACATAGAGAAGAATAAATGAGGATCCCAGCACTGTTCCACAGAGGAGAGTACATCAGAAACCAGGTTTTCTCCTGAGAGTTATTATGTAAGCTGAGAAATTCTGAACATAACATGACTTGAGTTGAATTGAGATGAAAAAAAGAGGTAGAACTGAGCCTGTTTACTTATACCTTCTTTTTAAAAAAATTAAATATAGAGGCAGAAACTTTCTGAAGCTGAAGATTCCACATGTCCTCTTTGGTATTTAGTGGTGATGCTGAGTGTGTTGTCAAGATCATTGTCCAGGATAAAGGTCTAAGAGGATATTCACAGAAGCTAGGTTTCACTATTACTTGTACGTGTACACTATTTAACTCAAAAGAAACAAAAATACAGTCCTTAACATCTCCTTCAAAATAGGAAATTCTAGTCTCCTTGTAAAGTGTTTGCATTTCCTGTAATCTCACATTAGTAATAAATGGTCCTCTTTTACAGGAGATGACAACAAACTGCCCAAGAAAACTGAACAAATGTAAGTCTTCATTTCTATTACACTTTTTATTTCTCAGAGTTAAGTTACTCAGAAGTTGAGACCATCACATCTACCTCCTTTTGAGATTGACATTGGGTAGGGCATTTGGTTTAAGACTGAGCAGAGCTGTGTGGTCTCCCAAGATGTCTCAACCCTGTCTCTCATCTTGGAGTCTAGGCTAGAGACTCTGCCAGGTTTGCCATCTGTTCCTTCTCCAGAACTCAGAGACTTCCTACCTGCACATCCATGCATTTAAATACCATAACTCTTCTTTTTTTCTTTTTTTAAAATGAAGAACCAGGCTTCCTTATTTCTTTTTTTTTTTTTGGCTGCACTGGGTCTCTGTCCCTACAAAGAATGAGCTTTCTCTAGTTGTGGAGAGCGGGAAAGTTACTCCTGCATTGTGTGGGCTTCTCATTGTTGTAGCTTCTCTTGTTGCAGAGCTTGGGCTGTACGGCGCATGGGCTTCATTAGTTGCAGCTCATGGGCTCACACGAATCCTATTGGATTAGGGCCCCACCCTTAGGACTGCCTTTAACTTTACCTTTTAAAGGCCCAACTGTACCTCCAAACATTGAGGGTTAAGGCTTCCATGTGGATTTTCAGTTCAGTTCAGTCGCTCAGTCGTGTCTTTGCGACCCCATGAATTGCAGCACGCCAGGCCTCCCTGTCCATCACCAACTCCCGGAGTTCACCCAAACTCATGTCCATCGAGTCCGTGATGCCATCCAGCCATCTCATCCTCTGTCGTCCCCTTCTCCTCCTGCCCCCAATCTGTCCCAGCATCAGAGTCTTTTCCAATGAGTCAACTCTTCACATGAGGTGGCCAAAGTACTGGAGATTCAGCTTTAGCATCATTCCTTCCAAAGAACACCCAGGACTGATCTCCTTTAGAATGGACTGGTTGGATCTCCTTGCAGTCCAAGGGACTCTCAAGAGTCTTCTCCAACACCACAGTTCAAAAGCATCAATTCTTCGGCGCTCAGCTTTCTTCATGGTACAACTCTCACATCCATACATGACCGCTGGAAAAACCATAGCCTTTGACTAGACGGACCTTTGTTGGCAAAGTAATGTCTCTGCTTTTGAATATGCTGTCTAGGTTGGTCATAACTTTCCTTCCAAGGAGTAAGTGTCTTTTAATTTCATGGCTGCAGTCACCATCTGCAGTGATTTTGGAGCCCCAAAAAATAAAGTCTGACACTGTTTCCACTGTTTCCCCATCTGTTTGCCATGAAGTGATGGGACCAGATGCCATGATCTTCGTTTTCTGAATGTTGAGCTTTAAGCCAACTTTTTCACTCTCCTCTTTCACTTTCATCAAGAGGCTTTTTAGTTCCTCTTCACTTTCTGCCATAAGGGTGGTGTCATCTGCATATCTGAGGTTATTGATATTTCTCCCGGCAATCTTGATTCCAGCTTGTGTTTCTTCCAGCTCAGCGTTTCTCATGATGTACTCCGCATAGAAGTTAAATAAGCAGGATGACAATATACAGCCTTGACGTACTCCTTTTCTTATTTGGAACCAGTCTGTTGTTCCATATCCAGTTCTAACTGTTGCTTCCTGACCTGCATATAGGTTTCTCAAGAGGCAGGTCAGGTGGTCTGGGATTCCCATCTCTTTCAGAATCTTCCACAGTTTATTGTGATCCACACAGTCAAAGGCTTTGGCATAGTCAATAAAGCAGAAATAGATGCTTTTCTGGAACTCTTCTTGCTTTTTCCATGATCCATCGGATGTTGACAGTCTGATCTCTGGTTCCTCTGCCTTTTCTAAAACCAGCTTGAACATCAGGAAGTTCATGGTTCACATATTGCTGAAGCCTGGCTTGGAGAATTTTGAGCATTACTTTACTAGCATGTGAGATGAGTGCAATTGTGCAGTAGTTTGAGCATTCTTTGGCATTGCCTTTCTTTGGGATTGGAATGAAAACGGACCTTTTCCAGTCCTGTGGCTACTGCTGAGTTTTCCAAATTTGCTGGCATATTGAGTGCAGCACTTTCACAGCATCATCTTTCAGGATTTGAAATAGATCAACTGGAATGCCAACACCTCCACTAGCTTTGTTCGTAGTGATGCTTCCTAAGGCCCACTTGACTTCACATTCCAGGATGTCTGGCTCTAGGTCAGTGATCACACCATCATGATTATCTGGGTTGTGAAGATCTTTTTTGTACAGTTTTTCTGTATTCTTGCCACCTCTTCTTAATATCTTCTGCTTCTGTTAGGTCCATACCATTTCTGTCCTTTATCCAGCCCATCTTTGCATGAAATGTTCCCTTGGTATCTCTGTGGATTTTGGAAGGACATAATCAGTCCATAATAATTCAGGAATCTCTGAATTCTATAAAGGGATTTTCATTCAGAAATATGAACATTAAATAGAGTTCTGTTATTACCTAATTAGATATCCTGGCATAAACTCTTTAGGTCTGTGCTTCCCAAAGGTAGGAGACAGACCACAGAAAATCATTTAAGGATCTTTTTAAAAAGATATGTTTCCCAGGCTATGGTATTTCTCAAAACCACTAAATCAGACTTTCTAGAGTAGGACCCATATGACTCTGTCCAAAACATATAAAGTAATATAGTCACACTAGAAAATTTGAAAATAAAGGGAAAAAAATAAGATTAGCTGTAATTCCTCCTCTTTGACACTGCCTATTAGTATCTTAATATATACCTTTTTGTTGTTTTTTAATTATACATACAGGTTTTGTGTAGCTGCAGTTACAGTATGTATAGATTATTGTCAGGGTTTTCTTTCTTTTAGCAGCAAGTCAACCACATTCTCATATGTTGATGGATATGTATTATCTTGCTTTGTACCTGCTTGTACTTCCGTGCCAGCTGTGCTTAACCATTGCCCTGGATCCTCATTCTGGACCCTTAGACATTTTGCCTAAACCAAATCCATTGGTACTATACTTCAGAGACGGATGTTAAGTGGTGCTTGGGCCCACATCAGATGATTTGTTAAGTCACAGGGCTAGTGGAACTGCGGCCTAATGGAGTCCTAGTGAAGGCAGTAGCAGCACTATCCAGGCATAGAGCAGGCACTTCCCTAATCATGGGTCTCTGGACTCCTGTCCAGCCCTTTCTATGAGTCAGAAGTCAGGAAGCTTTGTATTGAACTCTTGCCTGAGAGTCTGTATAGGAGAAAGCCAGGCAGGGTGTCAGCCTGACTAATGGTACTAAGTGATATTTGAATTCAGCTGGGTGAGGAAGAGAGGAAGGGTATCTATATATTTTTGGCCTCTATAAATCTTTGCCCTTAGAGTTGAGATGTGAAGGCTTCTTGTCATGTCTGAAAGTGACCAAGCTCGTGGACAGTGTCCCTGCTGGACACCTTCCTTACCAGGACATACCCCTCTGCTGTAGCCTAGTCAACAGTCTTCAGGATATGTTGAACCTTGGAGCTGTCATTTTGTTATGTGTTGTTTCTCATTTTCTTCTACCCAACTCCAGTCTCTTATCTGCCATAAAAAGGTGTGGTGTGGAAGCCAAGAAGGAAATTGGCAGTGTGGTGTGACACAATGGAAAAGCACAAGGCTAAGAGCAGACCTGAGTTCAACTGTGTCATTTTCTATGGCTTTGGACAACTTATTGCACTGCTATAGGCCCTACTTTTTTTGTTTATAAGATGAGAATGACCAAATCATTTCTCTGATCCTTCCTGCTATCAAACTCCCTCCTTTTGCCTTCCTTTACCTGTTACAGGATTCTCAGGCTTAAACATAGGCATATTCTTAGATTAAACAGTTACTTGCCAGATACCTCCCTTACATTTTAAGGCCTTGTGAATGAGCCCCTTTTCTCTGCAGGTAGTGGTGCTGGTTTAGTCACTAAGTTGTATCTGACTCTTGGGACCCCATGGACTGTAGCCTGCCAGGCTCCTCTGTCCATGGATTTCCCAGGCAAAAATACTAGAGTGGGTTGCTGTTTTCTTTCTCCAGGAGATCTTCCTGACCCGGGGATCAAACTTGGGTCTCCTGCATTGCAGACAGTACTGAGCAACGAGGGAAGCCCCCTTCTCTCTGTAAATTATCCTAATAAGACCCTGGGTCTCCTGAGGCAATGGTTCTCAACCAAGGGCAGTTTTACTGCACCACTCCCACTAGTCCCTTCCCAGCCCCCACCCCCAGGGATATTTGGCAATGTCTGGAAACATTTTTGGTTGTCACAACTGGGGGTATTACTGAGAGGCCAGGAATGCTTCTGAATATCCTATAATACACAGGGCAGACCTCCCAACAAAGAATTGTTGTTGTTCCGTTGATAAGTTTTGTCCAACTCTTTGTGACCCTGTGGACTTGACTATCTTCACCAACAAAGAATTAGCTGGCCCAAAATGCAGATTGAATAACTCTACCCAATAGGGAACCAGATTGGGATTTTCTAGAGATCTTCATGGCATTCCCCATATGGCAAAGAAAACACCCTTCTTCTAATGGCTTTGGGAAGTGCAAAGTCAGATAAGAAGAGCAAGATTAGGCAGGGCCAGGGGGTCCTTCCCCTTGTCAGGTGTGGTTCTTCCCTTGGTCCTTGTCTTGTCACAGTAAAAGAAGTAAAACAATAGACTATAAAGCTCAGTAGGCAGGATTTATTAAACACATGACATGAAAAATATACTCCCCAAGATGTGAGAGCCGACCTACCCCAAAGGAGTGGGTCCCACCCCATTTTAGGTTTCTCTTTTTATGTCCTTGTTTCCTGCCCCCAAGCAGGGCTTGGAGTCTGATTTGTTTTGCCTCATGTCAGTCAGGGCTTGTATCCAGGACCAACTAGGGAAGGGGGCGTGTTGGGCATGTTTTTCCCACCAAAGCTCCTTGGTATAGATTTTCCCTTTGTTCTATTTTTCACGGGCTTTTTCAATTCTGTTTTTTTGTGGGCTTTTTAATTTCTTTATTTGCCTTTTAGTGCCACTTTTTAATCTCCATTTTGGACTCTTTACCTAACACCCTCAGAAGCATTCTCTGTTCTCTAAATCTGATATTTAGAAAGTGGTTTACGGCTGTTGTTTTTCAGTCACTAAGTCATGTCCGATTGTTTTCAACCCAGTGGATGGCAGCACGCCAGGCTTCCCTGTCCATCATCATCTCCTGGAGTTTGCTAAAACACTATGTCCATTGAGTCAGAGATGCCACCAACCTGTTAATTTGCATTTAAATGGAGGCTGTCTTTGCAGTCAGATAATCTCTTTTGTCCCCTGAGGGCTCCTACTCTGAGGTTCCAGTAGCAACCAGCCCTTAGCAGGGGAGGAGACTACTTGAAGTTGTGGTGTGGTTGGTTCCTGGAGAAGCAGCAATTCTGTGTCTTGACGCCTTTCAGGTCCTCTTTGAGGATCAGAGTACTCATACAGTTTTTGTCAACTAAAAAGAGAGGCACAACGTGAGAATTGTGAGTTAAGTTTTATTTGAGGCAAAATGAGGACTGCAGCCCAGGAGACAGCAGCTCAGATAGTTCTGAGAGACTGCTGCACATTGCCAGTGGGGGAAGGTCAATGTATATAATTTTTGTGAAGGATGAGTTCAGTGCAGTCAATCTAACTTTACAAAAGATTTTCTGCTAGTCACCAGGAGCTGATGTCACCATGAAGGGATTTAGTACTTTTCTAGATGTGAGGAGATACAAGCATTGGGATCAATTCCTGAAAATACCAAACTATCTAAAGATCTGTTCCACCAATTTCCTTGGAGCAGAGTGTCTCACCTCCACCCTGGACTGCCTTCAGGGCATGTCAAAGGTAACAGCTGCAGCAGCACAGGGTTCAGAGACAGATGGCATTTGCCCTTGGCAATTTGTAGTTGACATTTTCTTCTGTTAAATCACAAACAGGGAGAATTGGTCTTTTGAGCAGAATTAAAACAAGCTGATTCTCAGAGTGAAGTAAGTCAGAAAGAGGAAAACAAACATCGTATATTAACTCGTATATGAAATTTAGAAAAATGATAGTGATGAACCTATTTTCAGGGCAGCACGGGAGACATAGACATACAGAACAGACTTAAGGACACGGGGCGGGATGGGGGTGGGCAGTAGGGAGGAAGTAGAGGGTGGGAGGAATGGAGACAATAACATAGAAACATATACACTACCATATGTAAAATAGATAGCCAATGGGAATTTGCTGTATGATTCAGGGAATTCATACCGGGGCTCTGTAACAACCTAGAGGGGTGGGATGGGTTGGGAGGTGGTAGGGAGGTTCAAGAGAAAGGGGACATAGGTATGGTGGTGATGGTTTAGTTGCTAAGTCATGTCCAACTCTTGAGACTCCATGGACTGTAGCCTGCCAGACTCCTCTGTCAATGGGATTCTCCAGGCAAGAATACAGGAGTGGGTTGCCATTTCCTCTGCAGGACATAGGTATGCTGCTGCTGCTGCTGCTAAGTCGCTTCAGTCGTGTCCGACTCTGTGCGACCCCCTAGACTGCAGCCCACCAGGCTCCCCCGTCCCTGGGATTCTCCAGGCAAGAACACGGGAGTGGGTTGCCATTTCCTTCTCCAATGCATGAAAGTGAAAAGTGAAAGTGAAGTCACTCAGTCGTGTCCAACTCTTAGCGACCCCATGGACTGCAGCACACCAGGCTCCTCTGTCCTTGGGATTTTCCAGGCGAGAGTATTGGAGTGGGGTGCCATTGCCTTCTCCCGGACATAGGTATACCTATGGCTAATTCATGTTGATGTATGGCAGAAACCAACACAGTGTTGTAAACCAATTATCCTTCAATTAAAAATAATTTTTTTTAAAAAGCTGATTCTTATCATGGTTTAACAAGAGCAAAGTAAAAGTTGGAATGGGGCACACAGCTTTTAAAAGGTCTAGAAATCAACAAATTCTGTTTTTATACTTTTCTGTGTTTCAAAATCAGTTTCTTGGAGAATGTCATTTTTGTGCATGCAGCTTTTGATGAAACCTTGTGATGCTATAGGTAACCCTTATTTTCTGTTTTTAAAGTAGGCTCTTGTCACAGGTATATGCTACTGTTATTGAGGCTGTTTTGGCTGCCATTGCATGTTATGCTAAAACTTCCAGTCTCATAAAGGTAATTTCAATACCACATTTCTCTTTCCTTGGTTATTTTAATGTGAAACTTCTTATCCATTTGTTTTACCTTTGGACACCTTTTTATACTTAATTTTGTGTGTGAGCTTGGGCACCAGATAAAGAGATGCCTTAAGAGTACTAAGCTTGTGATGCCTGGGACCTGCTGTTGTCTTATGGATGACAGCTGATTAGCAGTTCTTTGTAGATATCTGATTGTGTTAAAAAAAAAAATCAAACTATCGTATATTGTTTTATTTAGTAGTTTAAAATGATTTCAAAAGTTAAAAAAATTAAAGAAATAGAGATTATTCTGCTATGACTTTTAATAAAGTTAGATCAGTTTGTTTTGAGCTACATAAATTGATTTCCTATAATTCTTTCTTCTAAAAAATTAACTAAAGACTAGAAAAGCTAACTTGCCTCTCCTTGATAGGCATGTATGTTCTCTTTTTCTGACCATTTTCTTTTTTGCTGTTTGTGGTTAACCTGCCGTGCTGAGTTGGATTCTGTATCTAACCCAGTAACAGATGAGACAAGTTGGCTTGATTCCTCCTATTGCCAATAGGACCTCTCCTGAAGCAAATCATTTGACATTGGAAAGGTTGTGTTGTAGATATCAAAGAGACTGTAGCCTAGTCACCAGTTCCTTGCCATCTTCCCTCCTCACTGAACTTGAATCCCCCCAGGACTTGGGATTTCTCAGCCCTTGGACTGAAAGCTTATGCAAAACAACAGGTTATTCTTTGATATCAATTCTGCACCTTTGTTTTTTAACTGATTTTTTAACTTTATTTATTTGCATGTTGATAGCATCTGGGCAAGAAATACTGAGGGCAGTGGTCCCTCCCCAAGAGCTAGGGAGAGGGTAGGAGAAAGCATTTTTCCAGGCCTCATAATGGCACCATCCCAGCCGATTACAGTTCACCAGATCAGGTTCCAGTGCCAACCTGCCTGAATGAAGTGTTTCCATGTGAATAGTAAGGACCTTACAGAAGTAGAAGAGTTTAGAAGAGATGTCTAATCTCTCCTAATCTCTTAGATCTCTTCTAAGAGATTAGAAGATGTGTCAAGAATACACAGAAGAACTATAAAAAAAAAGATCTTAATGACCTGGACAACTATGGTGGTAATGGTCACTTACCTATCACCAGACATCCTGGAGTGTGAAGTCAAAGGGACATTGGAAGCTTTACTACAAACAAAGCTAGTGTAGGTGATGGAATTCCAGCGGAGGTATTTCAAATCCTAAAAGATGATGCTGTGAAAGTGCCGCACTCAATATGCCAGCAAGTTTGGAAAACTCAGCAGTGGCCACAGGACTGGAAAAGGTCAGTTTTCATTCCAGTCCCAAAGAAGGGCAATGCCAAAGAATGTTCAAACTACCATACTGTTGAGTTCATTTCGCATGCTAGTAAGATTATGCTCAAAAATCCTTCAAGCCAGTCTTCAGCAGTATATGAACCAAGAACTTCCAGATGTACAAGCTGGGTTTCAAAGAGGCAGAGGAACCAGAAATCAAACTGCCAACATTCATTGGATCATAGAGAAAGCAAGTGAATTCCAGTAAAATGTCTACTTCTGCTTCATTGACCATGCTAAAGCCTTTGACTGTGTGGATCAGAGCAGACTGGAAATTCTTAAAGAAATAGAAATACCAGACCACCTTACCTGTCTCCTGAGAAACCTGTATGCATGTCAAAAAGCAACAGTTAGAACCAGGCATGAACAACTGACTGCCTCAAAATTGGGAAAGGATTATGACAAGGCTGTATAGTGTCCTCCTGCTTATTTTACTTCCAAGCAGAGTACATCATGCAAAATGCTGGGCTGGATAAATCACAAGCTGGAATCAAGATTGCTGGGAGAAAGATCCAACAGCCTCAGATGTGCAGATGATGCCACTCTAATTGCAGAAAGTAAAGAGGAACTAAAGAGCCTCTTGATGAGGGTTAAAGAAGAGAGTGAAGCTGGCTTAAAGCTCAAGATAAAAAAAACTGAGATAACAGCATCCAGTCTCATCACTTTATGCTAAATAGAAGGGGAAAAAGTGGAAGCAGTGACAGATTTTATTTTCTTGGGCTCCAGAATCACTGCAGATGGTGACTGCAGCCATGAAATTAGAAGACGCTTGCTGTTTGGAAGGAAGACTATGGCAGACCTAGACAGTGTATTAAAAAGCAAAGATATCACTTTGCTGACTAAGGTCCATCTAGTCAAAGCTGTGGTTTTTCCAGTAGTCCTGTACCGATGTGAGAGTTGGACCATAAAGAAGGCTGAGCACCACAGTATTGATGTTTTCAAATTGTGGTGCTGGAGAAGACTCTTTAGAGTCCCTTGGAGAGCAAGGAGATCAAATGAGTCAATCCTAAAGGAAATGAATGCTGAATATTCATTGGAAGAACTGATGCTGAATCTCCAGTACTTTGGCTCTTGATGCAAAGAGCCCATTCATTGGAAAAGACCTTGATGCTGGGAAAGATTGAAGGCACAAGAGAAGGGAATGGCAGAGGATGAGATGATTAGATAACATCACCGACTCAATGGACATGAATTTGAGCAATCTTCAGGAAATAGTGAAGGACAGGGGAGCCTGGCATGCTGCAATCCTGGGGCCACAAAGAGTCAGACACTACTTAGCAACTGAACAACATGTGAACCCAGCCTGAACCAACCAAATGTAAAAAGGGCCCTTTCCTCACAGCTAAATGTACTCTTTCCTGCTGTGAAAGCTAATTGTCTCTGTTTTATTATTGGTTTTACAGGCCAAGGAGGTAGCTGAGCAGACCCTGGGATCTGGGTTAAATTCCGTTGAGTTGATGCAGTTTAAGGCAACTTTACGGTAAGCAGTGGCCTATATTATCAATAAAAACTTTTATTTAATGTTTGTATTTTTAAAACTTTCTCCCGTGTATTTGATATTCTGTCTCTCCTTTGAGGAATGTTCTGGTAAATCATTAGTATATGAAGGAGAGTCTTTCATGATCGGGGCTTTATTTGAGAAGCCAAGGATGGAGGAACTGTTTCAGAATCAGACACGCTGATTAGGCTGGAATGGGAGACATATCAGTGCTAGAACAGACAGATGTGGATTCCAAGGTTTAAAAGATGAAGCTGGGGACATGAATGGTGAGGTTTGTTAGTGGTGATGATGAGGGGCCTTGGGCACATGAAAATGGTCACTGCTTAGAAGAGAGTTGTCCTAGACCTTATCTGCCTCTCAGATGGTAGAAACCCCTGAGCCTGGCCATGTCTCAGCGTCTAGATGATCTAGGAATTTGGCTTCCTGGCAGTCTTGCCATCACTCACCTGGCATGTCACAGTGGATCTCTGTGTAGTCTTTGTCCATAGCTAAACCTTCAGGAACCTAGTCCACTCAACCTTCTGTCCCATATTAGGACCATTTGGTGTACTTTTTTGCAAAGGAGACCAAAGACACCAATATTAGAAAGTTTCTTTAAGAATATTTCTGGGTTGTGGAGGGGAAAGGTGGCTTCATGGTGGCTCAGAGGTAAATTAATCTGCCTGCTAGCACAGGAGACATAGGTATGATTCTTGGTCTGGGATGATCCCACATACCTTAGAGCAGTTAAGCCTGTGTGCCACAACTACTGAGCCTTTGCTTCTAGAGCCCAAGAGCCACAATTACTGAAGCCCAGGTGCCCTAGAGCCTGTTCGCCACAAGAGAAGCCCCTGCAATGAGAAGCCTGCACACCACAGCTAGAAAAAAATCCCATGAAGCAATGAAGATCCAGAACAGCCAAAAATAAAATAGCTAATAGATAAAAATAAAATACTTCTGGAGGGACTTAATTCAAGGGGCCCAGGTTCTATGCCTGGTCAAGGAACTAGATTCCACATGCTGCAACAAAGATGGAAGATTCCATGTGCTGCAACTAAGTACAGCCAAGCAAATAAATATTTTTAATAAATAAATAAATAACACTTCTGGGATGTGCACTGTGATACCTTGGCTCCATGCCCCACATTTTCTTATGTCTACAGCCCTAGGTAGTGAGAAGGAACATTTAGAAAACTAAGTTAATAAACTAACAAGAATTCTTTGGCTACAGCTCCAGGAGTGAGTGGTAATGAGCCAGAACTCTTTGATACAAAGCTTTAGGCTTGCTTAAGATTTCTTGTCCTTTTTTCTGGGTCTTGTGGCTCATATCTCTGGCCATAAGAGAAGGCTAGAGGAAGTTTGGTTTCTTAAGGCTGTGTGCTGACCCGTACTATCTGTTCCTGACAGACTTGAGTTTAAGGAAGCTTCTTTGCCTTCCAACTGGGTGACTTGGGCAAGATAGGGAGCTCTCTGTGCATCTGTTTGATCATACTCCTGCCCTGTAGAGTGATTGGAAAAGTGAATGATAGCTGCTGTCTCAGTGAGTTCTCTTCTGTTACCATTGGCATGGCTGACAGAGTCATCCATTCCTCCTGTCCTTGGCACCTTGCCTAGAACACTCTGCCTTTCTGGGGCAAGCCACCTCTCAATCCCGTGGCCTCCTACATGGGGCTGGGGTGGGGAGGCAGTGTCCCACCCTGGCTAGAGAAAAGAACAAGAGGAGAACACCCAGGCGATAGGAAGAATCTTCGCGAGCCAGTTCTCCACTCTAGAACTCCACTTTTCTCTCCACATGGTTGCTTCTCTTAAACTGCATCAGATTAGCAAATTCTCCCAAGAGGAACAAAGGCAGTTAGCATATGACTGACCAGCATTTGTTACAGCGAAAAGATAAACAATTCAATTTAGAAACTTTCTTTTACAAAAGGAGTTGATGCCAAAAGGTTTATCTGGTTATTCCTCAGTTCTGAAGTCCTGTCTTGATTATACAGCAGCAGTTGATTGTGGGTAGCAGTCTGGCTCTAGTCAGGGATGGCAGCTTGACTGCACAGGTGTTGAAGAGAGGAAGAGGATCAGGAGAATATGTCAGGGCCGTGGGCCAGAGGCCTGGGGCACGTAGAGGTTCTCTCAGTCTGTCGTGGGCAGTAGTCACGTAGTTCTCTCCTGCTCTGTTCGAGAGTCAAGATAGTCCTGAGAATCTGCACAGAGGCAGGGCCATGACTGGAGTCAGACACTAGCCCCGCATTTGCTGATGGCATGAAACCCTAGGGCATGTAGCGACATGCCATATCTCACTGGGGCTCTGAGGGCCCAGCACAGGTGCATTGCAGTGGCAGGTGTTTAAAGAGCTTGCCATACAGTGGTCGCAAAAGCAGACTGACTTTTGTTTTGTTTTGGGTCTACAGCTCCAAGATGGCTTTTCATATACATGCTGTGAATAATCAGGGAAGGTAAGTATGTGTTTATGGTGTGTCCTCATTTGGGGCAAGTTTTAAGAGCAAACTAAGAGAGGCTACCGTGTAACTGCTATCGTGGATGATCTTTTCACCCTTCCACACCTGGCAGTGGCATCACTCCAGGGCTGGGCTCAAAGCTGGGTGTGCTCAGCTGAGACCGCTCTATCCTGACTGCTTCCCATGGAAAGACTAGAGTAGGGTCGGGGGTGGATCTGATTCCGTCTGAGTGGAATTTTGCATACATGCAACCCAGTGTTTTGAAAAAGCTCCAAAGAGATCTAAGTGTGTGAATTGCTTGCAAGTTGAAAAATAGAGAACATTGTAAATCTAATACATGTCTTTCCCATCAATTTCCTTTTCTAGAATCGTGCCTCTGGACAGTGAAGATAGCTTATACTTTGTGAAGACGGTAAGCAGAGCTGTTAAAGGTCAAGTGGCAAGGAATGGCCTATAAAGGACATCTACAAGGGGTGAGGTAGGAGTAGGTGAGGGTCTTAGGTAGCCCACTAGAGAAAGCTAGTTGTCTTCACTACTCTTCCAGCTGCAGCAGTGGTGAATCTGTGCTTTCTGAGGGTGCCAGGCAGCTAGCTGTACCAGGCTCACCACATCCACATGTCTGTGTCTAGGCACCCCTCGGTGTAATCTTAGCTGGAGGGGAGGGGGAGGGGGCACCGGGGGATGGTAAATATATCTTCCTGAGGTTCAGAAGGCTTCTTTCAAGTGGCTGAGATTTCTCTGACCTCACGTGGAAATGGGAGCTGAGGACAAGCCTACCTCAACACAGACCAGGTTTTCACTGGCTTCTCTATGTTCCAAGCCCTGTGTTGATGCCCTTATTTAAGAGGAGCTTGTGGAAATAAAAACAACCTAACATTAAAAAAAAAACATACAGGTGAAATGGGGTAGTCAGAGCAGAGCTTTCTGACCTCTCTACTAATGGGCCAGGGGAATGGGTTTAGAGATACAGAAATATTGGTCCCTGGGGTGGTCTTCAGCAGCCAGAGTTTCTAGACTAGCTGCTCCCAGTCACATCTGAATCCTCTGTGCATCCTGCCCCAGTGCATCCTGATACAAAGAAAATTGGCAAGCAGTGCATAAGAGGATGGTGGATATCCAGCCAAGATTCTGGTTGTAGTGTATGTGGGTACAAGATACATCCTATGTCCATTCTGTGACTCCTGCCTGAACTTAATTTCAGTGAGATTTTGATCATGGGGAACTGGGTGCACAGGGGTGGATGACTTGGAGAAAATGCATGCTCATTGCCATCATCAGTGGACAAGCAGTAGTGTTATCTACAGAGAGTAGGACAACATGAGTAATTTTTTAAGGTTGTGAGTATCTGTTTTTATAATGTACCTGCTCCCTGTCTGTGTCAGCATTTTCTGTTGTTCTTTTAGAACTAATTGAGCCTTTTTTGTAACATTATTAAGACTGGAAAATGAATACTTTCTGATGCTTAGGTAGATACTACTTTGTCTCCTTGCTAGACTTTAGATTCCCTTACTTCTCTTCTTAGACTCTTATGCAATGCTCTGGAAGGTGTTTTGCACTGGAGCTGGTGATTAGGAGTTCAGTACTGTGTTAAGTACCCATTCAGCAGCAGCTAATGAAATAGGAAAGAAAAAATAGGATGTTGGTGCTTTCTGTCCAAATCCTGTCCTCCCTTCCAGGCAGAGATGAAGCTCTGCCTCTTCGTTTAAGCCTGCCCTACTGACTTCTCCCTACAAGTACTGTGTTCTTAGAGTACTCGAAGGTTATACTACATAAATTAGGGAGTAATTCTATAGTGTGTCACATGTTGACTTATGTGTAGGAATGCTCTTATCTCTCCAACTTTACTTTATAGGTTTCCTGAGGATAGGAACCATGTTTCATATTTTTTCTGTCCCCTTGCCACATATGGGAAGTACGTAGCAAGTGCCTAAAAAATACTACATATATTCTTTTTAATGTCCTCTCTCCCCTTCCTGAACACCAGAGGCCAAATAAGAAAGTGGGGATTAGGAGCTACAGGATTTGTCTTTCTAATTGACTTGGGAACTGAATTGATCATTGTCATATAAGAGGAACCATGTAGCCCAGGATGGTTCTGTGTCTTCAGATACTCAAAATTCTTTGAAACAAATTTAAATAAACCTTGGTTCAGACGGTAAAACATCTGCCTGCAATGCGAGAGACCCAGGTTCAATCCCTGAGTTGGGAAGATCCTCTGGAGAAGAAAATGGCAACCCACTCCAGTACTCTTGCCTGGAAAATTCCATGGACAGAGGAGCCTGGTAGGCTGTAGTCCATGGGGTCACAAAGAGTCAGACATGACTGAGCAACTTCACCTCACTTCTAGTTGTTCAGCCTAATAAGAAAGTTAACAAAAATATAAAGCCTATCGTTTTATGCATTTCTTTATCATGACAACATGGATGAAAGGACTTTATGGTGTTTTTTTTTTTTTCCTTTCAACTCTTCTGCCACCTTTTTTTTTTTAGAATCTCTCAGTCTCTTCTGTAGGCCAAGGTCTTTTGTCTCTGTCCTAAGGGTAGAGCAGGGTCCCACACAAGGACATCAAGATATGAAAATGAACTCTAGTTTCAGGAGCTCTGTACCTGGTCATTCAGCAGTGTCAGGCCAGGAGGGGCAGGAACCTGGGAGGGCTTATCATGCAACTTACTTCGTATCCCTCACCAGATTTTCACAGTCATCTCAGACTCCAACTCTGGTTTATACCATTTTCTGCATTTCCTCTGCTAGGTTGTCCTCAGAATTATTTTATTTTCACTAGTTTTTAACTAAATTAGAACCTTCTTACCAGCCATTCAGGAGCTTTCTCTGAGTTGCTCCAGTTTTTTTTTTTTCTCCTGACCTATGTAAGACTCTTATTTTTATTTGTCTTGGCCATAAAAGCTTGAACAGTTTTCTTTTGATTTTTTGGTCCTGAAAGGAGTGTTTGTATGTTTTGACATATAGCCAAAAATATCTGTGAAAACCTGTATCTTACTTTCCAGATTTGTTCAGAACTTGAGCCCAAACCAAAGAAGGAATGTATGACCATGTGGACATAGTAGAATGTAGCAGTGGTCACAGTTAAGAAAGGCTGTTACATTGCTTTTCAGGCAGGAGAAGCAATTTGAGGGAATTTATAGAAACATATGGAGAAGGCAATGGCACCCCACTCCAGTACTCTTGCTTGGAAAATCCCATGGTCGGAGGAGCCTGGTAGGCTGCAATCCATGGGGTCCCTAAGAGTCGGACATGACTGAGCGACTTCACTTTCACTTTTCACTTTCATGTATTGGAGAAGGAAATGGCAGCCCACTCCAGTGTTCTTGCCTGGAGAATCCCAGGGATGGGGGAGCCTGATGGGCTGCGGTCTATGGGGTCGCACAGAGTCGGACACGACTGAAGTGACTTAGCATAGCATAGCATAGAAACATAAAGATATTCTTCTTCTAGCCCAAGTGTGCCTCTGACCTAGGAGCAATTGTAAGGAAGCCTAGGTGATCCTGAAGTCATCTCCCAGTTTGAGTTGCATTTCAAGATAACTTGAGTTTTCCTTAGAAATTCTCAAGTATTTTTTTGCCATGTGGCTTAGTATTTTGTGGTCTATTTCTTGTGGATCTTTCCCTGAATGTTTAGGACTGACAACTGGTCTAACTCTGGTTTCTCATTTGATACAGGCTTGTATGGCCATCTATGACATTCCTGACTTGCTGGGAGGAAGGGGGTGCTTAGGATCTGTGGTGTTCTCAGAATCATTTTTGACATCTCAGATTTTGGTTAAAGAAAAAGGTAGGTGTATGTCATCTTTGGAAAGCAAAACTTGAACTTCCTTTTATATATGTGTGTATATATATGTATGTGTGTGTGTGTGTATGTGTATATATATATGTATATGTAATATTTGGCAAACCATAGTCTAAATCAAAAGACCAGGAATAAACTGGTGAAAATATTAGAATACTTGCAATAAACAAAGGGTGTATTTCCTTATTTATGAAGAGCTTTTATAAATTGATACGAAAGAAACAAGCTACCCAATGGTAAATGGGCAAAAAATATGAGCAGGCAGTTCACCAGAGTGTTTGAAAATAATATATATATTTTTAATGTTTATACACACACACATGTACATAAGTGATCCCTGAACACAAGTTTAAACTACACAGATTTTTTTCAATAAGTATATACTACAGAAGTACATATTCCATGGTTGGTTGAATTCATGGATGTGGAACTGTGGATATGGAGTGCTGACTGTAAAGTTACTCATGGATTTTCAAGTGTGTAGAAGGTCAGCACCACTAGCCCCCACATTGTTCAAGGGTCCACTGTGTGTGTATGAATATGAATATGTACAGCCTTACTAGTAGTCAGGAAAAACAATTTGAAGCAATAGTTAGATCAGTTTTTTTATCCATTATGGTAGCAAAAAATTCTATAGAATGATAATATCCAGAGCTTGATGACCTTGATAATTTTTGTTTGGTTTTTTAATGCAAACACCTGTACTACCTTGGCAAAAATTAAAAGCATGGATTGAAAAGGACTCTGTATTTAAATATGTATTTCTATTTGTCTTAAAAAGAATAATCACATGAGGAAGCCTTTCTCCATCCCCTCATTAGGTTCTTGTCCCCATATGAGGAATTCATTTTCTGAAGGCATCAGACTTTGTATCCTAGTAAGAGGAGCTCTCACTCTTGAGGATGGGAAGCAGTCAGGGGCCTGCAAGGTGGGCTCTGGTGGTGGGCAGTAACCGACATGTCTGTGGTCTTCCTGCAGATGGCACTGTTATCACAGAAACCAGCTTTATAATCCTGACAGCTGCCATACCCAGATTCTGCTCCTGGCTGGTTAGTATCATTCATCAGGTGAAAACGGAGATAAACGTGGAGAAACTGGGGAGAAAATTTAAGGACGAGTCTCTGGTGGGATGTCAGATCCTGACCTAACCACTGTTCAGATAGAAGTTTTTATCTCTGCTCTTCTTCTCTATACAAATGAATCTAATTTCATTAACGTGTAATCTGGGGAAAGTTCCAAAAGAAAGTAAATTATCTGGGTCCCTGTTAAATTGTCAAGGGAAGAAGTTAATATCCTCATTTTACAGATGAGGAGCCTGAGGTTTAGAAATCTCCCAACCTGTCCAGGGTCACACAGGAAGTGAAAAGTGGATCGTGTGCTCCCTTTTCTGTCAGAATAGTTGCTGCTGAGTTTTTACAACCATGTCTCTACATGTGGAAAGGTCCCATCTTCATCTGTGGGACTCGGTCTGAATCTCTGGTGCCTTGGGACACAAAGTACTAGTAATGGTCTAAGTACCTATTTCAGAATTTGTTTATATTCTGTTTCTACAATTCTGAACTGAATAAAGACAAGCAAAAGTCATCCTCTAATGTGAACATGTTTAAATGAGAACACATTCAAAATATTTTAGTATGTTCTCTTTCCTTCATCCCTAAAATTCGTTTTCTCCAAAATGAAATTTAAGTGGAGACTAACATACTCTCTCCACATAATGTAGGCTCATTTAGCTGGACTTCATGTCCCTGTAAGGGAGCCTACCATGGCCTGTGCTCTGCATCTGGTATCCAGCAACCAGGTCTGCCAGCCATCAGGGCCTGAGAACCCTGGATTTGACAGAGAGACTGCTCTCTTAGAAATATGTGAAGACAGGGGGAGACCTAGCAGAGTTTATGCCCTTGAAGCAGTGAATTGAAAATCTGTACTCCTTTTGGACACAGGTAGAAGATATTGAAGTAAAATTGTCTGAGAAAACCCAGCAGTCAGTTCTGGTAAGCAGACTTCTTATTCTTAATGTTGTCAAGATGAAATGTAAACAATTTATAAAAACAAGTTAACATATTTCATCTTACTGCTAATCTAAGGGTTCTATACCTCCTTGTCTCAATTCCTGTTGTATTCTTCCCCTTCAGAGCAGAGCTCTAGAAATAACCACGTATGGAGTACACAAGCGGGATTCTTACTGCCATTTAAACCTTTCCGTGTTTTTTCAAAATCTCTCAGTACTTTTAGAAGCAGTTCTCAAATTGAGACATATAGAACTGAAGGTCAAGGCTTTAGGCCAAGGAGAAGCCACCTCTGTTATCAGAGGATATAAATTTACTGGAATATGGACAAGCATTGCAGACCATGGTGCCTAGACTGAGAGGACCTTAACATTTTTCTTCTCAGCATAAGTCACAGGTGCCAGTAATATGGCAAAGAGCCAAGAAGTGCCAAGAACTGGAAGAGAAGTTGAGTATATCTGAGGCTGACTTAGCAGCTTTTGTAGACATACAAACGTGGACAGAAGTTTTGATTCTGTCAGTGTTTATGCTGTAAATCACCTGCTCTTTGTGTTTGTTTTTTCAAGGGAGATGAGTGTTTCCTGGGTACTTTTCTAACTAGAGGAGAAGGAGCATACCTTTATTCTAGTAATTCACCATCTTTGCCTGAAGAAGGTGAGCAGCTCTGACTTTTCTGTTTTTTACTCTGTCTGGGTCCCTCTTTCACAGGTTTTGACATGAATGTTGTAATTAATGATACATGGGATATTTGAAAAAACTTTTGAGTGTAGAAGTGTTTTCCCACAGCTTTTCTCTTTTGATCTGTCCATTTTCCAGATGAGGAGACTTGTGCTAGAAAGGACTGCCGCCAACTGCACTGGTCCTCTTGTTGCTGCCTGAGGATTGCTCTCAGGATGGGCTAGAGCAGCAGCATGTCCAGAAATAGGTTCTGTTGGGCCAAAACAAAATCTGGATTAGTTTTTTATATCTGTGTAACAAATCACCACAAATTTCATAGCTTAAAACAACATGCATTTATTATCTCACAGTTCTGTGGGTCAGAAGTCCAGGCAAATTTTGCTAGATTTCTGTGTAGGGTTTCATAATACTGAAGTCAAGGCATCAGCGGGCTTATCTCTGGAGTCTCTGAGAAAGAACCTGCTCCCAGGCTCATCCAGGTTGTTTGCAGAGTCCATTTCCTTCAGACTGGAGAACTAAGGTTCTTTTTTTTGTTGCTGGCTATCAGCTGGAAGCAGTCTTAGCTCCTACTTCCAGAGGTCCTTGCCCTGTGACCCTCTCCCATCTCAGCAACAAAGAACCTGCATCGTGTTGAATCTCTGACACTGTTAATCTCTCTGAACTCCTCTTCTACCACCCAGAGAAAACTCTGCTTATAAAGGGCTCATGTGATTGGAGGAGACCCAATCACATAATCTCCTTTTTGCTATATGATGTTACACAAACACTGGAGTAACCTAAGAGGCTGAAGGTCATGGGGGCTGTCTTAAATTTCTGCCTACCATAGTATGCCCTCTGACCCCAACAGTTCTCACATGAAAGATATAATCAACCCCCATCCAAGAGCCTCATTCCATTATGGCAGCAATTCAAAGTCTTAACTCTGACCAGCTGAAAAATCCAAAAATCTCATCATCAAGATTATCTAAATCAGCTGTAGGTGAGGCGCTGGCTTGTAATTCATAAAGTACAGCTCCTGAACAAGATTCCTTTCCATCTGTGGACCTGTGAAATTAGAGGCTCTTTATCTTCCCTAGCCCTCCCAATGTACAAGGTAGGAGTGGTATAGGGTATAGACATTTATATTAAAAAGGAGTCCCAAGCCCAAGACAACTTTGAAATTAAGCTAGGCAAACTCCAGCTCCTGGATTAGGTTTCAAGGCCTGGGAATAGCCCTCCAAGACCCTTAGCTCTGCCCTCTGGGTTCTTTGTTCTACTTGTTAAACTCTTAGTTCTGCCTCCTGGGTTCATGACTCTACCCTCTTAGTTTGTGACTATACCTGTGTCATCCTTCCTTTTCGTGAAGGTGGCACTTTGTAGCTTATTAGTTTTTCAGCCTGCTTCTTGCCTCTAGAATTTTGGGGGTCCAACAGGCTCCTTTCATTTTCTATTCTCTCTATCCCCTTCAATCCAAACTGGCAGTATTTCTGCTGATTTAAAGTTCTCAAGAACTCTGTGGGTCTTGCATGGATTTCCTGGGATTCATTCCATACTCCTTTTGGTCTCCTCAAAATAACGTATTCTTATGAGTCCTATTCTTTCCATGTTAGATAAGCCTTTTTTGTTCCACAAATTCCTCATCCTTTACTAAGCAGATTCTCTCTCTGGATAATTTGTTCTTCTTGAAAATTCTCTCCAGTGGCAAGTTGCTCTCCATGTTCTCAGATCACTGGTTAAACTTTAGCTTCTCCATTGTCACAGAAGACAAAACACAAGGAGTTCTGGTTTTCGATCCACAAAATGCCAGGTAGCGTTCACTATCATGACTGTGCTGTGGCCCCTGCATTCCTGCCTCTCCAGATCCTGGTGCAGAAGACCAGGAAGTTAGGAACATTTGCTGAAAACAAGAGTGTGTGTGACAGTACTCCCAGCCTTGAGGCAGAATTGCATAATGTTTTAAAATCAGCTTGTAGACACAACACAGAGACAGTTATACTCTGTCATAGTTGAGCCAGTTATAATATTTAGCAAGGATATTTGCCAAAATCAGTTTTCACCTTCTTAGCAAAAGGCCTTGTTAAAAAAATAATCTTACACTGTATTGAGTTATCCAGCAAGATTCAGTCTATCCTGAGATCTCTGTTGTTGTTCAGTCACTAAATCATGTCCGACTCTTTGCCACCCTATGGACTACAGCATGCCAGGCTCCCCTGTCCTCCACTGTCTCCTGGAGTTTGCTCAAATTCATGTCCATTGAGTCAGTGATACTATTTCTTCCTCTGCTGCCTTCTTTTACCTTCAATCTTTCCCAGCATCAGGATCTTTTCCAATGAGTCTGCTTTTTGCATCAGATAGACAAAAGTATTGGAGCTTCAACTTCAGCGTCAGTCTTTCCAATGAACATTCAGGGTGAATTTTCTTTAGGATTGACTGGTTTGATTTCCTTGTAGTCCAAGGGACTCTCAAGAGTCTTCTCCAGCACCACTGTTCAAGAGCATCAATTCTTCGGCACTCCGCCTTCTTTATTGGAGAAGGGGATGGCAATCCACTCCAGTATTCTTGCCTGGAGAACCCCATGGACAGAGGAGCCTGGCAGGCTACAGTTCATGGAGTCACAAAGAGTTGGGCACGACTGAGTGACTAAGCAGCAGCAGCAGCCTTCTTTATGGTGCAGCTCTCACTTCCATACATGACTACTGGAAAAACCATAGCTTTGACTATACAGGACTTTTGTTGATTTGCCTTTGAACTGATTCCCAGTTGATTCTGAAGAATGAACATGCCAGCAGCCCAGACCAGTGCCTTTTCTCTGGCTTTGAACCCTTGGGACTAAAGAAAATTAAATCAGGTGGAAATCACATGCTCACTTACAAGTAATTTAAAAATGGCAGAGCAGGACATGTGCTCATCTTCTGCGAGAACTCCAAAATTGCAACTCACTGCTGAACTACCATCAACAGGAGAATGTTGGATACCACCAAAAAAAGATACCACATGTCGAAGGGCAAAGGAGAAGATCCAACAAGATGGTAGGAGGGGCAAAACCACATTTAGAATCAAACCCAATAACTGCCAGAGATGCTCGGAGGGCTCAAACAAAACTTTGTGTGCACCAGGACCCAAAGGCCCCACAGAGACTGAGCCAGACCTGCCTTTTAGTGTTTGAGTGTCTCCTGTCAAGGCATGGGTCAGCAGTGGCCTGCCACAGGGACAGGGACTCTGGCTGCAGCAGACCTGGGACATGTGGTATGTGGCCTAAGCCCTTTTAGAGGGGGTTACCATTAGCCCCACCATAGAGCCACTGAGCAGACAACCCACAAACTGCAGTACTATTATACCAAAGAAATTCTCGCAATGTTAAAAAATTCTAGGACCCACAACAGATATCCCAACCTGGGGATCTGGCAAAGGAACTGAGAATCCCCAGGGAATTTGACTTTGGGGGCCAGTGGAATTTAATTACAGAACTTCCACAGGACTGGGGAAAACAGACTCTTGGAGGGCACACGCAAAACTGTGTGTGCACCAAGACGCAGGAGAAAGGAGCAGTGTCCCCACAAGAGACTGAGCCAGACTTGCCTTTGAGTGTCCAGGAGTCTCTGGTGGAGGCGTGGGTTAACACAGTGGCATGCTGCGGGGTCAGGGGCACTGAATACAACAGTGTAGGCAAAAGTCTTTTGGAAGGAGGTCGCCATTACCACCATTACCCCTACCATAGTTTGGCCTCAACCAAACAACAAGGAGGGAACACAGCCCCACCGATCAGTAGAAAATTGGATTGAAGATTTACTGAGCATGGGCCCACCCATCAGAACAAGACCCAGATTCCCCCACATCAGTCTCTCCATTCAGGAAGCTTCCACTAGCCTCTTATCCTTATCCATCAGAGGGCAAACCAGAATGAAAACCAGTCATACAAAACTAACCAAACCGATCACATGAGTTACAGCCTTGTCTAACTCTGTGAAACTATGAGCCATTGCCATGTAGGGCCACCCAAAATGGATGGGTCATGGTGGAGAGTTCTGATAAAACTCTCCAGTGGTCCACTGGAGAAGGAAATGGCAAACCACTTCAGTATTCTTGCCTTGAGAACCCCATGAACAGTACGAAAAGGCAAAAAGATAGGATACTGAAAAACAAGCTCCCCAGGTTGGTAGGTGCCCAGTATGCTACTGGAGAAAAGTGGAGAAATAACTTAAGAAAGAATGAAAAGATGGAGCCAAAGTGAAAACAGTGCCCAGTTGTCGACGTGACTGGTGATGGAAGTCAAGTCCAATTGCTGTAAAGAACAATATTGCATAGGAACCTGGAATGTTAGGTCCACAAATCAAGGTAAATTTGTGGATCACTAAAAAACTGTGGAAAATTCAAGAGATGGGAATACCAGACCAACTTACCTGCCTCCTGAGAAACCTGTTTGTAGGTCAGGAAGCAACTGTTAGAACCGGACATGGAATAACGGACTGGTTCCAAATTGGGAAAGGAGTACGTCACGCCTGTATATTGTCACCTTGCTTTTCTAACTTATATGCTGAGTATATCATGTGAAATACCAGGCTGGATGAAGCACAGCTGGAATCAAGATGGCCAGAAGAAATATCAATAAACTCAGATAGGCAAATGACACCATCCTTATGGCAGAAAGCGAAGAGGAACTAAATAGCCTCTTGATGAAAGTGAAACAGGAGAGTGAAAAAGCTGACTTAAAACTCAACATGCAAAAAAACTAAGATCATGGCATCTAGTCCCATCACTTCATGGCAAATAAATGGCGAAACAGTGGAAACAGTGAGAGACTTTATTTTCTTGGGCTCCAGAATCACTGCAGATGGTGACTGCAGCCTTGACATTAAAAGACGCTTGCTCCTTGGAAGAAAAGCTATGACCAACCTAGACAGCATATTAAAAAGCAGAAACATCACTTTACCAATGAAGGTCTGTATAATCAAAGGTATGGTTTTCCAGCAGTTATGTGTATATGTGATAGTTGGACTGTAAAGAAAGCTGAGCGCCAAAGAATTGGTGCTTTTTAACTGTAGTGTTGGAGAAGACGCTTGAGAGTCCCTTGGACAGTAAACAAATCAAACTAGTCAATCCTAAAGAAAATTAACGCTTAATATTCATTGGAAGAACTGATGCGGAAATTGAAAATTCAGTTCTTTGGCCACTTGATGTGAAGAGCTGACTCATTGGAAAAGACCTTGATGCTGGGAAAGATTGAGGGTAGGAGGAGAAGAGGGTGACAAAAGGTAAGGTGTTTGGATGGCATCACCGACTCAATGGACATGAATTTGAGCAAATTCCGGAAAATAGTGCAGGACAGGGAAGCCTGGCATGCTGTAGTATATAGGGGAGCAAAGAGTCGAACACAACTTAGCAACTGAACAACAGCAACAACTAGTTTTGTCATAGCTTTCCTTCCAAGGAACAAGCGTCTACACAAGAATAAAGCACACAAACCAGGAATTTCTCGAACCTTGTCACACACCTGAGAGCTTAGATTTCACACTTTCTTAGTTTCTGAGGAAAATGTAGTTTGAATCAGGAGATGGTTTTCTGAGGCCAGAAGTTTCAGTAGGAGCAGAGAATTTAAATAGAAGTGTGTTAAGCATTTTACCACTTTAGGGCTCAGGTCAGTTTTATAGGACTTGAAGTTTATAATTCTTTGGGGCTCTTGTAAGGAAAGTAACACATAAAATAAGTCTCTTCCTGGGCCTTGGAAGGGGGCTTAAGCAGGTGATGAGGGGTCCTGAAGTTTAAATATCCTTTGGATCTAGGTAAATCTGCCTGTTGCAGATTTACCTCTGAAGACATTTTAAAAAGTCACCATTGTGCTTATTTTGATTGATCTTCATACGTTGAGCCCCATAGAAGGTGAAAAAGTTGCCTGAGGTTCTAGTACAAGTTAGTGATAACATCTGGAGGGTGGTCCAGGTCTTTTACTTTTCAGTCTAGGGAAGGCTCAGTGAAAAAGAATAGTACTTCCTTTACCTTGAAATGTTTCCAGTTCTGTTTAAATTTTTTCTTCCTCAGTTAGTGACTTCTGCTATCACAAGGCTTTTTGTTATGCAGCTTTCTGTTCATTCATTTCCTTTATATGCCCTTCTCTTCCCCACCCTGCTGACCTTGGTCAGGCTGGCTGCCAAATACCTAATCCTCTGGAGCCTGCTTTATTTATTTGTTTATTAAATGATGACCTTATCAAGGGTCTTTTTTTTTTTTTAATTATTTTTGGCTGTGCTGGATCTTCCTTGCTGCACAGGCTTTTCTTTAGTTGTGGTGAGTGGGGGCTACTCTCTAGTTGCAATGTGCAGGCTTCTCATTATGATGGCTTCTCTTGTTGTGGAGCACAGGCTCTGTAGGCTAGGGTGCAGAGCTTCAGTAATTGCCGGCTTCAGTAATTGCAGCACTTGGGCTCAGTAGTTGCGACTCATGGCCTCTAGAGCACAGGCTTAGTAGTAGTAATGCACTGGCTTAGTTGCCCTGCAGCATGTGGGATCTTCCCGGACCAGCGATCGAACTTGTGTCTCCTGCATTGGCAGGCAGCTTCTTTACCACTGAGCTCCTGGGAATCCCAGGAGCCTGCTTTAGAGTTTACCACATACACCTATATCCCTAAACAATGTCTTATTTTTTAATTAAATATAAATTAGAATCATACTCTGTCGTATTCTTCTGGGATTTGCCTTTTTTACTCAGTATTCTGATCCTCAGATTCATCCAGATTGTTTTGTGTAGTCATATAGTTGATTCATTTTCATGATTCCATAGGATTGCTTTGTGTGAAGATATGCTGTTTATCCTTTTGACTCTTGGTGGACATTTGGGTTCTTTATAGTTTTTCGCTGTTGTAGACAGTGCTGTTGTGAGCATTTTCATATATGTCCCTTGGTGCACCTGGCACTAGATAGTGCCTTGCAACACGTCTTTCTTGCTGTATCTAAAGACGTAATTGCCGTCTATTTTATCTCAGTCCTCTGACTTCCCTGCTACATTTCTGGCTGGTTGTATCAACAGCACTGAGATCTCTGGTATGTTGGTCCTCCCTTAATGTTTGCCACTATGATTGCTTCAAGTTTTGATATCTCTTTGTGTGGAATTTTCTGTGCTTTGCCCCCAAATAAAGTCAGCCACTCTGACAAGCCTGCCTCACTCCCTCATAAGACTTCTGCACCATGGAGCTGGAAGAGAGGTAATGTGAATAGCCTCAAGCTAAAATATTCCAATTTCTACTATTTTTACCAAGTTTCAGTAGAATTCCTTGAATGCATCTCAGTTTTGTTGTATAACTTTGGTCTGTTACCAGAGTCCTTAACTTTTTGTTTTTGACAGTCAGTCCAGTTTTATGGCTGTTTCCTGGGGAGAGAATTTTCCAGACTCCTCACAGCCATTTCAGAAGTTCCAAACCCCAGGACTTCTGAAAAGATATTTTCACTTGGTAAAGAACTGTAGGTTGACCATTCCTTTCTGGGCTTTACAGATGTAGCTGTACTCCACTGTCTTCTTGCTTACATTGTTTCTGAGCAGAAATCTACTGTCATTCTTATCTCTGTTCCTTTCTATATAACTCCAGCTGCTTTGAAGATTTTTTCTTTTTATCATAGATATTAAGCAGTTTGATCTTTATGTGACTGCTGTGGTTTGTTGCTTATCCTTGGGATTTATTTAGCTTCTTGAATCAATGGATTTAGAGTTTTCCTCAGACTTGAAAATTTTTTGCTCATTATTTCTTCAGTTTTTTCCCTTTGCTTCAAGGATTCCAATTACATACAATTGGCTGCCTAAAGTTGTCTCACCACTCCCTGATTCTCTGTACAATTATTTTTAGTCTTTTTTTCTCTTTGTGTTTTATTTTGCATATTTTCTGCATATTTTAATTTACTAATCTTTTGTTTTGCATTGTTGTTACAAGTTTTTTAAATTATCATTTGTTAATTGGAACAGAAGGTGCTGGATGGTGAGCCAGGTCCAACAAAAGACCACTAAAGAAATTGAAATAGAGAAGCGTATTATTCACAAATCCAGGAGGAAGTATATGGGATGCGCTGATGGGTCACACAGACAAACAGGGGAGAGGGGTCAAAGCAAGGTTCGGGCTAGACCTGGGGTATGTGCCTTAATTAAAGTCTGTGGGTGGAGTGCTTTGAGTTTTCCCAGGCTAAGGCCAAACTGGCCCATTCAAACCAAAGAGAGTGGAGGTTTTGGTAAGCTCCATGGGGTGATGAAGTCAATTTGACTATATAAGGGGCACACAAGGGGAAGACACTAAGGATTCGGGGAAGACTTTTGATGACAAGGGCTGCTGAGAAAGTCTTATTAGGAACTTACATTTGCTTGTGACTCTGCAGGCTGTTGTCTAGGACATGTGCTTACATGAAGAGCCCATAGTGTCAGTTTAAGGCCTGTGCAGGCCACGTGGCCATACTAAATGAAATCTGAGGCAGCAGTACCATGGAATAGCTAACCTCTCAAGAATTGTCTCATGTCATTAGTCTCACTCAGTGTTTTTTTTTTTCTTCTCAGGAAATGTATTTTTCATCTCTAGAAGTTCTGTTTAGATCCTTTTTACATCTTTCACGTCTCAAGTTAGCATAGTTCTGTCTTTCCTCTAGCCTTGAACTTATGTGATACAATTATAATAATTGTTATATTTCTCTTCTAGTCTTATCTCGGCCTTTCTTTTTAAGTTTTGTCAGGCAGGAGGCAGAGTAGCATTTAGTTTAGAACTAATTTTACCCCAGTACTGAGTCAAAATCCTTCTGAGATCTCTAGCTGCCATCCCTATAAAGCATGAGGTTTTCCACTGTGGCTGGTAGGAATGGGCAGAACAGTGCAAGGTATGAATTGATATTCATTATTTTACATGGGCATATCCATTTTTTTCTAGCATCATTTGTTGAAAAGACTCTCCTTTTACTTTAAATTGTCTTTGTACCTTTGTTGAATATCAGTTGACTATATATCTACTATCTTCTACAAGCCTAGTGAATGGTTGACACTCAGGCAGCGCTTTCATTATTCCTGTAGCAATTTACAGATTCAGAGTATTTTTTCCATCAGACAGAGATTATTTAGCAATGAGGAGCAGAGATGCTAATACCATTGACGCATAAAGTCTGAGAATTCTGGTGACCAAGCTTTCACTTTCCTGTGATGGGAAGGCCCAGACAGTGGCCATCTGTTTGATTATGTACCCTCTCATGTGTTCCCTTGGGCCCATATGAACTGTTGAAGGACACTTTAAAAGAAACTTCTCTATAGTACTGACCATGAATGAATTAGACAGCATATACCTACAACATACATAATACCCGTAGTTGCATGTTACCTATGGTGTAGATGACTCTCAGGAATAGGATGTTGAAAGAGGTAAGCAAGTCACAGAATAAATGTGTGCTAAGATTCCATCCGTATGAAAGTAAAACAGACAAGACTAAGTCATATATAGTTTATAGATACATTGAAGTATGGTGAAACTGTATAGAATTTGGGATGTTGGTTCCCTTTCAGTGGAAGAGTATGTTTGAGGAAGAACACTCAGGAGGCTTCAAAGGCACGAGGAATACTTGATTTCTTAGGCTGAGTGGTGCAGTCTAGGCATCAGGGGTTGTTGTTTTGATTTTTTTTCTTTAAACCATATGTGTGTACTTCACATACTGTCATACATACAGAATGAAGAGTATCCACCCATTGCATCATATTTTCCCAGCAGTGATAGTGTTCCCTATTTATACAGGCTGGGCCATTGGAGGATTTTTATTTGTACAGCCTGTTGTCTGAAAGAGAAAAAGCCAAATTTTTATCATTAATGCTTGGTGTCTTATTTTTCCCTGAGGGCTCATTCCTCTCCTGTTAGACTTCTGGGGATGTAGAAGTCAATAGTAGTCCTGATGTAGTCCCCTTGCTCCTTGGGTACTGAGTGTGAACTTCCTCTTACCTTGAGTTTTCAGACTCACAGAATAGAGAAGGAATGACGGAGCCCATCAAGCAAGGCACCAATGATTAGATAAGAAGACAGTGTTCAGAAGACCTTAGGATTTGGCTCCCACAGTCACTGAGAAGCCCCTACAAAAGCATATCCCATCAGACCACAGTTTGACAGTCATGAGTCCAGAACAGATACCTAAAGCATTACTACTTCAAGTGGATTGGGATCTGAGAGACCAGGGCACTGGCACCAGACCACCCAGTGATGGACTTCAGTTATCTCACATGTTACTATTCCCAGAGCAAAACTAATGGGTAGCTGTGACATCAGTCTCTGCACTGGTACTATAATCAGCTCTTGTGTACTGAGTCCTTGCCCTGGATCAGGCCCCATAGTGAGTGCTTTTCCATACTTGTGAATTTCTCCCTTCCTCTTTTCCATTTTGTTTTGAGGCTTCAGAATCTAGAGGGAGAAAAAGTGCTGGAGATGACCTCCCTGATCTGCCTCTTTTCCCATCATCCCAGTGACTATGTGGAATATGCCAACTTTCAGATCTGTGCTCTTTTCTGGAAGCTTTGGAGTGATTTTGAGGTTTGTCTAGGAGGTCTTTAAGTTGGTACTTGTTCTTAAGAAGCTTCACATTAGAGATACGTAGGTAGACAGTGACCCCAGGACATGGAAGAGCCCAGAAGCAGTAGGTAGGGAACAGTTTCTACCTGATTACACCTGTTGATCCCTCTCTGTAACAGTAGGTAAAGCCATCTTGTAGCTGGAGTTTATGAAGTTGTGGTGTTAGGAGAGTGCTGAGGGTTTTGGCCATGCCCTGGAGGAATTGGTAGACAGAGGTAGCAATGGTGGGACTGCCAGGCAGCACTTGAAGACTTTTTGAGATTGAGGAAGCAGAGAAGGTACCTCATCCAGTTAGCAGCAGATGGGCTGTGGAGAGAGCAAAGGTGAAGGAAAAGTGTAAGAGAACTGAAGTGGCCAGCGTGTACAGTGCTCTGGCATCAGACAAACCTGTGTTCTGTACTTGCCTCCACTAACAAGTAGTTCTGTGACTTTTGGGAAGATCTCGCTAAACTTTGAGTTTCCCCATCAATTCTCTAAGAATACTATTCTCTCCCACTGGTAGTTGCAAAGATGCAAAACTATAATGTATATGACATGCTATGAGTAAAATCTATTCCCATCCCTGTCCCTGTGGATCAGCCCTGGGTATAGTTGAGAGGAAAGTCAAATTTTTGAGCAGTAAGAGAAAATGAGGTAACCAAAGGCTTTGAAGGCTCAGTGACATCACAGAATGAAGTTTGGGGAGTGAGATAGTTAAAAGGATGACGCCATACTGTAGTCAGAGATTAGGTTCTGGAGCTGAAGATTTCAGAAGTTAAGACATTCTGGGTGCTGCTTTACTGCTGTGGAGCTGGGATTGAGGAGCAGCAAGGCCAGATCTCAGAGGGAAAGGGAGTATTGGCTTCGGAAAAGAAGACTGAGCACATTCAGAAGCTATTTAAAGTGTTGTGGCATAATTAGGAGGGCAGTAGATGTGAGCAGTGAAGGAAAGGAGAGGCTTGAGTCTCTAAGGGAGTGAAAGTGTTGTGCCAGAGGGGGAGGGAATGGTCTGGGAACAGCAGTGACAAACCTTGGTGTGAGTGCAGGATGAGGCTGGGGCATGAGGAACCCCCACTCAGGAGAGCCATAGGGCAAGACTGTGTGTAGGTGAGGCTAGGTTTTACTTGTTAGCGGGTGGGAACCTTATTGGACTTGAAGCATTGAGTGCTTTGAACTGGGCTGGCTGGTAAGAATGCCATTAGTTCCCTCTGACTACTCATCTAGTTCGTCAGTTGATATTCAGATTTCAAACCTTCTTCTTGTACCTAAAAACTGCCTCCACCTCTCGCATTCCTCCCCACACCTCATTAATACACACACACAAGCACACATACTCACTAGGCCCCTCTGTGCCTCCTGAAACCCCACCTCCTCAGGAAACCTTCAAAACTTGGCCTTTGCTCTTCATATCATTATAGCCTTCCAGAGCTTTGGGGCTAACTTTTTAGAACTGCAACTCAAGGAATCAATCCCTCTTCTTAGTCTCATGTCCTCTGCCTTGAAAAAAAAAGTGAAAGTGAAGTTACTCTGCTGCTGCTGCTGCTGCTGCTGCTGCTGCTGCTGCTGCTAAGTCGCTTTAATCATGTCCGACTCTGTGCGACCCCATAGACAGCAGCCCACCAGGCTCCCCCGTCCCTGGGATTCTCCAGACAAGAACACTGGAATGGGTTGCCATTTCCTTCTCCAATGCATGAAAGTGAAAAGTGAAAGGGAAGTCGCTCAGTCGTGTCCAGCTCTTCGCGACCCCATGGACTGCAGTCCACATGGCTCCTCCGTCCATGGGATTTTCCAGGCAAGAGTACTGGAGTGAGGTGCCATCGCCTTCTCCGGAAAGTGAAGTCACTCAGTCGTATCTAATTCTTTGCAACCCCATGGACTGTAGCCTATGAGGCTTCTCTGTCCATGGGATTTTCCAGGCAAGAGTACCGGAGTGGGTTGCCTTTTCCTTCTCCAGGGGGTTGCCTTTTCCTTCTTCAGGGGATTTTCCCAACCCAGAGATCAAACCCAAGTCTCCCACATTGCAGGCAGATGCTTTACTCTCTGAGCCACCAACTTTGCCTTAGCATACTGGTGGTATTCCCTTAGCCTTGCCTTGAGCTCTAAGGAACACTATTTCTTCTCTGTGAAAGCATGAAAAGAAAGGCTATTACAGGAACAGAAAGTATCCAGCTTGGACCAGTTCCAGAGAACAACTTTACCTAGTAGTCTTATGGGTGCCCTGGTTGTGTCATTTGGTTCTCCAAAGCAAGCCCAGGCCCAGCCTTAATCCTTATTACCTTCATTGTCCATCATTCTGTGATCTACTCAGTAGGGCCTGTATTGAGCTGCTTTGTAACCTTGGCTGCCTAGGAAGCAAGCAGCTCTCCTTAAATCTGAATCCTTGTCATAAGAAACCCACACTCAGTGTCTATGTCCCACCCATCTTGTTTTTGGGAATTACAGAACAGCAGCCTCCAGTAGAACACACTTGTTGCCCAACGCACATGTTCCTATGCTGGCAAGGGGCCCTTCAGCACCCTTCACCAGTCCTCAACAGCTGAGGCCACAGTGCTCTTTCTTGGGCCTTAAGTGAGAGATGTGGTCTCTTCAGAGCTGAGCCAGCTTCTGCCAAAATAGAAGAAAGGAGCATCTGTTAACTTAGTAATGGAGCAGACATACCCAAAGTCTTTTTTAGTATATTTTCCTGGAAGACACACATATGTGAATGTGAATTTTGCTTCGCTTCATCAGCTGGTAGCTTATTCACTTGTTTTTTCTGATTCTTATTGCAAAGACTGTATCTGATGCCTCATTTCTCTCTGAGGCCCTCAGAGGATACATGGCTTTCTCAGAGCAGAGGGCTCAGCATAAAGATTGTTTTTATTTTTTTAATATATATATTACTGAAATATATATGACTTACACTGTTTCAGGTGTGCAGCAAGGTGATTTAGTTATACAAATACACATAATTATTTTTGAAATTATTTTCCATCATAGGTTATTACAAGATATTGACTATGGTTCCCTATGCTGTACAGTAAACCTTTATTGCTTGCTGCACATCTATTTTTTAATTAGAAATCTAGCATTCTATTCATACTAACTCAAACAAATGGAATCAGAATGTCAAAATTTTTTTAGTTAGGCAAAAACTCATCAGTTTTCTAAAATATACATATTTATATATATGTATACAAAAGCTTTTCTACTACACTTGATAAAGGCTTGAGAAAGAACATAAAAAAAAAGATACGAAAAAAAAAGATGGAGCAGTTGGAGAAAATAATAATGAAACGGAAGCACTGAATATGAAATAGAAAAAGTGAAACAAACTAGATAAAAGTAATTACAGTCCAGTTGTTTTTAAACATGACTGCTCATTAGAAACATATCTGGAGCTCTGGAGAAAAAAAACAATACCAGAGCAATTTTATTCTTCAAAATATTTCAGGATAATTCTAATATGCATCTGGATTTTAAAAAGTTATTACAGGTTTTTCTGTTAGATCCTAGTTTTGGTGATACAGAGTTCTATTATTTTTCTGTTGATCGATCATGATACAATGGTATTAAATGAGTAATAGTTATATAATCACAACAGTAAAAGACATTTATCAGTTTTCACAATCAATAGCCAGGCAAAAAATAAAATATAATTGCAAGCCATAATGGGAACATGATTAACTTAACAATATAAAGTAATTATATACAATTTGGGGGGTCAAGCAGAGTGATGTGGTAAGTGGAAGTGCATGCATTTCACTTTTTCAGCCAGCCAGCCAGTCTATGTCTTTTGGTTGGTGCATTTAATACACTTATATTTAAAGTAATTATAGATATGTATGGTCCTATTACCATTTTTTTAATTGTTTTGGGTTTATTTTCTGTAGGTCTTTTCCTTCTCTTGTGTTTCCTGCCTAGAGAAGTTCCTGTAGCATTTGTTGTAAAGCTGGTTTGGCGGTGCTGAATTCTCTTAAGTTTTGCTTGTCTGGAAAGCTTTAGATTCCTCTCTGTCAAATCTGAAGGAGAGTCTTGTTGGGTAGAATATTCTTGGTTGTAGGTTCTCCCCTTTCATCACTTTAAATATGTCATTCCATTCCCTTTTGGCTTGTAGAGTTTCTGTTGAGAAATCAGCTATTAGCCTGCTGGGAGTTCCCTTGTATGTTATTTGTTATCTTTCCCTTGTTGCTTTTAATATATCATCTCTGTCTTTAGTTTCTGTCATTTTGATTATTGTGTGTCTCCGTGTGTTCCTCCTTGGGTTTATCCTTCCTGGGACTCTCCGTGCTTCCTGGACTTGGTTGACTGTTTCCTTTCCCATGTTTGGGAAGTTTTCAGCTATTATCTCTGCAGATACTTTCTCAGGTTCTTTCTCTCTCTCTCCTCCTTCTAGGACCTCTATAATGTGAATGTTGGTGTGTTTAATGTTGCCCAGAGTTCTCTTAGGCTGTCTTCATTTCTTTTCACTCTTTTTTCTGTATTCTGTTCTGTAGCAATAATTTCCACCATTCTGTCCTCTAGGTCATTTATCCATTCTTAGTTATTCTGCTATTGATTCCTTCTACATATTATTCATCTCTGTTTATTCTTTGGTTCTTCTAGGTCTTTGGTAAACATTTCTTGCATCTTCTAATCTTTGCCTCCATTCTTTTCCTGAGACCCTGGATCATCTTCACTATCATTTTTCTGAATTCTTTTTCTGGAAGGTTGCCTATCTCCACTTCATTTAGTTGTTTTTCTGGGATTTTATCTTGTCCCTTCATCTGGGACATAACTTTCTGTTTTTTCATCTTGACTAACTTTCTGTAATATGTTTTTGTTATAGCTGCTGTGAGACTGTGCTTCTTCTTGCTTCTTCTATCTGCCCTCTGATGGATGAGGTTAAGAGTCTTGTGTAAGCTTCTTGATGGTAGGGACTGGTGATGAGAAAAACTGTCTTGCTCTGGTGGGCAGGGCCTTGCCCAATAAAGCTTTAATCCAATTATCTGCTGATGGGTGGGGTTGCACTCCCTCCCTGGTGGCTGTTTGGGCTGAGACCACACAGCCCTGAGGTCTACAGCCTCTATGGTGGGGTTAATGGTGAACCCCAAAGGCGTTTACTCCAAGGGGGACCTTCCAGTGCCCCTGTCCCTGTGGCGAGCTCCTGCTGACCCACGCTTCCACAAGAAGGCCTCCAGCACTAACAGGTAGTTTTGCTTCAGTCTCCTATGGGGTCACTGCTCCTCTCCTCTGGGTCTTGGTGCATGCAAAATTTTGTTTGTGCCCTCCACAACTGGGGGGTCTGTTTCTCCCAGTCCTGTGGAAGGCCTGTAATCAAATCCTTCTGGCCCTGAATGCCAGATTCCCTGGGGATTCCCGGTCCCTTTTTCAGATCCCTAAGCTGGGAAGCCTGACATGAGGTTCAGAACCTTCACAATAGTGCAAGAACTTCTTTGGTATTATTGTTCTCCAGCCTGTGAGTCACCAACCTGGCAGGTATGGGATTTGGTTTTATCATGATTGCACCCCTCCTACCATCTGCTGGGCTTCTTTGTCTTCGAATGTGGGATATCTTTTTTTGGTGGGTTCCAGCGTCCTCCTGTTGATGGCTGTTCAACAGCTAGTTGCAATTTTGGTGCTCTCACAGGAGGAGATGAGCACACGTCCTTCTACTCCACCATCTTGAACCAGAAGCTCAAGATTGTTTAACTTAAGCACTGCAGAAGATCTCTAGTTACCACTCTGGCTTGCCCTAGGACCTGCAGGAAGAACACTGTGATACTGGCCACTAGGATCCAGCCCTCGGAGCTCTGACCAGCTCTCTTTTCCTTCCAGGAAAAGTACATTTCTTCTCTAATGGCCTTCTGTTTTCTGATCGTCATCACGGAAATATCATCATTTCCAAGGACCACATGAATTCCATTTTGTTCTATGATGGGGTAGGTGTTTTACAATCCAAGTTTTGATGTTCAGAAAGATACTCACACTTCTGAGGGTAAAATCAAATAACTCCCTGTCCCTCTGTCACTACAAGTCAATGGCTTAGGAACCAGCACTGCCCTTGAGGCAGGCAAGCAGGCAGGGAAGTCATGGAGAGAGAAGCTCTTGTCAGCCTCATCAACCCTGCCACTTTATAAAGGAGTTAAGTATAAATGACTTCCTGGTCAAGAGGGCCAGCAGCTACCCATGCCCAATTAACTTATCTCAAAGAAGACCAGCTGAAGGTGGCCTCCAGTAACCCTTCACAGATAGCCTCCGACCCAGAGACACAAAGACTCACCCACTTAAGAACTGGAAAGAAACAGCTTCCTGTGACATTTTTGGGGTTTCACTCACTTGTTGAACATGAGAAAGAATTATAAGAAAGCCTGAAAGGAAGAGAAATAACTAATTTTCTCCTTGAAGGCTTAGTTCCACCCCCTCTCATACTCAGAATTAACCTCCAGCTCTATGAAAGTTCTACTCCCAGAACCATCCTTTAATTCTATAGTCTGCAACAACAAGTCCCCCTTCCCTTGTGGGGATGTGGGTAGCTGTGAGTTTTCCCCTAGCCTGTACTCTCTGGCCAGGGCATGGCTCATCGTAGTACGACCCCAGAGCAGAGGGCAGGCTGTCCACCCTGCAGGGTCTCAGCCTCAAAACCAGCTTGTTTCGGAGCCGGGAAAGAGACCAGGTGAAGTGGTTTGGTCAAATAGTGCTGAAAATAAATTCTGTTATCAAGTTAGAAAGAGTTCTTTCTTCCATAGAACTTAAGGCTGTTCAAAAATGTAGGCAGACCGTCCAGACAGATTAGATGGTCCTGTTAGGTGAAGGCTTTAATATTAGGTTAAAGAGTCTTCCAACATCAGGAAAGAAAGGATGAATCTTAAGTGCTGGTATAATAAATTACTGCATTTTGGGGTGAGGGCTGGGTTTTAACTCATATCAAAAGTCAAAATGTACTTTTGAGAAAAGTAAAATATTTTAAAATTTCATAAGTAGAATATAGCTATTAATTATTTTCTTATGGTGAGAGCTTTTTAAAATTTAATATTTGTTTTATATTGGTGTATAGTTGATTTACAGTTTACAGTAGTTTCAGCTGTATAGCAAAGTGATTGAATTGTATACTGCATATATCTATTTCAGATTCTGATAACTTTTAAGATCTACTCTCTTAGACATGTATATTATTAAATGGTCACCACAATAAGTCCAGTTAAGAATATAAAAAAGAATATTTATTAAATTTTTAGGGACAGGAAGACATTCTAATCTTAAGCTTAGAAATGACTCAAGAAATTCTAAAGAAAAAGTTTGTTAGATTTGATTACTTAAGGATTTTTTCAATTTTTGCTGATAGTTTATTGAAGTATACTTTAAATGCAATTAACTAGCTACAAGGACTTAGTGTACAATGCAGGAAATGTAGCCAATATTTTATATTAACTATAAATGAATTATAACCTTTAAAAATTGTGAATCACTATGTTGTACACCTAAAATTTATATAGTATTGTACATCAACTATATCTTAAAAAAGCATGTGAAAGATCTAATACTCTTATATTGATTACATTTAAAATAATACTTTAGATATGTTAGATTAAATAAGATATACATACAATTAACTGTATCCATTTAAAGTTTTGACAGATGTATATACTCATGAAACCACTAGCATAGTCAAGATACAGATTTTTGTCATGCCCAACCCTCCCAGAAGTTTTCTAATACCTTTTTGTAGATCATATTTCTCCCCAACTTCTGGCTTCAGGCAACCACTTACTAGCTTTCTGTCATTGTAGATTAGTTTGCATTTTCTAAAATGTTATATAAGTGGACATCATACATTCTGAACCCTTTTGAGTCTAGCATTTTTCACTCAGCATGGTTTTTAAGGTTCATCAGTGTTGTGTGTATCAATAGTTTTTCCTTTTTATTGCTTTTTTGATGAGTAGTATTCCATTGTATAGATAAGAGCATAAAGTTTATCAGACTAATAATTTAAATCTCTACAAAATATTCAAAGCAAAAGCACAAACCAGGAAAACCATTTTTAGTGATTTTTTTTTTAAATGAGTTAATATTTCATTTCTGTGACGAGCTCTGTCTTTACCAACATGAAAGCACTGAGTGCCAAATCATGGGTGTTCAGAGGACCTGAGGTTAGTTAACAGATATGTGGAAGTACAACAGATACAGCCTTACACTACCGTGTATAACAGTAAGTTAATAACGAGTAGATAAAAGGTACAGTAGACAAAAGGTGAGGTGGGATTGATAATATGGAATGTCCAGTCATAGTGGTGGGCTGAGAGGGGAGTGGGATGCAGTCTTTGAAAATGCTGACAGATAGTTTACAACAACATGGTAGATACTAATGGTAAATTTAAGTTTTAAAAGCAAGATACGGAGCTGTAAAAGTAAGTATGACTTCCCAGTCATAGAAAAGGGACTCAATGAACAGGAACAGAAGACTAGAAGGTTAAACAACCAAAAAGGTTGTTTAAAAAACAGTTTAAAAAAAGGTTGCATTTCCATACCCCACTGTGAATAATCTGAAAAGGTTCTTAAGAAAACAAGCTAACAGTGTTAGCTGTAGTTGAAGTTGAGTGATGGGACTTGGGATTAATATTTTAAACCTTTTTTCTGTATTTTATTTTTATATTTTTCTCAAATTTTTATTTCATAATGAATATGACTTTCATTATCAAAACTTAAATATTAAAAAACTCTGTCCCCTAATATCAGAAACAGACAGAAATGCTTGTTTTTGCCATGTCTATTCAACATGGTATTGGTGGAAGTCCTAGTGAGAACAAGTTAGGCAAGAAAAAGAGATGAGGCATTTAATTGGCCAAAAAAAGAAGTAAAATTAGCTCTCTTCATGGATGACATGCTTTATATGTAGAAATTCCTTAAGACTACATACACAAACTATTAGAATTAATAAATTTACCAGCGTTTCAGAATAGAAAATAAACAGTTTAAAAAAAGGTTGCATTTCCATACCCCACTGTGAATAATCTGAAAAGGTTCTTAAGAAAACAATTTCAATAAATTTAACTGAGGAATTGAAAGATTTAAACACCAAAACCCACAATGCATTGCTGAAAGAAAGAAGACCTAAGTAAATGGTAAGACATCCCATGTTCATGGATTGGAAGACTTAATATTATTAAATAACAGTACTACCCAAAGCAACCTATAGATTCCTATTGAAATCTCAATGGCATTTTTTGAAGAAATGAAAAATCCCATCCTGAAATTCTTATGGAATCTCAGGGAAAACCCCACGCCCACCCCCTGCCCAAGTAGTCAAAGCAGTCTTTAAAAGAAGAAAGTTGAGGACTTCCCTGGTGGTTCAGTGGTAAAAAATCTGCTTGCCAGTGACGGAGACATGGGTTCAACCCCTGGTCCAGGAAGATACCACATGCCTTGGAGCAACTAAGCCTGTACCACAACTATTGAGCCTGTGCTCTAGAGCCCAGGAATCGCAATTACTGAGCCCTCTCACTCCAACTACTGAAGCCTAAGTGCCATAAAGCCTGTGGTATTGGCATAAGATCAGATGTATAGACCAGTGGAACAGAATAGAGAGCCCCCAAAGAAAGTCTTGCATATATGGTCAAAGGTTTTCAACAAAGGTGCCAAGATCATTCAGTTAAAAAAGACAGTCTTTTCAACAGACAGTGCTGGGAAAACTGGATGCATGCCTGGGTGCTAAGTTGCTTCAGTTGTGTCTGACTCTCTGCAACCCTATGGACTATAGCCTGCCAGACTCCTCTGTCCATGGAATTTTCCAGGCAGGATTAAGCAACAGTTTCTTGGATTTGACACTGAAAGCAGAGACAACAAAAGAAAAATATATATAAATTGGACTTTATTAAGTCCAGTTTAAAACTTCTCCACATCAAAAGTCACTATCAAGAATGTGAAAAGCAACTCACAGAATGGGAGAAAATACTTGCAAATCATTTGTCTGATAAGGGACTAATACCCTAGAAAGAGAGATAATATTTTCAGTTCAGGAGAAAAGACTGTGTACTTCCCGTATCTCCTAAAACTGGGTGTTGGCAGGAACTTCCGTAACTGAATCCCAGTGAACCACACAATGTGAAAATAATTGGACTGACATTCACCATATGTGTTCTGACATTAGATGTAAGGGCTAAATTCCTGCAAAATGGCTTTTCTCAGTGATGTTCCCTCTGTTTCTCTTCAGGATTCCACCAGTGTTGTTGCTGCCCTTCTGATAGACTTCAAAAGTTCATTGCTTCCCCATCTTCCAGTTCATTTCCATGGATCAAGCAATTTTCTGATGATTGTCCTTTTCCCCAAATCCAAGATATACCAAACATTTTACTCAGAGGTAACATCAATCATTATTCAGCAAAACAATTACTACCCTTTTTCCTAGCAATTTAATTGGTATGGCAGTGTCTTAGGGCTAACAGTGAGGTGATGAGAGGGAGAGTTGGGAAGGGCTGCTGTGAGTGTAGCTGCTTCTAATCTCTTTGGGTCCTGGAATAGTGCTCTTGCCATTAAAAGATGAGAGCCTAAAGGAACTGAACAGAAGGCTTTTTAGCTTCTAAGAAAAATCTTCTTTTTTGCTAATTAGACTTATTTCCCTGTTAGCTACTTTATTGAGTTGTTGGGCCCTACCTACTGGATCAGAGCTTGCTGTGCTGTGCTGTGATTAGTCGCTCAGTCATGTCTGACTCTTCGCGACCCCATGGGCTGTAGCCCATCAGGCTCCTCTGTCTGTGGGGATTCTCCAGGCAAGAATACTGGATTGGGTTGCTATGCCCTCCTCCAGAGCTTCCTACCCCACCCCAAAATGTCCTTCTCCATGGTTCATAGGCCCTGCCCTTGTGAGTGGTTCCACCTGGCAGGCTGCACACTATAGCTTGTCAGCACAGATTGCATGAGTGAGGGAGCTCACCAAGAACTACACAGCTTACTTAGAGACCAAGCAGTAACCAGAGTCATACAAATGGTCAGTCTCATTCTGGTGGAGATGCTTGGAAAGGTGTGACTCAGCAGTTTTTGAGAGGATAGTCCCCCTCCCTCAGGACAGATACACAGAACATGGAAGAGGCAAGAACCAGCCTTGGCTCCAGAGTGGCTTTTAGGGCCAGTCTGTGTTTCTGTCTTACTGCCAGCTGATCTGTTACCTCCTTGTACTTGTCTTTTCAGTCTAGGAACCTAGAGATTCTCTTCAGCCATTCCTCTGCCTCTAGGCAGGAGTTGCTTGAACTGCTCCTGTCTGGCCCTGTCACCAGGGAAGAACGTGTCCCTGCTGCCAGAACAGTATTACGTGATACCCTCCTCTCTGTTTCCTGTTCTCTTAAGGAGCAGAATCCCTGGGAGAGGAACTCAGAAAGAAATTCTAGTTTGTAAAAATACAGAACAGAATTGCTTCAGGCCTCTATTTTTGAAACAAACTTGTTTGTTATGATGGTTTTTCTCTGTACTGACAGTCTAGATTTTCAGCAGCCATCAAATCCCCATGTGGGTTCCATATCCTGTTGTTGGGTTTAAAGTGTTCTTTGCTCTAATTCTGTTTTGTTTAGGTCTTCTCCCCCTGGCAACAGCAGACTAACTCAGGGCTGTCTTTAAAAGTGATCCAGGAAGATGGATTATCTGTGGAACAAAAGAGATTGTAAGTGGCTGCCTTCAGTGTTTATGCTAGCTTCCCTAGGCTGTGTGTGTCTGCTGTCTCTGCAGGATGACTTGCATTATGTAACACAGAAGTCCTGGCTTCTGAAAGGGCCAACACAGTCATTTCAGTGCTGCCAGTTTGCAGGTAGTCAGTGCTCTTAGGGAACAGAAGTCAAGACAGATGAAGTCCACCAAGAATCAGAAAACCATAGTATTACAAAGGTTTCAGGCTAAGCTTTCTATGTGGGCAAACCAGTCACCCTGTATTAACACCGAATTTTGCTTAAGTCAGTGAGATGCTTCTTTTCAAAGTGTTGACTGTCACAAGACTTTGGCTTAAAAATATCAGAACGAGTTATGTAAAGTATGTGTGCTGTTGGGAGATGGAGTTCTAATCTGTGAACCTTTGATATTCCAGACACTCCAGGGCACAGAAGCTCTTCAGTGTCCTGAGCCATTCTGCTGGGGAGAAACAGAGTCCTCTAAAGCTACTCTCAGCTAAACTCCCAGAGCTGAACGGGTGAGCTCTGTTTTTCTGTTTCTTTTAATATATCAGAACTCTTGGTGTTGGTGCTTTCTAAGCTCCATTTTCTTTCTTTATAGCTTCTTAAGGATAATTATAAAAACACAACATACACAATTGTATTCGCTAGAGATAATCACTAAGGTTTCTGTTCAGCTATTAAATAAGTTTCTCATGTGAATGGGCACATTCAGAAAAGGCTGGTGATGGTAACATAATAGCACTGTCTTTGTTTTTCTAGGTTTCTCCAGCATTTTGCTGTCAGCAGCATTAGTCAGGAACCCGTGGTGAGGACCCATCTCCCTGTCCTACTGCAGCAAGCCGAAATCAACCCTATTCACAGAGTAGAAAATGATAAGGTATAGCAGCTCACCAAAAAAGCTGAGAATTTATGGGAGGATGATCCTGATAACCTACCCTTAATATTCATTGTCATTTACAAAAAGGAGCTCAGGCAGAGTCCCTTTTATAAGACTCTCCACCTCCTTGAATACTGATGTAATGATACACATGAAACCCCTTCTATACACTGACAGTGTACTGGCATCTACGTTAATGCCACCTGAGCCCCATGGCAGTGATGAAACCCTGCCATATTTCTGTGCCCTCCTCTTGCTTCTCCAGGTCTTCCAAACTCTTTGTCAGTACTCTCATGCTGTCAGCTCTTTCTGGTTATAAGGTCTTACGTGGCACACTGAGCTTAGTAAGGGGAAGGGCCTTATTAGTAAGAGCTTGCTAGCATCACCAGGATAACGTGACAGTTTATAAACACTGTCTTCACAAGAGTGGATTTTAATCTGCTCCTGCTTCATACTGCTCTCCTCTTGACCCCCCACCATTTCTTTGGAACTATATGTCATAATATGCTCAAAGAGGGCATTTATTTCTGTGCAAATCTAGAAGACACTTGGCTGCAAAAGGAAAGAGAAGCATTAAGTAGTTAGCAGGGAGGCCTGGCGTGCTGCGATTTATGGGGTCACAAAGAGTCGGACACGACTGAACAACTGAACTGAAGTAGTTATAAGCTTCATTTTTTCCCTTAAGCAAGAGTAAAAGTAAAAATTTTATATTTTAAATATTTTTAATATATATATTTTATATTAACAAAGTGCTATAGAACTGGCCTTGAAGTAAGAAGGTGTCTGGCTGTGAGCATGTTTGCTGGGATTTGAGAGGCTGAGGCCTGGATGCCGAGAAATGGGAACCAAGATGAGAAAATAAACAGAAAGTCAGTTACAGGGAGAACTGTCCACAGGTGCAGAAAGGGAATCAGACCAAGGGTCTGGTCAGAGGGGAGGTGGGAGAACTATTTCCCACAAAAGATGAGGAATCCATAGCCATCTCTGTGCTGATGTGACTAGTTCAAGTGGTGAGTGCCACCAAGCTGAATTTTAGTCCAGGCCTGTCCCAGTGAATCTTGTGTATTGTTAAATAAAACGCATGTAAAGGAGCCCTTGCCATGCTGTGTCACTGACATTGTTATCCTTCAGCAAGTACATGGTTCCCTTCCTCCTCTGCTTGACACCTTCTTTGTCAGTAGATTTCTTGAGTTGGAATGTCTCCCTACAGACAGCCCTGTTTTCATGTAGTCATGTGCCAAGGTTAAGAAAGTTCAACCTGGCTATTTTCCCCATTAAGACTGAGAAGTGCTTCTTGACCCAGTTTGTTTCTTTACATCAGGCCATGTGGCTTGAAAGGCACAGGCCGCTCACCTCTTTCACTGAGTTTACCACACCAATTTAGCCTATGACATTTTTGTCCCAGACCTCCTTTCCTCCCAGTATTTTCCGTTATACTTTTAACTGATCTAGTCACAACCTGCTCCATGGAAATTATCATGGTAACACTACATCGTATATGGTGTTTGCTGTGTGCCAGACACTGTTCCAAGCACCTTGTTTACATATATTAACTCAGTTAATCATCACAGCCACCCTGCAAGGTAGGTTCTATCGTGAACCCAAGGTCACATAGCTAGTGAATGCTGGTGCTGAGGTTTAAACCCACAGAACCTGGCTTAAGAAGTCAGTTCTCTTAACCTGTTACACAGTGCTGCCTCCCAGTTGAATCATAAACCCATATGGCTTTTCTTTCATGTAGGTAATTATCAGCATTGTAACTGGTCTCCCAGGCTGTCACGCCAGTGAACTCTGTGCTTTTCTGGTCACTCTGCATAAGGAATATGGCAGGTTAGTATGGCTACTGCCTTTCCTTTGGGGAAAGGGGTTCTATGCTTGCTGCCTATGCACTGGGAAACCTTCAGCATCCACTGACCTTTGGTGTAATTGATATTGGCACGGTGATCATCTATCCATTTGTTTAACACATTTATACTGAGTACTTTCTGTATGCGAGACACTGTTCTAAGTATAGGGGACAAATGTACAAAACAGACTAGAAAACAGGTGGTATCTCTGCCTTCATGGAGCTTGTATTCTAGTTTTGGAAGATAGGCAATTAACCAGTTAAGAAAAATAGTACATTAGCTAGTGAAAAATGCTGTGGAGAAAATAAAGCTGAGAAGGCTATAGGAGAGCTGAGCTGGGGGACTGATTCCAGTTTTAATTGGGTACTCAGGGAAGTGGCTCAGACGATAAAGAGTCTGCCAGCAGTGTGGGAGACCTGGGTTCGATCCCTGGGTTGGAACGATCCCCTGGAGAAGGAACTGGCAACCCACTCCAGTATTCTTGCCTGGAAAAATCCCATGGATGGAGGAGCCTGGCAGGCTACAGTCCATGGGATCGCAGAGAGTCAGACATGACTGAGCGACTTCACTTTATTCGCTCACTCAGGGAAGACCTCACTGAAAAGGTGACATTTGAGCAAAGGCCTGACAATATAAAGGGATGAACCTCTGGATATCTGGGCAAGAGACCTGTTCCAGCAAGACCGGCATGGGCAAAGGCCTGGGAATTGTCACCAGGTTGGTTAGAATTTGAGAGCTGGTGGATGTGATCTTTCCATGGCCACAAAGGGACTGCATGAGTTTAGGTGGAACTGGGACATACTGGTTTAGATAAAATTGGAGAAATCATTCACCCATGTCTTCCATTTGGCTGACAGATTGCTAAACAAACCTTGCTGACTGAACCAGGCTTTTAATATCTAGTCAGTCTTCCTCAAAGTAAGCCTGCAGGAGACCATATAGAAGAACTGAGAAGACTGAAATCACCTAGGAGTTTGGGACTTTAGAGTGGGAGATTGTGGGGGTTGGGAAGATGAGTTTTAGAGAGATAATGGGGAAATATTAGACCTCCTTCATAAGTACTCAATAGCTAACTAGCTCCTTCCTCATTTCCATTGCTTATGTTCTGTAAACAATCTGAATGCTTCTCCTTACCCATTATTATTTTTATTTTTTGGCTGTGCCATGCAGTTTGTGGGATCTCAGTTCCCCAACCAGGGATTGAACCTGGGCCACTACAGTGACAGTACCAAATCCTAACCACTAGGCCACCAGGAAACTTCCCCCACCCCTTCATTCCTTATTCTTGGCAAGAATTTTACTGCAAAGTGGACTGAAACTATTTTTCTGAACGGCTCTTCAGAAACTGACTGCCTGTTCAGGAGTCTTTCTCAACTCTGAAACCTGTTGATCATGTGCTTATCTGACCTTTCTCCCTATGACAGAGCATTTTGTGCCAAAAGCTCCAATAGAAGTGATTTCGGGGTACAGGGCTCCACACCCAGCCAGTTCCCTCTACCTGTTTCTGGTAGTATTGCTTTCTCCTGTATGGGTTCACGAGACCAAGTCTGTGGAGTACTAGTTACATTTGAATCCACTGGCAGAACCTATGGGTCAGGCCCTCATGCTGAGATTATACTTTCCATTTCCAGGTGGATGGTATACCGTCAAGTCATGGACAGCTCCGAATGTTTTCATGCTGCCCACTTCCAGAGATACCTTTCCAGTGCCCTGGAGGCCCAACAGAACCGCTCTGCCCGCCAGTCAGCCTATGTCCGCAAGAAGACCAGACTACTGGTGGTATTACAAGGGTGAGCCCTGGAAGTATTTTGGAAATAGTGGGGTAGTGTGGTGACCTTGCCATTATTTCATGTGTGGTTGACTTGGGGCACAGAATAAACTCCACATATGCACGAGAAGTGTCTAGTGTCTTTAGCAAGCAGGAACCGCTGTGGCCATCCTGTGGCCCAGAGTGACTGGTGAAGATGACACGCAAGTTTCAAGTTTGGCTTCAACGTCACATATCCTCAAAAGGCAAAGAACTGGGGAGGAGGTTTTCTGGGCAAGATTCTTTGATAATTCTTCTAACAGTAGTGGTCCCTAAGCCTTTTCGTTTGCCACCGAAGCAAGCAAGCTTCAGCTTTTTCAGTCCTCCTCCTGTGGAGTTGCAGACAGTCCCCACACTCTAGTCTCAAGCCCCATCCACAAAGTGGCTAGGAAGGAGGAAGCAGGTGCGTCGTCCCCTGGGCCCGCAGGAGAACATGCCAGATCAGGAAAACATGGGCTGTGCTCTTCACTGCTGTCATTATAGTTGGTAATAAAGAAGCTTTTGGCAGTTCTCACAAAGTGCTTTTGTGCTGTGCTGTGGTGTTTTGTTTTGTGCTCATAATAATTAGTATTTGCAACTGGCTAATTGTTTCCAGTAAAGAATAGGCCCAGTTCCAAAGCCCTATTTGGTCTCTTGGATGTGATGGTAAGAATTGGAGGAAAGCCAGGTCAGTGGTGCTGCAGGAGGCAAACAGGAATGTGTCCCCTGCCAGGCCATCTTTTCTCTTATTTAGATCTTGTTCTTATATCTGCTTTGGGCTTCCCTTCTGTTGACTCTACTTGTGGGCTTAGGTTGTGGAAGCCACAGAGCAGGAAAGCTAGAAACCACTTGTTTTCCATCATCTCTAATAATCGAAAAAATAGGTTGGCCCAGTTTCGTCACCTCCTGCCACCTTTCCAGAGTTGAATGTCAGTGGGGGTATGGACCTGGAGTCAAATTTGGTACCTTGACATCGTATAGCTGAGGTCATTTCCATCTTCTATTACTTTAGAGAGTATTTTTGACTCCCCGTCTCTGACTGTACAAGTCTGCATAAGTGCCAGCTGTCCTGGCTGCTCTGGACTTCAGTGACAGTGTATGGCCAACCCACTTGTACTCTCAGAACCAGCAGTTGCCCAGTCACAGCCCCAGTACACTAGGAACATCTGATGGATTTCCTGCTGTGTTGCTCTGTATGACAGTGTTCTTACAGATGGGGCCCATTCCCCTGAGGCTCAGCAGGGAACACATGGCAGACTCAGTGTAGCATATCCATCTCCTTGGAGCTGGACCTTTAAGCTCAATATTGAGGTGAGGGGACACCCCAGAGGCTTCTCAAGTTGAGAATTTTATTTCTTGAATATGGCCTTTATTTTGATTTATAGAATTCTGTGCCATCGGGCAGAGTTTTTTCTTGCCCCTATAGTGGCCTGGTCCCATTCTACTTACTGCTGCAGGTAAGCAGTGATGTTGAGCTTTGACACCAAGTGGAGTATTAGGTTGTTGTTTTAAAAATTGAATTAATGTATTTTTAAATGATAAAATTTTAGAAATGGGGGACAGATTAGTGGCTGCCAGGAACTGGGGATGGGAGTGGAGAGTGAGGGGGAGGTAGGTATGGTTATAAAAGGGCAACATGGAGGGAGCTTTGTGGTGTGAAACTGTTTAGTATCTTTACTATGGTAGAGGAGCCTGCACAGGTGACAGAACTGTATGGAACTGAATACATACACAAATAAGTAGAACTGTAAAAATCTGAGTCTTAAAAAGTTAATTTTAAGGAATTTGAGGGACTGTGTTAGTTTATACTCTAGAATATTATAAAAATCATTCTTTATCTACATTTAAGACAAAGTATCTCTCAAAACAAAAATTGAATTAATGTAAAATGAGGCAAAATTGCAGGCTTAAATTACAAATGTGAAATAGAGCCCAAAAGACACTTGTATGGAATATCTGTTGTTTTAGAAGAAAGGTAAAGTCCTGCTGGGCTTTTTTTGTTTTTAAATAAAGAAAATACTGACAAGAAAGAGGCAACATGAAGAGTTAGGTTTTTGCATTCATCATGCAGTTTAGGCAGTTCAGCCAAAGTGGCCAGGTACAGACTCAGAAGCTGGATCACTATGCTCCCTGAAATGAAAGACTTATTAAAGAAAACAGACCAATGCAGGAGCTCTTAACTTGATGAGAAAATACCAAGTCCTGCCCCAGAGCCCCAGGGTCACCTGCAGGCTTCTCTGAAGTGGGTGGGCAGTAGAGTTCTTCCTTCCACTCACTCCTGCACAGTTAGAACTAGTGGAACTCGGAAGTACAGAAACACTGTAAACTGCAGGGGCTCTAAGTCATGAGGTGACTTGACCCCAAGGAGGCCTGTTGCTCTCTCCTCTTTTGGTTTCCTTCTACCCTTGCTCCACTTAGCCACTCAGCAAGCATTCCCCTCTTCTCCCACTCTGAAGCTCCAGTCCAGTAAACTTAACTACTCCCTTTTTTCCCCCTAGCTACACAGATGTTATTGATGTTGTCCAGGCTCTGCAGACCCATCCAGACTCAAATGTCAAGTCCTGCTTCACCATTGGTACCATCACAGTGTGTGTGGAGCCGCTGAGCTGCTACATGGAGCACAGGTACGTACTTAGGACCACCTCCAGCCCACAGGATGTGGTGTGTTTAAATGTACAGAAAGCTATTTACCTCCCACCTACCAGTAGGCAACGCATTTTTATGTGTTTGTCTTTTGAAATGCATCAGTTTACCCTCGTGGTGTTTCTGTTTTTCAGTTGCTAAGTCATGTCTGACTCTGCAACCCTGTGGACTGCAGCATGTCAGGCTCCTCTGTCCTCCAGTGTCTCCCATTTACTCAGATTCATGTCCATTGAATCAGTGTTGCTATCTAACCATCTCTTCCTCTCCCACCCCCTTCTCCTTTTCCCTTCAGTCTTTCCCAGCATCAGGGTCTTTTCCAATGAGTCAGCTCTTCATATCAGGTGGCCAGAATATTAAGAGCTTCAGCTTCAGCATCAGTCCTTCCAATGAGTATTCAGGGCTGATTTCCTATAGAATTGACTGGTTTGATCTCCTTGCAGTCCACAGATTCTCAAGGGTCTTCTCCAGCACCACAATTTGAAAACGTCAGTTCTTTGGCATTCAGCCTTCTTTAAATTCCAGCTCTCACATCCCTACATGACTACTGGAAAAACCATAGTTTTGATCATACAGACCTTGGTTGGCAGAGTGACGTCTGTTTTTTAATACACTGTCTAGGTTTGTTATAACCTACCTTGCAAGGAGCAAGCATCTTTTAATTTCATAACTAGAGTTGCTATCTGCAGTGATTTTGGAGTCCAAGAAAATAAAATATGTCACTGCTTCCACTTTTTCCCCATCTATTTGCCATGAAGTGGTGGGACTGTATGCCTTGATCTTAGTTTTGCATGTTGAGTTTCAAGCCAGCTTTTTTACTCTCCGTATGGACTGGCATCTTCTCACCACTTTTCTTTGTGCACTAATAAGTCACCCTTCTAGGATAGTGGGACTTGAAATAAATTCTCCCAGAAAAGAAGAATACCCATGGCAGGCTTTTCTTTTCTTCTTTACTGCAGGGAAGGGGCCTTCTGTAATAAAGCACTTGGAGTACCTCACAGATACTTTTTCATGTGGTTAAGCCATCTTAAAGCATCTTACCTCAGTTAATGACATTCATTCTCACTACTAACAAATGAACTTTTTTTTCCTACTTTGGAAATAATATGACAACAACAAAGAAAATTGGGTAATAATTCACCCATAATCTCACTAACTCAATGTAATATTATAATTTTTGTGAAGTCCTTTTTTATCTTTTATATGCATACTTTTTTTAACAGTTGTGATGTACATAAAGCTTTATATCTTTCTTAGGTTAACATATAAACATATTATGTAAGTGAACATATATCAGTCAGTCAGTTCAGTCGCTCAGTCATGTCCAACTCTTTGCGACTCCATGAACCTCAGCACGCCAGGCCTCCCTGTCCATCACCAACTCCTGGAGTCCACCCAAACCCATGTCCATTGAGTCAATGATGCCATCTGCCTCATCCTGCCCTCAATCTTTCCCAGCTGCGGTTCATGGGGTCACAAAGAGTCCGACACGACTGAGCGACTGAACTGAACTGATGATCAATTTTATTACTCTGTATTCCCATTCCCAAATTGCTTTCTGAGTGGGTTTTATAGTTTATACTGCCTCAGTGGTATCTAGAATTATTTATTTCATCATCAGAGAAGCCCCCACTGAGAAGTTTCAGACATTACATTTTCCCTTTGTAGAGCTGTTTGGAGGGCTCCCCTGTTAGCTCAGCTGGTGAAGAATCCACCTGCAATGCAGGAGACCCCAGTTCAATTCCTGGGTCAGGAAGAACCCCTGGAGAAAGGATAGGCTACCCACTCTAGTATTCTTGGGCTTCCCTGGTAGCTCAGTCGGTATAAAATCTGCCTGCAGTGAGGGAGACCTGGGTTTGATCCCTGGTCTTGATCCCTGGTCCAGGGAAGATCCCCTGGAGGCGGGCATGGCAACCCACTCCAGTGTTCTTGCCTGGAGAATCCCTGTGGACAGAGGAGCCTGGCAGGCTGCAGTCCATGGGGTCACAGAGTTGGACACGACAGAGTGACTAAGCACAGCACACATATCACAGACTTGTTTGGGGCTTCCCTGGTGGCTCAGACAGTAAAGAATCTACCTGCAGTGTGGGAGACATGGGTTCAGTCCCTGGGTGGAGAAGATCCTCTAGAGAAGAGAATGAGAAGGAACTGGCTACCTACTCCAGTATTCTTGCCTTTAGAATTCCAAGGACAGAGGCTGCAAAGTTTCCTTTCTCTGTAGCCTTTAGTAGAATATTTCTAAGAATGTATCCAAGATATGTTATCATGTGGTTTTTCTGATTAGTCCATATATTATTAATCATCTCCTGGCAACTGATTGATCTATCCTTAGATCTTCATCTGAAAAAGCTTCCTTCTTATTTGAGTCCTAAGTTGATATCTTTACACTTCTCATAGAAATTACATTAAAAATTACTACCCTAATTGTCTTAAGTGATCCTAAGAAATGTCTTTACCATTCTCCCTTCTCATTAGCTCTGCTTTCTCTAGGTTCTGCTTTCTCATTAAAAAAAAAAAAAAAAGCTATTTTTCCTTCTACCTCAAGGTAGGTTATTGTAGTGAATTCTGAGCATCACCATTGTACTTGAGAATGCTGTGTGGACTCTTATATGCCACTTTTTCTACCATCCATGCCTCTTCTTTTTCTCAAGTTTTTAGTTAAAGATGAATCAAGCAGAAAGAGGTCTAACATGGGACTGGACACTATCAGAGATACTAACATAGAAAGGTAGGAAAAGATAGTAATAAGCAAAGAACTAGACAAATACTGTTCTATACCATCAAGAAAAAATTAAGAAGAAGAAAAACTAATAGAGTGGCGTGGGAAGAGTTCAAGGAAGAAGTGTTAAAGGTCTGGGGAAATGGGAAGGTGGGATCTTCCTGTAGTAATGAAAATGTTTCTAAAATGAAATTGTGGCAGTGTTTGCACAGCTCTGTAAATTTACTAAAAAAAAAACACAAAACATTGAATCATACACTTTAAATGAGTGAATTTTGTGCTATGCTGATTATATCTCAATAAAACTGTTAATTGGAAACAATCAGGGACTTCCCCATGGCTCAATGGTAAGGAATCCACTTGCCAGTGCTAGAGACATTGGTTCAATCCCTGATCCAGGAAGATCTTATATGCCGCAGGGCAACTAAGCCTGTGCTCTGGAGGCAGTGAGTCACACCACTGAGCCCACATGCTGCAGCTGCTAAAGCCAATGTGCTCTAGAGCCTGTACTCCACAGCAACTTTTCCCTAGTTGCAATGAGCAGAGAGAAGCCTGCTCATTGCAACTAGGGAAAAGCCCTCACAGCAACAAAGACCCAGCACAGCCAAAATATAAATTAAAAAAAAAAAACTCATTGCACATCGAGTCAGAGGTTACTGATTCAATCCGTGGTTGGGGAACTTTTCCCTAGTTGCAATGAGCAGAGAGAAGCCTGCTCATTGCAACTAGGGAAAAGCCCACACAGCAACAAAAACCCAGCACAGCCAAAATATAAATTAAAAAAAAAAACTCATTGCACATCGAGTTAGAGGTTACTGATTCAATCCGTGGTTGGGGAACTTTTCCCTAGTTGCAATGAGCAGAGAGAAGCCTGCTCATTGCAACTAGGGAAAAGCCTGCACAGCAACAAAGACCCAGCACAGCCAAAATATAAATTAAAAAAAAAAAAGCTCACTGCACATCGAGTCAGAGGTTACTGATTCAATCTGTGGTTGGGGAACTAGGGTCCTGCATGCCCTGTGATGTGGCAAAAAAAAAAAAAGACTAGAACGTTATTAAATAACGTTAATCTCATTCCATTAAGAAAAGAATTAGGGTGGGAGGGAGGTTCAAGAGACAAGAGGAAGGGGAAATATGTATACTTATGGCTGATTCACAATCGTCATATGGCAGAAATTGTAAAGCATTTATCCTCCAATTAAAAATTAAAAAAGCAGTAACACATTTACTTAAGAAAGTCTAAAATGAATTGAAAAAGGTAGTCATATACAAAAACATAGAACACTTTACTAATTGTAAAATTTTAAAAATAGTTGGTAAATTTCTTTAATTTCTGATATAAAACTTAAAGATAGAACTATTAAAGTAAATATAACATGGACTTCCTTGGTGGCGCAGTGGATAAGAATCCACCTGCCAACACAGAGAACACTGGTTCAATCCCTGGTCTGGAGATTCCACATTCCACAGAGTGACTAATCCTATGTGCCACAACTACTGAACCTGCACTCTAGAGCCCACGAGCAGCAACTGCTGAGCTTTCATGCTGCAACTACTGAGTCTTGTATGCCTTGGAGCCCATGATCCACAAGAGAAGGCTCCTCAATGAGAAGCCACCTCAGTGAGAAGCCACGCACCACGACAAAGTGTGTAACCCCCACTCACCGCAGCTAGAGAAAGTCCACGAAAAGCCACAAAGACCTAGTGCATTCAGAAAATAAATATAACAAAACATGCTAATGGATACACAATACATATATGTATTTATTAAAGTATTATTAAATGACAGAAGTAGTAAAAAGATTAAGTGACCAGTGTTAAGCCCGTACATTTGTAAAAAGTCCAGGAATTCCCTGGAAGTCCAAGAAACCTAGATGTCCATCAACGGATGAATGAATAAAGAAGTTGTGGTACATATACACAATGGAATATTACTCAGCCATAAAAAGGAATGGATTTGAGTCACTTCTAGTGAGGTAGATGAACCTAGAGCCTGTTATACAGAATGAAACGGGCAGTGAGAGTGCCGAACCTGTGGCCTGGGTTCGATCCCTGGTCAGGGAACTAAGATCCCAACAGCTGCATGTCACGGTCAAAAAAAGAAAGAAAAGAAATCCTTATAAGGCCAACTGTGGTAGATTAAAATTCTGGCCATACATTAAAATGTGTATATTATCATATGTGAAACAAATCACCAGTCCAGATTTGATGCATGATACAGGATGCTCGGGGCTGGTGCACTGGAATGACCCAGAGGGATGGTTTGGGGAGGGAGGTGGGAGGGGGGTTCAGGATGGGGAACACATGTACACCTGTGGTGGATTCATGTCAGTGTATGGCAGAACCAATACAATATTGTAATTAGCCACCAATTAAAATAAATAAATTTATATTAAAAATTCTGGGCATAGCAAAAGCAGCCCTTCCCATCAGGACTTAAGTTGAATCTACTTTTCACCCTTTGAATCTTGGCTCAGGCATTGTGACTTGGCTTTGGCCAATGGGTCCTCAAGAAGCATGAAACAAGCCAAGGCTTGAAAAGCATTTTACACTTTGGGGCTTGCCCTCTCTTGCTTCTGGGAGTTAAGAACCACCATCTGAAGAGGCTGTTGGAGGATGAAAGACCATGTAGATAGAGAGCCCCAGCCATCCATTCCTACCATCTAGACCAAGACCACTGTTGGGCCTGTGAGTGAGACCATCTTAAAGAGTCATCACCCCCCCTAAGCTATACCCAGGCTGAAACAACTGCCCATTCAACCTATAGAATCATGAGAAATAATAAATCATCCTTATTTTAAGCCACTTAGTTTTGGGGTGATATACTATGTTGCAACTTGTGTAGGAAAATAGGTACTTTCATATACTTTTTTCCCCCATACTGTTGATAGGAATGTAAAATGATTTAATCTCTTTGGAGTCAAATATGGCCATTCCATTGCTAGAATTTTATTATACAGTCATATTTTTAGAAATGTGCAAAGATATATATGTCTATATAGGAGTATTTGTTTCAGGCTGAATTTTTATTTTTTATTTATATATTTTTTTAAAGTTGTGAGTTTAAATTTTATTCAGGGTCTTAACTGAGGACTATAGTCCAGGACACAGGTCTGAGGAATTCAGGCAGAATTATTAATTCTGAACTGTAGAGCCCACTCCAGCATGTTTAGTTGGGGAGGAATTTACTAATGGACAAAATAGCTTGAAAAGCCCCTGGGAGGGTCAGACTGTATTGATGAGGCATCCAGGTGGAACACTCAAACTTCAGTAGCGCTGCCCCAGTGAGATCCCCCTCGGGCTGTCTGAGGCTATCTCAGTCACTTCTTCCACCAGAAAATGGAGTCTGCTTCCAATACATCCCCTCATTCACTGTGTTCTTTGCCACTTGGAGTCTCATTGGTAAAACTTAGGTCATATGCTTATACCAGATGGCAGGAATGGCCAGAAAAGCAGTTTTCTGCCATTTATTTGAAGGACAGGCTTCCTCAGTCCAAGTCTGGGAAAAGTGTTTAGAAGGTATGGGCAGTCTGAAATATAATAGATGTGCTCTACGGTGTTCAAGACAATAATGTTAATAATATCAAATGGAAATAACCCAAATGCTCATTAGTAAGTGACTGGTTCAATTTGAGGATATTCATATAATGGAAGCAGGTGGCACAGTGGTAAAGAATCTGCCTACCAGTGCAGGAGACACAAGAGATGCAGATTTGATCCCTGAGTTGGGAAGATGCCCTGGAGAAAGAAATGGCAACCCACTCCAGTATTCTTGCCTGGAAAATCCCATGGACAGAGAAGCCTGACAGGGTATAGCCCATGGGGTCACAAAAATTCAGACACAACTTAGTGAATGAGCATGTGTAATGGAATACTATGCAGGCATTTTTTTAAATTAGGTAGATTTTATGTACTGATATGGAAAATGCCCATAATACTTTGTGAAGTGAGAAAAGAAAATTACCAAAACAATATGTATTCTTTAAATGTCTATATGACTAAACATAGAAAATATCTGGAACAATACATCCCAAACTGTGAATAGTGGTTTCTTCTGGGAAATGGTTAGTTCCTTGGGGGCAGATGTTAGATGATGTGTAAAACATTTGATATTTTATAGTACCATGTATATTGCTTCTTTTAATATAACAGCTTTATTGAAATGTAATACACATATCATAAAATTCACTGTTTTAAAATGTCCCTTCCAGTCACTTCCCATTTCTTTTTTTTCCCAATCCCTGGCAACTAGTCTACTTTCTGTTTCTGTGGATATGCTTATTCTGGATATGTTTGTATATGTTGCCTTTTGTGCCTGGCTTCTTTCAAGGTTCATCCATGCTGTGGCATGTGTCAGTGTTTCATTCCTTTTTATGGACAAATACGCCATTGTATAGATATATCACATCTTTTTTATCCACTCATCAGTTGATGGACATTAGAGTTTTTTACATTTGGCTATCATAAATATACTGCTATGAATGTTTATGTTTAAGTTTTAATATGGTCATATGTTTTTCTGTTCTCCTGGGTAGAATTGTTGGGTCATATACTAACTATTTAACTTTTGGAGGAACTACAAACTGTTATCCAAAGCCATTGCACCATTTGCATCCTCACCAGCAATATATGAGGGTTCCCATTTCTCCACGTCTGTCTTCAGTGATATTACAGTTTTAGGGGCTTTCCTAGTGGTCCAGTTAAGAATCTGCCTTGTAATGCAAAAGAAAGAGGAGGAAAAAAATATATTACAGTTTAGGAAGGAGGATGATATGTATAGAAGGAAAGGAATTGAGCTGTCATTTGTTTTCTGCTGTTTTTTAGACACTGTGATGCTTTACCTCTTTCAGTCCTCAAAATCCCTTTAAGTATTTTGGGAGGCATTTAAGGTAAGCATCATTACCATGTTTTACCATGAGGAAGCTGATGCTCAGAAAAGTTAAATAATTTCCCGAATGCCACATCCATGGCATGTACACAGTCAGTCGTGATATGGGGTGGGAAGTACTATAATAAAAAATCCATGTAATTTTACAAGAATTGTTAAAAACAGTGATATCTCAATGAGAAGTTGCATAAATGTGCAAGTCCGTGTGTTGAGTATTTTCTTTGCAGCTCTTTAAAGTGAGTAACTTAATGACCCTCTAACCTGTCAGAGGTTTAAAATACAAGCTTCCAACCTGTAACTGGATAAGATGCATGGAGAGGGAGCATTGCTTAACTTCGTCTCAGATGCTACTGGTATGAATTGCTGTGCACTGCTGCAGGAAAGCAAGCAGGACACTGAGAATGGCTTTTAAGGCATATACTGTAAAGTCACAGGAACATCATCGAAAAACCTACAAATAATAAATGCTGGAGAAGATGTGGAGAAAAGGGAACCCTCTTACACTGTTGGTGGGAATGTAAATTGACACAGCCACAATGGAGAACAGTTTGGAAATTTCTTTTAAAAACTAGGGATAAAACCTACCATGTCATCCAGCAATCCCACTACTGGGCATATACCCTGAGAAAGCCATTCTAAAAAACATGTACCCCAGTGTTCATTGCAGTACTGTTTATAGAAGGCAGGTCATGGAAGCAATCTAGCTGTTCATTGATAGATGAATGGATAAAGCCGTTGTGGTACATATATACAATGGAATACTATTCAGCCATAAAAAGGAATGAATTTGAGTCAGTTCCTAGTGAAGTGAATGAACCCAGAGCCTGTTATACAGAGTTAAGTAAGTCAGAAAGAGGCAAATGTCGTACATTAACGCCTATATTGGAAACCTAGAAAAATGGTCTTGATGAACCTGTTTGTAGGACAGCAGTAGAGACAAAGACATGAAGAACAGACTTGTGGACACAGTGAGGGAGGCAGAGAGGGAGGTGAATTGAGAGAGTAGCACTGAAGCATATGTAAAATAGATAGCCAGTGAGAATTTGCTGCATGACACAGGAAGCTCAAGCCAGTGCTCTGTGACAGCCTAGAGGGGTGGGATGGGGTGGGAGGTGGGAAGGAGTTTCAAGAGGGAGGGGTCATATATATACCAATGGCTGATTCATGTTGATGCATGGTAGGAACCAACACAACATTGTAACAGTTATTCTCCAATTATAAATAAATTTAAAAAGTTACAGACACTTACTTGAGGGGATAGACATTTTCTAAGAATGCATTTGTGGACTTTCCTGGTGGTCCAGTGGTTAAGAATCTGCCAGTGCAGAGGACATGGATTCAATCCCTGGTCTGGAAAGTTTCCACATGCTGTGGGGCAACTAAGCCTGAGCACTGCAGCTACTGAAGCCCAAGTGCCCTATAGCCCGTGCTGTGCAACAAGAGAAGCCACTGCAATGAGAAGCCAGCACACTGCAACTAGAGAGTAGCCTCTACTCACCACAACTAAAGAAAGCCTGTGCATAGCAATGAAGACCCAGCACAGCCAAAAATAAATACTTTTTTTAAAGAATACATTTGCTCTGCAGCTGACCCTTCAGTGGACTATGAGTACAGTGAAGTCAGTGAGCTCTGTTCTTGGGAGACTCAAGTGAGGATCTCTCTCTCTTTGTTCTGGGGCTCCTAACCTTATTCAGAGCACATCGGGGTTCCTCTGTGGAATTCTTTAGAAACTGTGAAGGAATCAGGCAGGTGAACTAGATCCACAGCCCAAAGTTATACTTACCCAAGTGGCTCACTCATCCACGAAATTTGGTTCCAAATGGTGTGTGTCTGAGCATTGTCAAAAATCAAATTAAAAAATGAAGATTTGCCACCACCAAGGAAATTGCAAGAGAAGAACTCCCCTAAGTGTTTTGAACAGCATTGATACCTGCCAACTAGACAAGCAACAATTCAGAGGGTGACTTCAGCAAACATCTTACTTGCAGGGGTAGACAGCACAGGAGCTTTGTGGTGTTAAACAAACCTGGGCCCCTGTGTAAACCCTCCCATTTCCTAGCTGCAGGTAGGACCTTCGGAGAAGGCAATGGCACCCCACTCCAGTACTTCTGCCTGGAAAATCCCATAGATGGAGGAGCCTGGTAGGCTGTAGTCCATGGGGTCGCTAGAGTCGGACACGACTAAGCGACTTCACTTTCACTTTTCACTTTCATGCATTGGAGAAGGAAATGGCAACCCACTCCAGTGTTCTTGCTTGGAGAATCCCAGGGACGGGGAAGCCTGGTGGGCTGCCGTCTATGGGGTTGCACAGAGTCAGACACGACTGACGTGACTTAGCAGCAGCAGCAGCAGGTAGGACCTTGGGCCAAGTGCTTAGCTTGCTTAGCCACCATGAACCCACTGTTTGCAGCTTTTAAGTACCCAAGGCACAGGGTGGATGTGAGAATAAAATTGTATGTGTGAACTGCTTGCCCAGTGCCCAGTCAAAGCCTTTGATCAAAGATAGCTCTTTTCATTAGTATTGGCTTTCTTCACCAAGAAGAGCACTGTGGTGTTTTAGAAGTTTTAAAACACTAAGAATATTGAGTTTTTCTCTGGAGCTTACTACAGAGCTACAGTTGTTAACTCATACTTTGAATTAGTCTATTAGTCTATCCTCAATCTATTCAGTCAGTCTCCTACATTTCATTCACCATTCGAGCTTAGAATAAGGTTAAAGGGTGCGGGGTCTTCTGTGGTGGTCCGGTGGTTAAGAATCCTCCTTGTAATGTAATGTAATCCTCCTTGTAATGCAGGTTTGACCCCTGACCCATGAACTAAGATCCCACATGTTGTGGGGCATCTAAGCCTGTGTGCCACAGCTAGAGAGTCTGCATGCCATAATGAAAGATCCCGCTTGACACAACTAACACCAGACACAGCCAAATAAATAAACAAATGCTTTTTAAAAAAGATGAAAGGGGAACCTGGATTTAGTTGTGCACATAACAGGAAATATGGCAACTTTGTTGTTGAAGGCCCTTGGCAGAATTAGGCAAGTGTAATTTTTCTCATTTTCCCTTGAAAGTTTCCCTGTACTAACAGGACAGTATCTCTCCAGGGTAAAAGAAAAAGACCAATCTCTCTTTCTCCATTTCCTATAGTCTTGGTAGTTGAACAGGGATCTCCTGTTCAACATTCCACCAAGAGTTGGCCATGTTGGGACTTTTTTAGGGTTTCTGGCTTAGGGAACTCTGGTTCAAAACTATGAATACCTTTTGTATAACCATGGCTATCCTTAATGTTCAGTGTTACCTGCCAGTTGCCCCACTGAGTAAGCCATTTTATATGTTAGTGATAGTCAAAATTTTGCGAGAAATCAGTGAAAATTGAGATTAATTGTTTTAAATATTTGTTTTCTCTCCGTAGATTCCTGTTTCCTAAATTTCTTGACCAGTGTTCGCAAGGTAAGCAATGTGCTCTACATCCTGCTTGCATGCCTTTCAAAGTCTGTTTAGATGCAACAGACTTTTCTTCATGTTCCCACCTACCATTCTGAAATCTAAAACAAAACTGATCCAGGGAGAACTGGGGCATTTTTTGCTGTTATCTTATTTGAGAGGTGGATTTCTTCTAAGAGTTTGTCTCAATGATAATAAATTGCCATGTCAACACCTCTTTTGAGCTGCGCTTAACTCTGCCCTCCATTCCAACTAATGTCAGTTGACTGAATAAGTATTCCTAGCCTGCGAATCAGCAAGATTTTGATGCATTTCTCCTGTCCCATGAGTGCAGAGTATGGCCCAGTAGAACCTTCTCCTTTAACCCTCTGCTGCATACACTGAGATTTTCCACATCTGCTTATATATAGAAAAATCCACCTATCTTTAGGTTGTACTCAACCTTGCATTGTCGTACCATCTTGCAGTCTGGAAGCAGCACTTTTTAGTCAGATTAGCTTTAGTGGCTGGAAACCCAGAGTAAATTCTAAATTTCCTACAGTAGTGATAAAATGCTTATTGTTGTCAGAAGACCTGGGGTCTGGGCTTCCTGAAGCAGCCCAGCAAGTAGAAATCAGATGGAAGAAAATAACTCAGTGTCCCCAGCACAGTTCTGCCCTGCTGATCCCATTGCCAGTCTACAGGGAATGGGGACCACAGAGCATTAGCAGAGCTGTTGTCTTGGGAAAGAGCTGAGCTGGAGGCTGTGCAGAGCAGGAGACTGGGTCACTGGAGAGAAGAATTTACGTGTTTGGCTGCTGCACTGAGGAGTCTCAAGTCCAGCTTTTTAGAGGCCCTTGTTGCTTTTTAGGCACTGCTCCCTAGAAGCAGAGTTGAATGGAGGTTAGCTGGGTCTATCCACAGTGTCCACCCAAGGTAGATCAAAGAGATTTTTGAGGGGCTGGGTCAATAGGATGTGGGAACAGGCTGGATGGAGGACATTGAAACAAGACATATCTGGAATGACTTCTAGGTTTCTAGCTTGGGAGATTGGGAAAGTTGATGGTACATATCCTTGAAATAGACTACATAGGAAAAAACATAGGTCCAGGAGATAACCAAGGAGAGCTGTCTGGTCCTTTGATAAATGCTTGGAAGTCATCATCAAAGCCAAGGGTGTGGGCTATAGTCTGCCCCATGTCCACCACCTGATCACACGGTGTTTGCCACCCTAGTGCCACTTGGCTTCTTGACACTTTCTCCTTCAGTGGCCTTCTCCCTTTTTTGCATGTGGGAAAAGCGATCAGGCTGCCTTGGCAAAGAACCTTAGGGAAGTGCTCTATCTTTACCATGCATGAACCTGGGCCAATATTACAAGAGGATAGCCCTTTTAAAGCCAAGACAGGATGAGTTCTTTCTGGCATTTGGTAGGCATATTTCATTAAAAGAGCCTTCCAACTCATTGTTCAAAGGCAATGTATGTCAATTCTGTGCTTATATAAAGAAAGCTAGGGGGAATTCCCTGGTGGCCCAGTGGTTAGGACTTGGTGCTTTCACTACCACAGCCCAAATTCAATCCCTCGTCAGGGAACTTAAAAGAAAGCTAGGGATGTGATCAGATGTGGACAGGTGCCTTTGAGACCATATATGCTGTTTTCTGAAGTGCAAGGGGCTGGTTAAGTGGTAGTGCCTTAGTAAACATCTTCCCCTTACATCTGGGCACAGAGGACCCTATAGACTAATCTGACCTGGTTCACCATGAGCACTGGCCTTCTGGGAAAACAGGAGATAAGGGCAAGTATTTCTCCTCGGAGATTTAGTGCCTTTCTTAGAGGTGGAATCTGCCACCGGTAGACAAACATTTCATGTCCCCAGGGAGCATTTGCCTCCTTTGCTCCTGTTCATAAGTCAAGCTCTGATTCATTGCTTTTATAACAAGGGATTATTTTACAGTGAGAAAAGCACTGTATTGCAACCACAAAATGATGTGTATTACAGAAATCCAAGGATTAGGGAATAATCTCAGTGCTTAAACGACCAGCACAGCTCATTATAATGCTAGCTTTAAAGCAGAGAGCAGACATTTTGCTCCCATGATCTGCTTTTAGAAGTATCTATATGGTGGACGAAATGGCAACCCACTCCAGTATTCTTGCCTGGAGAATCCCAAGGATAGGGGAGCCTGGCTGGCTACAGTCCATGGGGTCGCCAAGAGTCGGGCACAACTTAGCAACTACACAGATAGAGAAGACAAACTGGTGGTTACCAAAAGAGAGACACAAGTGTGGTGGGACAAATTACGTGTATGGGATTAAGAAATTAAAAACTCCTATGTATAAACAGCAACAAGTTTATATTGTATCAGATAAAGAATTATAGCCTTTATTGTATAATAACATTCAATGGAGTATAATCTGTAAAAATACTGAATCACTGTGCTGTATACGTGAAACTAGTATAATATTGTAAATCTTCTATACTACAATTTAATAATTAAAAAATTATCAAAAAAGAAATATCTGTAGATTTTTGAGGTTTGATTTCTTCTAGGCTGCTGGAAGCCTTTAGCCAGACTGAGATGGTCAAACAGACCTCAGAGATGTTTCTCCCCTTTTGGGAATGGGCCAGGCCAGGCTGCCTGCTCACTCACAGCCCAGACTTGTGAGGCATTGGCTAAATCAGAGTATCCATTCCTTTGTACATAGCAGGAGGATGGCCCAAGCAGGATGAAACTGCCCACAATGGCCTCTTCACCTTGTGCTCCAGATAACTGCTGTACCTTGCCTTAATGATGGCATTTCCTCTTGGCAGGTAGCAGTTTGCATAGCTGGCCTAAGGAATGCTGGGGATAATCCTTTTGCTTGTTTCTCCATAAAGCAAAGCCCCTTTTCTATGTCCAATTCCTGACCTAGAATCCAAAGCCCACAGGGTTTGTCTACATGATACTAATGGGGAAACAGGACTTTGAGAAGGTGTCTGTCAGAGACTCAGACCCTAACTTTTTCTCAGGCAGGCCAAGCCTGTGCTTGTGATTCTGGTGCATGCCGCTCAGGTTGGCATGTTTGCAGTAGACTGACTCTTCAGTTTCTTTTGCCCAAGAAGATACTAAATAGAATCCAAGGGCCTTTGCAGAGATCTCTCGGCCTTTCCTGGCTCCTCACTGCAAGATACACCACAGCTATTCTTGTCTTCACCCTGGGACTTTCATGGACCCTTGCAGGAGCTGGCTCTCATAACTGCCCTCTCTGGAATGTGCTGACCCTTCTAGAACCCTACCTACTTCCCCACTGTGCCACATTCTGGGCCTGGCTGCCTAGTCTTGTCTTACTTAGTTTCCAGAGGCCCCAGCCACTTCCTGTAGCTGCACCAGGACATGGGGTTCTGGCAGTAAGCTCACCAGACTGTCCTCATTGCCTGCCCGCAGCCTCCAAAGTGACCTTTTTAATGGGAATGGGAGCACAGGCACTGCCAGTGTCACCTTTCTTAGGAGGCTTCTCTGACACTCTGACTGCAGATAGTCCATCTTAATGTTAAAGCTTATGACAAGGAAGCCATATGAGCAGCCTTTTTAAAACTGAATAAACAAAAAGTAGACATATTCTACATTTGAATTTCTAAGTCTTATGCTATTACCATATCTAAGCCATACATGAAAACCTAGGAGATAGAAGTTGTAAGTGTGGAAGAAGTTGTTAAGAAAATACGGTTTTGTATATTCGTGTATACTTGTATATGCATAGACCATCTGAGGAGACATACCCCAAATCCGCTTATTAGTGGTTGCCTCTGGGGAGAAGTAAGGTTCAGGGTGCCAGAGAAGGGAAGAAGAAACTTTATACTGAACCCTTTCATACCTTAATGAATTTTGCACCAAAATATGTATATCTAATCTTAGCTACCTTTTAAAATGGCTGTCTGATGAATGATACTTGCTCAGATTTGCAAGTGGGAAAATTTTTGGCATGTGGGTACCCACAGCTTAGTTGTTTAGGCAGCTGCCTCAGAGGTCAGGTTGCACATGCCTTTTATTATACTTAGTTCATTTATTCATCTGTTCAGCAAATCTTTATCCTATACCTTCTCTAACCCAGTCCTAAGGGATTAGGGAAGTCTTCTGGAAGGATGCTGTTTAAATTGTCTACAACCTGAAGTAGGAGTTGGTCCTTCAAAAAAGAAAGGAGGGAAAAGATAGTTCCAGACAGAAGAAACAGCAGGAAAGAAGACCTGATGGTGACTAGAGCCTTGAAGAAGTGCAGCATGCGGGTAGGTCAGACTGGCCAAAAAGTTTAGATATCAGCCTACAAGTAATTGGGATGCTGTAAATGTGTTAAGTGGGGAAATGATTTGATCAGATTTATGTTTTTGAAAGATTACTTTGACTACAGGAGAAAGAATGAATTGTAGTAAAGGAAGCCTGGAAGTGGAGAGAATGAGCACAGAGCTAGTAAAGAGCAGTGGTCTAAACTAGGCAAATGGTAGCAGGGACTGAGAGTGGAGGATGGACTATGGCGCAGGTTTGGGGAATTCAGCAGTCAGTGTGCCCTTACCAAGTGACCACTTGAATGTCAGGGGAAGCCACCGAGAAAACTCACCTTTGAATCCTCATAGGTCTCTCAAGCACTCTGCAGAGGCAGATGGGCTGTATTTGCCTAAGGCTGATTGACTTGCTGTGGAGCACTAACAGATACTTGAGAAGAGCAGGACTCATGTCTCTGAACCAAAAAGCCAATAGATTCCCAAACAGCTTGTTAAACACCCAGGAAGCAGATTCTGTACTCAGCAGTCAAGCCTTACTTCCTGACATTTACAATCTTAGACATATTGTATACCTTTTGTGTACATCATGCTAAATGCCGGGCTGGATGAATCACAAACTAGCATCAAGATTGCTGGGAAAAATATCAACAGCCTCAGCTATGAAGATGATACCATTTTAATGGCAGAAAATAAAGAGGAACTAAAGAGCCTCTGGATAAGGGTGAAAGAGGAGAATGAAAAAGCTGGCTTGAAACTCAACAGTTGAAAAAAAATCAAGATTGTGACAAATAGAAAGAGAAAAAGTGGAAAGAGTGACAGATTTTATTTTGGGGAAAAATTTTTATTTTTCAAAATCATTGTGGATGGTGACTGCAGCCATGAAATTAAAAGATGCTTACTCCTAGGAAAGAAAGCTATGACAAACCCAGATCACGTTTTAAAAAGTAGAGACATCACTCTGCCAACAAAGGTCTATATAGTCAAAGCTATGGTTTTTCCAGCAGTCATGTATGGATGTGAGAGTTGGACTATACAGAAGGCTGAATGCCAAAGAATTGATGTTTTTCTAATTGTGGTGCTGGAAAAGATCTTGACAGTCCGTTGGACTGTGAAGACATCCAACCCAGTCAGTCCTAAAGGAAATCGACCCTGAATATTCATTGGAAGGACTGATGCTGAAACTGAAGCTCCAGTACTTTGGCCACCTGCTGTGAAGAGTCAACTCAATGATGCTGGGAAAGATTGAAGGCAAGAGCAGAAAGGGACAACAGAGGATGAGATGGTTGCATGGCATCATCAATTCAATGGACATGAGTTTGAGCAAACTCTGGGAGATGGTGATGGACAGGAAAGCCTGGCATGCTGCAGTCCATGGAGTCACAAAAAGATGGATATGATTTAGCAACTGAACAATGACAACATACCCTTTGTGTATGCCTTGTCCCCATCGTAACACATGACCATTGACATGAATCTCCTAACCCCTGCTCCCTGGTTGTGAATGGAATATGGTTATGAGGTTAGAGTCAATCTTTAGAGTTTGGGAACACTTTTTAAGTATGATTGGTGAGAGGAAGTATCACTGACTTCTGCCCCAGACCAGAGGCAAAGGCCAAGGCCAGGGGTCCTGGAAGCTGCTTTCAAACTAGTGATAGCCACTCATCTAAACCATGGGCTCAGTAATCTAGGCTGGTGAGAGTCACGTGACTTAGCTTCCTGTGTGTTGCTGTGGCTAACTAAGGTCCACGTGCAGCAGCCATCCCTGTCCGTCTGAGGAATGGATCAGTCCAGTCTCCTTGATGTAGATGATGGTGCTAGTAGTAGTGTCAGGTTACATTTAATGAGTTCTTTCTTTCTGTAGCCTGTGATAAGCATTTCACTGCTAACCTGGAGGTGCATGTTCCCATCTAACAGAGGAGGATTTAGGGCTCAGAGAGAAAGTTGAGCAGCTTGCCTAATGTTACCTATGAATAATTAGTAGAACCCAGAATTCAAACTCAGATTTTCTTGACTCTAAAACTCATGCTTTCATCTTTATACTGTCTTTTTTTACAAATAAGAAGAAGATAAATAAAAATATAAATCATATTTTAAGCATTGCCCATGTTATTCAAAGGAGCTCTCCTAAGTTTAGAGAAAGGGAGACAGCAGGGTGGCATGAGGGGTGGATTGGACTGGTAAGGTATTAGAGAAGATCTTAAAGAAGAAGTAGGCTAGTGAACAAAGTACAGAGTAGTATAATATGCCACTAATCATGGGGGAAATGTATGTATACACATTTGCTTGTATAATTCAGCATATATCTGGAAGAAGACTCTGATAAATGTGGTTGTCTTCAGGAAAAGGTAGTAGGTAACTGGGGAGAAAGGGAATTTGTTTTCTCTTGTGAACTCTTCCATACATTATGACTTTTGCCCTCAGAAACTAAGTATAGCTAATTTTTAAAAAAAACCAAACACTTTATTGAAGTAAATAGTATTAGTAAGAGTCCTCTGTACTGAATCTTATTATTCAGAGTCCTAGTTACACGGTTATTTAGGAAAGCTGAAGTCTTACAACTTAGAGACATTGCTGCTGCTGCGTCGCTTCAGTCGTGTCTGACTCTGTGCGACCTCATAGACCGCAGCCCGCCAGGCTCCCCCGTCCCCGGGATTCTCCAGGCAAGAATACTGGAGTGGGTTGCCATTTCTTTCTCCAATGCATGGAAGTGAAAAATGAAAGTGAAGTCGCTCAGTTGTGTCCGACTCTTAGCGACCCCATGAACTGCAGCCTACCAGGCTCCTCCATCCATGGGATTTTCCAGGCAAGAGTACTGGAGTGGGGTGCCACTGCCTTCTCCTTAGAGACATTATGAACTAATTATTTATAAAACTAGTCTCTGTTAGTGAAAAGATTAATGATGAGCGTTAAATCTTTTTAGATACAAGACTAATTACAACATCTATGAGAATGCTATTAAAAAATAGAATATAAATGTTGAAAATCTCAAAAACCTATAAATGAACTCATATTTAATAAAATATTAGGAAGCAGTAAGAGAGAAAGAGATTATCTGTACATTTTCTCAAGTGGGAGATCAGTAAATTTTAAAGCTGTTAAATCAAGTTATAAAGAGTATTTATACTCTTTAAAGGTATAAAAATATCTACTTGGAGAAACTATAAAATTATTAATATAACCAGCCAGAATGTGATAGTGGAGAAATGGGATGAATTTAAAGGTATATGAACTTCCCTGTCTCATGAGGAAAACTCAAAAGATATTGTTTAAAGGTGACAGGATAGCTATCGTAAGAACTTAAAACAGACTAAACTTATCAGAAGGAACGCAGAAAACGATGTAGAATCATACTGGTAAAGGTTTAAAAAAATGTTTTTTATGTTGAACAGAATTCAACATAAACAAGGTGATAGAACCAAAGTACCATTAAATATTAAGTGGGATGTGCTGTGCACTCAGTCATGTCCAACTTTTTGTGACCCCATGGACCGTGGCCCACCAGGCTCCTCTCTGTCTATGGAATTCTCCAGGCAAGAATACTGGAGTGGGTTGCCATTTCCTTCTCTATAAGTGGGTTAAACACCTATCAAAAGAAAAATTATCTCAGGTTAAACCAAAAAATCAAATCTAAATTATATGATGTTGTACACAAGATCATCTAAAACTACGGATGGTGATAAAAGAATGGGCAAAGATATGACAGACGAATGCAAACAAAAAGAGGTGATGTTAATAATAGCCGAGTTGAATTTGTTATTGTTGTTCAGTTGCTAGGTCTTGTGTGACTCTTTGCTACCCGAAGGGCTGCAGCACACTAGGCACCCCTGTCCTTTACTGTCTCCTGGGGTTTGTTCAGGTTCATGTCCATTGAGTTGGTGATGCTATCTATCTCTTCCATGGCTACCCCTCCTCTAAGGGAGGCCATAATCTTAGTTTTTTGTATGTTGAAGTCTTATGCCAGCTTTTTCACTTTCTTCTTTCACGTTCATCAAGAAGTTCCTTACTTCCTCTTTGCCTTCTGCCATTAGTGTGGTATAATCTGAATATTTGAGGTTGTTGATATTTCTTCCAGGTATCTTGATTCCAGCTTGTGCTTCATCCGGCCCCTCATTTTGCATGATTTACTCTGCATATAAGTTAAATAAGCAGGGTGACAATATACAGCTGACAATATATATATACAGGTGACAATATAGCTTTTATCTTCTTCATCCACTAATGGACACTTAGGTTGTTGGTTGTTTCTATAGCTTGGCTATTGTGAATAATGCTGCAGTGAACATGGATGTGCAAATAGCTCTTCAAGATAGTGATTTCATTTCTTTCTGATATAAGCCCAGAAGTGGAATTGTTAGATCATGTGGTGTTTTTATTTTTAATTTTTTGAGGACTCTTCATCCTATTTTTCATAGTAGCTGTACCACTATAGCGTTTACATTCCCGACAACAGGGCACAAGTTTCCCTTCTCTCCACATCCTCACCAACTTTTGTTATTTCTTGTCTTTTTGAAAAACATAGCCATTCTAACAGGTGTAAGGTGCTATCTTATTGTGGCTTTTTAAAATAACAAATTAAGCATTCAACTTAAGTTTGAAAAAGAACAAGAACTTTTTTTTAAAAAATTGAAGCTGTAAAACAGTATCTAGCCTGCTAAAGAACACTATGGAAAAAAAAAAAAAAGAACACTATGGAGATTCTATTAGCAAAATCTAGACTACAAGAAATATACAAGAAGCAGTTCTTCAACAAATAAATCACAGAGAAATAAGAAGAAACTATAGATTGAAAGCAAATTATGTGATATATCAATGAAATATAATATAGGGGCTTTGGTTCCTCATTCCAAACAATTAACTCTAAGAAAATATTCTTGAGTCAGAAAAATTTTAATGTGGACTAGATATTTTATATTAAGAATTTATTGCTTAATCATTCTTTTTTTTTTTTTTTCCAAGATTTATGTATTTACTTATGGCTGTGCTGGGTCTCTGTTGCTGCCCATGGGCTTTCTCTAGTTGCATAGAGCAGGGGCTCCTCTTCATTGTGGTGGATGGGCTTCTCATTGCAGTGGCTTCTCTTGTTGTAAAGCACTGGCTCTAGGTGTGCTGGTTTAGTAGTTGCAGCAAGTGGGCTCAGTAATTGCAGCTTGCGAGCTCTGGAACACAGGCTCAGTAGTTGTGGTGCGTGGCCTTTGCTGCCCTGCAGCATGAGGATCTTCCTGGAGGAAGGATTGAACCTGTGTCCCTTGCACTGGCAGGCAGACTCTCAGCCACTGGACCACCAGGGAAGCCCCATTCATTTTTTTAAAGAGTCCTTATCTTATGGTAATACATACTGAAATATTTTGGATTCAATAATAGGACGTCTGTTATTAGCCTCAAAATCATCCCCTGGGGAAGGCAAGGAAAGCCGAAAAGGTGGGAGGGAGTATGATATAGAAGAAATACAATTAGACAAATGTTGGTAATTCTTGAAGCCAGGTGATGGGCACATGGGCATTCATTACACTATTTTTTTTCTATTTTTGTATATGTTTGAAATGCTCACATTATTGTCAATAAAAATGGTTGAATCATACAAATGCAGGTGACATTATAGCAGAAGTGGTGTGTATACAATGATCATAGCCATCTAGAATAAATACGAAGAGATATTATAATTGTGTTGGCATGCTGGGATGTGATTAAATTCTCTGATTTCCAGATTATCAGTAGTGTCATAGTGTCATGGATTTTACTTCTGTATTTTCACAGAAGTATGGGAGTGATTGTGGCCCACTCCACAGCATCTCTTTATATGGGCCACCCTTCCTTACTGTGTCACTCTGTAAATATCTTTGTTAGAACTTACCTTGTAATTGTAAGTCCATGGGTGAGCCTTCTTGACTGTGCACTCTTTAAGAATGATTAGCACCTGACATATGGTTTGTGTTGGTAAATGTCTGTGTTCTGAACTGGTGAAAGTCATTGGCAGCAGTTCTAAGGAAGTTCATGGGATACGGAAAGGGCCATTTGATGAAAAAGCTCCAGGTATCAAAGTGAAACTAAGAAGACAGAGGAGGTTAGGAAGAGGGGCAGCTGCAGAGCTGAGGCCATTCACTTCCAGAGGCTGCAGAAAGAACGGAATGATGGCTGTTGTATCAGTATTGAGGGGCAGGGGTGTCTACATGAGGGGCTGCTAAAAGGGATATCAGGCGAGGGAGCCAAGGGCTCACATTTGTGCAAATCCTCAGCCCCAGTCAGAACTCTGAAGGCTGAACTGTTTTTGATTTTATCCCCCAGGCCTGGTTAGCAATGTGGTATTCACCAGTCACACTATGGAGCAGAGGCACCCTCTCCTTGTTCAGCTGCAGAGCCTCATCCGAGCTGCTAATCCTTCTGCATCCTTCATTCTTGCAGAAAATGGGATTGTCACCAGGTAAACTTAACAGTCACTTCCCTCTGTAGGACCAACCACTTTCTCAAATACAGCATTCTGTTTGTGACCCATTGGCTCTTTCCACTGTATCTAAGACCTGAGCATTTACAGAAGCCAGGTCTTGAACAAGTGCTTTTGATGCTGTATAGAAATCACCAAGAGGATTCCCACATGTCAGTATCCTGTACTGTTTTGAGATGTTTTGTTTTTGATGCATTCTCATTCTCATTCATTAAAGGATTCAAGTCAAGACTCTCTCAGTGTTCTTTATGTTAAGATATGAGAGAAGTAGCATAAAAACATAGGGAAATTATATCTTTTAATTTGTAGAGTTGGGTTCTAGTTACAACCTAAAAATAGAAAATTAGTGACTTTTTATGTAACGATACTAAGAGTTGTATACTTTTTATATAGTTTCGACCTTTGAGCATTGCAGATATTTTACATATTCAAAAGTTAGGTCAACAAGGAGGAAAAAATACAAAAAGTGAATCTATCTGTATATCAAAGTAATAACACCCATACACACACAAAATAATTCAAGTAAGTTTTGAACATAATCCTCTGTTGGAACCCGAATTCCAAACAACATCACTGAACATTAGGGAAGGGAGATTGTAAATATGAAATGGAAAGGTAAGGAAAAACCCTGCAGATATTGGAGTTGAATAGGGAGACTCAATATAAATTCATTAGTTCAAAAAAATGTGTATTCCCTCTTTCCATTAAAAGGGACCAAAAATAATACCACAGTCGCAATTAATACCTTTACTGCTGCTGCTGCTAAGTCGCTTCAGTCGTGTCCAACTCTGTGCGACCCCATAGACGGCAGCCCACCAGGCTCCTCTGTCCTTGGGATTCTCCAGGCAAGAATACTGGAGTGGGTTGCCATTTCTTTCTCCAATGTATGAAAGTGAAAAGTGAAAGCGAAGTTGCTCAGTCATGCCCGACTCTTAGCAACCCCATGGACTGCAGCCCACCAGGCTCCTCCGTCCATGGGATTTTCCAGGCAAGAGTACTGGAGTGGGGTGCCATTACCTTTACCTCTAGATCTTAATTTCTAAGTACCAATCCCTACTAAAGGTATCTGGTCTCTTTGGAGAATTAGTTGATTGCAGTTTAGGCAGTGAAAGTACAATGTGAGCCTAGTGCATTTTATGCCAGAAAGGCAGGGAAGTATTCAACAATTAGTGGAGATATTTCAAAAGGATACGGAAGCTAGCTTAAGAAGCTCCCACTTAAGTTTGGGACAACTTGAGTTGTGGTATGAGAGAACTGTGATACTAATGGATATAGCACATGGAATAAAATGAGTCTATGGTGATATTAAAAAAATTAAAAAGGGAGGGGGACAGAACAGTAAAGCTCTTCTCTATAGAAGAATGTTAGCTAACAAATAAGAATTTATAGAACTGGAAAGACACCATTTTGTAACCTTTCATATAATAACTTGATTTAGGCAAGAATTATCAGTGGATGCTAAAAGTAGTGGATGACAGATTGTTGAGGAAAAGGATATTCACTTGACTGAAAGTATTTGTCACTCCATAGACTTATTTACTGCTTCCAAAGACCTTCTCAGTGAAGAGGTCTAATCTAGAAGACATGACATTGACCAAAATATTAAACTTAGCAAGACCACTAATGGAACCAAGTGAGTCATGTGCTTCCTTCACATGACACTGTGGGAGGAACACATCACTCGGCCATTACTCTTGCCATAAGTGTTTAACTGAATCTAATCATGAGGATCAGCCAGACAAATCCAGGTTGTGAGACACAAGACAGCTGACCGTGTGCTCTTCAAAATTGTCAATTCCTTGAGAAACAAAAAGTTGGAGGTATTTTTTCCAGATTGAAGGAAAATTAAAATTATAAATTCAATGAGCGATCCTTGATTGGACCCTGAGTGCCCTGTCCCCACTAAAGGGAGAAATTTGAAAATGGATGTATAGTATTAGATCAATAGTTTCCAACTTTAACATGCATATGAACCTCTTGGGGATCTTATTAAAATGAGGGTCCTGATTTAGTAGATCTGGAGTAGTCTAGATATCCTGCATTTCCAGCAAGCTCCCAGGAGATACCAAGGCTGCTGGTCCTCCATATTAAATTCCTTAGGTGAGAATTGGTGAGAATGGGCTTGTTTCTAGAGATGCATATTAAAGTATATAAGGGTGAAATAACAAAAAAAAGTGTATATGTATGTACTTGTATGTGTATACAGGGGTGTGGAAGGGAAGGAAAATGTGCAGGTTAAGTTTGATAGTTCTGACTAACCTGGGTTTTCTGTATGTTTTTAAAGGAATGAAGACATTGAACTGATTCTCTCAGAGAACAGTTTTTCAAGTCCTCAGATGCTACGATCTCGATATTTAATGTACCCTGGCTGGCAAGTATTATCATTGAAAAATAGCTAAGATTTCTTTGTAAACTAAATGATTTGTTTATTTACAGGAAAGTAAAAGAAAAAGTGAAAATACCAGGTGTGCTCTGGGAGGGTGACGATGGCAGCTGCAATGGCCTGAAGTCCCAGTAGCTACTGGCCTTGTTAGAATCCCAGTGATCCACATCTCGGTCTCAAATTGAGACCCTTGCTGACTTAAGGAGTCATCTTGTGAGCACTAAGCACAGCAACGTCCTTTGTTTCCTCTAGCTTCTAGTAAGAGTGAGGCAGCTGGCATGGAACCAAGGAGTTACAACCCTTCTGAGTGAAAGAGTCACTCCTGAGAATAGTCAGTCCTCTGGGGTTCCCATCTGACAGATAGGTTGCCTGCTGTTGTGGCCCAGAGGATGTTCTCTTCTCTGCAGGTGGCCTCCCAGCCTAAACCTGTCCTCCCGATTCAGGGGAGCAGAGGAGAAAAGAGAGTGTGAAGTGTACTGTCGTCATATTTCCAGCATCACTTGAGCACTTACTCTGTGCTACACATTGTTCTAAGACTTTGCTCTCCAGTAAAGCAGCCACTAGCCACATGTGACTACTTAATAAAATTAAATATATATTAATAAAAATTAGGTAAAATTTAGAATTTAGTCTTTAGTCACACAAGATCCTTTTCATGTGCTTAACTATAACTAGCAGCTACTGTGGGACAGTACACTTCCTTCATCACAGAAAGTTCTGTTCACAGTGCCACTCTGAAGAGTTCAGCCTGTGTTATCTCATTAATCCTCAAACCAGGCCCCAAAGTAGATTACATTAGTTTCTTCATTTTAGAGATAAGGTAACTGAGGCAGCCAGGAGTTAAATGTCCTGTCCAAAGTCACACAGCTAGTAGATCAAAGAGTTGGGTTTCAGATTCAGGTTGTGTGGCTTCAGAGCCTGTGCTCTTTTTTTTTTTTTTTTTAAGTGTAATAGATTTACAAAGTTACGTTAATTTCTGCTGTACAGCAGAGCCTGTACTCTTATCTGCCATGTTGTACTTGTCCCTGTATGGAAAGGATAACTAGTTTTGCTGTGTTGAAGGTTCAAGGCAAGCCAAAATTGATCCCTCATGTTGGTCTGAATCATCTCTATAATCCTTACTCATTTCTCTCAGCCATCTCTTTATTATCCTTACCCCTCAGCCATGAGTACTGTTTTTTAAAATAGTACAGTCAGTACTATTTTATTTTAAAACACAGGTCGATATGTAAAATTGAAGATTTTCATGCTTATTCTTAAAAGGAACCTCTGGTTTGAGTCACATCATAATTAAATAGTGGGTAAGTAGATCATTCCTTATGCCAAAACAAGACAGTAATATCTTAGCTTAAAAAAAAAAAAAGAGAGAGCTTCTGGGGTGAAACTTCTCTAGAGTGGCTGCAGCTGCTGACCTTTGTGCTGCCAAAACTAGGCCTCTGGGCCTAGTCCTGAGACGTCTGCCATCTCTTCTTGGTGCCTCAGGAAGTGCACGCGCTTTTCTGTGTGTGTGTGTGTGTGTGTGTGTGTGTGCGCGTGTGTGTGTGTGTGTGTGTGTGCGTGCGCGTGCGCGCGTTAGTCAGTCGTGTCCGAGTCTTTGCAACCCCTGGTGGACTGTAACCCACCAGGTTTCTCTGTCCATGGAATTCTCCAAGCAAGAACACTGGAGTGGGCTGCCATGCCCTTCTCCAAGCATTCAGATAAATTATTCTTTTATCAAGATCACCATCATCAGACTTCTGTGCATCCCTATACATAACTCCCCTCTGTCCTTGGATGAGGGCCATCACCTCAGAGTGAACAGGCTTTATTAGCTGTAGGATGTCCTCAGCTTTGTGATGTGCAGAGTCTCAGCCATTCCTCTCTCACAGCCCTCTGTTGTCATTGACCCCACACCTACCTCCCCTGGTAGAACAGCTTGTTCCTAGTCTGGAAGGAAACCTTGTACTCTTCCCTTGGCCCCTCCAAATTCTCCTAAGGATGCAACTCTGAACATGGAAGCCTGAGAAGCCCATGGTCTCCAGATAACAGTCTTCAAAAACTGTTATACCACCACCTTGCTTTTAAGAAATAGCAAAAAGTGAGCTACTTTCAACAGTATAAAATTCAAAACTGCAGTGCAATTTTGAAACAAAGAAGACTAATCAGAAAATACAGTAGACTAGAGGAAAGTGTTTGCATCAGATGTGACAAAAGGTTAATATAGTATTTGGGAGGCTTGTTTAGATTTTAAAGAACAGTTGTTGTTGTCATTGTTCAGTCACTCAGTCATGTCCAACTCTTTGTGACCCCATGGACTACAGCATGCCAGGCTTCCCTGTCCTTCACTATCTCCTGGAGCTAGATCAAACTCCTGTCCATTGAGTCAGTGATGCCATCCAACCATCTCATCCTCTGTCATCCCCTTCCTGTCCTGCCTTCAATCTTTCCCAGCATCAGGGTCTTTTCCAATGAGTTGGCTCTTCGCATCAGGTGGCCGAAGTACTGAAACTTCAGCTTCAGCATCGATCCTTATAATGAATATTCAGGATTTATTTCCTTTAGGATTGACTGATTTGATCTTTCTGTCCAAGGATCTCTCAAGAGTCTTCTGCAACACCACAGCTCAAAACCATCAATTCTTCAATGCTCAGTGTTCTTTATGGTCCAACTCTCATATGCATACATGACTATTGGAAAAACCATCGCTTGACTAGACGGACCTTTGTTGACAAAGTAATGTCTCTGCTTTTTAATACGCAGTCTAGGTTTATCATAGCTTTTCTTCCAAGGAGTAAGCGTCTTTTAATTTTGTAGCTGCAGTCACCATCTGCAGTGATTTTAGAGCTCAAGAAAATAAGGTCTTTCACTGTTTCCATTGTTAACCCATCTATTTGCCTTGAAGTGATGAGACTGGATGCCATGATCTTAGTTTTTTGAATGTTGAGTTTAAAGCCAGCTTTTTCACCCTACTCTTTCACCTTCATCAAGAGGCTCTTTCGTCCCTCTTTGCTTTCTGCCATAAGGGTGGTGTCGTATGCATATCTGAGGTTATTGATATTTCTCCTGGCAATCTTGATTCCAGCTTGTGCTTCATCCAGCGTGCATCTCTCGTGATGTCCTCTGCATATAAGTTAAATAAGCAGGGTGACAATATTCAGCCTTGATGTACTCTTTCCCAATTTTGAACTAGTCCGTTGTTCCATGTCTGGCTGTAACTGTTGCTTCTTGACCTACATACAGGTTTTGCAGGAGGCAGGTAAGGTGGTCTGATAGTCCCATCTCTAAGAATTTTCCACAGTTTTGTAATTCACACAGTCAAAAGCTTTAGCATAGTCAATGAAGCAGAAGTAGATGTGTTTCTGGAATTCTCTTGCTTTTTCTATGATCCAGTGGATATTGGCTATTTGATTTCTGGTTCCTCTGCCTTTTCTAAATCCAGCTTGAATATCTGGAAGTTCTCAGTTCATGTACTGTTGAAGCCTCGCTTGGAGAATTTTGAGCATTACTTTACTAGCATGTGAAATGAGTGCAATTGTGCGGTAGTTTGAGCATTCTTTGGCATTGCCCTTCTTCGGAATTGGGATGAAAACTAACCTTTTCTAGTCCTGTGGCCACTGCTGAATTTTTCATATTTGCTGGCATATTGAGTACAACACTTTCATAGCATCATCCTTTAGGATTTGAAATAGCTCAACTGGAATTGGCATAGTGGGAGCCCGGAAGAAAGTGGGAGGGGATCCTGAGTAAGAGCCAAAGGGTATGAGGAGGGACCCCTAATCCCAGTTGGGATACTTGAAAGCTTCAAAAGTAGAAGAGGTCTTTGACTTGAAGAAATTGCTAGTCCAAAGAAATTGCTAGTCTGCTCTTCCTTCTCTGAAGGGGCAAACATGCTTTCCAATTCACAATGAAAGAGACATAAATGCTTTCAAATAGGTGTTTTGTACACAAAATGGCATATGAGTAAGGGAGAATTCAAATACGATAATACATTGTTCTATCGAATGTAGTATATAATAACACTCAAAGCCCCAATTACTTATATTTATAATTTTTTAAACCTTTTAAGGTATGAAGGTAAATTTGATGCTGGATCAGTCTTTCCATTGATGGTTCAGATCTGTGTATGGTTTGGTCGTCCCTTGGAGAAGACTCGCTTTGTGGCCAAGTGTAAAGGTAAGCCTTGACTGGAACATGTCCCAGCACTGGTAAAAGAGTGCCCCAGAGTTGTCCCCACTTCCTGGCACCATTTTGATATTCAGTGTGCTGTCTCTTCTCACCATTTGGGTCTGAAAGGAGGCAGAGGAATTTGAGGACCCAGGCATCCCATCCCCTGAGGACAGTGGCAGAGCCACTGGGGGAGGAACTGGTATGAGTACCTGTGAACCCTAGAGGAGGCGCCTTTCCTAGTGCCTAACCCTCCCAGCTGTGCTGCCCTGGCCTTGGTCTCTGCCCCCAGATAAGTAACAGCCCTGTCCTATTCCTCCACCAGCAATTCAGTCCTCCATCAAGCCGAGTCCATTCTCTGGAAACATCTACCACATCCTGGGCAAAGTGAAGTTCTCAGGTAACTGGGGGTTTGAATTTGGGAGCTCTGCACTGTGGAATGATCACATCTCATAATGTGATTTCATAGCCTCCGCTGATGCTTAGCAGACCACTGATGTCTCTTGTTGTTCAGTTGCTGAATTGTGTCTGACTCTTTTCGATTTCATGAACTACATAGCCTGCTAGGCTCCTCTGTCCTCCATTATCTCCTGGAGTTTGCTCAAATTCATGTCCATTCAATTAATGACACTATCTAACCATCTCTTCCTCTGCCACTCCTTCTCCTTTTGCCTTCAATCTTTCCCAGCATCGGAGTCTTTTCCAGTGAGTCAGCTCCTTACGTCAGGTGACCAAAGTATTGGAGTTTCTGCTTCAGCATCAGTCGTTCCAGTGTATATTCAGGGTTGATTTCCTTTAGGATTAACTGGTTTCATCTCCTTGCCGTCTATGGTACTCTCAAAGAGTCTATCACTCCTTCCATTTTTTTCCCCTTCTATTTGCCATGAAGTGATGGGACTGGATGCTATGGTCTTAGTTTTTTTAATGTTGAGTTTCAAGCCAGCTTTTTCACTCTGTTCTTTCATCTTCATCAAGAGCCTCTTTAGTTCCTCTTCACTTTCTGCTATTAGAGTGGTATCATCTGCATATCTGAGCTTGTTGATATTTCTCCTAGCAATCTTTCCAGCTTGTGATTCATCCAGCCTGGCATTTTGCATGATTTACTCTGCAAAGTAAATAAATAAATAAGCAAGGTGACAATATACAGCCTTGACATACTCCTTTCCCAATTGTGAACCAGTCCGTTGTCTCATGTCTGGTTCTACCTGTTGCTTCTTTTTTTTTTTTTTTATTTTAATTTATTTATTTTAATTGGAGGTACCTGTTGCTTCTTGACCCACATACAGGTTTCTCAGGATACAGGTAAGGTGGTCTGTATTTCATCTCTGTAAGAATTTTCCAGTTTGTTGTGAACCACACAGAAGCTTTAGCATAGTCAGTGAAGCAGAAGTCCGTTTTACTAGAACTCCCTTACTTTTCCATGAGCCAACAAGTGTTGGCAATTTGAGCTCTGGTTCCTGTCTCTTCGAAACTCAGCTTGTACATCTGAATGTTCTCGGTTCACATACTGCTGAAGCCTAGCTTGAAAGATTTTGAGCATAACCTTGCTAGCATGTGAAATGAGAGCAGTTGTATGGTAGTTTGAACATTCTTTGGCATTGCCCTTTTTTGATATTGGAATGAAAACTGACCTTTTCCAGTCCTGTGGCCACAGCTAAGTTTTCCAGATTTGCTGACATATTGATTACGGTACTTTAAAAGCATCGTCTTTCAGAATTTTAAATAGCTCAGCTGGAATTCTGTCTCCTTTTTTAGCTTTGTTTGTAGTAATGCTTCCTACAGCCCATTTGACCTCATACTCCACGATATCCAACTCTAGGTGAGTGACCACACCATCATGGCTATCCAGGTCATTTTTTTATATAGTTCTTCTGTGTATTCTTGGCACCTTTTCTTAATCTCTTCTGCTTTTTCCAGGTCCTTACCATTTCTTTCCTTTGTCATGACCATTCTTGCATGAAGTGTTCCCTTGATATCTCCAGTTTTCTTGAAGAGATCTCTAATTTTTCCCATTCTGTTGTTTTCCTCTGTTTCTTTGCATTGTTCATTTAAGAAGGCCTTCTTATCTCCCCTGGTATTCTCTGAAACTCTGCGTTCAGTTGGGTATATCTTTCCCTTTCTCTCTTGCCTTTCACTTCTCTTTTTTTCTCAGTTATTTGTAAAGCCTCCTCAAACAACCACTCTGCCTTCTTGCATTTCTTTTTCTTTGGGGTGGTTTTGGTCATTGCCTCCTGTACATTGTAACAAATCTGCATCCATAGTTCTTCAGGCATTCTGTCTACCAGTTCTAATCCCTTAAATCTATTTGTCACTTCCACTGTATAGTCATAAGGGATTTGATTTAGGTCATATCTAAATTGCCTAGTGGTTTCTCCCTACTTTCTTCAATGTAGCCTGAATTTTGCATTAAGGAGCTGATGATCTGAGCCACAGTCAGCTCCAGGTCCTGTTTTTGCTGACTCTATAGAGCTTCTTCATCTTTGGCTGCAAAGAATATATCAGTCTGATTTCAGTGTTGACTGCCTGGTTATGTCCATGTGTAGAGTCGTCTCTGGGGTTATTGGAAAAGGGAGTTTGCTATGATCAGCTTGTTCTCTTGACAAAACTCTATTAGCCTTTTCCCTGCTTCATTTTTTACTCCAAGGTCATACTTCCCGGTTATTCCAGGTATCTCTTGACTTCCTACTTTTGCATTCCAATCCCTTGTGATGAAAAGGACATCTTTTTTTGGTGTTAATTCTTCAATGTGCTATAGGTATTCAATGTGCTATAGGCTTCACTGAGTTATGCAAGCCCAATCGCCATGACAAGGCAATGATCCATCAAGATGCCTCTTAGACTCTCTCAAAAAAAAAAAAAAAACAAAAAACCCTCCCCTCTGGATCTTACACCATCAGGCTCCTCCAGTCTTCCCTTTCATTCAGGATACCAATCTTTCTTCAGGCCCTTCTGCTCTGCAGTGGAAGATCTGTTTTCCTGCCCCTGCATGCACCTGCTCAGGGCCTCTCCTCACAGCTCCTTGACTTCCTTGTTCTAGAGACTTTAACACCGCACCCCTCTTGAGCCATCCATGGCTTCCTCATAGCCCTGTCACCAGGAGCTACCCCAATGCTGAGCTCTCTGGCTCTGGATCTGTTTCTGGTAGAGTCTTCAAGCCCTCTACTTTGCTTCTCCTCCCCTTCAGCAGACCTGTTTAACAGCCTTTGACCACTGGAGCCCTTGCAACCTGAAGTCAGTCAGTCCTGGACTGGGGTTCAGGGAAGTTGTCAAAACAAGGAGCTAGTCAACTCAACATTGGAAAAGGTGAGAATGCTCCAGAGAAAAGGAGCATTTGCTGTGGATCTGAGGCAAAAAGGGCATATTTCAGGAACCAAAAAGAGTTTACTGTGGCTGGGGCCTAGGGGAGGATGTAAGGGAGTGTGTCTGGTTACAGTGTCTTTGGTAGTTACAACAGAAAACTCCAGCTCAACTAGCAGGTGTTAGCTACACAGCAAGAAGTCAGGAGGTCTGGCAGTGTAGCAGGACCACTAAAGACCCAGGTAATACATGGCTTTTGTGTGCTTCCATTCTTAGTGTCAGCTTTTCCTCAGGTTTCCACCCCTCACGGTTGCCAGGTAGTGCTAGAGGCTAGGCATCACATCCAGACAGAACACCCAGCTGATGGAAGAGGCTGGCTATTCCTGTGAGTGGCTCTATCAGTTCCTCAGCACTTCTGTCATTGGCCAAGGTCAACTTGACATTGACCATGGGAAATTCATATTGGGGGAAGAGGATGCTGGGCAGGCAACCAGGAATGTCTGCAGCAGGAACCACTGAGAGTTGTAAGCATGGAATCATCTGAGTTCAGATAGGAAAATTAGGTGACAGAGTCTGTATAAAAGAATCTCTCATGGTCCTTAACCTTTGGCTTAGTTTATGTTATTGAATCAGAAACTTCGGCCCCTCTCTGTAAGCCCCTTACTCAAGCCCTATTCACTCAGGCTTCAACAGACAGCCCCCAACCTGCCTCAGTGGTCTTCATGCCTTCATCTTCCGTCTGCCCTATCATCGTCTCATTTTCTTCCTTATTTAGACCAACTGTTGACCCCTTTCTTGTTCAAGGTGTAAACCTCTCTTTGTTTTACAGTTCTTATCATGCCTTTTTGGGGACCATTACCCTTTTCTCGTGTCTCCAGTAAATCTTAGCCCCCAGCTCCTCGGCCTATAAACCCAGTCACCTCTTTCCTTTCACCATGTGACCCTCCTCTAGCACTTGTACTGTTGAGCATGCCCTCTTGCCTTGGCCTCTCAGGCCTTGGCTGAAACCCACCCTCTTTACCTGTACCAAGGCGGCTTTCCTTGCTTCTCCTCAACTATCTCTTCCATAGGAGTGACCTGAGCCATCCCCTTCTTCTAATGACTATGTAGGTTTCTCCCATTCAGGGTCCCACAGTCTTTCAAATGCCACAGATGCAGAGTCAGACTCTTCTCCTCCCTCCTGCAAACTTTCTTCCTCTTGTAATCCCCTTCTGGGTTAGTGGTGTCCACCTGATCACCCAATCAACTGAGCTAGAAACTTACATAGTTCCTCCCTTTCTTACTTCATCCTTTCTAATTTGCTGCCAGTCACATCAGTTTTCCCTCCAGCATGTCTTGGGAATCTGTCCCCAACCCAGCTGCACTACCACAGTCTTACTGTGACCTTAACCTTTAGGGGCAGGGTCTCGGGGACTAAAGTGTTCTCCTTACAGACTCTGAGAGGATGATGGAGGTCTGCCACAACACTCTGGCCAACTCCTTGAGTATCGTGCCAGTTTTGGAGGGACCCACACCACCCCCTGACTCCAGAACCTCACCTCAAAGCAGCAGCGGGCAGCAGGAATGCTACCTCGTGTTCATAGGCTGCTCTCTGAAGGAAGAAAGTGTCAAGGACTGGCTGCGGCAGTCGGCTAAGCAGGTGATTTCGAAGCCCAAACAGATCTGGTACCAATATCACCAGACACTTAGGGGTTGCTACTGGCTCTGAGGCAGAAGCCACCCCCGCTCCCAACCCTCTCCCTGCTTTCTCACCACTGGTTCACCTGTCACAGGCTCAGCCAGCATTTTCAGGGACTCTGAGAGTGGGAGGGAGCCCCTGAGGCAAACTCTAGGCAGAATTGTTTCATTGACTATCCTGTGAGCCCGGGTTCTGAAAGCCATTTCCCATTTCTACTTCCCATGGCAGACTGGAGTTACTTATTAGGTGGCTTAACCAGGACCTAGGTGAAACCTAGTTGTTTTGTATGGACCCTGGATGAGCTTAGTGTACTAAACTCAAAATGTCTTCTTAGCTGAACCTAGTTCATAGCCTCTCCTGTGTTCTGAGCCCAGCATCTCCTGTACTTTGGTTCTGTCTCTAGAATGGAGATACAAAAAGATATGCTTAGAGCCCTTTGCAAACCAAGACTCCAAGCATAGACAGCAGAGGCCCCAGGGAGAGGTATGGGGAAGAGGAGGCTTGCCTGTAGATATGAACAAGCATCATTAGTTCGGTACTACAAAGGAAAAAATCTGAACTGGAGTTAAAATCATCTAATATGCTACAAGCTTCAGGTGCTAAGCCTCTGCACATGGTCTGAGGTTTAGCTTATCCTAGAACTCTGGAAATAAAGTTGGCTGCAGCCCAGGTCTCCTGCACATGCCAGGTTGGGACCTGTCTTTTATACTAAGGCGGGAAGGCTGCCTGCAGACTGTGTCTTTCTCAGACTCAGTGGCTGTTATTGTCACTGGGAAAAACTCTTACATGGTATTGGACTATAAGACCTCCAGTCCTTTTGTCTACATGTCTGTCACTGGTGGGATGATTTAGGATTGAGAATCTTCAAAGAGGCAGAAACATACCTATTTACAAAAACATCAGTCTGATTCTGCCACTTGTTACCCCCTGGCATGTAGGACTCTGTGGGGGGAAATTGGTGCTCTCCAGGGGCTGACAGGCAGGGTATTACATCCAGGCCATGACAGCGCTTGTGCTTCCCCCTCTGCTGGCATCTAAGTCACGTAACCAGCCCCCCAGCTCTGACCCTCACCCTTCCATGTACTCCATCAGTTCGGTTGGGACCTAACCCCGCCTTTACTTCTCTGCACAGAAGCCTCAGAGGAAAGCCCTGAAGACCAGGGGGATGCTGACCCAGCAGGAGATCAGGAACATTCATGTGAGTACTCTGTCTTGGAGGCCTAAGTCCCCTCAGTGTCCCAAGGCGGTTCTTGCACAGCTCTGTCCTTTAGGATTCCTGAGTGAGGTGGCTGTTACTGGGACATGCTGGAGGTCCTGCTTCTCTCAGTCTGCAGAGGGAAGCTGGGTAAAGAGAAACCTCCGCTCAGCTGGCCTTGCAGCCTCAGCGAGAAGGACAGGTGACCCCTGGTGTTGATGTGGTCATGAGATTGAGGAAAACCCAGTGCCTGTGGGAGGAACAGATGACATGGAGCTCTGTTTAATCATCCTGTTCAAGCAGCTGCAGAAGTCTTTTCCCCCTACCTTTCCTCTGTCCTAGATATAAACCAGCAAGTGCCCAGGTAAAAACTGTCTAGATCCTGAAGTTGCTCATGGGCAGGTCGTGGAATCCTGAGGCCAGAGCAAAAGGCTCCTTGAGGAACCCGCTCAGACTCCAGGCTGACTCCCAGGCTCTGCCCTAGTCTGCATCCGCACTGAAGCCTTTTCCTGATGGGCTTGGGGGCAAAGGCCAAAAGGACCAGAGAGTCCAGGTGTCTGCATGAGCTGTGTCACCAGTCCCAGTGATGGGCAGGCGGGCAGGACTCTGGACCTCCAGGAGCCCCTGCTGTGGACTTGAGAAAGATCTCTTAATTCCAAAGCCTGGGCAACTCTGCATGTTCCTGGTGAGGAGACCGAGGGCACTTCAGAAGGCAGGCAGTGTTGCTTCCCCAGATGTAGACCTTAAACAAGGATTTGAGTGAAGGTAGTTTATTTGGGAAGTGATTCTGTAAGCTACCAACAGGAAAGTGGGAAAGTAAGAGAGAGAAGAGAAGGGTGTATTGTCAAACCAGTACCACTGTGGGCATCTGGGGCTTAATCCCATTAGGAATTCCAGAGTTCCTCCCTGAGAGGTGGGAGAGCCTTCATTCATTGTTTGATGGCTGCTTGGGGATGGTGTGATGGTGTTAATTCCCTGGCATATCTTTTTTTGGCTGCACTGGGTCTCATGGGCTTTTTGTTGAGGTGCACAAGCTTCTCGTTGTGATGTATGGGCTTAGTTGCCCTGTGGCATGTGGGATCTTCATTCCTCAACCAGGGATCAAACCATACCCCCAGTGGCAGCGCAGAGTCTTAACCACTGGACTGCCAGGGAAATCCCTGTTTTTGTTTTTAATGAATGAGTGAATTATAGGAAATGGTCAGCTTAATTCTAACAAGACTCTCTTCGTACAGGTGAAACGCCACCTGGACCCCCTGCCTGCAGGCTACTTTTATAATGGCACCCAGTTTGTCAACTTCTTTGGTGACAAGACTGATTTTCACCCACGTATCCTTGGAATCTGATGCACAGAGGCTGCGGGGGTGTGAAAGCCTAGCTGTAAAGAGGGTGTCTGCTAGAGCCATCACAGCCCAGCCTTTGGTGCAGGGTGGGTTCGGGAATACACAGCAAGCCACAGAGACTGACTTTTCATTTTGTCCTTTTACAGTCATTAAAATTACATTTCTCCTTCATTCAGTGATAGCTGAGGTTACTCTGTGGGTTGTAGTTTAAATGCAGCTGTGGTAACATCCTGTGGTCATCAGGGAGTCATAATTTACAAGCTGGAGACTGGGTCTGATTATAGTAGTTAATCTGTGAAAAAGGTGGATGGGGTGCTGCTGTGTTTGGTGAAAGTGGAAGGGCTCATTCCTAGGAGCTAGGAAGGGCCCTGTGTCAGTCTCTGTCACACTGTCACATTCTTTGTAGTTGTGGTGCTGCCAGTATATAAAAAAGCCAGTCAGGTACCTTCTGTACAGGCTGAGCAGTCACTCAGCCTATACAGATTCCTCTGGCCTGGGCAGCTCCCTTGGCCCCCAGGCTCAGAGCTTTCTTCCTTAATGAGGTGCCAGTCATGGACCAGTTCATGAATGACTACGTGGAAGAAGCCAACCGGGAAATTGAGAAGTATAACCGTGAGCTGGAGCAGCAGGAGTATCACGACCTCTTTGAGCAGAAGCCCTAGAGGAAGAAGACCTTGGAGATGGACATTGAAAAACGGGATGTCTTAACTTCAGCTCTTCCAAAGGCCTCTCCCTAGAGGGCTGTCTTTGTTCTCCTTGGCCTTTGTGTGCTGCTTGAGTGCATGTTGTCTTTATTCTCTATACAGCGCTGAAGAGCATCACCTGCACCACTGATACTTGGCAGCGGGGTGAGGGTGGGGGGGTCCTCATGGAGGATGAGCAGACAGATACTTCCCTTCATTTGCAGCTGGCAGTCCAGGACCTCTGGGTCTCTGATAACAGTATTTTCTTTGGGCTGTTGCAGCACTGTGTGAGGGTGGGGAGAAGCATTTGGATTGCACAGAGTAGCTGTTGATACACAAAGAATCCTGGCTGTCCAAACTGTGGTCATGGCTGCGGGGCCTGGGCCACCACAGGCCTCAGGCTTCAGACACTGCCCCAGGAGAGCCTTTCTCCCCAGTGGAATGCCTGCCTCCCTGGTTCAGCCCCTTCCATTGAAGGTTCGGTCCCTGTTGACCCTGTGCCCAGTCCTGGAGGACGCAGCACAAGCCCTGGCCAATCCCAACCATCAGAGCCAGCAGCTTGGACTGAGATCAGTAGTTTCTTCTAAAATGAGGGGATTTCCCTTATGGACTAAACTGAGGAGAAAGACTTGTTGCTTTCCAAAAGTGTGGCTTTTGAATTGACACAAGCAGCCCGCCTTGGGATCGGTTTTGAGCTCTGCTCATGTCATCAGTCTGGTTTGCCTAATAATTCTGGGATGAGAAAAACTGCTGCTCAGGCCTTGCTGGCAGTGTCTTGCCTCACTGTTAAGGGCAGTGTCCTTCAACTGCATAGTCTTAGGCCCAGGGTTCTGATCGCTTATGGGACATCTTCACTTAAAGGGCATTCAGTCTTTGGCACCCATACCTCCCCTCAGTCTTGCCAGGGAAAGCCTGGTTTTCAGCCCAACCTTTAGGCAACTCATGTCCCCAGGCATCATTGCTGGCCTTGGACTAGTTTGGCTCCTGAGAACCAGGAATTTCAGAGCCTTCCAATATCGAAGTTAGAATTCCTTCTAGTAGCTTTTTTCCAGCTGAACTAAAAAGCAGAGGGGAATTTCAAGTGTATCCCATGCCTGACTTCCAGAATTAGTACAGGGAAGAGAGAGGTCACTTATGTGATGTCTGTTAGGACTTCAGCGCCTCAGCTGCCTAGATTGTAAATGATTTCTGAATTTCACTTTTTTTTTTTTTTGCATGCCTTAGAAAGGAGCACATAGGCAAAACCAGCAAAGTTTTTAGTAACGTAGAGGGGTTTTTTAGAAAGGGCCCTGGCACAGAAGAGAGAGAAAAACGATGGAGCACATGTGATCTGTCACACAGAGGCCTGCATGCAAGTAGTAAAGCAGTTGTTAAGGGCTTGTTAGTAAAATGTACTTAATGTTAGAAAAAAATTTGCATTTGAAGCCAAATGAACAATACTCCAAATACCATTTAATAAGAACTCTTGCATGAAGAAAGGCTTCTGAAAAGACCCATGTGCTCCAGTCCCAGCTCCAAAGCTGCTGGTGACAAAGGCCCACATGTGGAGCCCCAGTCTAGGAGCCCTTCACTTCTAGCTGGCCAGAGGCTGGGGTCCACAGTAGGCCTTCCTCTGCTTCAGAATCAATAACCAAGATCTTAAGTGCAATTGATGAGATAAGCAATGAGTTACTGTAGCTTCCTTTAGCTCTACCGAGCTCTTTTTAAAAACTCAAACTTGAGCAGCCTGGTGGGGGGAGCGGGGTGGGGAGGTTTGGGGTCGGGGAACAACAGGCCATCTGCCTCAGGTAGATTGCTGTGAACATTTAAATGAATGCTCTCTTTCTTGGAGCTTGAGCCATTTCCTGGCTGCTACACAAAAGAGTTTTTAAAGAGAGGTCGGAAGCCCACCCATAAAAGTGGGTCTTAAACACTGTGTGGGGCTATACCTCCTGGTGGTCTTGGTTTCTGACCATTGTCCATAGAAATGCTCTCTCACCAACTTGCCCCACTGTCCCAATTCCTCTCCTGTTAGAGGGGAAACTGTGATTACCTCAACTTGAATATGAAACTGTGATTGAAAAAAGTCAAAAGGTTAAGTTTCAAAGCCAAAAAGGCAAAACTGGCTGAGGCTTCCATAGATACTCCTCAGCCTACTTGGGAGTATGAAGGGCACACTGGCGAAAGGGCATTCCTTGGGGCACACTGGCTGTGCCCTGGTAAATAGGCACACTGTGGTGCACTGTGTGAGCTCCTTGAGAACTGAGACTGGAAGGGTGCTTCCTCCCCACACTGCTCCTTCTGGAACCTTTGGGGCCTCTGGGTTTTTAATGTGAAGTTTAATATCCACTTGATGCTTCTGGGCACTCCAGGTGGAGGTGTGGTGTCTTAGGCTGTCTCTAGAGGAAGGGTCTTGACACTGTGTTTGACATTTTGACCTTAGAAGTGGATACCAGGGATCCAGCAGAGACATTGGTTCCCAGGGACAGGCAAAGTTCTCCAGGAGCTTAATGCTTTTTGCCAACTTTCCTATTAGCAGCTTCAGTTTTATATCACCCCGAGTGAGTGTGATAATGTTGAAGTCGCTGAAGTTATAGGTTATTTTACATTTTGATGTGGGATTTTTCTTTTTTTTTTTGATTGGAAAGAGGAGGCAGATATTGGAGAAAAGGGATCACCCTAGGAAGGGGCCACTGGCAAGGAGTGGCATTGGCCCCACAGAGCCCTGGGGGCTCTGACCTGAGGCCTAGACACTAGGCCCTGTGGGTCACAAAAAGTACCCTCCTAAATTCTATTAGGATTTTGAAAACTTTTGCACAGTAATAAGCTCTGGGTTTGCTCTTCAGGCTTCTCAAAAGGGAAAAGTTAAAGACTATAAGCTATTAAGTATTCCAGCCATGTTGCTGACCTAGATGGATAGTTGTACCTCAAAAAGTAGGTGAGAAATGGCTTCCTCATCGTCCCAGGTTGTCAAATACTAATGACAGAAGAGCTCACTTATGTGCCAAAATTGACTTTTATACTAGTTTTTCAGTGCTTTAATATTTGTAACTTAAATTTTAAAACTATTTACAAACACTACTGTAACTTCAGTGAAACAATTGTGTGATTGAAGCTTTTTGCTTATTATAGTATTTATTACACTACTTCAGTAAATATATAAGAGTAGCTTTCAATTTATTTTTATATTATTTTCATGTTTTTACTTGCAGTTGTGTATGTGAATTTACCTTGTTAACTGAGATGTAATGCTAAGGACCAATAAACTGTCACTGAACAAGCAGGGCCTCCAGTAGTTGCCTGTTGCTATGGTCCCAAAGTGTTCTTGGGGATTGAAGAGGTGGCCTGGGATTGGGGACCTCTCTGCAGCTTCCCTGGGAACGCCTCTTTGTTGGGGCTGTTGCAGGAGGGGTCCTGGGGACTTGACTCCCCTCCCCGGAGCTCTGAGCCACTGCTGCCATGAATACAATTCATAAGAGGCCACTTTGGCCTGGGGTGGGTACTCTCTGAGAGTTCCAGATCCCAAGGAGGACCTCGAGAAGCCAGCTTGTGGGTACAGGGGTCCTGGGGCCCCAGAAATAAGTTCTCCCACCTCACCCTAAGAAACTACATCTGCTGCCTTCGGGCTTGACCGTCAGGGCACCTGGCCTGCACCAGGCTGCATTAAGAACCATTGCTTCACAGGCTGGTCAGATCAGATCAGTCGCTCAGTCGTGTCCGACTCTTTGCCACCCCTTGAATCGCAGCACGCCAGGCCTCCCTGTCCATCACCAACTCCTGGAGTTCACTCAGACTCACGTCCATCGACTCAGTGATGCCATCCAGCCATCTCATCCTCTGTCGTCCCCTTCTCCTCCTGCCCCCAATCCCTCCCAGCATCAGAGTCTTCTCCAATGAGTCAACTCTTCGCATGAGGTGGCCAAAGTACTGGAGTTTGAGCTTTAGTATCATTCCCTCCAAAGAAATCCCAGGGCTGATCTCCTTCAGAATGGACTGGTTGGAACTCCTTGCAGTCCAAGGGACTCTCAAGAGTCTTCTCCAACACCACAGTTCAAAAGCATCAATTCTTCGGCGCTCAGCCTTCTTCACAGTCCAACTCTCACATCCATACATGACCACAGGAAAAACCATAGCTTTGACTAGACGAACCTTTGTTGGCAAAGTAATGTCTCTGGTTTTCAATATGCTATCTAGGTTGGTCATAACCTTCCTTCCAAGGAGTAAGTGTCTTTTAATTTCATGGCTGCAGTCACCATCTGTAGTGATTTTGGAGCCCAGAGAAATAAAGTCTGACACTGTTTCTACTGTTTCCCCATCTATTTCCCATGAAGTGATGGGACTGGATGCCATGATCTTCGTTTTCTGAATGTTGAGCTTTAAGCCAACTTTTTCACTCTCCACTTTCACTTTCATCAAGAGGCTTTTTAGCTCCTCTTCACTTTCTGCCATAAGGGTCGTGTCATCTGCATATCTGAGGTTATTGATATTTCTCCCGGCAATCTTGATTCCAGCTTTTGCTTCTTCCAGTCCAGTGTTTCTCATGATGTACTCTGCATATAAGTTAAATAAACAGAGTGACAATATGCAGCCTTGACGAACTCCCTTTCCTATTTGGAATCAGTCTGTTGTTCCATGTCCAGTTCTAACTGTTGCTTCCTGACCTGCATACAAATTTCTCAAGAGGCAGATCAGGTGATCTGGTATTCCCATCTCTTTCAGAATTTTCCACAGTTCATTGTGATCCACACAGTCAAAGGCTTTGGCATAGTCAATAAAGCAGAAATAGATGTTTTTCTGGAACTCTCTTGGTTTTTCCATGATCCAGTGGATGTTGGCAATTTGATCTCTGGTTTCTCTGCCTTCCAGCTTGAACATCAGGAAGTTCATGGTTCATGTATTGCTGAAGCCTGGCTTGGAGAATTTTGAGCATTACTTTACTAGCGTGTGAGATGAGTGCAATTGTGCGGTAGTTTGAGCATTCTTTGGCATTGCCTTTCTTTGGGATTGGAATGAAAATTGACCTTTTCCAGTCCCATGGCCACTGCTGAGTTTTCCAGATTTGCTGGCATATTGAGTGCAGCACTTTCACAGCATCATCTTTCAGGATTTGAAATAGATCAACTGGAATTTCATCACCTCCACTAGCTTTGTTCGTAGTGATGCTTTCTAAGGCCCACTTGACTTCACATTCCAGGATGTCTGGCTCTAGGTCAGTGATCACACCATCGTGATTATCTGGATCATGAAGATCTTTTTTGTACAGTTCTTCTGTGTATTCTTGCCATCTCTTCTTAATATCTTCTGCTTCTGTTAGGTCCATACCATTTCTGTCCTTTATCAAGCCCATCTTTGCATGAAATGTTCCCTTGGTATCTCTAATTTTCTTGAAGAGATCCCTAGTCTTTCCCATTCTGTTGTTTTCCTCTATTTCTTTGCATTGATCGCTGAAGAAGGCTTTCTTATCTCTCCTTGCTATTCTTTGGAACTCTGCATTCAGATGCTTATATCTTTCCTTTTCCCCTTTGCTTTTCACTTCTCTTCTTTTCACAGCTATTTGTAAGGCCTCCCCAGACAGCTATTTTGTTTTTTTGCATTTCTTTTCCACGGAAATGGTCTTGATACCTGTCTCCTGTACAATGTCATGAACCTCATTCCATAGTTCATCAGGCACTCTGTCTATCAGATCTAGGCCCTTAAATCTATTTCTCACTTCCACTGTATAATCATAAGGGATTTGATTTAGGTCATACCTGAATGGTCTAGTGGTTTTCCCCACTTTCTTCAATTTAAGTCTGAATTTGGCAATAAGGAGTTCATGGTCTGAGCCACAGTCAGCTCCTGGTCTTGTTTTTGCTGACTGTATAGAGCTTCTCCATCTTTGGCTGCAAAGAATATAATCAATCTGGTTTCGGTGTTGACCATCTGGTGATGTCCATGTGTAGAGTCTTCTCTTGTGTTGTTGGAAGAGGGTGTTTGCTATGACCAGTGCATTTTCTTGGCAAAACTCTGTTAGTCTTTGCCCTGCTTCATTCCGTATTCCAAGGCCAAATTTGCCTGTTACTCCAGGTGTTTCTTGACTTCCTACTTTTGCATTCCAGTCCCCTGTAATGAAAAGGACATTTTTTTTGGGTGTTAGTTCTAAAAGGTCTTGTAGGTCTTCATAGAACCGTTCAACTTCAGCTTCTTCAGCGTTACTGGTTGGGGCATAGACTTGGATTACTGTGATATTGAATGGTTTGCCTTGGAAACGAACAGAGATCATTCTGTCATTTTTGAGATTGCATCCAAGTACTGCATTTCGGACTCTTTTGTTGACCATGATGGCCACTCCATTTCTTCTGAGGGATTCCTGCCCGCAGTAGTAGATATAATGGTCATCTGAGTTAAATTCACTCATTCCAGTCCATTTCAGTTCGCTGATTCCTAGAATGTCAACATTCACTCTTGCCATCTCTTGTTTGACCACTTCCAATTTGCCTTGATTCATGGACCTGACATTCCAGGTTCCTATGCGATATTGCTTTTTACAGCATCAGACCTTGCTTCTATCACCAGTCACATCCCCAGCTGGGTATTCTTTTTGCTTTGGCTCCATCCCTTCATTCTTTCTGGAGTTATTTCTCCACTGATCTCCAGTAGCATATTGGGCACCTACTGACCTGGGGAGTTTCTCTTTCAGTATCCTATCATTTTGCCTTTTCATACTGTTCATGGGGTTCTCAAGGCAAGAATACTGAAGTGGTTTGCCATTCCCTTCTCCAGTGGACCACATTCTATCAGATCTCTCCACCATGACCCGCCAGTCTTGGGTGGCCCCCTCATCCAAGGTAAGAAGCAGCGGCTGCGCTTTGCTGGAGCAGCCATGAAGAGATACCCCACGCCCAAGGTAAGAGAAACCCAAGTAAGACGGTAGGTGTTGCAAGAGGGCATCAGAGGGCAAACACACTGAAACCATACTCACAGAAAACTAGTCAATCTAATCACACTAGGACCACAGCCTTGTCTAACTCACAGGCTGGTAGCTCGGTTTAATTCTGGCCATAGCCCCACAAGGAGGCCACACATTCCCGCTTTAATAATGGGCAATGAGCAAGGCACGAAGAGTCCAGTAGTTGGCCCAGGGGGCAGACTCACTGCCCTTGCCCTGTTACATCTGAGCACCCCTCCTGGCACACCCTCGGTCAGGCGGGCCTTGGAACCACATGGTCCAAGCGAGAGGTTGGCAGAGCCCCTGGAGCTCTTAGAGAAAGGCAAGACGACAGCGTGCTTCCCGCCGCAGGTGGTGCACTGCAGCCTGGGGGCTCGCTCACATTCTGTATCTATCTACCCAGGCTGGGATAAGGGGCTTCCATCATTTCGGGGGGAAAAAGGCTAACTGGAGAGGTCACCACCAATATCCACAGAGACCCTGCTTCCTTCCTATACCACCTTCAACGCAGAGGCCTCTGGACAAAGAAGTGTCCCATTGGGAGGATCTGGGCACTGACTCAAGGGGCGGAGTACCACAGCCTCCCTCAAATTAAGGTTGGGAAGGCGGTCTTGGGTTTGGAGGCTTGACGTGATCAATCAGTCATGTAGAAACCAAAGGCAAAACTGCCTGCAAGGGACGAAGAGAATTGGCGGAGGGGTCTTGGCCACAGTATGGTTATCACCCTCCTCACAACCTGCTTATCCAGAGCCTCTCAACACACCCACCTCTTTCCCCCTTGCCCCATCCTACAGGGCGTGAAACTTGATGGAGCTCCTGTGCTTGCACTTCCCGGAAACGACCAGGGTGTGGGGATTACCCGCAGAGAACTGTCAGGGAGGAGAGGCAGACAGTAAATGGTGAACAGCTCCAGGGCTGGATGATCTTCTGAGAACCAGGAGGACTCAGATGTCCGAGGATGGGGAAGGGGGCCTTTCCCACCAGGGCTCCACAGCAGGGATGAAAGTGGCTACTGAACTGAACCCTAGGGGCATGCTTGACCAAGCCAGAGTCCCAGAATCAGGGCGTCATGGTGGGACAGACATGTGGAAAGTGGTTTGGAGCAGAAGGTGGAACTGCTAAAAAATCACTGTGAGGAGCACAGAGGAATGCTGATGTGTTCATTTCTATCATATAATCTAGGGAACAGCCCAAAGAAAATCTCACTATGACCCTACTGCCAGTTCATGATGGAATGGCTTGCTTGCTCTATAAGGAGTCCAGGGTAGTACCAGCTTCAAGTTCAGCTGGTCTCATGTCATCAGAGTCCTTTCTATCTTTAGTGATTTCTCTGCTGGCAGTAAGCTTCCTCTATGCCACTAACAAGCTCAATACCCTAAGGCAAGACCCAGCCTCCCTCTCCAGAGGCAACCCCAAAATCTGGGGTCATATTCTCATCCCTGAATCAGTCAGTGGTCAGGAGTCACTGATGGGCCTGGCCAAGGGTCACTGCACATGTATGAGGGCCCCCAACATCATTTGGGAGCTGGATTCCCCAAAGAAGGGTTTGCTCCCCTTCTTTGGATGTGCAGTGTAGGATCAGCACTGCACATCCAGCTGGAGGCTATTTCTGAGCTTTTCTGTTAAAACCAAATATCTATTGGATTTAAAATGTTTTGCTTTCTGCTAGTCTTTTCCAGTACAAGTGATAGCAAACAGTTGTTTGTTGCTGTGGTGATGATTGGTAGTAGTGACTTATAATCTTGATTAAGAGTAGTGACGTTTACAACGTTTTTTAAAACTAAAAGACATTTGAAAACATCTATTCACTAAGATATTTGCGTGCTCGCCCCCCACCCCCGCCGACCCCGAAGATGGAGAAAAGCTCTCTACTGCCTCTGGATACCCAGGGACATCAGTATTCCATGGGAACCTGTTTGATAACATTTTTTTTTTCCTCCCCTTAATTAAAAGACAGGATTCTGCACTTCCCCCGCCATGGCCCAGGCTCAATTCCTGGCCAGGGAACTGATTCGACCAAAAAAAGAAAGATCATTTAGACTGTAATGCGACTCATTGGTGGGGTAAGAAGTAGACCAATTAGAGAGTGATTCTGAAGGAACGGTTGACAGATGAGATGACTAATGAGACAAGAGCCAAGGGGATGATCTTAAGGTAGAAGTGGAAAAAGCCAAAGTGGAAAAAACCCCAACTTTCTGAAACAACTCCAAAACTTTTTTGTTTCATTCTCCAAAAATCTGAAGAAAAAATAAATTTGTTTATCCACAAATTATTCCTGTTTTGCCCAGGACTTTACATGGCTAAACTAATGAGCCAAAATGACTAGGTTAAAAAATTGTATCAAGGTCAACAAATTTTACATCAAACTGATAAATAATAATAAATCTGAAAAAAAAAGCTAACCAAATAAAGTTAACTGTATTTACATCCTACCATTACTACTGTTTTTCCCATACCAGTAAAGAAGTTTAACTTTTTTCCTTCATAGCTTCAAATTTTTAAGACCTTTACATCTTTACTCTGAAATTTCATGCCTGGGTGAATGTACAAATAATAGCAAAATAAAGACAACAGGAAGAGAAAAGATGGTTTGATAACCAGAAATTCATGGAATTTTCTACTAAAAACATGCAGTTTCTAGATAACTAATAAAAATCTGGGTTTCCAAGGTGGCTCAGTAGTAAAGTATCTGCCTGCCAATTCAGGAGACATGGATTTGCTCCCTGGGTAGGGAAGATTCCCCTAGAGAAGGAAATGCACTCCAGTATTCTTGCCTGGGAAACGTCATGGACAGGGGAGCCCATCAGGCTTCAGTCATGCGGTTGCAGAGAGTTGGACATGACTAAGCACGAATACTCTGTAATGACCTACAATAGGAAGAGAATCTGAAACACAGTGGGTCTATATATACATAAACTGATTCACTTTGCTGTACAGCAGAAACTAACACAACATTGTAAGTCAACCATACTCCAATAAAAATTAATTTTAAAAAGATTCAATTTCAACCTCTTTTATAGGTAAAAAGGGTCAGAGACACAAAGAGGCTGGACATCTTGCCCAAGGGTTCTGTCCTGTGCCTTCCCCACTCACTTTTCTACGCATCCAGCTTCCTTAGGGGCGCTTCCTACCAGGAGCTGTAGGTCACTTGAAAGGCAGCCGAAGTGGTGCCACAGGCAGTGTCAGCCCTGAATGATGAGCTTGAAGAAGAACATTGGGCAGCTCCTTGACACAGGGGGTCAAGAGAATGAGAACCATGGATAAGGAGGATGTGGGGCACACATAAAGGCTAAGGAGGGCAGTGATGGCCAGAAGGGTGACAGGCCACCTGGAAGGACTTAGGTGGCTGGTGATAGGGTCCAAATGAAGTGGGGCCTGAGGGTAGATGAGAGTGGGGAATTTTGGGGCCCAGCTCTGCTGGGAATACAGATTCCTGGACCCCTGTAGGGATACCCTGGAGAAGGAGGAGGAGAAGTGGTATCTGTCTGCTAGGAGTTTTTTGGCTGAGAAGCTGGGCTGCAGAACTGGAACCAAGGTCAGAAGGCATGAAGGCAATGGGGCAGCTCTGGAACCTTCCTGCTCAACAGCCTGCTGAATGGCACTAGATTCTGACTCTCGAGTATGGGGGGGCGGGATGGCAAGGGCACAGAGGAATGTTGTCCTGAGGGGAACAGGTTCTTCTGGCCCTCCACAGAGCTCCTTGCCTTCCTGGCTGCCCTTATAGGAACTTGGATCTTCCTGAGGTAGATGGCAACTCCCTCAGTAGAGGAAAAAGGCATCAAGCTATGTTATTTGAGCAACAAGGGTCTTCCTCTCACCTACCCAGGGGCCTGGAGAGGTCCCCCAGGAGAGCAGGGAGGCCCTAGTCTCTCCCTCAGCCCCTCCAGCACCACTGGAGGCTTAGTGTGGGAGCAGCGTCTCTCCTCCCAGGAACAGTGAGGAGGTGGTGCAGCCACAGCTGAGAGAAGGGCTGTGAGGGGCTGGGAATGCTGGTCAAGGCTGCCTGCCGTGGGCAGCAAGGAGCCCCAAGAGGCTTGTGACTCCAGGGAAAGCCTGAGGCTGTAGATGTGGGAAGCCATGCTTGCCAAGGGTTCAAGGAAGGTGAGGGCAGTGGGACAGGGCAGACTGGAAGTAGAAAAACAAGGACCTGGTGACATCTAAAGAGTCCAAGTTACAGGAAGGAGGCAGAGGGAGTCAGGAATATCTGGCTGGAAAATGTGAGTGGGAGTAGAGGATGAAGGCTAAAGAGGTCATCTGGGGGCTTCACGGCTTGAAAATTTCCAGGAACTGTGTATGGATCCAGGTGTTGGTCATGTGTTCAATATGTCATGTATTTATTGAGCATCTACTACACCAGTGTTTTGCTGATGAAAGATTACCATACAACTGCTCTCAAGGAGATCACAGTCTAACCTGGAAGATGGACCAGGCAGCAAAGTAAGAAGAATAAAGAAGCGTGTGCTACAGTTAGGGGTCATAAGGATCTGTGGTGGAAGGAAACAGGAATGAACTTTAGATGATGTGAGCTGAAGGAGGAACTGAACCATGATAAGAGCGGTGGACATGACACATCTTCCAGACACTCAGACTCTCCAGGCCTGGAGGCAGGTAGGGGCCAGTTGTGTTGGAGGAATTGTTGGCAGCCACGTGGCTGGAACAGTGCCCTCCTGAGAGGAGGAGAAGGGGACGACAGAGGATGAGATGGTTGGATGGCATCACTGACTCGACGGACATGAGTTTGAGCAAGCCCCGGGAGTTGGTCATGGACAGGGAAGCCTGGTGTGCTGCAGTCCATGGGGTCGTCAAACATGACCGAGCGACTGAACTGAACTGAACTGAGAGCAGAAGTCTGGGATGAGATAGGAAACAGGCAGGTGCCAGCTTGTACAGCACTCCCTAACCCACACCCCTGTTCCCCTGGGCCATAGCAGAGTGTTTGCTTTTATTTATTTCCTAAATGCCATGAGAAGCCATTGGAGGCAGAGAATGGATGGTGGGTGGGGGCAAGTCAGAGGGCCAGATGAAGGATGATGTGCAAACGCAGAACTGAGCTCTATTTTGAAGGTAAACCTAACAGAACTTACTCATGGATCTGTGGATGAGTTGGGTCCAGGGCAGCCAGATAGATGGTGGTGAATAGTGGACTCAGGAGCTCTATTTTCCCTGAATTTCATCTGAATTCCCAATTTGTCATCCAGGTTGGGGACAGAGGGTAAGTAGGCTATGTCATGTTCAAGCCAGGAGCTCGGTAACAGGCATCATGGATCCAGGGGAAGATCCAGAGCTGGCCAACACTCTTAGGTCTGAGGAGGTGAGGAGAGAAGGGATTACCTAGTTACTCAGTGGTAAAGAATCTGCCTGCCAATGCAGGAGACATGGGTTCAATCTCTGATCTGAGAAGATCCCACGTGCCACGGAGCAAGTAAGCCCAAGTGCCACAACTACTGAAGCCCACGTACCCTAGAGCCTATGCTTCGCAATGAGAAGTCACCACAATGGGAAGCCTGTGCACCACAGCTGGAGAGTAGCCCCCACTCTCTACAACTAGAGAAAAACCCGCACAGCAAGGAAGACCCAGCGCAGCCAAAAATAAATTTAAAAAAATTATAGTGGCTAAAGGAGAAAACTCAGTTGAAATACTTCAGAAAGCCATTAAGCGCCTTGTGGAACTCAGAACTTAAGGTTGTGTCCACAGCCCAGTAAAGTCTGAGATCTTGAGGATGGGAATGAGAAGGAATGTGTGTGTTTATGTCTGAGTGAGCATTACTTACACTACTTACATTACTTACATACCTTACACTACCTGTGTAAGGACCCAGTGGGGCACAGAGGTGTGGAGGTGAGGGGAGAGGAGACGGGGGAGACCTGAGGCATCTCAGCCTCTGATCCACAGTGGACAGGAGGCAGCTGGGAAGACTAAAGGAAACAGCTTCTTGCTCTGCAGCAGGGGTGTAGGGGAGCCAGCGGCTCTCTCCAGGACAACGGGGGAATGGAAACCACAAGGGCAGAGCACAGGAGGCTGTGGTAGAGAAGGGGTCAGAAGGGGTCTGTGTCAGTTTCTGTGAGTCTGGTCCATAGGCCCCTGGGGGAGATATTGACCGGGGGCTCCTGTTTCCTCAGTGATCTCAGTGGTGAGGCCTCAGATGAGGGAGGAGGCTGCAGGAGGGGATGAGAGGTGGCCCCTACATTCTAGGTTTGCCTCCTGGAACAGCTGGGTTGGAAGGTCCAGGTGTTTGGGAGAGGCTGGTGACACGGAGAGGTAGATGTAGAAGCCCAAGCATTCTGAGGTGAGAGGGGTTGAGGGCATAACGAGTGGCTTTTCAGGGGTCCAGCCTCTGCACCTCCCACATGGAGCTCTCCTCCCTGACAGTCAGCCTGCCTGTCAGCCCCCCTCAAATCTCCATCCCCTACTCCTGGGGCTGGGGGAGTCTGTGCCGCGGGCTGGCGTATAGCTAAAGGGCATCTAGAGAAAGTCCCATGGCTGTGTGGAGAAGGTACCCCAGAGCAGAGAGGATCTCGAGTCTCTGCCTAGTCTGCTCACCACAACCAGAGCAGCACGTGGCCAACCCCGAGCCAGGCACGGTCTGAGCATCTTCTTCAGTAGTGGACAGCAGGGTGCTCAGGGCCATCCTGACCCCCAGGCCTTCATCTGCCAAGGGGAGCAACCTCATAGCTTTGCTCCTAATGCTCTCTTACCTCGCTGGGAGGGGACACCAGGTCAGCCTCACCCAATCCATGCATGGCGCTTCTCCAACGCACCAGGAACCCTTGGGGGCCACAGGGAAGCCCCCTGGTAGAGGTGGGATCACTTTCTGCTTGCTTCGCCAGCCCTCTTCCAACGTCTGGGGGACAGAGGCTGAACTCCGTGCCAGCAGGAGGTGAGAAGGGGAAATCGCGGCTCTTCCTCGGGCTGGTAGCCAGTGTGGAGGGGATGGGGGTTAGCACTTCGTTGTGGGGAGAGTTCCTGGGTCAATCCGGGGCCCAAGAGCTATAGAATCATTTGATGAGAAGCCGCGGAAGGTCAGACCTAGAGTTCATCGGAAGGGTTGGATTTGCCTGGCCGCGCGCACCACCGCCTCCCTGCACAAGCACGCGCGCGCATCCTACCTCCCCCACCTACTCAAGGAGGACCAGGCGCCGGAGAAGGCGCGTCCCAGGGCTGAGCTCCCTCGTGTCTGGGAAAGAAAACCGGGCGGCGGGGCCATCTTGGGAAGGAAAAAAGCTGCAAGTCAAGACCTTGACCAAAGAGAGAGCCGAGGACTCAACGAGACCAGGAGCGAAACCGTGAAGGGCTTTGCCAGCAAACCCGACGCCGCCGAGTCGGGAGGGCGGCGGGCTCCGCCGGCCAGGGCGGAGCCCAGAGAACGCGCACCGGCCGGTGTAGAAAGTCGAGGTGCGCTTCCTGGAGGAGGAGTAAGAGGATTTGCTGCCTGAGAAGCCAGGGTGAATGGAGGGGGCGGGGCCCGGGTGGGCTGGGCCCAGCGGAGGCCCCCTGCCGAGAGGAGGGGACTGGCCTAGTACTTAATGTCAAGACGAGGGAGGCCCCACCGGGACCCGCCGCACCATCTCAACTCCGAGGGGCTCTCAGCTCACCGTGCTTCTTCGCAGAAACTTCGCAGCCCTGCTCAGCCCCTAACCGGGCGACACCTGGGCGGGCGCAAGGGCCCGAAGAAGCCCAGTCTACGCGTTCTAAGTGGCCGCGGGCTCCCGGGAGCAACCCGCCCGGGGTGAAAAGGAGTACGGGTGAGGGCGCGGGGCGGGCGGGCGGGACCCTGGTCCGCGCCGCACGGCCTCCAGCTCCAGGGAGGACCGTCGGCGCGGCATTAGGACCCAGGCGGGGCCCAGGGGTGTGTCGTCGGCTCCCGCCGCCGGCCTGTAGGAGACTGCGAGGTAGGGGTCCCGAAGCCCCGGGTGAGGACCCGGGGCGTGCGCGCGGGTGTGCAGCGGTTCTGCGTCTGACCGCTGGGCCGTGGCCGCGGGCACCAGGTGCGCGTTCCATCTCCAGCCATGAGGCCGATGCCCGGGGCGGGAAGGCCGTCCAGTCTCCGTCGCAGAGCCGTGCTGGGCTGGGAAGCGGAGCCGTCGAGGCGCTGGGAGGAACGCGGACGCCGTCGGCCTTCCACGGCCCCCGGCGTAGTGGGCGAGAGGGTCTTGGGGGCTTTCCAGCCGGGGCGGTGGTGCCCGGGGTGAGTTCGGCCTCTAGGAAGTGGAAGTCCAGGTGGGTACACGGGTGGTTGGGGAAGCACAGGACGGCTTCGTGGGCACTGCGCGCTTGACTTAACGCCGTTTTAAAACAACAGTGTTTGAACCTACGAGATAGCTGGGGGAAGGGTGGAAGTGTTGCAGATAGCGGCGCGGAGTTGTGGGGTCCCCAGCACCTCGAGCTCCAGGGTCTTCGCAGGCGGGCGTCACCCCCTCGGAAAGCCTCATTTTACATTCTACCGACGCCTTCGGCGCTGCGCGGCAGCCTGCCCACTCCTAGGGGTCCCTGGGCCTCTGACTGTGTCCCCTGTGCGGCCACGGCAGTCTCTCGGTCGCCGCTCTGACACCTGAGGGCCAGCACGGGGGGTACTGTTTACGTGCTCTTGAATCGTGCGGCATGGGAGTAGGCTGTGCACCATCCCCACCGTTCCATAGCTTCGTCACCCTCTTCCTGTGTCCATCCCGCGCCTCTGCTGCTACGTTTACTGCCCCCGCGCCTCCCTTCTGCATGCCGCCCGGGCTCCTGTCCCGGGAGACCGTCCGCATTCTGCACGACCCCTCCCCCCGACCCCCACGGTCTCCGAGTCTGAGGCTCTTTCCTCTCGTGCACGCGGCCGCTTCTGTCGCTTCCTTCCTTGAACAGAGCAACACAAACAGCGTGGAGCATCCATCCGGGGGCCCGGCGCAAAGAGCGCGCACGCCCCACCCCACCCCCGCCCCCGCGCCATCTCCCAAGAGGACCAACGGCTCCGCCTCCCAGGAGGCCCGGAAAGTGGGTGGTGCTGAGGGAAGGAGGCCGTTGCCCCAGGTCACCCCGTGTGACCCCGGGCGCGGGAGGTTAGGGGCCACTGCACGTGTGATGGGTCTTGATGGCCCCAGGGACCGACATGACAATGAGAGCCGAAGAGATGTGCTGGAAGAAAAGCCTCAGCCCAGTTTCTGGACTTTGCAGCGAAGGCTTGACAGAGGGAGGCTGTCTTCTGCAGGGAAGGTGGCCAGACAGGTCTCCTCCCTCCAGATTTCTACAACTAGCGTATCCTTCCTTCCTTCACGGGGTACTGTTAATTATTCCTGGAGAAAACATGCTGAGAACATCTCCCCGCCTCCCTCCTTTCCCACCTGGACAAGCCCCTAGTAGATGGGTTGAAGAATAACAGGAAGTGGCTTCCTCTAGCTCCTCAAGGGGCCCCTGTCTAGTGCTGTCCCCTGCTCCTTTTTCTCCCAGGGGCTCTGGGAAGGGTAAGAAAGACTCAGCAGGGGTTGGTGAGGGGTGGGCAGCAGATACGGAGGAGAGGCTGTCCAGAACTGACACATGGAGCTGCTGACAATTCTTTGGTTTGCCTTACAGAAAACTCTTCTGTCATGTCGCAGAATGGATACTTTGAGGATGCAGGTGTGTGCCTTTCGGGTGTGGGTGTGTGTAGAGAGCTTCTTGGTCAAAAGGCTTTAGGGGACCTAGTCCATCCACCTGGGTAATCACGGTCCTCTGCTGGTGCTGGGATGCCTTTGGATTCTACCTCCAGGAGGTTGTGGTGTGGTCAGAGAGGCAGCTGACAATGCCTTGGACACTGGCAGGTCTCTGGGGGTCCTGGGGTAGCGAGCTGCTCCCCATCCTGGGCTATGTGGACCATCTGATATGTCATGGTTTGCTGTTAACAATGCTTTGGTTATCTGACCCAGTTTTAGGCCAAATGTTGTATATGCTCACATTCCTAAGATCCTGCCCAGCCCTGTGAGGGAGGGGCTGCCACTGTCCCTCTAAATTGCAGTCTCTGCATGTCAATTTTCCCTGCTTGCACCAGCCTAGCTCTCTCCTTCCCCATATGTCTGGGGTGGCTACATGCTCCTGTGCCCAGATTTAGGAAGTGGCCTGACCATCGTTTAGTGAGACAGTGCCTGGACAGAGTGGCAGTGTGCTCTACATAGAGTTCCCAAGGCATAATGATGGCATGTGCCAGGCTGCTGGTGGGCAAGTCCCAGGAGCCTTGCAGTGAACTGGTGGTGTCTATTGGGTAGGACCTAGGTTGAGCTCAGGATAGGGGAGAAGTGGGGCAGTGTGAGGGACATTCTGGGGAATAGACAGTGCTGGTGGGGGTGGTAGAGGCTGGGACAGGTTGGGGCTGGGAAACCAAGCAATCTAAGCAGAGCAGGTCTAGAACTGGGGAGGAAAGTGTTTTTCATGGACATGAGCTCCATGACACGTAGGGGAAGGATGTCTTTTGACTTTAGTTCTTCTCTGGGCTCTGCGTGCAGTGCAGACCTGGAGCCTAGGGGTCACCAGTCCATGAGGGTGTTGGTAGGGGAGGCCTAGTGCTTCCTACCCAGAAAAAGCCCAGGCTGAGCACAGGATACTGGGGGAACAGGGCCTGGGATGTAAAGAGGAAACCAGCAGACTAGAGTGGAAGTGAGTCAGGGTGAGTCACTGCCTGGCAGGTGGAGGCGTGCTACTGACCCTTCCCTGTCCCTCCATGGGTGTTTTTAGGTGTTTGTGGGATCTGACCTACAAGGGCCCCAGGAGAATCACAAGTGGTGGACCACAGGGGACCCACAGGACATAGTGAGGAAGAGGGGCCAGATAGGCCAAGAGTAAGGCAGGGAGGGCCCTCAGTGGACTTGCCAGAGGAGGAAGGTTCTGTTGAGCCTTGAAGAAGCCCCTCCAGGGAGGGAAGCCCTCAGCTTGCAGGACAGGAATTGGCCTGCCTGGGGTGCTGGCCACCTGGCCTGAGGAGTAAGAGATTGAGGTGGGGGTGGGACTGGGCCTGAGGGACCAGGGATCTGGACTGAAGCAGCAAGGCTGGCTCAGAGGCAGTGAGAAGCCCCAGCAGGGCTCAGAGCAGCATGTCAGCCAGGCGGCTTCCTATAGGAGGGAGCCTGTGCTGGGGAGCAGTTGCAGGAACTGAGAGGCAGACCAAAAGAAAGGGCAGCAGGCTCTGTGCTCTGGGGTCCCAAGGCCTGAGATGAGGCCTCCTTCTGGGGTCCTGTCCCCTCTCTGTCCCTGGCTCTATTTCTCTGGCTGTCCTGCTGCCTGGGCCTTGTCTGATGTCAGACTAAGGCTTCTCAGCCTTAATGCTTTGCCCCCCACACCCTCCTGTGCCAATGAGGTCTGTATACTGCAGGGCTCTGGCTTTTGTTGGGTTGCTTCTGGGGAGGGAGCAACCCTCCCCAGAAGCCAGACAGCTCCCTCCTCCCTGGGGAGCCAGGCAGGTCCAGGTCCCACAGCCTGGAGGTTCTGGGAAGCCAGTGGCCAGGCAGTCTCAACTGTGTCATTGTACCATGTACCTGGCCCAATGTTTGTGGAACGGACATGTCTTTCTCTAGCTAAAGGATATGCATGGCACAGAACCATACATGGTTCCCACAGCTGAAGAATGCTGGAGAAAACTGTTGGGTAGGGGGTGCCAGCTGGCTGCTATGCTCAGGGCTGCTATGCTCAGGACCAGATATTGGGCCTACCTGAGCCAAGGCTTCCTTCCTGGCCGCTAGAGGCCGCCCTCACCACTCACCAAGACTGCGCCCAGTAGAACAGCCCAGGGGCCCTGCTCCTTTGGCTTGGAGTCCCTCTCCCCCATGTGTAGCACTGACAGCCAGGCCCTCTTGGGGGGGTCTCTCTTGGTGGTGGTTGGGGCTCCAGGCTACCTCAAGTGTGACACAGATGATGCCTCTGAAACCCGTGAGGAGAGCCTGAGGGATGAGGCCTTCGACACGGTCAACTCCTCCATTGTGTCTGGCGAAAGCATCCGCTTTTTTGTCAACGTCAACCTCGAGGTGCAGCCTACCCAGTCTGGTATGGGGGTTGTGGCAGGGACAGGTTGGGGGGGGCATGCACGGGACTGGGGACTGAACAGATACGGCCCACTTCACCAAGGAGACCTGAAGGGCTGGGGCAGCACCCTGAGCCCTCCCGCTTTCCTCTAGCAGAGAGTGAATCACCTGGCGGCTATGGGCTCCTACACACCTCCCGCAAGGTGAGCGGCCCATTGGCTGGATGGGAAACATTTGGTTCCAGGCCGCTAGCTGGGGGTGGAGGTGGTCGCTTCCCTGAGAGAGCTCATATTAGCCTGGGGCCGACCACATTGGCCTTCTCTCTGGGAAGGGGGTGTCAGCCAGGGTCTGTCACAATGGAGGGGTCCAGGCAAGGACAGAGGGTCTTATTTATGGGCCTGTCTGGTTCTGTGCACGGGGTCCCCACAGTACCTGAAGTTAAAGAACTTTGAGGAAGAGATCCGTGCACACCGGGACTTAGATGGCTTCCTGGCACGGGCCAGAATCATCCTGGACGAAACGGCCACCTCCCTGGATGACGTGCTGCGGGCTATGCTGTCCCGCTTAGCCCAAGACCCCTACAACACGGAGCCAGACTGCAACCTGGACCTGCTCACGGCCATGCTCTTCACTGACGCAGGGGCTCCCATGGAGGGCAAAGGTAAGACGTGTCTCTTGGCCTGGGCAGGGCAGGGAGGCAGACCATCTGACTGTGCACTTTGTTAGCAGTTCACCTGCTGTCGGACACCATCCAAGGGGTCACTGCCACAGTAACGGGGGTACAATACCAGCAGTCATGGATCTGCATCCTGTGAGTTGCCAGGCCACCATGGTGGCCTCCCCACGTCACCTCAGAGACAGGCATCCAGTAGTGGAGGCTGGCCTGCTCAGTCTCGGGGGAGAGTGAGGAATTCATCCCATCTGGTCTTTTTTCCTCAACAGAGGTCACTGAGGTCATAGTTGGGAGTTCTGGGTGGCAGGGGTGGAGCCCCAGCTCCCAAGGATGGCAGCCATGTGCCGTGTGCCCTCCCTGCCCCACCAGCTGTACCTCCAAGGCCCTGCTGAGGCGACACGTGTGCATCAGCCGCCTGGACCGCCCACAGAACTGGGGGGAGAATTCCTGTGAGGTGCGGTTTGTCATCCTGGTGCTGGCCCCACCCAAGATGGTGAGGAGGGGTTTCGGGTGGCTCTGTTTCCTGGGAAAGAGGGTACCAGGTTACCCTGCCCTCTCCCTGGGGGCATCTCTCCCAGTGCAGGGGGCCTACAGAATTGGCCTCCGAAGGCTACATTCTCACCCTATCTGTTCATCCCTGGGTTTATCTGAAGAATACTTGCTAGGTCCTCATCAAGCCCTGATTTCCCCAGAAGTTGCCCAAAAGATGATATTTCCTTCCTGACTGAAAAGAGATACTCGTTAAAAGTATTACTGTTCAAACCAGGGGCCTTTCTTTGGCCTGCAGGACGCTGACTTCTAATCAGCTGACTGTGATTTGTTGACCAGAGTCCCACTTTTTCCTGGGCTGTTTACCCCCTGGCCAGGGGCAGGTTATCTCACTTTTGTAGGGGCTGAGACATACAATTTGGGGGATCTTCTTTTATGGGAGAGGATTTAAAAATTTTGAGTAGAAAATGGCAAGGGTCCCTCTCTCCAGGCTTGGGAAGGGCCTTAATGCTTAAGCCTCCATTGGCTTTTTGATGATTCTGCCCTTGCCTCAGATGGCTTCAGATGGCCCCTCCCCAGGCTTTCTCTATGCATAGGGGTGCTAATGGGATCATAGACACACTACGAATCTCTCTAGATGTTACTGTGCTGGGAACAGAGGAAGAGCATTGAGGGCAGCAGGCATCTCATGGGTCAGAGGAGTAACAGCTGACAGGTGGCCAACAGTTGGAAAAAGCAGAATCCCTAGGGCTGAGTGGCTAGACTGGCACCTTGTGACGCGCCAGCCAGCCCAACACCTGGCTCCGCCTCGGGAGAACAGGCCTCTTCTAAAGCTACCAGAAAGCAGTGGGCACGCCGCAGGTGCAGGCCTGGGACGCAGCTTTGGGCAACCCAGAGGGAAGGATGCTGCTCCTAGGGGCCAGAGTTGTCGAAGTGAGACAGGCTGCTGTGGTGGAGGCTGGACACGGAGTTCACAGACAGGGCTGACCTTGGCCAGGCAAGAGGGAGAAGGCTAGATGGCCTGGAACCCCTCTGAAAATCAGATAAAGCAGCAAACAGTGCAAACACCCCAGGTGAAAAGTAGCTGAGCAAACATTTTTTTTCCATCGTCAGGATTTCATTATCCACAATTACGCAGATTTAACCTGAGTTTGTAAGAAAAATACTAGGTCAGTGGTAGTCTAGTGATCTGCTGACCTGGTGGCAACCGTGGCAGGATCCACTGTGTGTGAATATTGGGGGACTACACCTGGATCATGGGGAGAGAGAGTGGCCAGGGCTGGGGAGGGTGCCCTCTGCTCTGCAGTGGCTACAGATGTGACTCTCTCGCCCCACCCCCAGAAAAGCACCAAGACCGCCACTGAAGTGGGGCGCACATTTGCCACCATGATGTTAGACATCACTTTCCGCCAGAAGCTCCTGAAGACCCGCACAGAGGAGGAATTCAAAGAGGCCCTGGTCCATCAGAGACAGCTGCTCACCGTAATGAGCCACTGTCCGAGTATCAGCATGGACTACAGCACGAGTTCCATCTGCATCGTCAGACACCCACAGGTACAGGGCAGACAGGGCCTGGGCGGGTAGCCCGGGGCAAGGGCACAGGGCTGATGGGCATGTCCTCTTCCCAGCCCCCACGGCAGAAGGACTTCCTCCCCATGGGGAAGGGCATCCAGGAGGACATCGCCCGCAGGTTCCCCGTGTACCCTCTGGACTTCACCGACGGTAAGTGTCCCTGACCTCTCAGAGCTTGGCCTGTAGCTCAGGCCCCCGGCCTGGCCTGCGTCCCCAGTACACTCCATCCTGTCTCCCTTTCTTAGGCATCATCGGGAAAAACAAGGCTGTGGGCAAATACATCACCACCACCCTCTTCCTCTACTTCGCCTGCCTTCTGCCCACGATTGCTTTTGGGTCCCTCAATGATGAGAACACAAATGGAGCCATCGGTGAGGGGTCGGAGGCTAGCGGGGAGTGCTGGGGGGCCTAGGGCCGTGGTGCCCCCTGACCCTCACTTCCTCAGACGTGCAGAAGACCGTGGCCGGGCAGGGCATCGGAGGCCTCCTGTACGCGCTCTTCTCTGGGCAGCCACTGGTGGTGCTGCTGACGACCGCGCCCCTGGCCCTCTACATCAACGGTGCAGCGGGGGCGAGAGCGGGGAGATGGGTCCTGGGGTCCCTGCCCCCACCCGGCCCTGACTGCTCACTCCTGTCCCGCTGCCCGCAGTGATCCGTGGCATCTGCGATGACTATAATCTGGACTTCAGTACCTTCTATGCGTGGACAGGCCTGTGGAACAGTTTCTTCCTCACGCTTTATGCCCTCTTCAACCTCAGCCTGGTCATGAGTCTTTTCAAGAGGTAACAGAGCCTTCCCTAAGCTCCTGGGACTTTCAAGCAGGAGGGAGACCAAGGCCAGGGACGTGGGTCAGCTTCCATGCCACCCTCCAAGGCCCTGTAACCCTAGATAAGATGCAGTGCCCCTACCATATCACTACCCCAAGGGGAAAGCCTGGGGCCCTAGCCTGGGGCCCTGGCCCTCTTCATGCAGGAGGGTAGGAGCCATGCCAAGGCTTGGGGAAACCCACCCTCTACAATTCACCCCATCTTATGAGACATACCTTCTGCTGGCAGGTCAACAGAGGAGATCATTGCCTTGTTCATTTCTATCACGTTCGTCCTAGATGCTATCAAGGGCACAGTCAAAAGTGAGTATTATACAGCCAGTGGCCACCTGCTGCAGGGGAAGCTGAGTTGAGATGGGGGTATAGACTGTGGCAGGGTAGCCAAGAAGCATGCAAGCTAAGGCTGCTTCCACAGTCCAGGGTGCGACGGGAGTCATGATTGACAAAGCGCACCAATTAGCAGGTGACAGAGCTGTCTTAGGCAGGATCAGAGGCTCTGGGCCAGGCAGGATTCGCTGCCAGAAATGGACAAAGGGCAGGGTGTGGGGTGGTGGGTAGACAGGCAGCTTGAGGAATCCTGGCTGACAGAAGGCCAGCTCTCCCCTTTTCCACCCAGAATCCCTTTCTCCCCTCAGGGCTCCTTCCGCCCACATCCAGGAGGAAGTTGCTAGGCCCAGGCTCCCAGAGCCCAGATGGCTGAATTCTGATGGTCTGTATCCATAGTCTTCCAGAAGTACTACTATGGCCATGACGCTGCACTCTTCAAAGATGAGCCCTCCTTGGTGAGCCTGCTGGGCCTCAACAGTAGCCTCCACACTGCCCTCAACACCAGCTTTCTGACCAGCCCACCGGAGCTAACTTCAATGGGCAGCCAGGACCCCGAGCCCCTGGCCCGGGATACAGCTGTGCTCAGCCTTCTTATCATGCTGGGCACGCTCTGGCTGAGCTACACCCTCTACCAGTTGAAGAAGAGGTGAGGGGTGCCCTCTCGGGTGAGGGGAACACAAGCCCCTAGGCCACACTGACACTCACCTGCCTCCGTAGCCCCTACCTGAACCCCTATGTGCGTGAGCTCCTGTCAGACTGCGCCTTGCCCATTTCGGTGCTTACCTTCTCTCTCATCTCTTCCTACGGCTTCCAGGAGATTAAGAGTAAGTTAGGACCAGCCGTAGGGTGGGATGGGGTGGGTTGCTCTGTGGGGGATGCAAGCTTGAGCAGGGGCCTGTACCCTACTGCAGTGGTCAAGTTTCGCTACAGCCCGAGTAACAGCCTGTTCGAGATAGCCGAGATGCACTCGCTATCCCTGGTGGCCATCAGCAGCGCCATGGGCCTCGGCTTCCTCCTCTCCATGCTCTTCTTCATAGAGCAGAACCTGGTGGCTGCCTTGGCCAACGCCCCACAGAACAGGTTTGCAGGGCTGGGCATGGAGGGCTGAGCATGTGCCCAACCTTGCAGGGGCCAAGAGGGCTCTGGCCATATGTGACCCCGCCCGCTGCAGGCTGGTGAAGGGCACTGCCTACCACTGGGACCTCCTGCTCATCGCCATCATCAATACTGGGCTGTCTCTGTTTGGGCTGCCCTGGATCCACGCTGCCTACCCCCACTCCCTGCTGCACGTGCGAGCACTGGCTTTGGTGGAGGAGCATGTGGAGAACGGGCACATTTACGAGACGTGAGTGTGAGGAGGGTCCCTCGAGACGTGAGGCCAGTGTCATGAGGGCCCTGAGGTGGGGGGCAGCCCTGGGCCACATGGGACTTAAGGAGGGATACTGGCTTGGGGGACAAGGGCCCAGAAATGACAGAGCCTGGTAAACATGTGACCTGGGATGGACACAGCCCCGTGGACCAGGCCAGAGTGACCCAATGCACTGGACCCTCATAGGATTGTGAACGTGAAGGAGACACGGCTGACATCCCTGGGTGCCAGCATCCTGGTGGGCTTCTCCCTCCTGCTGCTGCCCTTCCCACTACAGTGGATCCCCAAGCCTGTGCTCTACGGCCTCTTCCTCTACCTCGCGCTCACCTCCATCGACGGCAACCAGCTGTTTCAGCGCATGGTGCTGCTGCTCAAGGACCAGGTGAGTGGCCCTGAGAGTGGGGGTAGGGGAGGGGGATCTGGCTCCAGACCTGCCCACACCTGGTCCCTGCCACCCACAGACGTCATACCCACCCACCCACTACATCCGGAGGGTGCCCCAGAGGAAGATCCACTACTTCACAGGCCTGCAGGTCCTGCAGCTGCTGCTGCTCTGTGCCTTTGGCATGAGCCCACTGCTCTACATGAAGATGGTCTTTCCCCTCATCATGATTGCCATGATCCCCATTCGGTACGGAGGGCGGACAGCGGCAGAAAAGACTCAGCGGGGTGGGAGAGGGTGGGCTGGAATGGCTGCTCTCTGCCTACTTCTCCCTGCCCCAATGCTTATCTTCCTGCCTGGTCCTCCTCCCCGCAGCTACAACCTGCTGCCCCAAATCATTGAAGCCAAGTACTTGGATGCCATGGATGCTGAACACTGACGCCCTGACTAGCAGGTCCTGGCCACCCCCCATTCGCCCATTTCTCCAGGTCTTGCCAGGCTGGCTGTGTAGCTGTGTGTGGGCATCCGGGAATGCTGCTCTGTGCTGCACCCCCTCACAGCTGTCCCAAGTGGCCGAGGGTGCCTGGGCACTGAGGGAGCTCTGAGGGATGTGTCTACTCCTCTTCCCACTACCCTTTGCTTTGGGTCCAGAATGCTGTTCAGGGCAGCTTCTGCCCAAGCAGGACGGATTTTCTTTTGATAAAGAGTGTCAGGTGGCCGAAAGAGAAACCATTTCCTTGATTGTGTAAGGAACTTGCTGGATGCACATTAGAGAATAAAGCTCCTATTTCTATGCTTCTACATGCCACCTCCATCCATGCTGCCCTGCCCCAGCCTCTGAAGGCCACCCAAGGACTCTAGGGAGGAAGAGACCCTCCCAGGGGAAGAGGGATGAAAGGGACTGACTGTTAAGTGCCACCTAAGGGTTGTTACTTCCAATTCCACACAGCACCCCAACAGGGAAATGTGGAAGATCCAGGAGGCCCTTGTAATGCCATGTTGCCAGGAACCTGCAGGGAAAGTGTTCTAGGAACAGCATATGCGAGGGCCCCAAGAAGAAGGCTTGAGGCCAGTGAAGAGGTGGCTGGTGGGGTGGGACAGGCACAGTCACCCTGCTGCTTGCAGGATGGGTCAAAGTAAAAGTAGTAGTCACTACTACTGTCCGACTTTGCAACCCCATGGACTGTAGCCTGCCAGGGTCCTCTGTCCATGGAATTCTCCAGGCAAGAATATGGGAGTGGGTTGCCATTCTCCTCTCCCAGGGGATCTTTCCAACCCAGGGACCGAACGCAGGTCTCATGCGTTGCAGGCAAATTCTTTACCATCTGAGCCACCAGGGAAGCCTGCAGGATGTGTAGCTAAGTTTAAAGACGGGGACAGAAAGTGTACTGTGCACCCAGGACAGAAGTCTATGAGGAAGCAACTGGGGACCAGAGAGAGAGAGGTGCCCTGCTCCAAGCACCACATAGCCACCCACTCACATAACACAGCAGGTGACCCTTCTATGGGGCCCCTCCCCAGTAGCCTGGGTGTTCCCTGCAGGTAGGGCCATGTCCGGGATCACCAGGTAAGAAGAAGGCAGGCACCCCCCATCTGAGTCCCAGCCACATACCACCTACTCCAAGGAGACAACCCAGAGGAGGCTGGGCATGGCCACTGGCACTTCCGGAGGAAACACCCAGCTAGGCTTCACAGGCAGCAGAGGAGCAAAGGGATGAGGTCCTGTCCTCCCCCATACCTGTTGACACAGTCTAGGGAAGCAAACGTTAAATCCAGGCCCCAGGCCAAGCTGCCAGGACTGAGGAAGAGTGATGGGAGGGGACGCAACCTAAGCCTGGGAGTGACACACAGCACTGAGGACCCCATCCCCAAGCTGCTGCACACAACAGGCTTCTCTGACTGTCCTTGGGGTTGGGCAGCTCCTCTTTACCAGGGTAACACCTGCAGAAAAGCAAGGGAGCCACTCCGGCCCTCTGAAATCCCCTCAGGGAATGGGTTCACCAGGGCACAGTAAGGGTCTGGGGCAGCTGAGTCAGGCCCCTAGCTGGCCCCCCAGGCTGAACTACAACATATCAACCCAACTGGAATCAAGTACTCCATCCCCCATCCCTGCCACAAAAATAAACCTGGAGTTATAATCATAAACCAGCATTGTAGCTGCTTTAATGTACACCAGCATAAAGAAAAAGCACTCACCACCCCACACTGCCTGCCCCACAGCCCAGTTGGCAAACACAATAGAGGCCAGCTGAGTGGCGGAGTGGATTTCGCATGGAAAAGTTCAACGTGTGATCTGAGACTTGAAAGACCAAAGGGGAAGACAGAATATTCCAGCTAGCAATGGTACACGAACAGCCTCAGCACAGCTCTGCCCGCATCTGGCCATCCCACCCCTCAGCCCTCTTTCCCGATCCTGAGAGGTTTCCTGCTTCTGCCTAAAGGGACTCAGGAGGCAGACGCCTGCCTGGGGAGGTTTCAAAGCAGCTATACGCAATTTATTATGGAAGCAAGTACCTTCTGGAATTTTTATTTGCTGTATTTAAAAAACATCTAAGGCTGTTTGTGTGGTTCTTCCCCAAACTGTTAACCCTATGAAGGGTTAACTTCACCCGAGGTCCTTTCAGGATTCCAGGCCTGGAGGCCGTAGACCTCTGAATCCACAAGGGCAAGAGGATGGTGTTGTCCTTTGGCCAAAGTCTCTCCAAACAGAGCCAGTTGCTCCCAACAGCTGGTAACACCGCCAGAAAGTGGTAATCCTGAAGGAAATACTTGGACAGGTGCCTGCCTGATAGAAGTGGTTTCAGGCTACCCCTCTCCGGATCCCCAGCTAGGGTGGTCATCACCGACCCCAGGAGTCAGGCTGCTAAAATATTCTTGCAACGCAAGCAGGGCCCGGAAGCGATGGGAAATGGTGTTCTTCTCAGCCTTGGGCATCTCTGCATACCTACAGGGCGACAGTAACAGCTCAGAGAAGAGGGAGCCCAGATACGGGGAGGGTATGTGCACCTCACCGCATCCTGCAGCCCGAAGCTCAAAGAGTCCCTAGTAAAAGGTAGCAGGGCCACCAGCTCCTGGCAGCCAGAGTTAATTTTTTAAAAATCAAAGAGTCTTAAATTCCTCTGTACGTAGAAATCCATATTAACTGTGTGGAAGGATACTAAATGTATTCTAGTGTCCAAGAGTCATTAAAAGGAAGCTGGGAACAGGGGGATGAGCTGCATGTTTGAGCAGCTTTGTCATCTGTTGACAGGAAGCAGTGGGGCCTAACAGAGCAAACACAGCAATGTCCTCCAGTGCACTGTGGGGTGGGCAGACAGGCGGGGGAGTGGGCCTTGAACAGCGAGCAAATAACCTGCTGTCTATGTCAGGATTCCACTAAGCTGAGAATCCCATACTCCAATTGTTACTTTCATATCTATGCCACCCAATACAGTGGCCATCAGTATGTGGCCATTTAAATTCAAACCAATTACAATTGAATAAAATAAATTCTGTTCCTCAGTTGCTCTAACCACATTTCAAATGCTCTACAGCCACATGTGGCTAAGAGCTACTGGATCACACAGTGCAGCTACAGAACATTTGTGTCATTGAAGCGATGTTTCATGTTGTCCTCAGCCCTGTTCCGGCTGTTGTAAGGTCTCAGGCCACACACCTGAAGGCTCCCTCCAGCGTGACAAACCCGATTCCCAATAATGGCCAACATATCCCATGTAAATAAGTGGGGGTTAGCATGAAATACTTCGAGAAGGCAGTGGCACCCCACTCCAGTACTCTTGCCTGGAAAATCCCATGGATGGAGGAGCCTGGAAGGCTGCAGTCCATGGGGTTGCTAGGAGTCGGACACGAATGAGCAACTTCACTTTCACTTTTCACTTTCATGCATTGGAGAAGGAAATGGCAACCCACTCCAGTGTTCTTGCCTGGAGAATCCAGGGACAGGGGGCTGCCGTCTATGGGGTCGCACAGAGTCCGACACGACTGAAGCGACTTAGCAGCAGCAGCAGCATGAGATACAGAGAACACCTGGCACTGTGTGTGTGTCGGGGGGGGGGGGGTGGCACACGCGTTAATGCGGTGCCCAGCTGTTAACATTTTTCCAAACTAGATGAGGGTCAGATAATCATCCATCCATCACGAAGCTGACAAGCCCAAGTCAGAGAGGGGAAGCTGCACAGCTGCTTTGTGCTGAGATGAACCCGAGAGCCCAGGACTTCCAGCTACACCCAGCTGCCTCCCAGCTGTGGACTGCGTCACTCAGATTCCTTGCATCCACCCCCAGCAGAGCTGCCTTCAACTGGAAAGGCACCGCAGAGCCTGCCCCCGCCCGCATCCGCATGCCTGCACCTGGGTGGGGCGCTGACCCGACCCAGACCACGCCATCCGACCCCCACACCCCTGGGAATAACTAGGGCTCCTTACGTCTGCTCGTATCCATCAGGCTGAAAGCAGGGGTCCCAGCCAAAGTCCCGGCAGCCACGGGGCACCACAATCCGGCCCTGCCAAAGAAAAGGGGGCGGAGCTATGTCACTGGACGTGGAGGAGATGCACTATGAGAAGGGCAGTAGCTAGTCTGAGTTTAGTTAATGAATTCAGTTAAACCCTAGTTACTCATATTATTTCAAGGGGTCCATGGTGCCAGCAAATGTTTGCTGAACACACATAAAATGCAGAGCAGGAGAGCTCGCTCTCCACAGACAGGGAGGAACCACATGCTTGATCAGGCCACCGATACCCCAGTGACCAGCCTCCCTCTCTAGAGGTTTGACATACTGTGACCTCACTGAAGAAGACTCAATTTTGAAAACCTAACAGAAAACATTTTCCCCTAAGTGGAAGTTTGAGGGTCCTAAACTTTGCCGACAAATCCCGTATCTCCTACTATTACTACACTTATCAAAATACAAAGACGGCTCTAACAAATAACAAAATAGCACAATGTTCAACTCAAAAATAGCTCAATAAATACTGGCTGTAATAGGCAAATTCCAAAAGGGAAATTTTACAAAGAGAACCAGTATCATGAGATATCAGGTTACCTTGGGAATTAAAAAAAAAAAAAAACATTAAAAATACAAGGGAAGTAGTAGAGGATGCGAATTAGCCACATAAATTCTAAGTCCTTTAGACCAAAGGCAAATTCTGCTTTTGCTAATGGGGAGCTGTGTGACCGAGGCCAGTTACTGAAACACTCTGAACTTCACCCACGCGACAAATGTTTTTTGAACACCTTATCGAGGCAGGTAGTGTTTTTAGCACTGGGATCCAAGAAAGCCTTAGCCTTGCCTTCACAGAATGGATCTCTTCAGCAAAACGAGCACTGCACCAGTACACAAATCAATGATCACCGAATCATTAGAGGGCACAAACTGGGACCTGGGCTCAAGAATCACAGGTCGGCGAGCTCAGGGAAGGCCTGGGTGAAGATGGGACACTCTGACCACATATAGGGCTGGGGCAGGAACATTCTAGGTGGAGGACAGAGCTGTGCCAAGGTTCTGAGATGGAGAAGGGCCTAGCACACACCCTGCTGAAAGTACTATGTGGTTGGGGGTTAGAGAGCATGGCTGAGAAAAGGACAAGTAGAAACAAGGCTGCCTCATTTAAAGTAAGGGCGGCAAACAACAAAGCACAAAAACAACGAAGCCAAAGCCGGGGAGACTGCAGGGCATGGTGGCGGTGGTGGTCAGGCCCAGCCAGCGGCACAGCAGCTACTCGGTCACAGTGCAGGGAGCTGAGCCTGTGGCTGGTCAGACTTTTGATTTCTGAGAGAATGTTTCTGTGAGAATAGCAGACACTATAATCAACTTTTAAAAATGTCACCAGGCAACACAATCTAGTAATCCCATCTGTGGATATATATCCAAAAGAGCTGAAAATGGGATGCTGAAGAGATATTTGCACGCCCATATTCACAGCAGCATTATGAGCCAAAATGTGGAAGCCATTCAAGTGTTCATCAACAAATACAGGCAAACCTCAGAGATATCGTGGGTTCAGTGCCAGACCACTGTAATAAAGCAATTGTCACAATAAACCAAGTGGCATGAATGTTTTGGTTTCCTACTGCATATAAAAGTATGCAATAGCATTATGTCTTAAAAACAATGCTTGTTGTTGTTCAGGCACTAAGCCATGTCTGACTCTTTGCGACCCTGTGGACTGCAGCACACCAGTCTCCTCTGCCCTCCACTATTCTCCCAGAATTTGCTCAAATTCATGTCCATTGAGCCTGAGATGTTATCTAACTTTCTCATCCCAGTAGCACATTGGATACTTTCTGACCTGAGGGGGGCTCATCTTCTGGTGTAATATCTTTTTGCCTTTTCATACTGTTCATGGGGTTCTCACAGCAAGAATACTGAAGTGGATTGCCATTTCCTCCTCCAGTGGACCACGATTGGTCAGAACTCTTCACTATGACCTGTCTGTCTTGGGTGGCCCCAGACTCATAGATTCATTAAGTTACACAAGCCCCTTCACCACAAGGCTGTGATCCATGAAGGGAAAACAAAAAACATAAACATCTTAATTTAAAAACACTTTATTGCTAAAAAATGCTAGCCATCATCTGATAGTGCAGGGTTGCCACAAACTTTCAATTTGTAAATACAGTATCTTCAAAGCTCAATAAAACAAGATATGCCTGTAAATAGATAAAAGTGGTACATACACACAATGGAATGTTATTCAGCCTTAAAAAAGGAGATCCTGTCACATGCTACAACATGGATGAAATGAAGACTTTATGCTAAGTGAAATAAGACAGCCACACAAACACAGACACTGCAGGACCCCACTTATATGATGTGCCTGAGGCGGCCGAACTCAGAAACAGAAGGTGGAATGGTGCTTACCAGGTGCTGGGGACAAGAGAGGAAGTGAAGTTCAGTGAAATGAAGTTAAAGTCACTCAGTCATGTCCAACTCTTTGCGACCACATGGACTGTAGTCTGCCAGGCTCCTCTGTCCATGGGATTCTCCAAGCAGGACACTGGAGTGGGTTGCCGTTCCCTTCTCCAAGGGATCTTCCCAACCCAGGGACTGAAGCCAGGTCTCCTGCATTGCAGGCAGATTCTTTACCGTCTGAGCCACCAGGGAAGCCCAGAAGAGAGGAAGGTGGACTGTTATTCAATGGGCATAGTTTCAATTTTGCAAGATGAGAAATTCCTAGAGATCTGTTGCACAATAGTGTACACTACTATACACTTAAAAATGGTGAAGACGGTAATTTCTGAAACCTGTTTTTTACCATAAGAACTGAACATCTCATCAGAGAGGCTTCCCTGATGGCTTAGTGGTAAAGCCAATGCAGGAGATGCGGGTTTGAACCCTGGGTCGGGAAGATTCCCTGGAAGAGGAAATGGCAACACACTCCAGTATTCTTGTCTAGGAAACCCATGGACAGAGCCTGACGGGCTACAGTCTATGGGGTCGCAAAAGCATCAGACACAACTTAGATGGAGCCACTGGTGTAGGGCTATATGGGCTACAGTGAGACTGGATTTTATCCTGAGCAGAGAGGACAAAGCAGAGAAGTGATGTGTCTGAAGGTAAACCCTGCCATAGGGAGGGAATGAATAGGCTGAGGCGGGGGTGGGGCGGGAAGCCCAGCACAGAGGGTGGTTTGGACTGAGAGAAGCAGCTGAACCTATGGTCTGATTGGTAAGCCTGGAGACACTGAAGGGCACCTCTGAAAGGAATGAGGTGGGGGGAGAGGAAGATTCTATATGAAGATAAAAACTTGGAAAGGCTGTGAGATGTTCAAGGGAAGCTGTCGCACAGCAGTGTGATAAGGAGATTCAAGCTTGGAGAAGTTTGAACTGCAGATGTAGCCCTAGGAGTTGTTATCTTTAGTTCCCACATCTTCTCAGGAGAGCATACAGTGCACAGCTCTGGGTATACCAGGCTCCAAAAGCTGTGAGCCATGTATGTTTCCAAATATCAGACTCAGGGAGGCAATAAGTTTCAGGACTGACAGCTGTGGTACCTAGGAGTGTGACCATCCCACCAGATAGCATCGCTGGGGGTGGTCAGAGCGCCCTCTGGTGGCACGCAGGGGAACGAGCATGGGTACATACCATTGTCCGGCCCCTGAAGAGGCGTACGGGCTCATTCGGGTCCCCAGTGCTGAATGCGAACGTGCAGAGTGCATAGGCAGACTTGTCTTGGAACCCCTCCAGGAGCTGGTGGAGACCTGAGGGAAGGTGCAGTGAGGGCTCAGCACACTCTGCTGCCAAGCCCCAGGCCCAACTCCCCACCCAAGGGGCCCAGCTAGGGGAGGGGAGTTATACACTTTACCAAATAGGCCCTGTGCTGATAACCCAGGAAGCTGGGTGATGGGGATGTAGAATAAGGGTTCTACCACTGTGGATTCCAGGGCAGGGGGCTGGGACCAGAAGGAGAAGCAAGGTGTCCCCCTTTCCATCTCCTGCTGACAACGACAGCAAGTAGTGGGACCAATCCTCTCAGGGCCAGAATCTCCCTTTGCCGCTCAATCTCAAAGCTTTCACCACAACCACCACCCCCATCTACTCCTCCACATCTCAGTGCTCCCTGGAGCTAGGTTTACAGGGAAAGTGTGAGTGTTGATTATAGATGGGGAAACTGAAGTGAACAGAGGCCTTGAAGGGGACAGAACCTGAGACTCCTGATTACTAGCTGGAGCTCCTCCCCCAGAACCCACAGACTTCTTAATTCCAAACACATCAAAAGAAAGACAAATAGGGATAATACCTTCAGGCTTTAACTTCTCCAGAAACCACTTTCTGCAAGAGAAATAAAGGTGAGACAGACACCACAAATGGATGGATGTTCCTACCACCTTCTTTCCAGGCTGCATCCCCCAGGGATTAAAGCTCTGAGAAAGTCAAGGAGAAAAGATAAAAAATGTCTCAACTCAAAATGAAGGGAAATAATCCAACAGGAAAAAGGAGATGGAGACAAACAGGCAAGGCACAGAAGAATCGATAAACCAATGAAGGCCTCAACTTCACTGCTAATTAGGGAAATACAAATTAAAATTGCATGTGATAACATTTCCTACTCACCCACTAAAATACTAAAAAATCATGAAACAGTGCTGGTAAGAATACGGAACATGTGTAGGGGTGCGACTGCATTGGCAGACAAATTAGCAGTCCCAAAGTTGAAGATACAGTTAACCCTTGAACTGCCGAAGTTCACTCATAATGTGGATACCGTTCAACAGTCAATACTACACTAACACATGGCTGAATCCACGGATATGGAAGGCAAACTCTTAAGTTATACGTAGGTTAATCCCAAGTTGTTCACAGATCAACTGTATACGTAACCAAGACCCAACAAACCGGGGTATTTGTATCCTGTGTGTGTGTGCCCTCACTCAGTCATGTCTGACTCTTTGGGACCTCATGGACTGTCACCCACCAGTCTCCTCTATCCATGGAATTTTCCAGGCAAGAATCCTGGAGTGGGTAGCCATTTCCTTCTCCAGGGGATCTTCCTGACCCAGGGATCAAACCCACATCTCTTGAGTCTCCTGCATTGGCAGGGAGGTTCTTTACCACTAGCACCACCTGGGAAGCCTGAGGGGGTCCAGGACACTGGAGAGATTTAAGGAAATCCATTTGCAGATCTCAACTTCCTTATTTCCTCTTTCCTGAAACTGACCTGCCCAAGAATTACCTCTCCAATGGGTGAGTTGCCCTTGCCCATCTCAACTTACATACATTCTCACACTTAACAAAAGAAAGGCATGCCTCTCCCCTATCTCTAATCCTTCCTCAACAATCTGACATACTGGTGTTGACACCAAGACAGTGAATGACCTGCAGTATCAAGTAACCAATCAAAGGGGTGTGCTATCACTCACATGTAGGGGCCAGGGAGGCCTCCAAGGGCGTTGAAGCACAGACAGGTGTCCTCCACCAGTACAGGGCCCTGCACCTGCAGCACAAGGACATACAGCCCTGAGACCCGGGCCCACCAGCAGGCCCCACCTCCCCTCTGAGTTCTCAGGGCACCCAGGAGCCACCAGAATAAGAAGAGCAAGGACAAGACGCGAACGGAGCAAGCACCTGGCGAGCTGCCTCCTGACACTTCCGAATGGAAATCTCATCAGGCTCTCCTTGGTACTCTGGCACTTGTGAGGGAAACAGACACATAATCAGGTCATGGGGAGTTAGAGAAATTGAATCATCTTTTAAAAATAAAACTAAACAGAGACATACGGTCAATTTTCTGCGCCACCAAAGTACACGGAAATTTATCTCCTAGAATCTGAATGACCTGTTCCAAAATGAAAGAACATTTATCAGCATTTAATGATTCCCCATTACTGCACAAGCTGTCACCCACCATTCTCATCAGGTAACTCTCCTGTCAGTTCTCTAAAGTTCAAAGTCAGGTCCACGAGGCTCAACTGTAGCCCTCAGGGTCCCACCCCAGCAGGTCAGCTCCCTCATCTTCTCATTTTCTGATCCCTCCCTCCTACTTCAGGTCTCTGTTCATGCTAACCACCATCTAGAACACCCTCTTCCCTTCTCAATGGTCCCAGAACCTACTGTTTAGGCCAGGAATTTTCTATCAGGGGTTACCCGGAATTCAGGAGGATCTACCCAGAACTTGGATAGGAAAAAAAATACCTCTCTATTTTCATTAACCCTGAGCTGAAATTTAGCATCTCTTTCAATTGTGAGTATAGAAAACAAACAGCATCAGCAGTTCCTGTGACCTTTAAATCTATTAAAATCAAAGATGTTGTCATATCTCTTTACAGTTCTAGCAGATAATCTCAAAATACCATTTACAGCCTTCACTATTTTTAAATTATGGTAATAACACAAAACAATAGACTGAATTCTTTAATGCATGAACAAAAAATATGTAACTAGATCAGATACTTATATTTTGAGAACTGTAATCAATAGAAATGATTTCCTTTGTGGTGGTGATATTGTCACTAAGTCACGTCTGTCTATTTGCAACACCACGGACTGCAGCCCGCCAGACTCCTCTGTCCGTGGGATTTCCCAGAAAATCCCCTTTTCTCTAGGGGATCTTTCCAACCCAGGGATTGAACCCACATCTACTGGATTGCAGGTGGATTCTTTACCGCTAAGCCACCAGGGATTCCCCCGATTTCCTTGGTAATCCCATGTATCTGTTCGTTTCCAAGGCAAACCATTCAATATCACGGTAATCCAAGTCTATGCCCCGACCAGTAACACTGAAGAAGCTGAACGGTTCTATGAAGACCTATAAGACCTTTTAGAACTAACACCCAAAAAAGATGTCCTTTTCATTATAGGGGACTGGAATGCAAAAGTAGGAAGTCAAGAAACACCTGGAGTAACAGGCAAATTTGGCCTTGGAATACGGAATGAAGCAGGGCAAAGACTAATAAGAGTTTTGCCAAGAAAATGCACTGGTCATAGCAAACCCCCTCTTCCAACAACACAAGAGAAGACTCTACACATGGACATCACCAGATGGTCAACACCAAAATCAGACTGATTATATCCTTTGCAGCCAAAAATGGAGAAGCTCTATACAGTCAGCAAAAACAAGACTGGGAGTGGAGTGTGGCTCAGATCATGAACTCCTTATTGCCAAATTCAGACTTAAATTGAAGAAAGTGGGGAAAACCACTAGACCATTCAGGTATGACCTAAATCAAATCCCTTATGATTATACAGTGGAAGTGAGAAATAGATTTAAGGGACTAGATCTGATAGAGTGCCTGATGAACTATGGAATGAGGTTCGTGACATTGTACAGGAGACAGGGATCAAGACCATCCCCAAGAAAAAGAAATGCAAAAAAGCAAAATGGCTGTCTGAGGAGGCCTTACAGATAGCTATAAAAAGAAGGAAAGCAAAAAGCAAAGGAGAAAAGGAACGATATACCCATTTGAATGCAGAGTTCCAAAGAATAGCAAGGAGAGATATGAAAGCCTTCCTCAGCAATCAATGCAAAGAAATAGAGAAAAACAATAGAATGGGAAAGACTAGAGATCTTTTCAAGAAAATTAGAGATACCAAGGGAACATTTCATGCAAAGATGGGCTCAATAAAGGACAAAAATGGTATGGAGCTAACAGAAGCAGAAGATATTAAGAGGTGGCAAGAATACACAGAAGAACTGTACAAAAAAGATCTTCACGGCCAAGATAATCATGAAGGTGTGATCACTCACACTTGCCTAGAGCCGGATATCCTGGAATGTGAAATCAGGTGGGCCTTAGAAAGCATCACTACGAACAAAGCTAGAGGAGGTGATGGAATTCCAATTGCACTATTTCAAACCCTAAAAGATGATGCTGTGAAAGTGCTGCACTCAATATGCCAGCAAATTTGGAAAACTCAGCAGTGGCCACAGGACTGGAAAAGGTCAGTTTTCATTCCAATCCCAAAGAAAGGCAATGCCAAAGAATGCTCAAACTACTGCACAATTGCACTCATCTCACACGCTAGTAAAGTAATGCTCAAAATTCTCCAAGCCAGGCTTCAGCAATACATGAACCATGAACTTCCAGATGTTCAAGCTGGTTTTAGAAAAGGGAGTGGAACCAGAGATCAAATTGCCAACATCCGCTGGATCATCAAAAAAGCAAGAGAGTTCCAGAAAAACATCTATTTCTGCTTTATTGACTATGCCAAAGCCTTTGACTGTGTGGATCACAATAAACTGTGGAAAATTCTGAAAGAGATGGGAATACCAGACCACCTGACCTGGCTCTTGAGAAACCTATATGCAGGTCAGGAAGCAACAGTTATAACAGGACATGGAACAACAGACTGGTCCCAAATACGAAAAGGAGTACATCAAGGCTGTATATTGTCACCCTGCTTATTTAACTTATATGCAGAGTATGTCATGAGAAACGCTGGGCTGGAGGAAGCAGAAGCTGGAATCAAGATTGCCGGGAGAAATATCAATAACCTCAAATATGCAGATGACACCACCATATGGCAGAAAGTGAAGAGGAACTAAAGAGGCTCTTGATGAAGGTGAAAGAGAAGAGTGAAAAAGCTGGCTTAAAACAACATTCAGAAAACTAAGATCATGGCATCCGGTCCCATCACTTTATGGCAAATGGATGAGGAAACAGTGGAAACAGTGGCTGACTTTATTTTTCTGGGCTCCAAAATCACTGCAGATGGTGATTGCAGCCATGAAATTAAAAGACACTTACTCCTTAGAAGGAAAGTTACGACCAACCTAGACAGCATATTAAAAAGCAGAGACATTTCTTTGCCAACAAAGTTCCATCTAGTCAAGGCTATGGTTTTTCCAGTAGTCATGTGTGGATGTGAGAGTTGGACTATAAAGAAACCTGAGTGCTGAAGAATTGATGCTTTTGAACTGTCATGTTGGAGAAGACTCTTGAGAGTCCCTTGGACTGCAAGGAGATCTAACCAGTCCATCCTAAAGGAGATCAGTCCTGGGTGTTCATTGGAGGGACTGATGTTAAAGCTGAAAATTCAAATACTTTGGGCACCTGATGCAGAGAGCTGACTCATTTGAAAAGACCCTGATTCTGGGAGGGATTGGAGGCAGGAGAAGGGGATGACAGAGGATAAGATGGTTGAATGGCATCATCGACTCGATGGACAAGGGTTTGGGTGGACTCTGGGAGTTGGTGATGGACAGGGAGGCCTGGCATATAGCAGTTCATGGGGTCACAGAGTTGGACATGACTGAGCGACTGAACTGAACCGAAAAATATTTTCCTGAGAAAGGTTCCATGGGCATCATCATTCTGCCAATGGAATAACAAGTTAAAACTCTCTTACTTTAGGCCAACTTCAAGTACATCTTCTCCAGTGAGCCTCCTCTGGCCACTCCAGCCTGTTCTTTTTTTTTTTTTTTTTGGCCATGCCATGTGGCTTGTGGGATCTCAGCCACCCCACTGGGGATCTAACCAGAACCCCAGCAGTGAAAGCTTGAATCCTAGCCACTGGACCCTCAGGGAATTCCCTCCTGCCTCTTTAAATGTGGGAGGCAGACACATTCTCAACCATAAGTAGAGATGGGCTTGGGAGCTGGCAGCCACCATCTTGCATGGGGCTCTGTTCAGGGTGGCACTGCCTGTCTGACTGGTCTGGCCTCAGGATCCCAAACCTTTTCTCAGCCCAGGGCTCTGACTTCTGAGAAGGCCACTCTGAAATGGCAGAGACGTGCCATCAGTCCTTGTGCTGAAGATAAATGAAGGGTCCCCTAATGACTGCACCCCACTGGTCTGCCTCAGATATCAAGTGGATGTCATCCTGATTCCCCACACATGACCCATCTCCCTGGCCATGGCTGAAGGGGCAGGGACAAACCTTTGATCCAAGCAAGGCCAATCAGAGCTGATGTCTGGGAGAAGCCTCACTGCCTCCTCCATCAGGAGGCGAAATGCAGAAAGACCTCAAAATGAAAAGCGATGAGCATCCAGAGAGAACTAGAAGGACAAATAAACCCCTCTCGAGGGACTCCTGAGAAAGACTCCTTAAGTCCTGTGGAACAGCACACTATTGGATTCCCATGACAGTCACCTGGTGGTTTACATAAGCTATCTGTGTCTCTTTACTATTTGCCGCCAAAGAGGTTCCATCGACCCCCAGAATCCTTACAGCTAGCCACAAAGCCCCGGTAGACAAGAACGTTGATCCACTGCCTCCCTCACACCTCTCTTGCATTATCCCCATTTCAAACAAACTTCTTGCATTATCCCCATTTCAAAGATGGCAGAAAGAGGCTGGGAGACCGAGGACCACATTTCTGGACTGTAGTGGGGCGTGGACGGCTCGGCTTGGATGCCTTGCTCCACGCCCTGTCCGGTTCCTGACAACCCCAGGCCAGTAGCGGTGTTTGGATCAACTCCAGAGGGGTGTCGGAGTCCTGGTTTGGGAACCAGCTTAAGAGGTAACCTTTGGGACAAGTGCTAAGGACTTCACCACTTAGCTCCCGAAGCCCCTCAGCTCACAAGTCCTGTGCCCGGATTTGTCAAGGGCCTTATTTTATTGAGCACAACCCCGGGTCGCCCCCACTCCGCAAACGTTCGGGTCCCACTCCGCGCGGCACTACCCCCTTACAGATCCCACCCATCCCTCCCCGTCCGACTCTTCGTTCCGCGTCCGCTGCTCCACCCGCTTGCTTCGCTCCGCCTGGAAGCCTCTTCCGCCTTCTCCCCAGCCAGCCTTGCCACACGCTACCCTTTCACCGCCTCCTAGTCGGCCTCCGCCACCCTTCCGTCACCTCCTCCAGCTTTTTGGCGTTCCCCGTGACAAACACGATCTTCTTCCCGGCCAAGGAGGCCGCCATGGTGATCCCCAGGTACCCCGCAGACCCACCGGAAGTCCTTCTGCTTCGAGTCGCAGGCACTTCCGACTACCGGCGGAAGGGGATAATCCGATTTCCGACCTGTGGTCCCAGGAAGGCATCCTGTGGTTTGTGTTGCGGTGGCCGGGGCTGCGGCGGCGACTGCGGCAAAAGTGGCAGCCTGGGCACCTTTGGGCAGGAACGCCTCTCTGGGCATCCAGAAGCCTTGCTCAGACCCCCAGTAGCAAGACGCCCTTTTCTGGATGAGCAGCCTGGGGCCCCCAACGGCTAGAAGGGAGGAGAAGGGCTTGGCCACCTTATCGGAATTGCTGGGGTCTAACGGACACTGGCGGAGAAGGCAATGGCACCCCACTCCCGGACACGACTGAGCGACTTCACTTTTCACTTTCATGAACTGGAGAAGGAAATGGCAACCCACTCCAGTGTTCTTGCCTGGAGAATCCCAGGGACGGGGGAGCCTGATGGGCTGCCGTCTATGGGGTCGCAGAGAGTCGGACATGACTGAAGCGACTTAGCAGCAGCAGCAGCAACGGACACTGGAGGTTGCGTGCGCCTAGACCAGCCCCTCCCGCCAAAGCCAGAAGAGACTATTCTAACCACCTGCCCCACTCCTGTTTTCACCCATCTCTGGGACAGGGGCACCGAGGAAGCAAAGAAACCCCTCGTGCTTACCTCGAGGCCTGTGATGAACTGCCTAGGCTCTGGACGATTCGCCTTCACTGCCGGGACCTCTAAAGTTGTCTCTGAGAACTGTTTCCTTCAGGACAAGGGCTCCCAAACCTGGGTCTTTATCCTGACCTCATCTTCAGCTCGGCTTCCTTAGCTCCGCCTTGCCTGCCAGCTCTGAACTACCTGACTGCGATTTTAAACTTTGCATAGCCTTAATCTAGCCCCGTCTTTTCACCCATGTCCCAGACTTGGGAATTCAGTATTTAAACTCCTTTATTACAACATCCCTCCAGTCCCTTAAATCCATCTTTCCTTCTCAGCCAATTATTTTCATCCCCAACACAGCAAAGAGTAGAAAGTGCCCCAGCAGACCCACCTTGCAATAGGTCTTGACCCACTACTGACACTCTTACTGGGCAATTCAGCCGTCTCTCTCCTTCATGGGGCAGATTCAGGGCCAGCTCTACTCCTGGTGAGGCAGCTCCTGTCAGGAGTATCATCGAAAGTCTGGAGAGCTGGCAATGCCTGGATTTTGTTTACTGTTAAAGACATCTGATCATCTCGATTATCAGCTTTTTTTTTTTTTTTTACACGCCAGAATTTGTCCTTGGGGAACATATTTTATCTTTTAAAAAAACCCTTTGCTCAATGACTACCATAGTGGGAATATTGCACAGGCCAAAAGGCATTACTATGTCTTAACGCAGGTCCTAGAATTTCCCATTCTACCATGTGATTCTACCATATGATCCCTTTCTACTGGGTGATTTGCCAATCTCTTTGGAGTTGACACGAGAAATAGTGGGTTAGATCAGGAAGTGGTGCCCTTGGTCTATGTCAAGTGTCTTCCTCATGAAGTCATGGTCAGTCTTCAGGCATGTGAAGATGGTTCACAAAAGAGGTTCACCTCAGCAAAGCTGACCTCCTGATAGGCTAGGAGGAGCTTTCCAGGGACTGAGTATAGGCACCTGGTGTACCACAGATAAGAACCACGTGGTATGATCAGCACAAAGACAGTCAGAGCCCTGGAGGCTGAGAGAACCACCTAGGTTGATTGAGGGCTCCTCAACAAGATGTGGGAGACCACAAAGGTTATTAAGCAGGAGTATTGGAAGTGGGTATTCACTCTTAGAGTGAGCTGGACCTCACTCTAAATCTGATGGCCTTGGGGAATTCCCTGGTGGCCTAATGGTTAGGACTCTGCTTTCATTGTTGAGGATTTGGGAACTAAGATCCTGCAAACCAATCAAGCAGTCAATCATCCTGAAGGTCTTTGAGCCCAAGAACTTGGTGAGGAGGGAGAAGATATGTGAATACAAAAAATTGTATGAGGAAGTTTGTGTATGTGTGATTTTTAATCAGGATCCTTGGTTGCAAGTGACAGAAATCCTCTTAGGCAACAAGACAGAACAGAGACATATTGATTGCTTTACCTAACTGATGATCCAACATATAAAGAAATAGGTTCTTTGTTGTTCTGAACAGAAATGAAAGGGATTGCATTATTCGTTCATTAAATAGACTGTTAGAATTAAAATGTGAATTTTTATTTCTTTAGCTAGGATTATGATGGAATAATCTCTTTGGAACTGCACTTCCTTCATTGTGGAGGAAACTAAAGTGAAAAAAGGCAATTCTTGCCTTCAAAGGAGATTGTCAGATCCTATTAATTCTACCTCTGAAATAGTTCCTTTTATTTTTTTAGTATTTGAATGGTTGCCTGCATGCTTTTTTTTTTAACATATATTTTTATTTGGCTGCACCAGGTCTTAGTTTCAGTTGTGGGAGATGGGATCTTTAGTTGCAGGAAGTGGGCACTAGTTCCCTGACCAGGGATTGAACCCTGGCCCCTTGCATTGGAAGTGCCCAGTCTTACCCACTGAGGAAATCCCTCTGGTATTGTTTACTGTTTTGAAAATAGACAGTGGTTCAATCCCTAGTCTGGGAACTGAGAATCCCACGAGCTGTGAGCCAAACCAGAAAAAAAAAAAATCCTAAAACAGAAAGTATACATATATATATATATATATACACACACACACACACACACACAACTGAGTCAATGTGCCAATGTGCTGTGCAGCAGATTGATTAAGAAAAAAAACTAGGGCCTCCATTTAGTTAGGCCAGGGCGGGGCCGAGAGGTGGGCGGGGTCTAGATAGGAAATAGGAGGGGCCAGATGGGCGTTGGGCGGAGCCTGGGAGAGCCCGGGTGTCTGGGTGAACGCGCAGGTTCCACCTGGAAGTCAACATCATGGTGTCCCCCGTGGTGTACTTGGTGGTGGCGGCTCTGCTTGTCGGGCTTATTCTGTTCCTGACTCGCGGCCGGGGCCGGGCGGCAGCAGGTAGGAGATGCCGCCGCGCCAGGGCCGGTGGGGCCACGCGTCCTCTTATCTCCTCAGTCTGTGTAGGCCGTGGAGCCGCGGCTCACGCGCATGCGCGGACTTGCCAGGCGCAGCTGACCAGATCTCCGCGCCTTCACCTCCCGCAGGCAGCACGCCTGAGCATGCGCGCAAGGCGGCGACCAGCAGCTCGCTGCAGTGCAGATGCCAGCTCGCGGACCGAGTGGCAGGGTCCCTACACCGTTTTCCTGGCCCCCAAAGAGAGCGTGCCTTCATCTCCTCGCCCCTTGGCCCTCCCTGAGGGCCAGGCCCTGGCAGACACTACCATCCTTCAGCCCCCCCCGCTGCGTCCGTTGAGCGATCCACAAGGGTTTCCCATCCCTGCCAGGCCGGCTCCAGAGCCGCTGATGAGAAGGGGGCCACTAAGTGTTTTCTACCTACCTGTGAACAGAAAAGAGTATGAGGTGGCTCCAGCAAGCTCTCTCCTTACCCCTCAAGAACATCCATGTGTGCATGCACCCTCCTCCCTGTTTTGCATCCCTCCCGGAAGGCCGTGTCAGCTGCCAGGGCACGTAACAGATACACCTGTCATCCTCCACCCTGGCCCCCTCTCCATCATTTCTTTATCGGCATATGAGTTTGGGTATATGTCCCTCCCCTTCCTTGGGCCCACAAGCTATTCGCAGCATCTTTCAGGGGCAGGGGACAGAGAAGCTGAGGTAAGGCAAATAGCCAACAAGTCTTCCTGGGAGGAGAGACTTCACCTTCAGGTCCGCTCTCTAATTGGAGTTCCAGATAAAACCGTGGCAGGTGGTGTTAGGCAAAAGATTAATACAGTCCTGCTGTGGGCATTCATTCAGATGAGGCCTGGAGAGGTCAAGGTGGGCTTCTGGAAGAGGTAGAACAGCTCCATTTTGCAGGGTGGTAGTCTCCTGACAGGTCAGCTGGAAAGATGGGGCCGTAAGAGGAAAGAAGGGTATCAACAGAGGTGGGAGGAAAGGAGTGCTCTTGCTGCACTGGACCAAGGTCAGGGTTTGGGTTATGAAAGACTCCACAGTCAGGCTGAGAAATTAGGACTTTGTTGTGAGCAGCAGGAGCTTGGAGGAAATTGAGCAGAGGAGAGTGAGGCTTCCAGGATGCTGTTCCCCTTGCCAAGAGGTGAGTTGGGCTGCCAGAGAGAATCATGGTGCTTCTCTTCCCTACAGCTGCCCAAGAGCCTTTGCACAATGAAGAGGTACCCGCAGCAGCAGGCCGAGTGGCTCGGCCTCAGCCCTTAGAGCCCGAGGAGCAGAGAGCTGCAGGCAGGCCCCGGCGCCGGAGAGACCTGGGCAGCCGCTTGCAGGCCCAGCGTCGAGCCCAGAGAGTGGCCTGGGCCGATGAGAATGAGGAGGAGGCCATCATCCAAGGTGAGAGGGGCCCAGCCTGGTGGAGAAAGGGCCTGGGTTAGAGGGTGAGGTGACCCCAAAGCTGGGCAAAAGAATTCAGTGTGAAGCCATAGTGTGGGAGGAATGTCTGGGAATCATTGGATGTGGTTAGGAGACACTTTGTTGTTGTTTAGTCGCTAAGTCGTGTCTGACTCTCTTGTGAGTCCATGGAGTCCTCTGTCCTGGGATTTCCCAGGCAAGAATACTGGAGTGGGTTTCCATTTCCTCCTCCAGGGGATCTTGCCGACCCAGAGATCAAACCCACGTCTCTGCATTGGCAGGTGGATTCTTTACCACTGAGCTACCAGGGAAGCCCCTAGGGGAGACTTAGGACCCATCCTTTGTTCCCTGGGGACTGGCAGCTCTGGACCCTGATCCCTATTCCATTGGGCCAACCCCTTCTTCCTTCATTTAGGCTCTCAGTGTCCAAACAGGAGGGCAGGAGTCTTTAGAGTGACCTAGAGAATTCTTCAGTCCACTCCTTCTATCCCAGCACTCTTCCTTGTGGGGGTACACTCATTCTCTGAGGGCTTCACCCAAGGACTCAAGTGCCCTCTTTATGGCTATGTAGCGTCTAATGTCGGAGAAGGCAATGGCACCCCACTCCAGTACTCCTGCCTGGAAAATCCCATGGATGGAGGAGCCTGGTAGGCTGCAGTCCATGGGGTCGCTAGGAGTCGGATACGACTGAGCGACTTAACTTTATATTTTCACTTTCATGCATTGGAGAAGGAAATGGCAACCCACTCCCGTGTTCTTGCCTGGAGAATCCCAGGGACGGTGGAGCCCAGTGGGCTGCCGTCTATGGGATCACACAGTCGGACACGACTGAAGCAACTAAGCAGCAGCAGCAGCAGCAGCAGCGTCTAATGTTATCATCTATTTTCTTGCCCCATGGTTCACTCACCCCTCTCCCAAACCTAACACACACATCCCAGACAAATTTCTGCGTGGCAGAGGCTTTAAGAGGAGAGCTGGGCTAGTGGTATTTGCAAGTGAGTGGAAGGAAATCCCCCTCAAGGAGAGCAACAAGAGAGAAGGTGAATATCATCCGTCTTCTGTGGCCAGGACCTGACGTGTCTTTCTCTGACCATACTCAGCCCAAGAGGAAGAAGACATAGAGAAGCCAGTGGAAACTCACTTGTCAGGGAAAATTGGAGCCAAGAAACTACGGAAGCTGGAGGAGAAACAAGCACGAAAAGCCCAACGTGAGGCAAGCAGGAGGGATGGGGTGCAGCTCTGAGAGGTGGGAAAGGGCCCTGCCTTCCATGTCTCCTATGTAGTAGACTGTCCCCTCATGTTGGGTGGGTGTTTGATGCTTGCCTAACTCCATCTCCTGTAACCATGGTCTTTGGCCTGACCTGGCCTGTTTGGGAGGTGGGCAGGCTCTGGCTGGAGGTGGAGATGTCCCAACTATGAAAGCCTTTCTCCAGGCAGAGGAGGCTGAGCGTGAGGAACGGAAACGCCTTGAGTCACAGCGTGAAGCAGAGTGGAAGAAGGAGGAGGAACGGCTTCGCCTGGAGGAGGAACAGAAGGTGAGCCAGGCCCCAGAAGCTGACTTCTATCTGCTGCCCAGGCAGCCTTACTTCATGTGTGTATGTGTGTGCGTGCGTGTGCATGCTCGCGCACGCTCAGTGGTGTCCAAGTCTTTGTAACCCCATGGTCTGTAGGCCATCAGGCTCCTCTGTCCTTGGAATTCTCCAGGAAAGACTGCTGGAGCAGGTTGCCATTTCCTACTCCAAGGAATCGTCCGATCCAGGGATCAAACCCACGTCTCTTGCATTTCTTGCATTAGCAGGTGAATTCTTTAGCGCTAGTGCCACCTGGGAAGCCCTCTTGCTTCCCATGCCGCTTCCCTGCACCTGCAGCCTAGAAGAGGGGCTGTGAGCCAGGTGCAGGCCCTGATTTATTTGCTTTCTGTGTTCTGGGCACAGCTTCTATAAAGCTGCTGCTGAAAAATGAGCCTGAAACCGAAATTTTGTGCATGTAATTTATTGAACACACCTGAAGCATTTGAAGAACACTGAGACAGAGTGGCTAGAGCAGGGTAAGGAAGAAGGAAAGGGATCAGAGAGGTGAGGTGGGGCGGGAGGACTCTGAATCCTGAGGCCCTTTGGGCCACTAAAGAACATTGTAAGAGATGGTGGATCATATCTATAGCAGGTTCTGTTCAGGGCCTGGCATAGAGAAGATGCTTGGAGAATGGAGAGCACTGCAGTAAGTGTGGTGAATCAGCCTTTGTTTGCCAGGTGCTTCCTTCCTTTTGAGAATCAGGTGCCCAGGAAGGGCACCACCATAAAGTTGAGGGGTGTATAGAGTAAGAGCCTGGGCTGCCCAGCTGGGAAGACCCCATAGCCTGGTACCTTTGGCCTCTGACTGGCCTTGTTATTCAGGGACACTGGATGTCCGGAAAGCCTGGTTCTGGATGCTGTGACAAATGCGCTGGAACACAGCAGAAGATTTCAGTCACTAAGTCGTGTCCAACTCTTTGCGATCCTGTGGAGTGCAGCATGCCAGGCTCCTCTGTCCTCCACTGTCTCCACAGTTTGCTCAAATTCATGTCCACTAAGTCAGTGATGCTATCTAACCATCTCATCCTTTGCCGCCACCTTCTCCTTTTGTCTTCCATCTTTCCCAGCCTCAGAGTTCACTTTTCTGAATATTGATTATAATAATGCACCTAAAGTATTCTGGGGCTCTTCTCCCCTACACCCCATTTCCCTTACTATTAACATCGTACCTTACACCTTACTGTGGTATATTTCTTACAACTAATAATTTATTATTAAGTGAATTTGACACATTATTGGGATTTCATTAGTTTTGCCCAAATATCCTTTTTCTTTTCCAGGGTCCCATCCAGGATGCCACGTTACACTTAGTTGTCATGTCTCCTTAGGTTCCTCTGAGTTGTGGTAGTTTCTCAGACTTTCCTTGCTTTTGATGACCTTGACAGTTTTGAGAACTGTTGGGAAAGTGTTTTATAAAATGTCCCTCTATTTGCATTTGGCTTATGTTACTGTCAAGGTTAGAATGGGGGTTATGGATTTCTGGGAGGAAGATCAGAGGTGGAGTGCCATCCTCAACACAACATATCAAGGTTTCATGTTATCGACTTGGCTTATCACTTGTATGTTAACCTTGATCACCTGGCCAAGATTATGTTTGCCAGATTTCTCCATTTCCCATGGTTTCTTGGAAACAAGCTACTGCATAGCCCACACTTAAGAAGTAGGGAGTTATGCTCCATCTACTTAAGAGGAGAGTATTTACATGAAGTATTTGAAATTCATTTGTACAGATTTATCTTTTCTTTATTTATTGAATTGTTTATTTGTATCTACATGGACTTATGAATATCTATTTTGCACTTTGTATTGTAATCCAAGTGCTATCTTTGTTTTTTAGCCATGCCACATGGCTTGTGGAATCTTAGTTGCTCAACCAGGGACTGAACCCAGGCCTTCAGCAGTGAACATGCAGAGTCCTAACCACCTGACTACCAGTGCAGTCCCATCCAATGCTATCTTATTTACTTTTTTGCTTAGATTGTTCTAGCTTTGGCTACTGGGAGTGCTTTTAGTTGGCCCCTGTTTACCTTTGACATACCCTTACTGTTTTTCTTCTTTGAGTACTTTCTTACTTTTGACACTGAAAAATGCTCCAGGCTCATCCTGTATATTCCATGTCACAGCTTTATCTTCATGTTTAAGATAGATCTTTCTGAGAATTCTGGAAAATGGGTTGGTTTGGGCCAAGACTGTTGCATTAGGTGGTGGTGGATGGATCAAGCAGTTTTCCAGAAGTTAAAGAAAGAAGTGGTAGATGGAGCCTCATTTCTGACCAGGGCAGCTGGCCAGATAGCTGTGAGATTCGCTAAGCCAAGGATTCAGGAGGAGTCCAGATGTGTGGGGGGTAGATCACAGGGTCTTTCTGGGACATCATCAATTTGAGGTGTCTGTGAGACGGCCCAGTGGGTGTGCCACGTGGGCAGTCGTGTGTTTGGGAAGAGAGATTTGTGGAGGGATACAACAGCAGCAGTCACTGGCACTCAGATACCCTTACCATTAACATCATACCTTACTGTGGTATATTTTTTATAGCTAGTAATAATACGTTATTATTTAGTGAATTTAACACATTGTTGGGATTTCATTCGTTTTTCATTAGGGCATAATTGATGCTGTGGGCATAGTGAGGTGGCCTAGGGAGTAGAGGAGAGAGAAGGGACTGGGCTGAGTGATGGAGGAGGTGGGAAGAATGACCCAAAGAACAGGAGGAGATCCAGGAGAGGGTAGGGTCTGAAAGCCGAGGGATGGAAGAGGGGATGGTAGGCTCTCCCCAAGGCCACTGAGAGGACTGGGGTATGAGGCCTGATGGTTGTCCCTTGAGTTTGGTGGGTAGAGGACATGGGTGAGGCCATAGCAGGACTTATTTTGGTGGAGCTGAGTGTGCAGAAGCCAGATTGGAGTGGGCTAGGGGGATAGTTGACTGATGGGAAATGGAACCTGGGTTTTGTTCAAAAAGCTTGGACATGACAGGGCAGGATGTGGGAGGGGGTGGCTGGAGGATGTTATAGGACATTCATGGCAGGATTTTCAGGGAGAGGGATGCTGAGCAGCATCTGGGAAGTGATAGAACTGATTGAGAAGAGGGATCGTGCAGTTTAGCTTAGGGGCCAGAGGGATCAAGGTCTTGAAGGAGCTCTGTCCCTGAGCTCTGTCTCTGGCCTCTGGGAACAGCAAAGACTAAAACAGAGTAGGATGGCCACTCTATCTGACTCTTGCCTCCTCTGTGTCCACAGGAAGAGGAGGAGAGGAAGGCCCAGGAGGAGCAGGCCCAGCGGGAGCATGAAGAGTATCTGAAACTGAAGGAGACCTTCGTGGTGGAGGAGGAGGGTGTGGGCGAGACCATGACTGAGGAGCAGGTGGGTCCACCAGCCCTAGAAAATGTTCCCTGAGCCCAGAAAGGCAGCACAGCCCCATCTCAGACACCCTGCGGCTCCTCACCTGCTTCCCTGGCCTTCCAGTGAGAGGCGGGTGGGCATCAGGATCAGCAGGCTCTAGTGGCCGAGACCTTGTCTTTGGGAGAGGTGGTGCCTCGATCCCCTCCCCACAGGAGGCTGTGCTGCTCACCCAGGTGGTTGGACAGGCACTCGGCTGGGTAGGTGGGTAGGCATAGAGCCTTGTGGCCCCTGCCAGGGGACTCTCATCTTGATTTCTCTGCCTCTCTAGTCCCATAGCTTCCTGGCCGAATTCATCAACTACATTAAGGTAAGAAATGCAGAGCAGAACCTGGTGTCAGCTGCTTGCTTCTTGTATGTGTGTTGGGTTCATCTTCAGGGCCTGGAGGGGGTAGGCCCAAGCGGGGTCTGCACACATGTCACTCAAGCTTGTGCAGGAGTGGGCAGGTGGGCCTGCTAGGGTCCTGGCCAGGAAAGCCCCTTCTCCTCTGACCCCAAAGGTGGGGAAGGACCTGATCTGTGTGGGAGGTCCGATAGCTTCCTCATGCTTAGGGTTTGACAGTTTCCCGGCTCTTCAGACCCCACGCTTAGTGAGTCATTGTGTTTTCAAGTTTCTTCACACGTGTTTTCTACCAGTTCTGTCATACTGAGGAGAAGCCACATCCCCTGCCACGTGTTCCTGACCAGGAACTTGGGTCTTCCTCGGGATACTGGAGGATGTTTCCTTTGGAATCTAGGGCAGGGTAGCAGGTGTGCCCCCTTCTGTCTGCAGCTGCAGCGCGGGCCTCCTGAATACTGCTCCGGTTGCATAAGCATGTCCTGCTCTGCTTTGCTGCTAAGCAACTTCTCTCCCACAAAGGATGCGATGAGGGGAGAGGTTTTCAAGTGCAGCTTAGGGTGCAGAGGCGGCTGAGGGAAGGAGTACAGAGGGAGCGGAGGCGGTGGTGGGGGTGGTACTAGGGGTGCCAAGGAGCCAGGGCTTGCATAATCCCCCCCACCTCTCCCAGAAGAGAGCAGGGTTTATACACCTCCTAGCTGCAAGGGGCTAGGCTCACAGCCTAGGGGCTGGGGGTTCCTGAGAGGGAGAAGGCTCCCTCAGACTGACCATTCCTTTCTTATAGAGTCCATTTTCCACCCTGGCACACTTGATTGAGGGCTGCAACCCTGGGCAGGATATGTCACACTCTCCTCTATTTGGAGCTCACTGTCCCCACCCACTCAGTGGGCAGCAACACAGCCCTGAGTCTCTCCTCCAGGAAGCCCTCCTGCATCAGCTTCAATCTCCGCCCCCACAAGGCAGAGACCTGAGAACCCCCAGGGAAGTTCCTATCCTTGCTCTCAGCAGCTCTCCGGAGGGGCCATTTTCTGGTGTTTTCCAAGCTCTTTTGGAGTTTAGTAGAAGTTTCTCCAGCTTATGCTAGCTGATTGTCCCAGAGCTCCTGTTGTAGGGAAAAGGAGAACTTCCAAAACTCAGCCTACCCACCTTCCTCTTGGCTTAAGGGGATGGGCCCTTTCATCCTAGGGTTTCAGAACTAGAGGGACATTTCTGTGCGTAGCAGTTACATGAAGCTCGGCTGTAATTTGATATTGTTGGTTCACTCTCCCTTCTGGTTGGGTTGGGTTGGTTGACTGATTAGTTTTTCCAGACATACTTTTAGTGCCAACAACCCCTCAGACCAGGTTTTCAGGGACCACCTGGGGTGACTCCATAATCACACTCTGAGCTGTTGCTGGGAGCCCGGCACCCACTCCCTGCTTTGTAGGTAGAGGCCAGCTGGCCAGGTCACCTCGTACTTGCCCACGCCCTGGCCCAACTGCCATTCACTTGCCTCCCTGCTTACATATTCAGTCTGGCATTTCGAACAGTCTCACGCCATCTGCAGCTGGGGAGGTGTCACCGTGTCAGTCCTCCCCCAGCTCATTTGCTGTGGAAGATTCACGGAAATGCAGACGATCGCCTTCTCACAAGTCATGTGCTCTTTGTTTTGAGGGAGACGGGGCAGATGCAGGTAGAGCCCACCAGTGGACCCTCAGCTGCACCCCCTGGGAACTAAAGTTTCTTCTGAGGGTGTGAAGGAAGCTTGTGGGCACATGGCTGTGTGTGAAAAGTGCTGGCTGGTGTTACTGACAGTTATCTTGAGGGCTCATACAGTGTGAAGAGGATGGTGACAGGAAGTATGGGCATGTCAGCATTGTCGTGATCTTTGGGCTAGGGAGCAGTGAGCAAAGGTGAGGCAAGACTTAGCTGCCTAGGTCCTGGCTTACTGGGGCTGTTTATCTGCTCTGTTCTCCCCATTCTCACCTTCTCCTTGGCGGGGCTGTGGGCCATGTCCTGTTCAACATTGCTTCTCCCACACCTTCTCAGTGCCTGGTCCTGGCAAGTTCTCAGCAAACACAAGTCCCAGAAAAGGTTTTTTAAAATAGCTTTTGGTGATTGTCATTCCTCCCCTTCATCTCTGTGGCGTTTCCCCTTCCAGCCTGTCCAATGTATTAGAAAGACACCTCTGGTTGCAGAGGAGAAGCCGGCAGCTGTGCTTGGTTCTGCAGGTGTGTTGCTGTCTCAGGGTGGTCCTCAGTCCAAGGGCCTGGCAGGCAGATCGCTGCCCACAAGCAGGGGAACAGGAGAGTTTATGAACGTGTATGTCCTCTGTATGGGTGATTGGGAGAGTGTGTGAGTAGTGTGTGAGGGGAACAAGGCTCTCCCGTAGGATCTGCACAGTGTGTGTCTAGCCACCCAGAGCAGATCAGATCAGAACACCAACTTCAGAGGGTGCCAGTATGGAAAAGGATTTGCCCAAGCTCAGCCTTGCACCTTCTCCTCCCTTTGTAGCAGTCCAAGGTCGTGCTCTTGGAAGACCTGGCTTCCCAGGTGGGCCTACGTACTCAGGTAAGCCCTGTAGGGTGGCCTGTATGTGGAGTGCAGCCATGGAATGTGTGTGGCTGTCAGAACGGGCCTGCCCTAAAGATGGAGAGTCTCAATGCCCCTTCCCCCCTACCCCCAACCAAGAGTGAGTATACTGTAGGAATCTCTCGTCACCCCAGGCATCCTGCCTTTATAACTAGTTGGAAAGCAGTCAGGAAGAAAAAAAAGAAAAAGGTCTGAACCCCATCACTCCAGCAGCCCAAATCCAATTACCTAGACAGCTGTCCTACAACAGGCCATACCAGCCTCCTCAGCCAAATGTCACCACTTCTCTTTTGGTTGGAAGGGAGTCTCTCTCGGGGTGGGGGTGGGGGGGTCCTGCCAGACTCCAGGACCAGAGCCCCTTCCCTCTAGGACCCTCCAAAGGAGACACGTGGAGTCACATTTCAGGGTGGCCATGAGAAGGAGAGGAGAGGTTTGGTTGTGGTGGGAGGAAGGTTGTAGGTGCTCCTTCTGGGGGCAGCAGTGCCTGTCCCTACTCTAAGAACTGTTCTCCTCACAGGACACCATAAACCGCATCCAGGACCTGCTGGCTGAGGGGACTCTTACAGGTGAGAGGAGGACAGTGTCACTGCGGGCCCTGGCCTTGGGGAGCATCTAGCCGTGTGGGGCTGCAAGGCTAGGATGAGCACCCTGGGTAGGGGAACAGGGTACAAGGAGGGGCCCTGAGAAGGGGGATGCAGTTCAACGAGGAGGATGCCAAGGCCTGGTGATGGCTTTGGGTGACAGGACAGGCAAGGAAGCCTGATGTGACTCACCAAAGTTGGATACAGCTGGGAAAGGCCAAGCAGGCAGGCAGGAGGAGTGGGTGGGTCGCTGGGCATGTGGGGAGGGCTCAGCACCACGACCTGCATGTCCCCACAGGTGTGATTGACGACCGGGGCAAGTTCATCTACATAACCCCGGAGGAACTGGCTGCGGTGGCTAACTTCATCCGGCAGCGGGGCCGGGTATCCATCACTGAGCTTGCCCAGGCCAGCAACTCCCTCATCGCCTGGGGCCGGGAGACCCCTGCTCAGGCCCCAGCCTGACCTAGGACTTCCCTCTTGGACTGAGAGCTGGCATGGCCTACCTGGCCATACATCTTTGTTCCTTTTCACCATCTTGGGGCAGATGGAGTGTGGCCAGGCAGTTACAGATTAAAGGCCCTATCAGTACTCGTGAGCTTGGTGTGGTTTGGTGTGGCAGAAGGCCTGGCCTGGGGTGCCAGATGAGCTGGTGAAAATCTCATTTTGGAATTTATCTTGGGGATTGGGGTGGGGTCCTTTGGAAACAGATGCAAGTTCCATTGTTATGAATGCATGCATTCAAAAAACACTGATCATTTACTCTGTTCCTTTGTGCCCTGCATGCCCAGTCCCCAAAGCCTGGATGAGGTCTTACTCCCACCCCTCCCACCTTACCAGAGCCATAGAGGGAATCCTCTTGGGACACATCTCCCCGAATTGAGGAAGGAGTTCTCACCATGAGAGCTCTTATGAAGAAGAGTTAATGAGAGGTGCCACAGATAAAGAGTCCTAGAAAACATCAGCCTTAAGTGGGAGGGAAGGGAGGTCAGGGAGGAGAAAGGCTGAGCCAGCTGCTTGTGGGACAGGGAGAAAGAAGGGGAAGACCTGCTTGAGCTGGATGGAATTGTGCGGTGGAGGGACCTTGCTTCATATAGGACTTCACATGAATTCAGTTCTACATCCTTGACAAAAGTTTAAATGGTGTGGGCGATTCCACCCACTGGGGGATGTAAGGACCATATGTTCAGGAGTAGGTGTGAGATGGGAGATGTGTGTCTCCCATAGGGTCAGTCAGTGGTTCCTGTGGGCTGTTCAAGGCATGAGCTTCCTGCTGTGCTGAGGGTGAGGCATGTGTTTAAATGTGTATTTTTTATGCAACATGGCCCCTAAACACAACCACATACTTAACTCTGGTGCCTGGTGGAGGAAGAGGCAGCTTTCTGTTCCAGTCCAGGAGGAAACTACCTACGTAGATGGTGATGGGGAGATGGGGCATCAGGCTCCCAGAACAGACCCTTCCTGAGGGATTATCAAGGGTGATTTTGACTCATTTGATTCTGTAAGCAAAAACTATAGTACCTATATTCCAAGTACGGTGGGACTCTGGTATTTCAGTCAGCAATGGGCTGAAAAGCGCTACCTGCGTTGTTTGGAAGGCCAGTGGGAGCTCAGTCTAGGAAGAAGAACTAGACACAGATAACCCAGTGTGAGGGAGATAAAATCCAAAGGGAAAAGAGGAGCTGGCTTACAGTTAGAGCAGTGGTTCTCAGCCCTGGTTGCTCATTAAAATCACCTGGGGAGCATACCCCAATCTCATGCCAGGCTGTACCCTGGACCAGTTCAATCAGAATCTCTCAGGGTGGGTCCAGGGAGAATCAATAAGAGATTCCAATGAGTAACCAAGGTTGAGAGCTGGTGATGGAGGTGGAGGTGGGGTGGAAAGGCAGGCCGAAAAGTTGCAAGTAATTAAAATCCATAGTGGAGAGGGCTTCCATGCTTTCCCTCAGCCACTGCCATCCACATAATAAGACGGCTGTGGCAGCCCCAGCCACTGCATTCTATCCTCAGGACACTGCCCATAGGGTAGGAGTGTGAAAAAGGCATAACCCTCCCTCTTATCCCAGAAGCCTTCTAAGATTCTTTATGTTCCAACAGCTTAGTGTGGAGAAGAACCTGTAATCCTTTGTGCGCTATTTAGTAATCAGTCTACTAGTCTAACAAATTTATTAAATGAATATTCTTCCAGACAGTAAGTGATTAGTGTTTCAACAACTAATACATGAAAACTTTCAGGTTTAACCACTTAGACAAATTTTCATGCACATATTAATTATTACTTAAATACTTCTAAGAATTTAAACTCCCCACGTGAGTACAGTTGACCAACAACAGGGCGTTGGGTGTACTGGCCCTCAACACAGGTAAATATCTGCCTGTGTAACTTACGGCCAGTCCTCTATCCAAAGTTCCTCCATATCTGTGGTTCTGCATCTGCAGGTTCACTCAACCACAGATTGTGCTGTACCATAGTATTTATGCTGAAAAAAATCACCTCATGAGTGGATTCAAACAGTTCAAACCCATTTTGTTCAAAGGCCAGCTGTATATGAAATTATTTTTAAATACTTTTATACCTTAAAAAGTTGACCAGACACACATGGTTATATTACTGATCGGTATCTGCATTGCTAAAACTGATGATAAACATTTCAGTTCAGTGGATTTACATTTGCTTATTCACTAGCTCTGTTTGTACTTATATTTTTTCCTGAGGGTACAGTTTTCACTTATCCTGAAGCACAAAGGTGATTATTTCAACTGGCGGAGGGTATAAATAACTGGCAGAGGATGGTGATTCAGAACCAGAGACCCATCTGAGTCCTCAACATGTTTTGTGGCTCCTCTTTCATAGATTTTTCCTCTTCTGTCAGGAACTCTAGACTGATGGCTTCAATCAAACCGATAAGTTTTGGGTTTTGTAACCCCTAAATTACACAGTGCTTGTTGTGCTTACAGGTGCCTCATCTTCACAGCCCAGCCCAACAGGTCTGTTTTGAAAGCACTTTGCTCCCAGTAGTTTGGTTCTTTCACAGCTTTTCTTTCTGGGGCCTCATCATGCAGTAGATAGGGTCTTAGATCCCTGACCAGGGATGGACCCTGCGTCCCCTGCAGTGGAAGTGCAGATTCTTAACCACTGGACCAGCAGGGAGGTTCCATAACATTTCTTTTTTAATGCACCTTCAAGGTGTATTGAAAAGCAGTGGTTGGAGAACCATGTAGTAAACTCATCTTTTCAAAGGAGTTGTTTACAAAATTGATCAAAAGTTAAAAAACTATTAAATACTGAGTATGAATGAGGTAGGTTCCCCAGCTGCTGTTGCTGCTGCTAAGTTGCTTTTAGTCATGTCCAACTCTGTGCAGCCCCATAGACGGCAGCCCACTAGGCTCCTCTATCCTTGGGATTTTCCATGCAAGAGTACTGGAGTGGGTTGCCATTTCCTTCTCCAATGCATGAAAGTGAAAAGTGAAAGTGAAGTCGCTCAGTCATGTCCGACTCTTAGCGACCCAATGGACTGCAGCCTACCAGGCTCCTCCGTCCATGGATTTTCCAGGCAAGAGTACTGGAGTGGGGTGCCATTGCCTTCTCCAAGGTTCCCCAGCGAACCACAGTAAATAAAAGATGGCCTCATCCACAGGTGGGGGCAGGGCAGTGCTATTAGTATAACAGGGAGATGGTCAGTTATCCAGCCAACAGGTGTGTGGGCTATACTACAAGGGGAAGCCTGGGCTGAGGGGAAGCCAGGTGTACAGAATGTAAAGATTTATGGTTCACTGAGGGACATGGAGCGTTGGGTGAAAAAAAGGGAATGTTGGGGGCAAAGATGAGAGAAGGGGCAAAGATGAGAGAAGGTGCAAAGGGAGCTTGGGTCCCAGTAGGGAAGAGCTGAGCCCAGACATTTGGGCTATGTTTTAATTAGTGTTTTAAATCACGAACTCATTTCTTAAGCCTTCTTTGCAATCTGTGTATCCCACAAATCTTTATTACTCTGTCACCTCCTCCCTCCACACCCCCATTGTACTGCTGGCGGGTACTGCAGCAAGCCTTCACGAGTGTGTGCTCCAGGCACCTCCAGTCCTAAGTCCTGCCCCCAAGATTGGAGATGACTATTCTACCAAAGCTGTGCTTTTCAAACTTTTTTGACAGTATCTCTTACTAAGAAAACCATTTTACATTCAGGACTTGGTACATGTGTGTGTGCATATGTACAGATGATGAGCAAGCTGAAGTTTCACAGTAACCCTTTGCTTATCATGGTTTGATGTATGTTGATATTTGTTTCTCTGTTTTCTTTTTTTTGGCCACCCCGCACCTGTTCTGGCCCATAGCAGAGAAATCCCGGACTCCCAACCCCTAGACCACCAGGGAACTCCCTATTTCTCTATTCTGTTTCACTGCTGATGGTGACTAAATTGATTGTATAGCTCATTCACAGATCTCGACCTACAGTTTGAAAAACAGGGTTCTAATGAGCCTGTTCCTTATGTATTGACAGGGCCAAGGAGCAGTATCTGAGTGAAGAGTAGCACATCATATAACTTAAAGTAGTCACAGAGTTGTAACAAAAACAGTGTAAACTACAGTGGGGACATTGAAAAAAAATATTTTCCTTGGTTTAGCCTGATATAATGAAAAAAAATATTTTCCTTGGTTTAGCCTGATATAATTTTTGATTAGTCATACATAATTTTTGACTGGTTAATGCAGTATTTTACTACTCATTAAAGGTGAATGTGAAAGGGAACCTCGTAATAGAACCTACCAAATACTGATACCATAACGCTAAGCTTGTTTAAATATAACCCTTTGCATGTAACCTACTAGATTTACTTTGACCAAGTAGTCATTGGAACTTTCTTATATGATTTTACAATTTGACTTAAATTTCTAAAATGATACAAAAAACAAATCCATCATCATCATCATCCCCAAACTAAAACCAGTAGTGTTCCAACTGTATCGTAATTGAGTAACTGAGATAAATACTTCTGTCGTTCTATTTTCTTTATTTCTCATCAGAGAAGTAAATCAAATCACTTTTTGCTGTGCTAAACCCTATAGTAGGTATGTGGACACATACTTGATATCTAGCTTGACAGTTGTCTTGATGCCTTTTTAGTTTGTGCATATTGGATATATGAGAAATGTGGACCCCGAAGGCAGGTAATAAAAAAAAATTTTAACCACCCCTGTACCTATCTGCAATGTTAATGTACAGAGTTTACAGAGAAGACTTTCTGCTGGACAAATTTACCCCAGATTTTACAAAAATTTATTCTGGTAACACTTTTGGAGTTTGCAGGTTTCCATAAAAACTGATTACAAGTTTGGACATGACCATAATTTCCATGATGCAATAATCATTTAAAATACTATTTTGCTTGGGGCTTTAAGAAGGACCAACATGCTTCACAAATAGATGTGAGTACATAAAACTCACTTGAGATGGTGGGTGGGGTGGTGACTTGTATTCTTTTTTACCTATTTCTAAATAACTTGCAGTGAGGTTTATATCATATAGGTACAGATAAGTCTCTGTCAGTATAAACAAAACATCAATTATATAAAAACAGAAAAGAAAAATATTACCCAAAAAAATTCCTGGAGAACATAAAAGCATAAGCCATCTTCTATCTTTGGTAAAATGTGCAATTAGTAAAGAATAGTAGTAAAAAGGAGAATACAGTCTAATAATGTTCTTTTATTTTTCCTTTCGCTTTCCATTTTCACGGGCCCAGAGTGTGTATGTGTGTGTAAACATCATCAGGTTGTAAAAAAACCCATCATACTTGGGTCATCAACATTTCAGTTATAGTTTTATATTGGTCTAGATAACCCCCAAGACTTTTACTGGTCATTCCTAGGAATTTTTGGCACAGATTCAGAGGTTTTTATTTCTTTTATGAAGCAAGCACAGCTAGAAAAAGCTTTATGCAAACATCCAAACTTTAGCATGGATTTGATTGTCTGCTCCCCAGTTTGGCATCTCGAGTTACTGCCCAGTCATTCCAGAGAAGCCCTAGTTCCCTTCTGGATAACTTGGTGGGTAGGTGTGATCCCAAAGGATCACAACCGTCTGCTAATTTGGTAGGTTTTTATTTACATATCTTCAATATCAGCTGAAGATGTTTACAACTGCTTATTGGCCATTTGTATTCTGTGAATGATGTGTGTGTGTGTGTGTGTGTGTGTGTATAATATATATAAATATTTAAAATATATGCTGGGTTTTTGTTGTGTCATGCAAGATCTTATTTCCTGACCAAGGACTGAAGCTGGGCCCCCTCCTTTGGGAGCTTGGCATCTTAACCACTAGATCACCAGGGAAGTTCCAATGATATATTTCTATCTTTACCCATTTTTCTAGAGATCCAGGGATTTTGTGGCTTCATTCATCATTTAAAAATGAATGTTGAATGTCTGTTACATGCTTGCATTAGTTTTCTAGTGATGCTGTAACAAATTACCACCAACTTAGTGTTGTAAAATAATACAAATTTATCATCTTATAGTTATGTAGAAATCCAACACAGGTCTTACTGAGCTAAAATCAAGGTAGGGCTGTGTTTGTTTCTGGAGGCTCTTTTCCATCTTTAAGAGGCCACTCATTCCCAGAGCCTCCGTCCTCTATCTGCAAAGCAAGCTATGTTGTATCCCTCAAACCATACTTTGATAGTCACATCTCCCCTGCCATCACCCACCTACTACTTCTACTTTTAAGGACCCTTGTGATTACATACAACTCACCTGGATAATCTGATTTTAAAGTTATTAGAAAACTTCATTCTATCTGCAACCTAAATTCTCTTTTGTCATGTAACCTAAGTTAGTCACAGGTCCTCGGAATTAGGACTTGGACATCTTTACTTACTAGAGTGTTAAGATGGGAATGCTGTGCTGTGTGATGGGAATGTCCGACTCTTTGTGACCCCATGGACTGTAGCCCTCGAGGCTCCTCTGTCCATGGGAATTCTCCAGGCCAGAATACTGAAGTGGGTTGCCATGCCCTCTTCCAGGGGATCTTCCCAACCCAGGGATTGAACCCTGGTCTCCCACATTGCAGGAGGATTCTTTACTATCTAAGACACCAGGGAAGCCCAAAAATACTGGAGTGGGTAGCCTAGCCCTTTTGCAGGGGATCTTCCTCACCCAGAATTGAACCAGGGTCTCCTGCATTGCAGGCGTATTCTTTACCAGCTGAACTACTAGGGAAACCCAAGATGGGAATATGGAATTTTAAATAAAGGATCCTGTCTACATAGACGCTATTAATACAAACTAGTGGAGAAGACAAGTGGTTTATCAATCACATAATTTTCTTCTTTTATCTCATTTGTCAGATTTTGGCATTAAGACTATTCTACCTTTATAAAATAAATTAGCTTTTTTTTAAATTATAGTTGATTTACAATGTTGTGTTAATTTCTGCTGTACAGCAAAGTGACTCAGCTATATATAGATATGTATATTCTTTTTCTTTTTCAAACTTTAAAGCCAATTAACAATGGTGTGGTAGTTTCAGGTGAACAGTGAAGGGACTCAGCCATACATATACATATGTCCTGCTGCTGCTGCTGCTGCCGCTAAGTCGCTTCAGTTGTGTCCGACTCTGTGCGACCCCATAGACAGCAGCCCACCAGGCTCCCCCGTCCCTGGGATTCTCCAGGCAAGAACACTGGAGTGGGTTGCCATTTCCTTCTCCAATGCGTGAAAGTGAAAAGTGAAAGTGAAGTTGCTCAGTCGTGTCCGACTCTTAGCGACCTCATGGACTGCAGCCTACCAGGCTCCTCCGTCCATGGGATTTTCCAGGCAGGAGTACTGGAGTAGGGTGCCATTGCCTTCTCCGAAGTCTAGAGCTAGTACCATTTAAAAGAGTAGATATTTGGGACTTTCCTGGTGGTCCAGTGGTTCTGCACTTCCACTGCAGAAGGAATGGGTTTGATCCCTGGTCAAGGAACTAAGTTCCTACATGACACTTGGCATGGACTCCCCCCAAAAAAGGTAGATCTATAACAATGCAATTTGTAGTTATTGATCTTATTAAAAACTACAATCAAAATAGTATTTAAATAACCATTTTTCTATCTGGAAGCTTTAGTTAGTACACTGAAAAAAAGCTTGAAAAGAAAAAGAAAAACATTGAAAAAGAAAAGCTCATTTTATTATAGATAAAATGATTTCATCCTAGAAATCTCTTTTTTTACTTCAGGCTTGCTCCCGACGCTCCAGGTCTGTATCTTGAGTGCACCTCTTCAGCAAGGCCTTCTACCTTATTCTGAATTGGGATCCCCTGCAATCTCAACTTCTCTTTAGTACTTACCACTTTCTAATTCACTGTGTATTTTACTTACTGTCTCTTCCTACTTGAGTGCAAACTCCATTAGGGCAGGGATTTTTGAGCAAATGTGTAATATTTTAATAGTTTTTCTAAATTTTCAGAGTTTACTCACCTGTTTATTCTTCCAAGCAAACCTCTTTACCTTAAAATAAAGGTTTTTTTTTTTTTTAAACAAAAGTAACACATGCTTGTTGTAAAAATGCAAACATTACCAAAGTGCCTAGAGTCCTCTCTTCTGCTATGCTCCCAGAAATCCCACCATCTCAAGGTAGCCACTGTTATTAGTTTGGTGTGTATCTGTTCAGGCTTTTCTATGCGTGTACGTATTTACTCTTAAAAATAATAGAAAAATTAAGAGTATAGTGTGTATACATGGTATTCTGCCACTTGCTTTTTTGGACTTGCATTGCATTGTTGCATTGTTATTGATTAATCTTCTACTAATAGAAAAACTTTTTTTTTTTTTTTTTTACTATTACAACCATTATGTCAATGACTGGCTTCTTACATCTATCATATAATTTGTGATGGTATGGTATTTCTTCCAGAAATGGAATTGTTGGGTTCAAGGATATAATGCATTTCTCATTTTAATAAATCACCCAATTGTCCTCCCAAAAGACTGTACCAGTTTATACTCTCAAAAATATTTTAAGAGTTCCTATTTTCCTACAGCCTCACCAACATGGAGTTTTAATTTTTGTTAGTCTGATACACCCTCTCTTTTTTTTGGCCTTCCTCATGGTCTGCAGGATTCCCCAACCAGGAATTGAACCCAGGTCCTTGGCAGTGAAAATGGAGTCCTAATCACTGGACCGCCAGGGAATTTTCCTGTTAGTCTGATATACTCTTGTTTTGATCACTTGCTCTTCACCCTATTGGTGAGGCAGAGATTCTCACTTTAGGATTATGGGGATAGCCAAACACAGTACCTGGGACTGAGCAGGTGAGACTGACAACACATATACTCACAGCTCAGGAGAGAACACCACAAGCTACACAGGGCCACAGAGGTGTTGCACTAAGGAACAGAGTGAACAACCAGAGACTATGGGAGGCCAGCTCTGTAGCAGCAAGAGGGTGAGTGCCCCTGGTTCCTGCAGGGGATATGCTTGGCTTTTTAAAATAAATCTGAGGGCTGATAGAGAACTGAGACCCACTACAGTACTCAGAAATAATCTGTACCTCATCCATTTGATAAGGAGGATTGTTTGACTAGGGCCACTTTTGGTTTAGGCCATTGGAGGCCCTCTGGATTTTACCAGATGTCAAGGTAGCACAAAATATTGAATCTTAATGTCAATCTTTCCTAGTTAATTATGAGAGTTCTTATTTTACTTTTGAATGACTTTTTGGCATCTATTTTGATGATTGTTTTTTCTCATTTAAGACAGTCATGGATTAAGTTCTTATACAATAATATCTAATTTTATTTCCTTGATTTGTATTTAGGATCCCCCCACCTCAAACTGATCAGTATGACTGGTTCTTTTTCTGTCCTTCTTCCTTTATTGGGAATTGGTATAAAGGGAATGGTGGCTTCATAAAATGAAATACCATTTTTACTTTTCTGGGCTCTGATAGAAATTTCCAAGGTGAGGATTATCTGATCACTGAAAGTTTGAAAGAATTCTTCCATTAAACCATCTGGGCCTCGAACCTGCTTCGGACATCTTCCTTGGATAGTAGTTTCAACATCTTTCTTGTTTTTGTAATTTTATTTCCCAGAAAAGGGTCCACATTATTAAATATCAGAGTTTCCGTATGCATTAGAACAGAGTCAGATATGGTATTCTCTTACTTTTCTGGTGTTCCTAAGATGCAAAACCACATTCTTAATGACATAAGAACAGAGAACTATAAAAAGATACTAAGTTGAGATCAAGACAGAGGTAGATGGAAAAACGAAAGGAAACTAAAATGAACAGAATTAAATGTTTTATTAGAGAAAATAGAATACCCTTAACTGTGAAAATTAAATCAATGATGGTGAAAACCAAAACTTGAGATACTGTCCCCAGGATTTAGAGAAAAGGGACAAAGAGATTTAATTGACAGTGGTAATCCAATGTGATAATTTTAGAGGAGAAAAAAAGTCCAAAACAATCTGTTCATAGAATGGACAAGAACATAATAGAAGAGACCTTTTCTCAGTTGAAAGGAAGACTTTCTGAAAATTTAATAGAAAAATGCCTATACTAAGATTTATACTGGCAAAATGTTTGACTTTTGAGAGTAGAGTAAAGTCCCAACAAGCACCAGGCAATTTGCTCGCCTAAAAGAGACCAACCGAGGTTTGCTACCTTTTTTTGGAGCTACAATATAATTGACATATAATATTAGTTTCAGATGTACTTGCTACTATTTTAAGAGCCGAAGACAATGGGATATGGACAAGAGAATTTTGAGGGGGAAAGTTTGAGACTCAAGAATTCTATAACTAGTTAAGCCACCCTGTGTGTGAGGACAGCAGAAAGGCATTCTCACCTAGGGCTGCTGCTGCTGCTGCTAAGTCACTTCAGTCGTGTCCGACTCTGTGCGACCCCATAGACTGCAGCCCACCGGGCTCCCCTGTCCCTGGGATTCTCCAGGCAAAAACACTGGAGTGGGTTGCCATTTCCTTCTCCAATGCATGAAAGTGAAAAAGTCAAAGTGAAGTCGCTCAGTCGTGTCTGACTCTTAGGACTGCAGCCTACCAGGCTCCTCCATCCATGGGATTTTCGAGGCAAGAGTACTGGAGTGGGGTGCCATTGCCTTCTCGGTCACCTAGGGCAAAGACTTAGAAAAATGTAACATCCTGGAGTTCACTTTGAAATCACTAGTCAAGTTGGGAGATGGGTCTGAAGGAGGAGTAGAAAAATTAGTGCATAAGAAACTGTCGGTGATGTTACCAATTAAATCATTGGCAAAAGCCAAAACGATTGAAAAAGGATTTTGTGTCTTAAAAGTGTAAATAAAAACTGAGTCTGTCATCCTGGATTAAGTGGACAAATATAAGTAGTGTGAGGGCAGCAGGCCAAGAGATGGAAATTTCTCATTACAGAAGAGGAACAAAAATGAATGCTCTGTCATTGACTTTAATAATTTGTGAAAATAAACTGCATTTTTATTTGATAAACTTAATGGCAACAACCAGAAGAATTAAAAACAGGCTTTCTGCATTACAAATCACTATGGGAGATAAAAGCAAATATGGAAAAATTCAGAAAACAGGAAATAGCCAGAAATAAAAACTATTTAAATAGAATGACAGCTGACCAAACAAATCCTCTGTAACAGTAGAGGTACTATGGATTAAATGCCAACAGAGCAGAGAAACTGCAGTTTTTAGGTCAGATCCTTTGTGCCTCAAAGATTTTGCTAATGCTGAACCCTAGGCCTGGCTTGCTTGTCTATCCTATTCAAGGTGAAGGCCTCCGTTCCAGACGGACTTCTTCCCGGCAATCCTCCTGGGCCACCTGGGGCGGAATGAGCACCTTTCTCACAGACCTGGCAACCGTGTGCGAAGCTGGTATTCCATATCAGACACAACCGCCTTTTTCCCTCTCACTATGAAGGGCCAAAGCATCTTGCCAGGTTCGGGCCACAGGATGAAACAGTCAAACCCTGCTCAGTTGTAATGTACGTCTTTTACCTGGTCGCCCTCCCTTCCCTCTATGACGGTGATCCTCCGTGAGAATCAAGTTTCAAACCGGCTCCGATTGCTGATGGAAGGAGTCAAGGACCCTCAAAACCTTACAAATGCCCGCCCACTTCTCCCCGCGCCTGAGCCGGTCTTCCAAGGGCGGTGTCGTATCCACCCCTGATGGCTCGCCCCGCCCCCACCTTGCAGACTAGTAGTAAGGTCTCTAGGTGTCGGCTGGGAAGCCGCGACCCGAAGAGCCGGAGCGAGAGAGGAATAGGGCGCGGAGCTCGGCATCTAGAGCCCCTTCCCCAAGTCAGAGGAGTTGCTCCTTGTAGCCAAAGATGTGGGGTTCAAGAAGGGTCTGTCCTATTGGATTTAAGAGGAGAGACGGGGGCTGAGCCCAAGAGTATAGAGGGTTAACACGGAGTGTGCAGAGGGCTCGGGGCCGGCTCAGAGCGCCCCGAAGGCGGGTGGGTGAACTAGAGGTGTCCCACGCGCGGGCCTGGGCGCAGCGATAAAGGGGTTAAGGCACTGGGCCCCGCCTCAGCCCAGGGATTGGCGAGCTTGGGGGGCGTGGCTGGAGGGCGGACCTGCGTTTGCCGCAGCCGCGGGTGGGCGGGGCCCGGGCGGGGAGCGGGAGGGGCGCGGAGCGCAGCCGGGCCCGCGCCTCGCGCCCCGCCGGGCGGGCTTCTGGCCGCGCCAGCGAGCCGGGCCGGCGGCGCCAGCTCCGAAGACCCCGCGCCGGACCCTGAGGCAGCGAGTAAGTGAGGCAGACCCACCGCGGCGCCCCTCTCGACTCCGACCTTTCGCCTTGACCGCTACACCGCGAGGCTCTTTCGGTCGGACCCGGAGCTGGGGAGGGGGAGCGTCCCACTGCTGGGATCCCAGGGATGAAGGGAGTGGAGATGAGGCCGATGATGTCATGGATGCTTCGCAGGGCCTGGGGGAAGGTGGCGGCCGGAGGGGGTGCGGCCCGGATTATGTCACCTCTTCCCTCTGCGCCCCGCCCCCCCGGGCCACACGCGTTGGTGAGGAGCTCCAGGAGGTGCAGGAGGGATTTCTCCCACCGCAGAGATCCCCCCGGACACCTCTTCGGGATGGCCTGTGACTGGGGTCTCTATCTTTTGGCGCTGCGGGCCGTGGGGGCGAACACCCTCCCCCTACCACCACCCCCCACTCCCGTGTGGGAGGCTCGTGTGTGCGCGCGTGTGTGATCGGGGTGTGTGTGTCGGGGGGGGCGCTGTCAGCCCCCTCAGTCCTGAAACACGGGATTTATCAGAGCCAGGATCTAGGGGATCAGCCCCTTCCCCCTTTGTCGCCAAGAGAAGATGAATCTCCCCTCACACATCCCAACCAAGAAGTTCTGGAGACCTCTGCACCCCCTCCCCCAAAGCCCCATAGTGCCCCTGATACATTTTCTCCCTCAATCCTTCCTGGAAGCCCATCCTGATTTTCCTAAAGGGATTCATTGCCTCTTTGCATTGCTTATAACTAGCATTCTCCCACATGCATTCTCTCTGCATCTCCTCTGAATCAGTGCACAGAGACCCCAAGATTCTGTGGCCTGTTCCCCTCCTGGGGGCACCCACAGGCCAGCCCCAGAATGAAATTTCCCTGGAGTGGCCTGAACCAAGTGCTCCAGGAGCCCTCCCCCTGGGTAGATCAGGGATGCTGTCCTGGGAGGCAGTATTTGGGTTGGTTCTTAAAGGGTGCAGAATGGGCACAGAGAGCTGTGAAGAGATTTTGTGTAGTGTGGAGAGGGACTCAGGTCAAGGGAAATAGGATGAACAGCAGGAGAGTCCTTGGGGGCCCTGCTGCAAGCTGTGGTTCTGAGGGCTGAGAGGAATGCCAGGCATCTACCCATAATACATTCACTTCTTAAGATTCCTGTAAGGTAGGTGTGAGAACTCAAAGTGGAATAACCTGCATGCAGTTCCACCCCTAATCAGTTGAACTGGGATTTCCACTTGGAGCTGATACCTCCGTAAGTGTCTATATTGCACCTGGTGCAAAAAAATTTGGGCAAAGCATGGACAAGATTGGCTTTGTCCTTTATAAAGAGTCTCTTAGTAGCTGCACAGGGGAGGGAGTGCAGAACAAGAAAGAGCAGTGAGAAGCCCCCAGCAAGGATGCTAGCAGGAGGGGCTGTTAAGATCTTTAGGGGGTGAATGGGCTGAGCTTGGGGCTCTGAGACCCCAAGGGAAAGGTATAGTTTACTAGCTTTGGGAGGGACACACATGTGGAGGGGCTGGGTGGTCACTATAGGATGGAAGGACCTGCCCATCTAACTCCCAGGTATAGTCTATTTGCCCCCTTCGTGACCGCTAATTCTTTGTGTAATGTCCCAGGCACTAAGGGTGGATAGGACAGAAATAGAGGCAGACTCAGGCAACAGGCTGTCATCCCAGGTTGTTGAGCTAATGCCATGAGGTTGTCTTTGCAGACCATACTCAGCTACCTGGGCTAGTTTAGGACCCTGACCCACAAATGAAACTCAAACCCTTCCTCTGGACTCAGTTTCTGCCTATCAGGGAGATATATACCCTTCCTTGTCTTGCCAGTCCCTGCTGGAGGTTTGTAGAAAGAAGTTGCAGCAGTCTGAGCTTGGGAGAGGCAAGGGGCAGAGAACACTTGCATGGGGTTGACAGTAATAGGTTAGAATTATAATAAGCTCTTCAAGGAGTGAGGCTCCAAGGAGGGTTGCAGTGGGTTGGTGGTCAATGATTCCCAGAGAAAGACCACAAGGATAGGAGGCTCAGGAAACAGTTTTGGGACCTCATTTCCATCCATCCAGGACTCTGGGCACCCAGGCCTTCAGGGGACCACACACAATCCAGGGAAACCATAGGGCAGGGTGGCATATGATCAGCCCCAATCTATGGTCAGAGTCTCCTTTCCTGGATCTCAGGGAAGGTAGTATTGCATATTTGTACTGCACCTTACAGTTTGCAAAGCACCTTCCTAAACATTATCCTCTCACTTTCATGACCTGAGGTTTGCTCCTGCCCACACCCAGGCTTCTGGTGGAACCCCCTTGCCTAGTTTTCTCATCTCACTATTGACACCTTCTTTTAGCATATAACCACACTCAGGTTTCTACCATGTTAAATTCTAAAATTAGAAAAGAGCCCTTGGATTCCAAACCACCTTAAATTACTGCCTTCTCAAAAGAGAAGGGAACTCTTTCCCTCCAGACCCCCACCTCCCCCCACTCCTGCAGTCTGGTTCTGCTTTGCACCACTTTCCCAAAATCATTCTCTCATAGGCACCAGTGATGTTTCCATCTGCCAAATTCAGGGCACCCTCTCCAATCCCAATTTTACGAATAAGCCCCTTTGTTAACTCCAGGAGTGCCCTTACCTTCTTGAAGCATACTCCATCTTGGTCCTCAGGGCCTGCCTTCTGGTCTTCTTCCTGCTCTCACTTCTCCACCCAGGCTTCAGGGGCTCTGCCACTGGAGCTCCATGCTGGACCCCACCCACATCACGCTTGAACGCTCATGATCTAAGTCTCTCTTTCTATCTGATACCTGAGAGATATCTTTCTCTGGTCTTCCTCAAAGCACCCATTTTCAAAAACAAAAAAGCACCCCTTTCCCCACACATTCTCCTGTCATGTTAAGGGTGTCATACCCATCCTGGTGTCCCAGTCCAGACACCTCCCTTGCCCCACCCCCGGACCCCATCTGTATGATGTTTAGTCAGTTCTTCCTCCCTGACCAGATCGTCCCACTGTTTCTAAGCCTCAGAACACCCAGCCTTCACCCTTTTGACTCCCCAGCTGCTCCTTCCAGAGATGGCAAGAGAAGGGAGTCATGTTTAGGCTGGGAGGGGGATATTATATCTCCATATTTCTGTTCATTATCGGTGAGCAGAGCATCAAGATTTTGGCAGCAGCACCTAGGGCACCCGATGAAAGTAGGCACTCACTTTCACCTGCACTTGCACTTCAATTGGACCCTCTCTTGCCTTACTCTATGTTTCAGCTTTGTGGGACGTGTGGAACCGGTTAGCTTAAGGAAAGAAGGTGGTAAATGCCTGTTCTCCACACCTGGTGGGGGGGGCGGGCGGCGGGGGGCGGGGGGGGCAGAGATGCTGATAGAATGGAATTTTACAAAAGTGGTGCTGACTGGTTTGTGGGAGTTTTCCAACGACTTCGGGCTGTAATTCCAGGCGTGGCCAGAAGACACCTGAAAGGCAGAGTTTTGTTTGGTTCCCCTGGTCTGGGACCCGATAGCCTCAACACAGCATTAGAAGTGGGCATCTGGGTAGAAGACAGTTTGAAACAGCACTCAAAGGGCCCAGGACTGCCACCTGTACCCCTTCATCTTAGCAGACAAGGAAGACAGGGTTTAAAGGACTGAAGGGCGCCCCCTGCCATTTTTGGCACTTGTATGAGCGTCTGCTCGCGGCCGGCACTGCCTGCAGCCCCAGTACGGCTGAATATGAGGCTTTCTGGGGCAGGTGTTCCTTTGGTACGGACTTGAGACAAAGGAACCAGGAAACAGGGCCTTCCAGAGCACAGGTAACCCGAGGCTCTGCTGTGGGCCAGCCTTGGGGGAGGGGGACGCACGCCCACTGAAGGGCTCCGAGGAATTCTCGGTGAACTGAGCAGGGTCAAGGTCCACAAGGAGCGGGGGAGGGGAGTAATCCAGGAAGTCTTCCCGAAGGCAGTGAATTCTTGGAGGGGTTCTGCAGGCGCGGAATCCTGGGCGCCGTTGGGCGCCGAGGCTCCGCCCCTGCCCCCGCCCACCTGTGGGAACCGCAGGCCAGGAGGGAGGTACGGCAGGCGTCCTCCGCAGCCAGCGCTGCGTCCTCTGCCCCGGCTTCAACCAGCCCCGGGGCCTCTGCCGAGGTACTGACCATGGGGAGGGGAACCTCTCGTGCCAGACCCCCATGCGTGCAAGTTGGGAAGACCTCTGGAAGGGCCCCCTGCTACACGCTGCAACCGCGGTCCCCGGCCGTCCGCGAGGGGTGGTGCATGTCCTAGGTGGCCCAGATGCGCGCCGCCCAGGCAGCTACCGCCCACCCTACCCCCAATACCTCCGTCCTGTCCCGCTCCCGCTGCCCTGGGGTTCCTGGCACGCGGCAGCTCTGCGAGGTAGGTCCTCCATTCCTCCCATTTCGCAGAGGAGAAAACTGCAGTCCGGGATGGCTCAGTCGGCCGGTCCAAAGTCGCGTAGCTGGTTCGTGCCGAGCTGCGAGAGTGAGGCACATGGCCCCTGCAGACCGGGCCTCGGAGGGTCCCAGGCTTGAGGCCCCATCGGCCCCCCACCCCCTTGGAGAGGCAAGGAGAGGATCCTGCGCCGGTAGTGAGCCTCCACTTCTGTCCTTGACTGCAACACCCTAGGTTAGGGGACCGGGAAGGACTCCCATCCACAATTTTTGGATAGGGGTGGGTTTCCCTCCCTTAAGTTCTGAGGTCCCCTATTGAATGCAGGTACTGCTGTCCCCTTCCCAGCCCATGAGATTGGGATATAGGAGTCCAGACCCAGAGTAAAGGATAGCTGAGTTCTGAGGTTGCAGTGAAGAATTGGGGGTCGGTGGGTCACTGAGTCTGGGGGGCAGACCCACGATGAAGCTGGGTCTGAGGTGGGAGTTGAAGAGTGGAATACTGAGTATAGATAGCAAAGGGAGGAGGGTAGGTGTATGGTCCCTAGGGGTTGGGCTTTGTCAGGTGTACAACGGGCAGCCCCTATTACCAAGTTGTCCTTATTTCCCCAGCCCCATTCCTTTACCTTGACTGTTTGGGGACTCCTGGGCCCACTATAAGGAAGGAGACACTGAAAGGCAGGTTCAGCTGGTGCTGGGTCAGGCTTGGATGGGGTGGTGGGAGTGGGGGTGGGACTGATCTCTCTCTGCTTTCCTACTTGTGCCCACAGTGCCCCCCTGGCTTAGTCATGGCGAAGCTGGAGACACTGCCTGTGCGTGCTGACCCAGGGCGAGATCCTCTCCTGGCCTTCGCCCCTCGGCCCTCTGAGCTCGGACCCCCAGACCCTCGCCTGGCCATGGGCAGTGTGGGCAGTGGAGTGGCCCACACCCAGGAGTTTGCCATGAAAAGTGTGGGCACCCGCACGGGGGGTGGGAGCAACCAGGGCAGTTTCCCTGGTCCCCGTAGCAGTGGGGTCAGCAGGGAGAGGCCAGGCCGCTACCCCTCAGAGGACAAGGCTCTCGCCAATTCACTCTACCTCAATGGCGAGCTACGGGGCAGCGACCACACGGATGTCTGCGGCAATGTGGTGGGCAGCAGCGGCGGCAGCAGCAGCAGTGGCGGCAGTGATAAGGCCCCACCACAATATCGTGAGCCCAGCCACCCGCCCAAGCTCCTGGCCGCCTCTGGCAAGCTAGACCAGGTCAGTCCTCACGGCCATTTTCTGGGGATAGGTGGCAACACAGAGAAGAGGGTGAAGCGGGCCTTCTTGGATGTTTTTGAGCTTTAGGGACTGAGATAGAAGGTGGATTGGGGAGCCTTGGGGGTCAAGTCCAGCTGGTGGGCCTTGGGTGGAGAATTGGCTGTGAGGGGGGCAGGTGGTGAACATAAGGTAAGACTCCAGCCATGAGAGACTCCCAGGATGGAGGTCCAGTGGGGGTGGAGGTGGGGCTGGACAAGTCTAGATCAGAGGGAAAGACTGGGGCCAAGGCTAAGGCCCCATCCTGATGCCTACTCCCTCTTCCTTGCTTTTGTGCAGTGCTCAGAGCCGCTAGTTCGGCCTTCGGCCTTCAAGCCTGTTGTACCCAAGAACTTCCACTCCATGCAGAACTTGTGTCCCCCACAGACCAACGGGACCCCTGAGGGACGACAGGGCCCTGGTGGCCTCAAGGGTGGACTGGACAAGTCTCGGACCATGACCCCAGCGGGCGGGGGTGGGAGCGGCCTCTCAGACTCAGGCCGGAACTCACTCACAAGCCTGCCCACCTACAGTTCCAGCTATAGCCAGCACCTGGCACCCCTCAGTGCCTCCACCAGCCACATCAACCGCATTGGCACTGCCAGCTATGGTAGTGGCAGTGGTGGTGGCAGCAGTGGTGGTGGGTCGGGCTACCAGGACCTGGCAACGTCCGACAGTGGGCGGGCCTCCAGCAAGAGTGGGTCATCCTCATCCATGGGGCGACCAGGTCACCTGGGATCAGGGGAGGGTGGAGGAGGAGGCCTGCCATTTACGGCCTGCTCACCACCTTCGCCCAGTGCTCTGATCCAGGAGCTAGAGGAGCGGCTGTGGGAGAAGGAGCAGGAGGTGGCAGCTCTGCGGCGTAGCCTGGAGCAGAGCGAGGCGGCGGTGGCTCAGGTGCTGGAGGAGCGTCAGAAGGCCTGGGAGCGTGAGCTGGCTGAGCTGCGGCAGGGCTGCAGTGGCAAGCTGCAGCAGGTGGCCCGGCGCGCCCAGCGTGCCCAGCAAGGCCTGCAGCTACAGGTGCTGCGGCTGCAGCAGGACAAGAAGCAGCTACAGGAGGAGGCAGCCCGGCTGATGCGGCAGCGGGAAGAGCTTGAGGACAAGGTTGCCGCCTGCCAGAAGGAACAGGCCGACTTCCTGCCCCGGATGGAGGAAACTAAGTGGGAGGTGCAGACTGGGGCGTGGGCATCTCCCTGTGTCCCCTTCTTCTGTCTCTCTGGAGAAAACCAGAGTAGCAGCCCACAATTATCACAAGGGGAGTGAAGATTGCGGCCGCATCAGTTGGCAGTGTCTGTGAGGACCAGAGCAGTCCCAGGCCCTGTGAGATTAGCCATGTCATCCCGAGTCTGAGGAGGGGACCCTGCATTGTCATTTCTGCCGTGATGAGCTGACCCTGAGCCCTGGGGCAGCTTGATGCCCTGGGGCTGGATATGGGGGCTAGAGTAGGGGTAAGCAGAGTTCTGCTTTCCCCCTGACTTCTCTTCTCATCTGCCCCTGCCAGGTATGCCAGAAGGCTGGGGAGATTTCCCTTCTGAAGCAGCAGCTGAAGGACTCGCAGGCGGACGTGTCCCAGAAGCTGAGTGAGATTGTTGGGTTGCGCTCACAGCTGCGGGAGGGCCGGGCCTCCCTGCGGGAGAAGGAGGAGCAGCTGCTCAGCCTGAGGGACTCCTTCAGCAGCAAACAGGCCAGCCTGGAGCTGGGTGAGGGAGAGCTGCCCTCTGCCTGCCTCAAGCCGGCGCTGACCCCAGTGGACCCGGCTGAGCCACAGGATGCACTGGCCACCTGCGAGAGCGATGAGGCTAAGATGCGCCGTCAGGCTGGGGTGGCTGCTGCCGCTTCCTTGGTTTCCTTGGATGGGGAGGCGGATGCTGGTGGGGAGAGTGGGACGAGGGCCCTGCGGCGGGAGGTGGGGCGGCTGCAGGCTGAGCTGGCAGCTGAGCGGCGAGCCCGGGAGCGCCAGGGTGCCAGCTTTGCAGAGGAGCGCCGAGTGTGGCTGGAGGAGAAGGAGAAGGTCATCGAGTACCAGAAGCAGCTGCAGCTGAGTTATGTGGAGATGTACCAGCGGAACCAGCAGCTGGAGCGCCGGCTGCGAGAGCGAGGGGCTGCGGGAGGTGCCAGCACACCTACACCCCAACATGGGGAGGAGAAGAAAGCCTGGACCCCTTCCCGCCTTGAGCGCATCGAGTCCACAGAAATATAGTCCCCTACCTGGGCATGTGGCCTTTTGACAAATACCCAGTCAAAGGCCAGAGTCCCCAGTATCCTCTTCCCTGCCATCTCTTTTCCCCATGTCCCCTGAATCCCCAGACCAAAGAGGTTCTCAAAGCAGCTGTGACCAGGCCCCTCCCCTCCCCTCACTGGGTGCCTCCCAGCTCTACCACTGCCCCACTAGGCAGCCCACTCAACCCTCCTCCCAAGGAGGAAATAGGGGGAGGGCAGAGTGACGGGCTGAGGGTCCAGGCAGCAGGGGAACTTGGGCTCCTTTTCTTGGCGCTCCCTTGTTGGAGAGGTGGCAGGCCTTGCAGAGCCATGAGGTGCCCAGCCCCTTGGTGGGTCTGGGCTGCTACTGTCGGCCACCCTGTGTCCAGAGATGCTCTCTGTACCAATCTCCTAGGCCATGTAGCCTGAGGGGGACTGTGTGGGGTCTGCCAAAGCTGACACTGGGCTCCTGGCCTCCCTCTTTCCTGCACTCTTCTCCCTCCCTGGGCAGATTGGCAGGACACGTGGGAGCAGATGGCCTGCCTGCTGTTGAGAGGGCTACCTGCCTAGCCCCTCCCTGCCAAGGTCTACAGCCTGGGCTAGTCCTGAGTGTGTGTCTATATGTGTATGTTGGAGGAGGTAAGGGCTGAGGCTGGAGGCTTGGTACCCAGGGAAGATCTGCTGTCCTGTTCTTGGAAAGGGTCACCTGGAGGCTTCTTAGCTCTACCCTCACCCCTCTGACCAGGATCCTGTAGGACAACAGCCCCATTTGCTTGGCTGACCCCACACCCAGGGCCACTATCCAGCTCTAACTACAGTTATTAAGTGCCACCTGCCTCTCAGGCACTCCCCTCATCGAGTTTCTGAGGTCCTATGAGTGTCTGTGATGTCCTCCTATGTCTTCCCACTTGATTCCCTCAGCCACCTTCTGCTTTCGTGCTCAGCCTACTGCTTTCATGCTCAGAACATCATTGTCTAGGCCACCTCTTCCCCTAAACCTCACCTTTTCTTCCAGTAGAAAACTCTGCTTGATCTTTGGTGCACTGCCCACTTCCTAGCTCCTTTGGGCCCAAGCCTGAGCCCAAGGCCCTTGTTTTGGGGGGTGGGGGGGTAACTATGATTGCTCTTGAAGAGCAAGGCTGAACTGAGAGAATCACTGACCCCTGGGTCCAAGAGGCCTGAGGTAGCCCAGTGTTTGCCCAGGGTAGTCCTGGCATGGCCATTAGTGGGGGTTGGGGCAGCCAGTCACTTCCTCCTCTGGGGGCCCTCTTAGAGTCCATCTCCCAAAGTAAGAAGGGAAAGGCAAATTTCTAACACACCAGCAATAAAAATCGGAGGAGGTTTGGCCCTCGGCCCTTGTATTTTTCTTTTAACTCTCTCCTTCCCACCCCCAAGACTGGGTTTGTGGGGCAGGCTGGAGGGAGCTGGCAACTACTGTGAGCAATCCCCCGACCCCTGACCAGCCTCCTCTCATGACTGGTGACTGTTTAACGAGCTGTGCACCCCACACACAAACAGGAGTGCCCTTGTGGCCTCTGTTCTGCACAGCCCCTTCTGGTGCCCCTTACCAGTTCTCTGAGCTGGGTGGGGGGCTGTCCTGGCAATCACTGCCCATTCCACTCACCCTTCATTGCACCGGCCCCAGAACCTGGGCCTGGGCCAGAGGGGCAGGAGGAAGAGGAGGCATTAGTATGAAAAAAAAAAAAGTAGAAAAAAATGAACAGACTCAGCTTTGGGATTTCCAACCACAAAAGAAATTATATATAAATATATATAAATATATATCTCTACCATATGTGATGGAAAGACTTCGTTTTCTTTTCCCAAAGAAATAAAATGGAGAAAGCCTCTTGAGTGGCACTTTTTTGGCATGCTTGTGTCTGCAGGTGTGGGAGGTGAGGCTGGGTGAGGGGAGTGTGGAGGGCAAAGCTGGAATAAACACTCCAGAGGAGACGTGAGACCGGAGGTGCTCACTGGGCCATGCCAGGAGGTTGGATCAAAGACCAATCTCCTCCATGTTGTCCAGGAAGAGTAGTGCTCCCACTTTTCTGCCTGAAGGGGCTTTCTCTTCAGTTCAGACTGTTGCCAAAAGGGTTTCCAGCTAGTTCCAGCTCAGAACTTGGATACTAGACTGTTGGTCAGAAGGAAGGTGATGCAGGACAGTCTGGAGCATCCTGATTAGCCCACGTGTGAGGGCAGAACATATAGATATGAAGGCTAAAAATCAGTTTGTAATTAGTAGTGTGGCTCCAAAGACAGAAGGGACCCACGTGTGCTTCAAGTGCTTCAAGCATGTTTATAATTCCTTTGGTTAGGCTCACAAAGCTCCTCAATTAAGAATGTACTCTGCCACAAGTAACACAACCTGATTTACAGGACCCCAAAGAGTGGTTTATTTTTCTTCACCTGATACAGTCTGGACATAAGTATGCTCTAAGTGTCAGAGATGTTGGGTTCATCAAGGACCTAGACTTTTCATCCTCCTCCCATCCTTTGCATGTTGTTCTCTCCATGCCACAAGGCTGCAGTCACAGTTCTGTGAATTGACTGAGGCAGCAGCACTTTATCAAAAAAGTAAATGCTTTCCCAGAAACTTCCCACCATCCTTCCCTTAAAATTTTTTTTTCATCCCTTTAAATTTTGTGGGCTGGAACTGAATCGGATGCTCTTCCCACTTCAAGGGAGGCTGAGAAGTTGAGTATTTGGCAAAGAGGAACGGGTTGTCACAGCTGCTGAGGAGAAATTACGGTTTATTTCATCTCCTAGGCTCGTTCTCGTTTCTGCTGGCAAGGATGGTCATAATCAGCAACTCAGTGATCTGGCTTCAGTGAGAGAACATTCTCTGAGAAGGGGTGTCAGTGGTCTAGGGCCTCAAATGCGCACCCTGAGGCAAACAGTGCGCTCCACAGAGCTCAGGAGTTGGGATGCCAGGCTTGCCACTCGCAGTGAAGTGTCCTCCTTACATTGATTTTGTTTACCTGTCAAGATGGTGCCCTGGAGGGAGCACCATTCCTCAGGTCCCCCTCACAGCCCTTTAAGGCACCGACGAGGTGTGACCACCCTGATCAGCAGTCTCCAGTGCCTCAAAGTAAGGGCCGTCTGCTGCCAAGTCCTCCTGGAAGTCCCGAGAGTCTCTTCCCTGCCTAATTGCCCATACTCACTCAGGTGGGAGCCCCGCTACTTGAGGAGGTGGAAGATCACCCTGGCTCATCTGCCAAAGCTCTGGCCGCCTCAACCAGCTCTTCAAATCCATTTCTTCTAACAGGTTCGTCTATCCATCACTAACTCTCCTCCTGAGAGCACTCTGTGCAGACGAGAAATCTGGCTTAGAGAATTTACAGGACTTCGCCAAGGCCATAGAACCCTGAGTAGCGGTTTGAGATTCGAACCTGTATCTAGGCTATTCAGTGACTTCCACAGCGATCCGTCCACTGCGGGGTTTTCCCTCCGCAGGTCCTGGCTCCGCAGTGACATCTTCCCGTGGAAAAACGTCCTTGGAAAACGCTGACAGAGTCTTTTGAGCCTCGGCCGCACCCGTCACTCGATCAGCAACCGGAAGTAGCGGCAGCTCACCGGAAGTGGGGGCTGTGAGGCCAGGGTGAAGCCGGAGGAGTCTTCGTGGTTCCGCAGCCTGCGAGAGTGGCGAGTGCTGTTGCGTCGCCCGCACTCGCCAAGCTCAGGTGAGTGACGGCGGCCGGGGAGGAGGCCGTGGCGGCGCTCCCTGCCGAGTTGGACCGCGCTTCCAGGCCTGAGCTCCCCAGGCCCAGCTCTAGGGAGAACCTCGGATACCTGGAGTCCTGTGGCCTTTGGTAAGCGGCTTATGGATCAGATGGTAAAGAATCTGCCTGCAATGTAGGAGATCCGGGTTCAATCCCTGGGTCTGGAAGATCCCCTGGAGAAGAGATTGACAACCCACTTCAGTATTTTTGCCTAGAGAATTACATAGACAGAGGAGCCTAGCAGGCTACAGTCCATGGGGTCGCAAAGAGTCGGACAGGTCTAAACGACTACCACTACCACTTCTTACTTATACCTTGATTTTTCCTCTGTGAGACGAATAACAGTACTTGTTTCACAGGGCTTTTGTGAGAACGTAATGAAATATTTTGCCGCTCCTCTTATCCCACTTCAATGTATGCGATTCACCTGGAAATTTGGAGATTTGGAGTCTGTAAGTCTGGGGTGGGACCCGAGATTCTGCGTTTCTCACCATTTTCCAGGTGAGGTTGATGCTGTTCCTCCACAGGCTGCACTTTTAGTAGCAAGGCCCTGCGGTATTTGCTTAGTACCTGGGACAGGTTGAGTCTTCAGTAAATAGCAATACGAGATATATACCCTCCCCCCGCCTTTTTTTTTTAAACAGATAGTTTCTGGTTACACAAGCCTAAGGATATTATGGGTATCTCCCTCCGTTTTTTTATGTCTGGGGATAAGAAAAATAATTGCCATTTTTCTTTCTGTACAAACCATGACACAGCTCTTCTCTGCTAACTCTGGGAGCTTTGGGGCCTCTCCATACCAGTTATATTCATGGGCCTACTCAGGTGATGCTTCATTACCCACTTAGAGCAGACTCCTGGAGGTTCTTCATCCTGTGGAGTTGGAGCACTATAACCTCTGTGCTTTAGTCATTTGTTGCTGCTGGAATCTGAATTTATGTTTTCTGTGCTTTACTCACATTCTGTGAGTCGCCTAGATTTTGTGACTCAGTGCTCTGAATGGCCTTAGGCAAGCTCTGGGATGAATTTGCTACTGCCTGGTAGACCAGAATAAAATTGAAAAACTCCATGCTACATAATACAACTGAAAAAGCAAGGCATTTGGCTGTTATACAGGCCTAATTTAATTTGTCAGTATGGTTTTCTTCCCCATTCATAAGTTTATATTTTCAGGTCCCCAGTAAGGCCTTATCGTTCGGCATGCAAATAAGTCAACTTTGATACCAAAGAATTCTGATGTTTCCCCTTCACTTTTCTGAAATACCATACTATGCAGTCTTGCAAATATAGGAAAACCGATAAAATCAAATATTTGGTTGTCCTAAAAGTGATAGGTACTTGAACTGTTTGTTTGGAAATGTTTTCACATGATTGTGGATGCAGATACTTCACCTGTTGGGATTTTGTTAATCCTCTCGTAGACTCCAGCGCCGAGAGAAAATCAGTTTTTTGTTTTTTTAATTCTCAGGACTACTCAACACATTATTTGATAAGATGAAAGTGGAGTTTGAAGTATCCCTTTATTTGTGGTAATTTTAGAATTTTATCAGGACATAAGTGGGTTAAGTTTTTCTAGCAAAAGAATCAAATCAGAATTGAGATCTGGTATCTGGTAAATTGAATATGCTGAGGGTGTCATATACTTAATCTACAGTTAGCATGGCTGCCTTCCTCTGCCTGGCTCCCCTCCTCTAACTTCTGGACTGTAGTTTAAAACGAAGCTATTCGGCCTTGCTCAGACCTGTACCTGGAAGGTGGAAAGGTAAGATTTCTCGCTCTTGTGAAATCACATCATTCAGGGTGGTTTGGGCAGTGTCTTTCAGAACAGCCATGGTTGGTCCAGTGGTGTCTAAGGCTCCACTCTGGTTCTTTAGGACCCCTAAAGAGGAGATGGGGAGGGGAGTATCCTTGGGGCATTTACGCTAGGAAAGGGACTTTGTGAAATGATGTCACATAAATTTGAACCTTTAGAGGAGACATGAGGAGTTAACCAATTGGGCATCTCTTAGTGTTCTCTTTCCAGCTTTCTTATGGATTCTTTGGGAACCCTTAAATAAGGAGGAACTAACTCTCCTCTGTGTTTGTCTCTAGGCAAAACATCCTGGCCTCTTTTTCTTTGTAGTGCCTTTTCTCCCCACTCTTCTGCTTTATTCATTCTATATCTTCCTTGTGTTTCTTCCCTTTTCTTCTCTACACTACTCATTACTCATCTTCTAAAGTGGTTGTATTTCATTTCTGTATACGCAGATATAGTGTAGGAGAAGGCGATGGGACCCCACTCCAGTACTCTTGCCTAGAAAATCCCATGGACGGAGGAGCCTGGTAGGCTGCAGTCCATGGGGTCGCAAAGTCTGACACGACTGAGCGACTTCACTTTCACTTTTCACTTTCCTGCATTGGAGAAGGAAATGGCAACCCACTCCAGTGTTCTTGTCTGGAGAATCCCAGGGACGGGGGGGGGCCTCGTGAGCTGCCATCAATGGGGTCTCACAGAGTCGGACATGACTGAAGCGACTTAGCAGCAGCAGATATAGTGTCTCTGCTAAAAGTTGCATGGCAGAAAAGTGAGTAGCTAACTGTTTGCCATTTGCAGTTTGTGTCTGCATGGCTCTAAGATTAGTTTGTCATCGTTCATTACTGGGCATCCATAGAGAAGTTCTACAGACAGTAGGAAGTGCTTGTACTGAAAATAACTTTTCAACCTTTTTCTTGAGTATTTAGGTTACTTTATCTATTCACTGGTTGTCTTCTTGAAGAACAGTTTCTTGTTAGAACATCCTTTTTGTAAATTCAATTTTTTCAAAGTTATATGTGTGCATGGCTTATATAGTTAAATTCCTTGGTGGCACTGTGGTTAGGACCTGGAGCTTTCACTGCCCACACCGCAGGTTCAATCCCTGGTTCAGGAACTAAGATTTCATAAGCTGCATGGCGTGGCAAAAAAAAAAAAAAAGGCAAATAGTTTGACAGATCTTATAACACTAAGTATTAACTCCATTTTTGTTCTCCAGAGACACTTTTCAACTATTTGTTTGTTTCTTTTGGTATTCATTGGTGTACTCTAAATAAATAACATTTGTATTTCTATTTCTTGATTTCTAGAACATCTCTATGTCCATAAAATCTTTTGACTTCTTTGTTATGGACTTGGATGCTCTAGGTCTCTTGTGTTACTGTTCAGTTTCCCTCTTTTTCCCCTCCCTTTAACCTCCCAGTATAGTTTGCTCAAAATTTTTGTTTAAACGGATATTCAAGGTTTATGTTAGTAAGATTATGTAAATATTATTTACAGCTGAGCAAGGAGTATAATATAACAATTCTTGTACAACTTTTTTGTATTGTTTGGAGTTAATAATTTTTGTTGCTCTTATTGGCTTGGTTTTCCATCTACCTATTACTTATTGGCTCAGCAGTAAAGAAGTCATCTGCCAATGTAGGAGCCGTGGGTTCGATCCCTGGGTTGGGAAGATCCCTTGGAGAAGGAAATGGCAACCCACTCCCATGTTCTTAGCTGGGAAATCCCATGGACAGAGGAGTCTGGCTGGCTACAGTCCATGGGGTTGCAAAAGAGTCGGACACAACAACTTAGTGACTAAACAAATTACTTGTTTATCCTCAGATTATCCATCAGAAATGTCAGTCTCCTCTCCTGTGTAATATTCATCTCTTCTAGCATAAACTAGTTGCTCTTTGTGTCTGTTCACAGCTGTAGTCCTGGAATCTTTATCATTATTCCTGGGGTTTCTCTTTACTTCCCTTCTATGTTGAACTGTAAATTCCGGATTCCATATCTCTCTTGCCAACTTTCACATCTTCAATTATGATAGTTCTCCTTACCTTGATACTGGGGCATCTTGTAAACTCATTCCTTCATGTAGATTTTTGTCTTTGATGTCTTCTTTTTGTTCTTTTTATAAGTAGTAATTACTAGTGATAGCTAGGATCTTAGACTGTTAAAGGTATGAGGGGCTTTTGAGCTTACCTAACCCTCCAGTTCTAACACTCCAGCTTCCTGGCACCTGGAAACCCTATACATTATTTGCTCCCCCTGCCCCCACCCTCCTGTCTGAAATCTGACCTCCCATTTTGTCTCTCCAATACACTAACAATGTGGGATTTGGAATCAGATAATCTTTGATGTCAAACCCCATTTTGTCCCTTAGCTGTGTAATCTTCATCAGGTTTCTTAATCTTGTGAAGACTCTTTTTCCTTATCAACAATATGGAGATATAAAAACCTACCTTGCAAAAAGGTAAGAATTGGAACTGATGCAGATGAAACTGCTTATTCAGGGCTTGGCACAGTGGAGACCCTAAAACAGTTGTGGCTCTTGTTCTTGTGGGATCCTAGTTCCCAGACCAGGGATCCAACATGCAACTCCTGCATTGGAAGCATGGGGTCTTAATCATTGGACCACCAGGAAAGTCCCTTAACCTGTATTTTTGCAAATCAGAAAGAGCCACATAATTCAAAACACTGGATCTATACCAGTCAAGCATTGATGATGCAAGAAATGGTTCTTCATTTCAGGACCACATACACTAATCTCATTAAGTAATCTTAGATGATATTAATTGAAGTTACTTAAATAATGTGCTTTTAAAGTTGTATTAGTTATAAAAGTATTTGTTAAATTAATCTATGTATTCTTCTATTTAACAGTTTTAATCCTACTAAAAAGGAGAAAAAGTTAATTTGTCAAAGGTGTAGCAGAAAGTCTCCTAACAGCTATATACTTTCCTTTTACATAGGTGTATTTTAAGTGATGTCACTTGTTCTGTTTGTTCCACCGACTGTTTGTATAAATCTTTCCATGTGTTGATGCCTGACACACGCTTATTCTGTAAACCAGGTTACTCCTTCTGAAAAGACATGGATTTTCAGTTTTTTTGTTATTATAAAAAAAAAATTTGTCTTTTTATGAAAGTTATTTCTTCAGATCTAGTTCTCAAGATGAGAAGGAGGACTTTGAACAATTGCTTTGGTTGGACGTTGCGCTGACCTAAATTTAGATTCAGTTCAGTTCACTTCAGTTCAGTTGCTCAGTCGTGTCCACAACAGGTTCCAAAACAGGTACTCTTAAAAGCCTTGTTCTGTCAACTAAAGAGTTCCATTACTTGGTTTCTCCTTTGTTCCCACCATACCTGAGGTGCAGTGTTAATTGAGATTCCGTTTTGAGGCATAAATCTTTAAGTATCATCTGTTAAAGAAAAAAAGTATCATCTTTAAGTATCAAATGTTAAAGAAAAAAAAATCACTTCAGTACTATTTTCCTGATGTCTTCTAATTTTTAAAAAGTTGGCCATTTGCATTCATAGGAGTAAGCTAATGGTCTATAGCAAACTTTTTCTGTAAAGGGCCAGATAGTAAATATTTTATGCTTTGCAAGCCATATATTCTCTGCTAGAATTACTCAACTCTGCTCTTGTAGTGAGAATGCCTCCATAGACAGCATTTAAAGCATTTAACAAATAGCCTGGCAATGTTAAAACTTTACTTACAAAAACAGATGAGGGCTGGATTTGGGCTCCGGGCCATAGTTTGCTAACACTGGATCTATAGCATCTGGACCCACAGATTGAAACTTGGTGGGAGAATGGTTCACAGGCCACAGTATGGAACTAAGTGTATAAAGATTTGGTGTGAAAGAATTCTGTTTTGGTTCACAAAGAAATTAGGAGCATACCTTCCTGCCATCCAGAGAAGCCTGTGTGGCTGGGCTACTTGAAAAAAGCCTCTAACCTGCCCTGCAGTCCTCTGTTTCTTATGCTATGGGCTCCGGAAGGAAGGGACTGACAGGGGAGTTGCTTAGGCATTTCAGAAAATCATTCTGGCACCTTCAGAACCTTCATGGGATTTTCTGCATCATGAGCTGTGTCTGGTCCATATCTTGGCATCTTAGGGCTCCCTGAGTTTTGCTTGTGAGGCCTTGGCATTTCTCAAGCAGAAGGAGAGACAGTAAGCATTGAAAGCAAGAGTATGGCAGAGTCATTTTCATAGCCTGTCATGGTTTCTGCTGTAGAAGAAAAGTAGAACTTGTGCTGCTCTCAGGCAGAATAATCAACACCTGACTCACTGGAAGCATTGCTAATATGCCTCCTCCAGAGGAAAGCTCTGCTGCTCCCCTTGTTGTCAGCAGGGCAGTTGCATGAATTGGTGTTCCCTGAGCCCAGCTTGGAAATGCTCTTTGTGTCTCACCCATGAATTGACGGTGAGCAGGGCCTAGGCCTTCTACCGTCCCCCACCAAAGTGCTTGAGTTTTTCGGGGTTGCTTTTTTTTTAGGGGTGGGGGGGTATTTGGAGTAGCTGAATTTTTCTTTTTGATTTTTATTGGAGTATAGTTGCTTTACAATGTTGTGTTAGTTTCTGCTGTACAGCAAAGTGAATCAGTATACATATATCCCCTCTTTTTTAGTTTTCCTTCCTATTTAGGTCACCACAGAGCATTGAGTAGAGTTCCCTGTGCTATACAGTAGATTTTCATTAGTTATCTATTTTATACATAATATTGTATATATTTCACTCCCAGTCCCCCAATTCTTTCATCTCCCACTCCCCCCACCTTGGTATCCATAAATTTTTCTACGTCTGTATCTCTGTTTTTCCTTTGCAGATAAGCCCATCTGTATGTACCATTTTTCTGGATTTCACATATAAGTGATATTACATGACATTTGTTTTTCTGTTTCTGACTTCACCTGGACTGTCTCTAGGTCTATCCACATCTCTATAAATGGTACTATTTCATTCCTTGTGAGTGAGTTTTCAAGTTTACTTCCCAAGTCAGTGACTGCTCTGGGATAGTGATTCAGACTCTTGTAGGCCTTGAGAGGAGATTAGGCATCTTCTACAAGGTACAGAAGTAGCATTAAAACAACTGAATTCTGTAATCAAAAGGAGGAATGGGGTGGGGGGTTATTGTGGGTATAATTGTGCTGATATCAAAGAGGTGGAATAGATTGCTTATTTCTGTTCTTAGCTTTCTTTTTGGAAATCTGCTTTCCTCATTCCTGTTGGATTTTAGTGCAACAGCTGCCTCTAACTGTAAAGAAAGTCTGGCCAGAGGACAGAGGAAATTTAAACTGAGGAGCAGTCCAAAGAACTGCTCAATGGTACCCTAGGTTTGGGGTTCTCCTGTGCCTTTATGCAGGGTACATGGGGTTTTTCCTTGATGTATGCTGTCTTGTGGTTTGGGCATTCACTAACATTGAACTTACTTGAGTGGACAGTGGTATAGTTTTAATCCATGTCTTATAGTGTGTAAATTTTAGTATTAAGATAGGTGGAAGCCACTTATTCTTCATCTACCCTTTTTTCAGTATCTGGCACCAATTCTGGCCCAGTCATTTGTGATCCATGGCTCTTGTGATATGCCGAAGATTTCCAGGCACTTTGTGTGGAACACCTTCCCAACCAGCTCTAATCAAGAACCATATAAACAAGAAATTACTTGGTCAGACATGTGAGGACTGTGCTCTGACTGCTAGAATGATCAGTACTGACACCAGAATGGCAGCCATTCTCCAGCTGTTAAAACCTATAAGATATTGGACATTTTGCAGTCCTTTTACCTACAGTGCAACCCAAAGTATGGCATGGTGGAATATGAGAAGCTACATGTGGCACAAAGGACAGGACTCTCCAGAAAACAGCCTCTGCTGTCTTGCCAGAAAAGTTAACATTTATAACACCTCTGCTTCTTGGAGGCTTCTGACAACCGGCAGTACCCTCCCAGGTTTGGAATTCAGCAGGGCTTCTGCCTCTAAGGCCAGCACATTGAACCTGCACTCACCCAGGGCCATGAAAATTGACGAAGAGGATATAGAAACTTTTGATTCCCTTGAAGACCCTCGAGTTTTCCTCCAGCTAAGACCAGAATATCAGCTTCACAGCTATAACAGATCTGAGACTTGTCAACCTCTGTCAGTTTCAGAAGGTGAACTAATTTTGCACAAAGTCACCGTTTATCAAGATAATCTCCAGCCTCAAATTATTGTTGACTATTTCTGTAAGCTGAGTTCTTTGCCTGCAGAGCAACATCCTGTTTTGCTGTCCAGTACCAGCTTTGCTCTGCTCTGCCAGCTGAGTGTGAAAAACATACATCTCTTTGATGCCCCAGATCTGATCAATATTTTGAAAGCTTTTGTCAGTTTAGGAATTCCTCATTCCCATTCAATGCTAGATGTGTTTGAAACACACTTTTGCCATAAGGTATGGGAAATGAGTCTGGATCAACTTCTCTTGGTGGCTGACCTCTGGCGGTACTTGGGACACAGAGTACCTCGGTTTTTAAAGATCTTTTTTAGTTATCTTAATTTGCACTGGAAAGATCTATCCTTGTCCCAGCTGATTCACTTAATTTATATTATAGGTGAAAGTCGTCAGGCACCCCAGGATCTAATGCAAAAACTAGAATCATTGATCCTCAAGTATATAGATTTGATCAATTTAGAAGAGATTGGTACAATCTGTTTGGGGTTTTTTAAGTCGAGTAGTAGTCTCTCTGAATTTGTCATGCGGAAATTTGGAGATCTGGCTTGTGCTGACATGCAGCATCTGAGTAGTTATGCCTTAGTGAATATTCTTAAAATGTTCCGTTTCACTCATGTGGATCACGTAAATTTCATGAAGCAATTTGGACAGATTGCTCCTCAGCGAATTCCTTCCCTGGGAGTTCAGGGTGTCATGCACCTGACTCTTGCCTGCTCGGCATTACGCTTCCTGGATGAAAGGGTAATGAATGCTGTGGCTGCTTCTTTGCCTCCTAGGGTAGCATACTGTCGAAGTAAAGATGTTGCCAAGATTCTGTGGTCATTTGGAACTCTGAATTATAAGCCACCCAATGCAGAAGAGTTTTATTCTAGCCTGATGAATGAGATTCACAGAAAGATGCTTGAGTTCAATCGATACCCAGAACACCTGCTCACGTGCTTGCTGGGCCTGGCATTTTCTGAGTACTTTCCAGTAGAGCTCATAGATTTCGCTTTGAGTCCAGGGTTTGTCAGGTTAGCTCAGGAGAGAAGTAAGTTTGAGGTCACCAAGGAGCTGTATACTCTTGATGGTACAGTTGGCATTGAATGTCCAGATTACAGAGGCAATCGTCTTAGTTCTCAGCTTCAGCAAGAGGGGTCAGAAATGCTATGGAATTTAGCAAGGAAGGATATGAACTCAAAACCTGAATTCCTAGAAGCTCTCTTTTTACTTGAGACCATGTTGGGTGGGCCCCAGTATGTCAAACACCATATGATTTTGCCTCATACCCGATCTTCTGATTTAGAGGTTCAGCTTGATGTTAACATGAAGCCATTACCATTTAACAGAGAAGCCATACCAATTGAAGATGTAGCCAAGTTCAGGCTTAAGCATGTGGGAGTCAGCCTTACCGATGATTTGATGAATCAGCTACTAAAAGGGAAATCAAAAGGGCATTCCCAGGGGGAAATTGAGTCAGACAATGGGCAGCAGCCCTTGAAATTAGAGGAGACGGCTAAACCTGTGGGAAGTTCCCTTTGCAATAAGGTAGACAGATTGGGGGCCATAGAGATGGCTGACCTATCCCCCGCGACCTGCTTGCAGGCCCCACAAGTGAAGCTGGCTATTCAGTTGACAAACAGGAACCAGTATTGCTATGGTTCCAGGGATCTGCTTGGACTGCATAATATGAAGAGGCGGCAGCTGAATCAACTTGGGTACCGAGTGGTGGAGTTATCTCACTGGGAATGGCTCCCACTACTGAAACGAACTCGCTTAGAAAAACTGGCATTTCTCCATGAGAAGGTGTTCACCTCTGCTCTCTGAGGGCCTTCAGGGTCATTTCTACTCATTAATGCTGTAGACATGCACTGTACCAGGTATTGTGAAACAGTTGCAAAAGCCAGAATGTAGATTTGGTAATAAAATCATCTGTTGAGATTAAGTTGTACCCTGTCTGTGGCAGACAGAAGCTAGTGTACATTACTGTGAATTAATTATAACTTAGTCCAGTTGTGTAAGTTGCTAATTTGTACAAGTAAATAATAAACATCTTAAAATCAAAAAACTCCTTATTTTCCTTTCTGTTTACTAGCCTCATCTCATGATTGCTTTGAATTTTTAGGATAAAAGTATAGTCAGGCATTGTCTAAAGCTAATTCTTAAAAAATGGTTTTCTTATGTTTTGTTTTAAAGTAAGAATCTTCTACAGCTTATCTTGTACATCATCGTTTTTCCCCCACGCATGTTTTCTTCACACCCCCTAGAATTAAAGTCCTTTTCATTTTCCTTTAGATTTGGTTGGTTCCTGTTTTAAAGAGCCACTTCAGAATTAGCTTAATATCTTCCCCTTAGCTCCCTCTTCTGCATTTCTACTTCTCTTGCATAATTCTCCCTAACCCCTTTCCGAGGGATATTTTCTTCCTAAAATTGGACCTGGGAGAGTAGAATTATATGAGTGCCTTTTGGGCCAGTGGTTCCCAAATCTGATGACCAGGTAGAAGAATGTTTTTCATGGCAAGCAGCTCCAACAAGAAGGAAATTTATTACTCCCATAATAGGAAGTCTAGGGAGATTGAGGTTTGTATTAGAGCCACAGACATAAGAAGAATGGATATATGTGAGAAACTGAATACAAATAATTTTTATAAATGCAGTCTGTGAAAACTTTTAAAATGGACTCCTCCCACTGTTACTTAGGTTTCCCCTCAAAGGTCACTTCCCCATCCATGCTAGCTAAAACTACCCCACTGGCCTTTGATCATGCCTTGTCACCTTCAGGTGTTTTCCCCATTGCATTCAGCATTAACAAATTATTCTTTCTTTATTTGTTGATTTCCCTGTTGGAAAGTAGGCCCTTGAGTTAACTTTGTCTAGAATTTATCTCCAGTGCCTAGGACAGTGGGTCCTGGTACATAATAATGTTCAGTGAGTGATCAGGGAATTAAGAATGGTTGGTCGTTGCTGGAGAGTTGGGTGTAGAAGGAAGGGAGAGGGTGGGGCTAGAGAGAGAAAAAGAATATCTGGGTAACAAAAGCCTATGACCTTGCTAAAGAGCCTGGGTTTACAGGGGCTGGAGTGCCTCTGAAGGGTCCTAAGTCAGGGAGTATTTGGACAGATTCATGTTTTAGAAATGTTAGGGGAAAAGCAGGACAGATTGAGGGGTGGGGATGTGTGAGATAAGGAGAATATTTCACAAATGTGTGCAAGAGCTCATATGAGAAATGATGAAGGCCAAAATTATGAGAATGGAAAGTTTAAATTTCAGAGATGTTTGGGAGGGGGAAAAGACCACAACTTGCTAATTAATTGGTTTGGGGAATGAAAATGAAGATTTTAGTGCCTAGACTGATAGAGAGTCGTCGACTAAAATTGAGACAAAAGCAGGACACATGTTTGGGTAAAGAGTTAATGCCGAGACTGCCCTGGTCATGCTGAGGTGGGCCTCTGGGCAGAAGGGTTTAGGCTGGAGTCTCAACTGGGCATGAGGTCAGATGGCAAAAACCATGAGTAAAATTGCCTAGGACAGGTGGAAAGTAGGTTATTGCAGGTAGGGAGGGAAAAGATGACCAAGAGTAGAATACCAGGACTTAAAGGAAGGTCAAAGCAAAGAGATCCAGTGATAAAGACAGATAATCAGGAAAAATAGGGGCATAGAAGTAAGTCTGGTCTCTCCAAGACCACTCACTAGAGAAAAAACTTACAGTTTATTATAGTGAAAGGATGCAGATTAAAAATGGTGAAAGAAAAAGGGACATAGTATAGTATCTAGGAGAGACACGTCACAAGTTTTTAGTTGTCTTTTCCATTAGAGACATACAGACAGCCCTTAGTTAATCGCAGCAATGATGTTTGCCAACACGTACAGATATTGCCAGTCAGGGAAGCTCCGGTCTTGTGCAGGTCAGTCATGTAGACGTGAAATGAGTGCCCACACAGTTTACCTTAGTTACTCAGTCCCCAGCCCCTGGAGACATTCACCTTATTACAGCAGAAGACAAAAGACATTTTCAGCTTATTCCACCATAAGTTAACATTGTTAGTGTAAACTACCTGGTGTTTACCTTGGGTGTGGCCCAGGGTCTTAAGTGAAAGTGAAGTGCGACTCCATGGATTGTAGCCTACCAGGATCCTCCGTCCATGGGATTTTCCAGGCCAGAGTACTGGAGTGGGTTGCCATTTCCTTCTCCAGGGGATCTTCCCTACCCAGGGATCAAACCCAGATCTCCCACATTGTAGGCAGACACTTCACCGCCTGAGCCACCAGGGCCCTCAAGGCCCAAGGTCTTAGGTGCATATAAGACAGTCTTATCAAGCACTGTATTCCAAAGGCATAGAGATTATCTCTCAGGACATTTCTTTGCAAAGTGAAAGACTTGAATACTCCAAACCTACTGAGTTAACCTTTCACTGCACAGAAACCAAGGGTAAAGCGTATGTATCCTCAGTTCCTCGGAAGAGAAAATGAAGGCAAGAACTAGAAAATCTTCAGTTTAGCAAATTGGCCATCAGTGATGACCTTAACTATAGCAATTTGTTTTATTTATTTATTTTGACTGTGCTAGGTCTTTGTTGTGCTCAGGCTTTTCTCTAGTTGTGGCAGTCAGGGGCTACTCTCGAGTTGCGGTGCTCAGGCTTCTCACTGCCGTGGCTTCTCTTATTGTGCAGCACAGGCTCTGGAGCTCTCGGGCCTCAGTAGTTGTGGCCCCCAGGCTCTAGAGCACAGGCTCAATAGCTGTGATGCACGGGCTTAGTTGCTCTGCAGCACGTGGGATCTTCCCAGATTAGAGATTGAACCCTTGTCTCCTGAGCCACTAGGGAAGCCCAACTATAGCAATTTGAGTTACATTGTCATGGAAAAAGCCAGATTGCACGCCTGTTGAAGGAATGGATTACAAATATGAGGCAATACGTTGAGAACCTTGAAGGGATGGGGAAACTTGAGCAGGATTTACAATGGGACTAGAATTGCCAGATAAATTACAGTATGCCCAGTTAAATTTGAATTTCAGATAAACAACGAATAACATTTTCTAAAATGCACATAAAATTGGCCATTTTAAACAGTGTACAGTTCAGTGATATTTAGTACCTTGATAGTATTGTGTAGCCTGTCATCACTATCTAATGCCAGAGCATTTTCTTCACCCCCAAAGGAAACTCTGTACCCTTTTATCAATCGCTTCACATTTCCCCCTTTCTCAGACCCTGACAGCCACTAATCTTTGCCTCTGGATTTGCATACGTGGTGGGTATTTTGTATAAATGGAATATGCAGCTTTCTGTGTCTGACTTCTTCTACTTAGCGTAGTATTTTCAGGGTTCATTGATACTATAGCATGTTGTTGTTGTTTAGTCGTTAAGCTATGCTTGACTCTTTGCAACCCCATGGACTGTAGCCCATCAGGCTCCTCTGTCCATGGTATTTCCCAAGCAAGAATACTGGAGTGGGTTGCCATTTCCTCTACAAGGGATCTTCCTGACCCAGATATCGAACCTGTGTCTCCTGCACTGACTTGAATTCATTACCACTGAGCCACCTGGGAAGCTTATTATAGCATGTACTAGTACTTCATTCCTTTTTGTGGCTGAATAGTATTGTATTGCATGGATATACAATATCTGATTTATCTCTTCATCCGTTGATGGATTGGGTTTTCTACCCCTTTTAGCTGTTGTGAGTAGTGCTGCTGTAAATTAGTTCAGTTCCGTTCAGTTCAGTTCAGTCGCTCAGGCGTGTCCAAAGCTTCACGGCCCCATGGACTGCATCATACCAGGCTTCCCTGTCTATCACCAACTCCTGGGGCTTGCTCAAACTCGTGTCCATTGAGTCAGTGATGCCGTCCAACCATCTCCTCCTCTGTCATCCCCTTCTCCTCCTGCCTTTAATCTTTCCCAGCGTCAGGTTTCTAATGAGTCAGCTTTTCGCATCAGGTGGCCAAAGTATCGGAGCTTCAGTTTCAGCATCAGTCCTTCCAGTGAATATTCAGGACTGATTTCTTTTAGGATTGACTGGTTTGATCTCCTTCCTGTCCCAGGGATTCTCAAGAGTCTTCTCAAACACCACAGTTCAAAAGCATCAGTTGTTTGGCGCTCAGCCTTCTTTATGGTCCAACTCTCACATCTGTACATGACTACTGGAAAAACCATAGCTTTGACTATATGGACCTTTTTTGGCAAAGTAATATCTCTGCTTTTTAATATGCTGTCTAGTTTGGTCATAGCTTTTCTTCCAAGGAGCAAGTGTCTTTTAATTTCATGGCTGTAGTCACCATCTGCAGTGATTTTGGAGCCCAAGAAAATAAAGTCTCTTACTGTTTCCATTGTTTCCCCATCTATTTGCCATGAAGTGATGGGACTGTATGCCAAGGTCTTAGTTTTTCACATGTTGAGTTTTAAGCCAACTTTTTCAGTCTCCTCTTTTACTTTCATCAAGAGCCTCTTTAGCTCGTCTTCACTTTCTGCCATAAGGGCGGTGTCATCTGCATATCTGAGGTTTATTGCTATTTCTCTCAGCAGTCTTGATTTCAGCTTGTGCTTCACCCAGCCTGGCATTTTACGTGATGTACTCTGTATATAAGTGAAATAAGCAGAGTGACAATATACAGCCTTGACGTACTCCTTTCCCAATTTGGAACCAATCCATTGTTCCATGTCTGGTTCTAACTGTTGCTTCTTGACCTGCATACAGATTTCTCAAGAGGCAGGTCAAGTGGTATTCCCATCTCTTTAAGAATTTTCCACAGTTTGCTGTGATCCACACAGTCAAAGGCTTTGGCATAGTCCGTAAAGCTGAAGCAGATATTTTTCTGGAACTCTCTTGCTTTTTCTACGATCCAATGGATGTTGGCAATTTGATCTCTGGTTCCTCTGCCTTTTCTAAATCCAGCTTGAACATCCAGAAGTTCTTGGTTCACGTACAAGCCTTGCTTGGAGAAATTTTGAGCATTACTTTGCTAACATGTGAAATGAGTGCACCTGTGTGATTGTTTGAACATTCTTTGGCATTGCCTTTCTTTGGGATTGGAATGAAAACTGATCTTTTCCAGTCTTGTGGCCACGGCTGAGTTTTCCAAATTTGCTGGCATATTTGAGTGCAGAACTTTCACAGCATCATCTTTTAGAATTTGAAATAGTTCAGCTGGAATTCCATCACCTCCAACTAGCTTTGTTTATAGTGATGCCTCCTAAGGCCCACTTGACTTCACATATCAGGATGTCTGGGTCTAGGTGAGTAATCACACCATCATGGTTATCTGGGTCATTAAGATCTTTTTTATATAGTTCTGTGTATTGGGCTTCCCTGATAGATCAGTTGATAAAGAATCCACCTGCAGTGGAGGAGACTCTGGTTAGATTCCTGAGTCCGGAAGATCTGCTAGAGAAGGGACAGGCTACCCACTCCAGTATTCTTGGACTTCCCTTGTGGCTCAGCTGGTAAAGAATCTGCCTGCAATGTGGGAGACCTGGGTTCAATCCCTGGGTTGGGAAGATTCCCTGGAGAAGGAAAAGGCTATCCACTCCAGTATTCTGGCCTGGAGAATTCCACAGACTATATAGTCCACGGGGTCACAGAGAGTCGGACATGATGAGCAACTTTCACTTTCTGTGTATTCTTGCCACCTCTTAATATCTTCTGCTTCTGTTAGGTCCATACTGTTTCTGTCCTTTATTGTGCCCATTGGCTCAGCTGGTAAAGAATCTGCCTGCAATGTAGGAGACCTGGGTTCAATCCCTGGGTTGGGAAGATCCCCCGGAGAAGGGAAAGGCTATGTAGTCCAGTATTCTGGCTTAGAGAATTCCATGGACTATATAGTCCATGGGGTCACAAAGAGTCAGACACGACTGAACAGCTTTCACTTTTCACTTTGCATGAAATGTATCCTTGGTATTCTGATTTTCTTGAAGAGATCTCTAGTCTTTCCCATTCTGTTGTTTTCCTCTATTTCTTTGCATTGATCACTGAAGAAGGCTTACTTCCTTCTCCTTGCTGTTGTTTGGAACTCTGCATTCAGATGTGTATACCTTTCCTTTTCTCCTTTGCCTTTCTCTTCTCTTCTTTTCTCAGCTATTTGTAAGGCCTCCTCAGACAACCATTTTGCATTTTTGCATTTCTTTTTCTTGAGGATGGTTTTGATCAATGCCTCCTGTACAATGGCCATAGTTCTTCAGGCACTTTGTCTGTCACATATGCTGATGGACAACTCTATCAGCTGTTGTGAATATTCACATATAAATTTTTGTTTGAATACCTGTTTTCAATGTTTTTAAGTATATAGAAATGAATTGCTGAGTCATATATTAATTCTGTGTGTAACTTGTTGAGGAACCTCCAGACTTCCATGGTGGCTATACCATTTTACATTCCTAGTACCTCAGAATGTACTAGGGTTCCGGTTTCTCTGCATCTTTGCTATTTGAAAAAATAGCCATCCTAGTGGATGTGAAGTAATATCTTATTGTGGTTTTGATTTGCATTTCCCTAGGGAGTTGGTGATGGACAGGGAGGCCTGGCATGCTGCGATTCATGGGGTCGAAAAGAGTCGGACACGACTGAGCGACTGATCTGATCTGATCTGAGGGACTCATAATGTTTAGTATCTTTTCAATCATGATGTCAAATCGTCTAGCCCATGAACACAGGATGTCTTTCTGTTTACTTGGGTCTTTAATTTGTTTCAACAACACTTTATATTAATAGTTTTCAGTGTACAAGTTTTGTACTGTCTAAGTTAAATTTATTCCCAAGTATTATTTTTGATGCTATACTGAATGGAATTTTCTTATGTTCCTGTATGAATTGCTGATTGCTAGTGTATAGAAATACAACTGACTTACCCTGCATCTTTACTTAATTCTTTTATTAACTCTTTTAAGTGGGTGTGTGTATATTCTCTATGATTTTCTATATATGGGATCTTGTCATCTGTGTATTTAGTTTTACTTGTTCCTTTCTACTTTGGATACCTTTTAATTTCATTTTCTCCCTAACTGCTCTAATTAGAACTTCTAGTACAAAATTAAATTGTAGTGGTGAAAGCAGGCATCCTTGTTTTATTCCAGATCTTAGAGGGGATGCTTTCAGTCTTTCACCATAGAGTATAATATTAGACCCCTTGGATTTTTCATAAATGCCCTTTACTGTATTGAGGAAATTTTATTCATAGTTTGCTGAATGTGCAATAAATAATTTTTTAATGTAAGTATGTCCCAAGTAGTACACGGAACATTCTTATACTAAACAAATTATCAACCAAAAAAATCCATTTTTATCCAAATTTATCCAAATTTCATATTTAAGTCAACATTTAAATTTTTTATTTGCTAAATTAATAACCTTAAGAAGGACAAGGCTGGATTCTTTTGAGGTGGTTGATGGAGGCAGAAGAGACTTCAATGTTATTTGCATATTGAGGAAAGGATCCAATAGTCAGAGATAAGTTTAAGATTCAAGAGAGAGGCAAGAACAGATGGAATAAGGCCCTGGAGGGGAGGGACAGAGTTAGGGTCAGATTTGTACAAGAAGAGCTTGGCTGCCTTACCTGGGTTCCCACATAAGTTTTCTGACACTGCTATTAAGGTGCTAAGTAAATGGTATTAGAACCCTTTGCCCATCTGTGCCTTGTTTTGATCCTACAAATTTTTTAAGAGTAAAAACTGTGTCCGCTTGTGCCTAGCAGTGTACCTTGTGCACATATTAAGCTCTTGAAGATTGCTCCAAGTACATAACGTTGCAAGCTTTTTTGGACTTAGACCTGTGTTCTGGCCTTCCTGTGCCTGAGACAGCTGTCTTTTATTTTAACTAGCTATAAGAGAAATGAACACAAGTCAGATTTTTTACTTAGATGGACGAGTAACTCAATTTAGAAATTATAACAAGTAAGATTGCTCCAAGTATATAACATTTCAAGCTTCTTTTGGACTTACACCTGTGTTCTGGCCTTCCTGTGTCTGAGGCAGCTGTCTTTTATTTTAACTAGCTATAAGAGAAATGAACACAAGTCAGATTTTTTACTTAGATGGACGAGTAACTCAATTTAGAAATTATAACAAGTATTATACTTCTTTAAAGGCTGAAGTGCCCAATTTATAAAATTGCTCAGTGCATTGGTATTCCACCCACTCTTTGAGGCTAAATGCTTTTCTCTTATTTGACAGGTAGTCTTTTCTTTTTTTAAATTCTGTAACCTGTTTGAGCCTAGTCTTTAAAATATGTGTATCTGCCAGAATTACTTTCCATTACATTTTCATGAAACTCAAAAATCAGTTTGTATAACTCAGCTATGGCAACTTCTTTGTAAGCCAAAGGAAGACGGATGTACAGGTGTTCACAAAGTGTCATGGTCACCTTATTCTCTTCTAAATTATCCCTCCACACTTCCCTATTGCTAGGTTCTGAGTCTTCAGCAACAAAAAGATTTGCTTGGCTGCTTTAAGGAAACACAGACAGAAACCTTTGAGATAAGATGACCAGTTTGTCCCAGTTTGCTTGGGACTTTCCTGTTTTTAGCACTGAAAATTCCACTTTCTGAATAGACCATATGGTTGGTCACCCTCCCTCTGGATCTCTTTTCAGTACTGTTCTTGTACATTCCCTTCCTCACCCTGAGTATAGGGAGGCAGAGAAGAAATGCCTCTCACCATTTGGACATCCAGTTCTGTATCAGCTATTAGCTGCGAGAAATACTCTGAGCATGTATCTGTAGCCTTATTCTTACTTATATCATCCTGTGACCCCAGGAACCCAGCCCCATTATTTTATCAACTTAAAACTCTAAACATACAAAAGGAAAACTTTTCTGCTTAGTCATAGTTATTACTTAAGTGACAGGTACACCAAGAATAAGCATGTTGGTTTGTTTCAAGTTTGTTTCTTACAGTGTGGGTTGTTGTTCAGTCGCTCAGTCGTGTCCAACTCTTCGCAACCTCATGGACTGCAGCACACCAGACTTCCCTGTTCTTCACCATCTCCTGGAGTTTACTCAAACTCATGTCCATTGAGTTGGTGATGCCATTCAACCATCCCATCCTCTGTCGTCCCCTTCTCTTCCTGCCTTTAATCTTTCCCAGCATCAGGGTCTTTTCTAATGAGTCAGCTTTTTGCATCAGGTGGCCCAAGTATTGGAGCTTCACTTTTAGCATCAGTCCTTTCAGTGAATATTCAGGACTGATTTCCTTTAGGATTGACTGGTTTGATCTCCTTTCTGTCCAAGGGATTCTCAAGAGTCTCCTCCAACACCACATTTCAAAAGCATCAGTTGTTTGGCGCTCAACTTTCTTTATGGTCCAACTCTCACATCTATACATGACTACTGGAAAAACCATAGCTTTGACTATATGGACCTTTTTGGCAAAGTAATACCTCTGCTTTTTAATATGCTGTCTAGGTTAGTCATAGCTTTTCTTCCAAGGAGCAAGCGTCTTTTAATTTCATGGCTGTAATCACCATCTGCAGTGATTTTGGAGCCCAAGAAAATAAAGTCTCTTACTGTTTTCCTTGCTTCCCCATCTATTTGCCATGAAGTGATGGGACTGTATGCCAAGGTCTTAGTTTTTCACATGTTGAATTTTAAGCCAACTTTTTCACTCTTCTCTTTCACCTTCATCAAGAGCCTCTTTAGTTCCTGTTCACTTTCTGCCATTAGGGTGGTATCATCTTCGTATCTGAGGTTATTGCTATTTCTCCCAGCAATCTTGATTTCAGCTTGTGCTTCACCCAGCCTGGCATTTTACATGATGTACTCTGCATATAAGTTAAATAAGCCGAGTGACAATAGCGTGGATAGTGGAATTAAACTGGAATCTTCAGTTAAAGGGCTTATATCTGGGTGAGGAACTTTAAGACTTCTGTGGTAATAGTGTGTTTGGATTTATAAAATAAAAAGACAGTACACAGAATCCTTGTGATGAAATGATCCCGTATCTTGACTTTGGTACACAAAAAGTGATTACATAGATCTGTGCAAAGAATAAACTTGCATAGAACTTAATCTACAGACAAACACAAATGAGTCCTTGTCAAACTGGTGAAATCTGAGTAAAATTAGTGGATTGTATCATTGTTCATTCTTGGTAGTAATGTTGTACTATAACTATGTAAGATGTTACCATTGAGGAAACTGGTTAAAGTTATGAGAGATCTCTTTGTATTATTTCTTAACCATGCACATGGATTTATAATGACGTTAAAAAGTTTAATTAAAATTTTAAAAAAGAATATTTCTTAGAAGGTAGCTTTGAAATCCTTGTGAGGTATTTATTCAGTAATATCTTATACATAGTTCATTTTTCTCCTTCATGCTCTTAAAGAATCCTTTCTTTTTAGAAAAAACAAAATGTCAAGGGAAAAACTGAGACAGCTAGTTTATTTCTGAGTTTGTCCTTTGATATTCTTTGATATCTTCAGAAAGCCATTTGCGAAGATAGGCCCTCATGTAGTACAAAAAGGATAGTGCAAACACATCAACCAGAGGAAAGGGAAATCCTGTGAAGGGTCAATTGCCTCTAAGTGGTTCGAAATTGCTAGTGTCATCTAGGAGGTTAATGGATGACTTTTCATTTAGTGTCATTTCTCTCCCTAGTTATAAGGTTTCTATGACTTTCATCTGAACAGTAGCTTTCAAATCCTTTTACTACACCACTTAGTAAGAAATACGTTTTTCATCAAAACCCAGAATAGATATAATTTCATATGTACATATATCTGAAACTAAAGTTTCACGAAACACTGATCACCCTCATATATGATATATTCTGACTTCTTTCTTTTTACTTAATTTTTTAAAATGCTGATTATAGCTCAGTAATTTGAGTTCTTGATTCTCGATCTACAGTTTGGAAAAATATTGCCTCATCCCTCCATGTAAAGTAGTCTAAAGCCCATTAGCATGACATTCTGGGCCCTTCCCAGCCCTTCCTCCCCCAGCTAAGTGGCATATTCAGCATTTCCTGGCTGGCCTCACACTGTCCCGTTCCTGTGCCTTGACTTTTACTGTCCTTCTCCTAGTGCCCTTCCCATTTTGTTCCTATTCTTGTCTCTTGGCTTCTATGGTCGAGCATATATTGCATTTTTAATATTTATCACTAGTAGATGGTGTCTGTTCTTCAAAGTTGCCCATGAGTTTAGCCACGTGCCTTAGTTGTCTCTAGTTCAGACGTTACTCCTGTGAGTTCTTCCCTGACTGTTGGCAGGTGTTTTCAGTCTTTTTCATCAAAAACCACAGGATGTTTTATATTGAACATAGTATATATTACAGTTATTTGTATAAAACTGAAACAAGTCTCATGACATAATGCACTATGTGCACTTTTGTATTACCTGCTCTTTTAGTTCATATTTCTTTTCTTCAGCCTATAACTTGATTTTAAAACAAATTGATAAACATTGATTAGACCATCCTTCCGTACTTTGAATGTCATCTGTGAAAAACCTTTGTATTACCAGCTGTTACAAACCTTTGTATTCCATAATCACTGTTCGGAGGAATTTTGTAATGCTTCAAGACTTGAGAACAGGACCCTTTTATCTTTTTTCCCCTCACAAAAAGACTTACAGAGAATATTGCAGATTTTTTTTTCATAGTTAAAAAAATTTGAATATAAGTAATAGGTCAGTGGAGAAATAAACTCTGTTTTTAGTCGTACAATTGAATACTATGAAGAAGTTAAAATGAACAGACTAGATATACACATTTTAACATGGAAAAACTTAAAATAATAACGTTTAATAGAAAAGCAAGTTGCAAGGTAATACACTGTAAATTATCAGTAATGTACATTCAGTTCAGTTCAGTTGCTAAGTCATGTCCAGCTCTTTGCAACCTCATGGACTGCAACATGCCAGGCTTCCCTGTCCTTCACCATCTCCAGGAGTTTACTCAAACTCATGCCATTGAGTCGGTGATGCCTAACCATCTGATCCTCTGTCACCCTCTTCTTCTCCTGCCTGCAGTCTTTCCCAGCACCAGGGTCTTCTCTTCAGGTGGCCAAAGTATCGGAGTTTCATCTTCAGCAGCAGTCCTTCCAATGATTATTCAGGGTTGATTTCCTTTAAGGTTGACTGGTTTGATCTCCTTGCTGTCAAGGGGATTCTCAAAGAGTCTACCAGCACCAGAGTTTGAAAGCATCAGTTCTTCAGCACTCAGCCTTCTTATGCTCCAACTCTCACACCCGTACATGACTACTGGAAAACCATAGCTTTGACTGTATGAACCTTTGTTGGCAAAATGATATCTCTGCTTTTTAATATGACGTCTAGATTTGTTATAGCTTATCTTCCAAGGAACATAATTTCATGGCTGCAGCCACCATCCAGTGATTTTGGATCCCAAGAAAATGAAGTCTGTCTCCGTTTCCATTTTATCCCTGTCTATTTGCCATGAAGTGATGGGACTGGATGCCATGATCTTAGTTTTTTGAAAGTTGAGTTTTTTATTTTTAAATTATTTATTTAGTGTCTGTGCCATGCAGCATGTGGGATCTTAGTTCTCTGACCAGAATCGAACCCGTGCCCCTGGCATTGAAGCACAGAGTCTTAACCATTGGACACCAGGGAAGTCCCAAATGTTGAGTTTTAAGCCAGCATTTTCACTCTCCTCTTTCATCCTCATGAGAAGACTCTTTTTCTCTTCACTTTATGCCATTGGGCTTCCCTGGTAGCTCAGCTGGTAAACAATCTGCCTGCAATGCAGGAGACCCCGGTTCAATTACTGGGTTGGGAAGATCCTCTGGAGAAAATACAGGCCCAGTATTCTTGGGCTTCTCTGGCAGCTCAATTGATAAAAAAAAATCCCCCTACAATACGGGAGACTTGGGTTCAATCCCTGGGTTGGGAAGATCCCCTGGAGAAGCTACCCACTCCAGCCTTTGCCCTGCTTCATTCTGTACTTCAAAGCCAAACTTGCCGGTTATCCCAGGTATCTTTCAACTTCCTGTTTTTGCATTTCAGTTCCCTATGATGATGCTGGAGAAGGAAATGACAACCCACTCTAGTATTCTTGCCTGGAGAATTCCATGGACAGAGGACCCTGGCAGGCTGCAGTCCATAGGATTGCAAAGACTTAGACACGACTGAGCAATTTTCACTCACTTCACTCCCTATGATGAAAAGGATCTTTTCTTGGTGTTAGTTCTAAAGATGTTAGTTCTAACATCTTTTTTTGGTGTTAGTTCTAAGAGGTCTTGTAGATCTTCGTAGATCTGTTTGACTTCAGCTTCTTCAGCCTTAGTGATTGGGGCATAGACTTGGATTACTTTGATGTTGAATAGTTTGCCCTGGAAGTGAACTGATATCATTCTGTCAGGTTTTTTTTTCTTTAGATTGCACCCAGGTACTGCATTTTGGACTCTTCTGTTAACTGTGAGGGCTGTTCCATTCTTCCTAAGGGATTCTTGCCCACAGTAGTAGATATAATGGTCATCTGAATTAAATCCTCCCATTCCTGTCCATTTTACTTCACTGATTCCTAAAATGTCAGTGTTCACTCTTGCATCTCCTGTTTGGCCACATCCAATTTACGTTGATTCATGGACCTAACATTCCAGGTTCCTATGTAATATTGTTCTTTGCAGCATTGGACTTGACTTTCACCACCAGGCACATCCCCAACTGGGCATTGTTTCCGCTTTGGCTCAGCCTCTTCATTCTTTCTGCAGCTCTTTCACCACTCTTCCCCAGTAGCATATTGGACATCTGCCAAGCCAAGGTTGGGGGGTGGGTCTCATCTTCCAGTCTTTATATCTTTTTGCCTTTCATACTATTCTGGGGGTTCTCAAGGTAAGAATCAGTTTAGTTCAGTTGCTCAGTCGTGTCTGACTCTTTGTGACCCCATGGACGGCAGCACGCCAGGCTTCCCTGTCCATCACCAACTCCCGGAGCTTACTCCAACTCATGTCCATACAGTTGGTGATGCCATTCAACCATCCCATCCTCTGTCATCCCCTTCTCCTCCCGCCTTCAATCTTTCCCAGCATCAGGGTCTTTTCCAGTGAGTTAGTTCTTCACATGAAGTGGCCAAAGTATTGGAGTTTCAGCTTCAGCATCACTCCTGCCAATGAATATTCAGCACTGATTTCCTTTAGGATTGACTGGTTGGATCTCCTTGCAGTCCAAGGGACTCTTAGAAGGGATTCAAGGGAGTCTTCTCCAACACCACAGTTCAAAAGCATCAGTTTTTCAGCGTTCAACTTTCTTTATAGTCCAACTCTCATATCCATATATGACTGCTGGAAAAACCATAGCTTTGACTATATGGACCTTTGTTGGCAAAGTAATGTCTCTGCTTTTTAATATGCTGTCTAGGTTGGTCATAACTTTTCTTCCAAGGAGCAAGCGTCTTTTAATTTCATGGCTGCAGTCACCATCTGCAGTGATTTTGGAGCTCCCCCCAAAATAAAACCTCTCAGTGTTTCCAGTGTTTCCCCATCTATTTGCCATGAAGTGATGCGACCAGATGCCATGATCTTAGTTTTCTGAATGTTGTTTTAAGCCAGCTTTTTCACTCTGCTCTTTCACTTTCATCAAGAGGGTCTTTAGTTTTTCTTCGCTTTCTGCCATAACAGTGGTGTCATCTGCATATTTGAGGTTACTAATATTTCTCCCGGCAATCTTGACTCCAGCTTGTGCTTCATCCAGCCCATCATTTCTCATGATGTACTCTGCATATAAGTTAAATAAGCAGGGTGACAGTATACAGCCTTGATGTACTCCTTTCCCGATTTGGAACCAGTCTGTTGTTCCATATTCAGTTCTAACTGTTGCTTTTTAACCTGCATGTTGATTTCTCAGGAGGCAGGTCAGGTGGTTTGGTATTCCCATCTCTTTAAGAATTTTCCACAGTTTGTTGTGGAAAACTAACTGTGTGTAGAAAAGGCAGAGGAACTAGAGGTTAAATTGCCAGTATCTTTTGGGTCATCGGAAAAGCAAGAGAGTTCCGAAAAAACATCTACTTCTGCTTTATTGACTACGCCAAAGCCTTTGCCTCTGTGGATCACAAGGCAAGAACACTGAAGTGGTTTGCCATTCCCCTTCTCTAGCGGACCGTGTTTTGTCAGGTACACTAATGAGACACAAACATGGCAAAATGTTAGATTTGCTAAATCTAGGGGGTGGATATAAGAGTGTCTACTACATTATTTCTTTATCCTTTTATCTAAAATATTTTGTAATGAAAATCTTTGTAATAAAAATTGGTATGTCATCTGCTTATAAATCTTTATTATCTTGCTATCTTATAATACTATATTGTCTGGCTCCAAACTGCTTGCCTGAACTGTAGGTCACTTTAGCCATGATCTGTGTTGCCCGATTTATACTTAGATCTGGTCTCTCTTAGAAGCCAAATTTGGATAAGGAACTTGTAGTTTGTAAGTATTGTATATCCTGGACAGTGTTTGCAGTGAGTTCAGGTAGTATAGCTATTTCCTAGGCAGAGCTGAAGAGACAGTCTTCCTGAATGAGACCATTTGCATTTTCATGTGGTAAGTCATTGTTTTTTTCTGTATTAAGTATTAAGGCAGGAAATACTTGTCTTAAAAAATCAGGAGTGTTGGAACCAGAGAGAGGAAAGATCATACAAAGATGTCAGTGGCAACCAGAGTCCTGTAGAAGCCTGAGGTGTTTGGGCATCACTGTTTCCCCCAAAAATATTATAATTTGTAAGTTTTTTTTCTTTTAAAGGATCTGCCACTCTGTTTCAATTTGATCTCCAGTCCTAATTTGTTTTCAATCACTTTTTCCTCAGTCATTATTTGGTTTTTTTTTTTGGTCTTAGCTGCTGCACACAACTTTCTTTAGTTGCTGCAACAGGGGCCACTTTCTGGTTGTGGTATGAGGGCTTCTCATTGTGGTGGCTTCTTGTGTTGTGGCTTACAGGCTCTAGAGTGCTCAGTAGTTGCCCTAAGTCATGAGGGATCTTCCTGGACCAGAGATTGAACCCGTGTGCCCTGCATTGGCAGGCTGATTCTTAAGCACTGGACCACCAGGGAAGTCCCCCAATCATTCTTTATTATTATTATTACCACTTTTATTATTGTTATTGGACTATTTTTTAAGAGCAAGTTGAGGCTTACAGAAAAATTGATCAAATAATTTTTGATGGGAAATGGGAATCAGAGAATTCCCATGTACATCCTCTCCCTTCTGTATAGTTTCCCTATTATTAACATCTTGCACAAGTGTGGTTTATGTATTATAATTGATAAACCAATATTGATGTATTATTATTAACTGAAGTCCATAGTTTACATTAAGGTTTACTCTTTGTGCAATTCTGTGGATTTTGACAAATGTGTAATGCCATTTATTACAGTATCATACAGAATAGTTTTACCACTTAACCATTTCACTTTTATCTCTACTCCAGTGCTTAGCGTAGGGCATGTAAATATTACATGCATGTGCAATGATTATTTCATCTAAAATTAATATAACCAATCAAATTTAGTAGAGTTTAAAAAACATTTAAAGAACAATTTTCTACCACCAAATAGAGCCTATATTAGGAATAAAAAGATGGCTTAAAATTGTAAAATGTGTTATATCTCATTAATCTGTCAAATAAGAAAAATAAAACTCAATATATAGAGACAATCAGAATTCAAAGCATATAATGTACGTGTTAAGTCACGTCAGTCATGTCCGACTGTTTGTGACCCTGTGGACTATAGCTTGCCAGGCTCCTCTGTCCATGGGATTCTCCAGGCAAGAATACTGGAGTGCATAGCCATACCCTTCTCCAGGGGATCTTCCCCACCTAGGGACTGAACTTGTGTCTCTTATGTCTCCTGCATTGGCAGGTGGGTTCCTTACCACTAGTGCCACCTGGGAAGCCCCAAAGCATATAATATTTCAGTCTAACAATCAGCATCATGTTCAAGGATGAAAAACTAGAGGCATTTTCTAATGGGAACAGAAGCTTGACAACTCTAATATTATTTCATGTAATTCTGGCAGTTCTAGCTAATATAGGAAGATGAGAGAAATAAGAGTTACCGTTTTAAGAAAGAGGCTCTCATTGAGATTATAGAACCCCCCCAAAATTCCTAAAAATGTGTTAAAATCAGTGAGTTCAGTAACATAGGTAAATACATAATAAGGATACAAAAATGAAAAGCTTTCCTAATATAGCAATAACTGGTTAGAAAAATTAACAGTATAAAAGGTAAAAATCTGGAGAAGGAAATGGCAACCCACTGCAGTATTCTTGCCTGGAAAATTCCATGGACAGAGGATGGCAGTAGTCCATGGGGTCGCAAAAGAGTTGAACACGACTTAGCCACTAAACAACAACTATCCATCCATATTCCTACCTGTTAGAGGTAATTCATGTACTCTTTTGGAGTGATGCTAAATAACTTGTTTGTTAACATATGAATTCAAAGCACTAACTGGTTTGCTCTTGGAACATCTGAAGCTTCCAGTTTGAGGAATTCTCAGGTTTCTCTAGGAAGAGGCATGATCCATGAATTGGGAATGACAACAGCCAAGTCAAGAGGTCCCCCGAGGGGCAAGGTCAGAGAGGTCAGAACCACAAGAGGGTGGTCCTTGAGCAGGGTGGAGACAGAACCAACGGGTAGACACCACCCCTTCCCCAGCTGTGGCCACTGCAGGAAAGTTCCTGAGAGTCACAGGTCCACTAACCTCCTCGCCATCCAAGTGACTGCTCTTCTACTGCTTTCTGTGAGATCAGTCTTAAAGAAACAGAGTCTCTGTTTCACAAACGATGGAACTCTGTAAATATAAAAAATAAATAAAAGGTAAAATCTGCTTAATTTTTATCTTAGTAGTGTAGTAGTAAAAAGTTGCAAACAACTGAAATGTCCGCCTAAAAGAGGGTGGTTTATTATTTATACCCCATCCTTTTCCAAAATGATTTTAAGGTAGCTTTCACAACATACCTTATTATATAAAAATAAGTGACGAATTCAAGCAGAGAGAAATCTGAGGGTTGGGCCACAGATTTCATTCTGAGCTTTCTAGTGCCAAAGTAAAGATCATAATCAATTATATGATTCATATTCATACTTATAATACTGAGTTGATTGGAAGAAGCAACTGTTCTAATACTAAGACCAAAAAGAGATTTTTCTCATGAGTCCTAGAGGATACCATGCAGAATAGAGAATGATCATTTTGACAACTGTAGAGAGCTGTTTCATATAAAATTCCTTGTTAATAACCACACAGAACCAATGAAATATTTGGTAAAGAGTATATGAGCTTCCCAGGTGGCGTAGTGGTAAAGAATCTGCCTGCCAATGCAGGAAACACAGGAGACACAGGTTCAATCCTTGGGTATGGAAGATCCCTTGGAGGAGAAAGTGGCAACTCACTCAAGTATTCTTGCCTGGGAAAGTCCATGGACCGAGGTGCCTGGTAGGCTACAGTCCATGGGGTTGCAAAGAGTCGAACATGACTGAGCACACACACATAGATATGCAGTGGGGCGAGGAATGCAGTGATGGTTATGGCTAGGATGAACATAGGGATGGTTCAGTACACTGCTCTGAGGAGCAGCTCAATGGAGTAATACATTTTAGAGACTAAAATTATGGCTCTCAGTTGATGTGTGGTGCCACCGTGGTGTCCTGTGAATCTTCACAGATCCACCACTGAGTTTTTCTAAATGTGTTACATTTATTTTTGCTACAGATGAGGATCCACATTGCTAAGAAGTCTGTCAGATGGTGGTGTAGGATATGAATGCAGCAGCCATCAGGGAAGCCAGGCAGGAGGCAAGAGGTACTACTTAGGCCAGCACTAAAAAGAATTCATTGTGGATGGACTGAACAGTCTCTATAAATATTCTCTCAAATTAGATTTTGGTAAGTGTTATGGAGAGCAGATAGGCTGTGTCTGGTCAGATACAGGTCCATATGCTTTAATAGTTGACTTAGAAATTAACCTCTCCCAGGTGGAGCTAGTGGTAAAGAACCCACCTGCCAGTGCAGGAGACACAAGAGACTCAGGTTCCATACCTGGGTCAGGAAGATCCCCTGGAGAAGGGCACCGTCCATAGGGTCACAGAGTTGGAAACAACTGAAGCTACTTAGCATGCATGCATGAAAGTTGTGAAGCCTCATGAGGTGAGATGCTTCAACAGATGTTGCAAAGAGTAGTCAAGGTTTCTAAATTCCTGCATTGTAGAGCATAGCCACAGGGTTTTCCTGATGGCTCAGTGATAAAGAATCCGCCTGCCAATGCAGGAGATGTGAACCTATCCCTGAGTTGGAAAGATCTGGAGATTAAAATGGCAACCCTCTCCAGTATTCTTGCCTGGGAAATCCCATGGACAGAGAAGCCTGGTAAACTACAGTCCCTGGGGTCACAAAAGAGTCAGACATGACTTAGCAACTAAACAACAACAAAAGAGCATAGCCACATTAATTGTAAGTTTGGAAGAATTGATTTTTTTTTTTTAGGTTTTGATACCAAACCTAGATGTAAGTAACAGGAGGGAAAAAGGTTGTAAGTTATCTGTAGAACATCTGGCTTTAAGCCATATAGCTTCCTGGTTAATCCTTCAAGGTAAATTGTGTCCAAGTAGACAATAACCAGAGTGGTTTAGAAAGATTTAGAATCTGAGTCCTACCTTCATCTTTCTTTGAGTCTCAGTTTATTCATCTGCAAAATAAGGATATTAGTACCCATTTTAGAGCTAATCAGTTGGTAAGATTTAAATTGAATAAAACCCCCTGTGGCCTCTCCTGGCCACCATCACCCCAATACCAAAACCAGACAAGGATACCACAAAAGGAAGAAATTACAGGCCAGTATCACTGATGAACATATATGCAGAAATCCTCAACAAAATACTAGCCATCTGTATCCAATAATACATTAAAAAGATCATATACCATGATCAAGTGGGATTCATCCCACAGATGCAAGGATGTTTCAGCATCAAAAAATCAGTGTGATACGCCATATCAACAAATTGAAGAATAAAAGCCATATGATCATCTCAATAGATGCAGGAAAAGGTTTTGACAAAATTCAGTGCCCATGTATGATAAAACCTCTCCAGAAAGTGGGTATAGAGGGTACATACCTCAACATAATAAAGGCCATATGTGACAAACCTACAGCTAGTTTCATAATCGGTGATGAAAAGCTGAAAGCATTCCCTCTAAGATCAGGAACAAGACAAGAATGTCCACTCTCAGCACTTTTATTCAACATAGTTTTGGAAGTCCTAGCTATAGCAATCAGAGAAGAAAAAGAAGTAAAGGGAATCCAAATTGGAAAAGAAGTTAAACTGTCACTGTTTGCAAATGACATGATACTATACTTGGAAGGTCCTAAAAATGCTACCAGAAAACTACTAGAACTCATCAATGAATTTGGTAAAGTTTACGGTTACAAAATTAATACACAGAAATCAGTTGCATTTCTATACACTAACCATGAAAGATCAGAAAGAGAAATTCAAGAAGTTCCATTTACCATTGCATCAAAAAGAAAAATACTTAGGAATAAACCTATCTAAGGAGACAAAAGACCTATACTCTGAAAACTATAAGATGCTGATGAAAGAAATCGAAGAGGACATAAACAGATGGAAAGATAAACCATGTTCATGGATTGGAAGAATGAGTATTGTCTAAATGACTATAGTACCCAAGGCAGTTTACAGATTCAGTGCAATCCCTATCAAATGACCAATGGCATTTTTCATAGAGAACAAAAAAAATCTAAGAATTTGTATGGAGACACAAAAGACCCCAAACAGCCAAAGCAAGTCTTGAAAAATAGAGCTGGAGGAATCAGGCTCTTTGACTTCAGGCTACACTACAAAGTTACAGTCATCAAAACAGTATGGTACTGGCACAAAAATAGAAATATAGATCAATGGAACAGGATAGAAAACCCATAAATAAGCCTGTGCACCTATGGTCAATTGCAATCTCTGACAAAGTAGGCAAGACTATACAATGTTGGAAAGACAGTCTCTTCAACAAATGGTGCTGGGTAAACTGGACAGCCCCATATAAAAAAATGAAGTTAGATCAGTCCCTAACTCCATGCACAAAAATAAGTTCAAAATGGATTAAGAACATAAATGTGAGATTGGACAGTTTAATCCTAGAGGAAAACATAAGGCAGACCACTCTCTGACATAAATCACAGCAACATCATTTTTGATCCATCTCCCCGAATAATGGAAATAAAAGCAAAAATAAACATACAGGACCTACTTAAGCTCAAAAGTTTTTGCACAGCAAAGGAAATAAAATGTGTAGACAACCCACAGATTGGGAGAAAATATTTGCAAATGATGTTCCCAATAAGGGATTAGTCTCTAAAATTTATGAACAGCTTATGATGCTTAACAGCATCAAAACAAAATAACCCACTTAAAAAATGGGCAGAAGACATGAATAGATTTTCTCCAAAGAGGACATAGAGATGGCCAATAGACACATGAACAGATGTTCCACATCGCTAGTTATTAGAGAAATGCAAATTAAAACTACAATGAAACTCCTCACTCCAGTCAGAATGGTATCATCAAAAAGTCCACAAGCAACAAATGCTGGAGAGGGTGTGGTGAGAAGGGGACCCTACTGCACTGTTGGTGGGAATATAAATTGGTGCAGCCACTTGGAAGTTCCTTAAAAAACTAAAAATGGAGCTATCACATGACCCTGCAATCCCACTCCTGGGCATATATCCAGAGAAAAACATGGCCCATTCATTGCAGCACTCTTTACAATAGCTAAGACATGGAAGCAACCTAAATGTCCATCAACAGAGGAATGGATAAAGAAGATGTGGTACATATATACAATGGAATATTACTCAGCCATTAAAAAGAATGAAATAAGGCCATTTGTAGCAACATGGATGGACCTAGAGAGTGTCATACTGAGTGAAGTAATCAGACAGAGAAGGAGAAATATCATATGATACCCCTTGTGTGTGGAATCTAAAAAGAAATGATACAAATGAACTTACTTACAAAACACACTCACAGACTTAGAAAACGAACTTATGGTTGCTGTGGGGGAAGGGATAGCTAGGGACTTTGGGATGGTCATGTACACACTGTTGTATTTAAAATGGATAACCAACAAAGACCTATTGTATAGCATATGGAGCTTTGCTCAATGTTATGTGGCAGCCTGCAGGGGAGAGGGTTTTGGAGGAGAATGGATAGATGCCTATATATGGCTTTTTACCTGAAACTACCACACCGTTGTTAATCAGCTGTACCCCAATATAAAATACTTTTGGTGTTAAAAAATACTTAAACAAACAAACCCTAGTGGCCTCTTCTAAGTCATTTTGTGTATGTGCTTCCCTAGCCAGAGTTGTGTTTTTGCTACTAGAGGGTCTTGGTCTAATGACTCATGAAAAGAGTGAGCCTTGTGTTTGCTGAGATACAGTTCAGATAACTCTTTTAAATTACTGCACTGATTGGAAGGGCCATCAGATTCTCTACTTTCAGGTATCTGAAGTGAAATTTTTTTAAGTTATGAGATAGCAAAAGTTTGAAAGCCCTTGTCCTTTTCACCCTGGTCATCTCTAAAGTCCAGTCACAAGAACAGGTTTCTGGTGATAGCCAAGCCACAGGTTAAAGGCAAAGGGCAGTTGTCCTGAGGGTAGTCAAATCTGAGCAACTCCATCTCATGTTGCCATTTACTACATTGGGTATTCAGATAAGTTTTGAAGACTTTTCCATTTATCTTCACATTCACAGGAAAGTTCCTCATCATAACTCCAAGAAGACCCCTACCCAGCTTCTTCTGATTCTGACATTTACATTTCAGATAAATAAATATCATGATAGGAAAAATAAAGTTGAAAGACCACAGTGTGAAATGTCTAAGAAGGTAACAAGAGATAGGAGGAATGTATATCTTAGTGGAATCAGTGCCTTCCACTAAGGAATCAAATCAGTACCTCAATGGGTTAACATTGTTACCTCTGCCAGAGTTTGTTTTTTTCTCTGAACACACACAGAATTCACTCAGTTGTGTCCAACTCTTTGCAACCCCATGGACTGTAGCCCACCAGGCTCCTCAGTCCATGGGATTTTCCAGGCATGAATACTGGAGTGGGTTGCTCTTTCCTTCTCCATTTTTCTCTGAAAGGCAGAGGAAGGACCTAACATGTGAACTGTGGGTATAGAGATGATTGCATTTGTCTTACTAATAGGAAACTCTTCTCAGTATTTTGGTATTATAACACAGTTTCTATCTCTATTTTTTCTTACCAAAGCCATCTTCTATCAGGGCAAAGAAGGGAGGAGACAAGTGCTTGTGGCAGTGAAAAGAAAACCCTCACAAATGCTGGAGCTGGCTAACTTCACCAATTTACCTAGGACCAGCTTAGTTTTGCACTTGCAAATTGGTCCTTTCACCATCTGTTGATACATATTATCTGTTTTCCTTTGGCAAATCTTAGGCTTGCTTTCTTAGGAGAAATGTTTTGTTTCCTTGGTCTGGACTATATAATCATTTATAATTGTATATAATCACGCTTCAGTCGTATTCGACTGTCCAACCCTATGGACTGCAGCCTGCCAGGCTTCTCCGTCCATGGGATTCTCCAGCCAAGAATACTGGAGAGGATTGCCATGCCCTCCAAGGGGATTTTCCTGACCACGAGATCGAACCCAGGTCTCTTACATCTAACTTGCATTGGTAGATGGGTTCTTTACCACTAATGTCACCTGGGAAGCCCTATATAATCATTTTAATACTCTATATTAAACTAAACTGAGTGGCTTAATTTTTCATTTAAAACAAAACAAAAAGTTAACAAGAAGCCCCTGCCCTATTTGGGTGGGAGGATTTAAGGAAATGCTGCTCGAAATGAATTCTAGTTTCCTGACTAAAAGGAGGTACATACAAGGGCCCTGAGAATATTTGGAGATGTAATTCCTTAGATACTGATTTTTGAGTTGTTATGGAGAACAAAGAGATGGGAATACCAGACCACCTGACCTGCCTCTTGAGAAACCTATATGCAGGTCAGGAAGCAACAGTTAGAACTGGACATGGCACAACAGACTGGTTCCAAATAGGAAAAGGAGTATGTCAAGGCTGTATATTGTCACCCTGCTTATTTAACTTCTATGCAGAGTACATCATGAGAAACGCTGGGCTGGAAGAAGCACAAGCTGGAATCAAGATTGCTGGGAGAAATATCAATAACCTCAGATATGCAGATGACACCACTCTTATGGCAGAAAGTGAAGAGGAACTAAAAAGTCTCTTGATGAAAGAAAAGTGGAGAGTGAAAAAGTTGGCTTAAAGCTCAACATTCAGAATACGAAGATCATGGCATCCGGTCCCATCACTTCATGGGAAATAGATGGGGAAACAGTGGAAACAGTGTCAGACTTTTGTTTTTCTGGGCTCCAAAATCACTGCAGATGGTGACTGCAGCCATGAAATTAAAAGACGCTTACTCCTTGGAAGAAAAGTTATGACCAACCTAGATAGCATATTCAAAAGCAGAGACATTACTTTGCCAACAAAGGTCCGTCTAGTCAAGGCTATGGTTTTTCCAGTGGTCATGTATGGATGTGAGAGTTGGACTGTGAAAAAAGCTGAGCGCAGAAGAATTGATGCTTTTGAACTATGGTGTTGGAGAAGACTCCTGAGAGTCCCTTGGACTGCAAGGAGATCCAACCAGTCCATCCTAAAGGAGATCAGCCCTGGGATTTCTTTGGAAGGAATGGTGCTAAAACTGAAGCTCCAGTACTTTGGCCACCTCATGCGAAGAGTTGACTCATTGGAAAGGACTCTGATGCTGGGAGGCATTGGGGGCAGGAGGAGAAGGGGACGACAGAGAATGAGATGGCTGGATGGCATCACTGAGTCGATGGACGTGAGTCTCAGTGAACTCCGGGAGTTGGTGATGGACAGGGAGGCCTGGCGTGCTGCGATTCATGCGGTCGCAAAGAGTCGGACATGACTGAGCGACTGAACAGAACTGACTGTTAGAGGACTGTTAAGAAGGACGTTAAGAGCCTGGAAGCATTAAAACAATCTTCCAAAAAAGGAGTTCTGTCAACTGTCCATATTGATTCCAGAACAGATTCTAGAAGGCTGGCAAAGAGACGGCATGTATGCCTCCAAAAATGAGAACAAGGAGTTTTCAGCACAGGTTCTGAACAAAGACTGGGAGACTTTAGGCCAAGGATTTTCTACTCCATCAGATTCATCTCTCTCTTTTAATAATACATATTTTGTAATGTACTGTCCTGAATTTAAAGTCAAAGATAATATAACCTTACTATGTAGTTGTAAAACAAACACATATGTGTGCACACAAAAGACTTAATAGTAATTTAAAGTAGACATTTTAAAGTGTGAAAATTTATTCTCATGTGTGAATGTTTGGATATGACCATACTGGAAGGCATAAAGGAGTAATCAGGGGAATTCCCTTGTGGCTCAGTGGTTAGGACTTGGCTGTTTCACTGCCAGGGCACAGGTTCTGTCCCTGGTTGGGGAACTGATATCCCGCAAACCTCGTGGCATGGCCAAAAAAAAGTAATCAAAAGCTTTTACCAACATATAGAATCATCTAGAATGCAGACTGCTACAAATGTGGACTGTCAGATATATTAGCATTTCTCTCAGTGATGTGGTTTTCAGAAGTGAACTCCTCTTGGTAAAAACCTGAAGTAAATGAAGTGTGATCTTCCTATAATTTACATGGAAGTTCCCTTCTTAGAAAATTCTTTCATGTATTAAAACCATGTTAAAAAATATTTCGTGTTCATATGTAGAACAGACATAGGGGCTAGGCTGAGATAACAAACCTTCAAAAGTCTCATGGCACAGCTTCCCTGTGCAGAAGCTGCTCACTAAAATGTTGCAGAATGCCCGACGTGCCTGGCCTCTGCAAGTAGCACCTACTGAGCACGGCAACACAAAGACCACAGAGTGTGGCCCTGTCCCTACTGGGGGTTTCTCGTGGCCTTGTGTGTTAGATGGAAAAGCGTGGAATGGCTGGCCTTTCCAAGGAGTTCAGATCCGTCGGAGAGGCTTGCCACTGGGAGAGATGTTTCTAATGGCTTCCCTGCTTCTCTATAGAGAATATAACAAAGGCTGTTGGACATTAGTATATTAGTCATTTTCTTTCTTTCAGTTTTATTGAGCTATAATTGACATGTAACATTGTGTAGTTAAAGGCGTATAAGTTAAGGTGTACAACATAATGATTTTATATATATATTTATATATATATATAGAGAGAGAGAGAAGTGATTACCATAACAAGCTTAGCTAATGTCTATCACCTCATGTAGTTACATTTGTGTGTGTGTGTTGAGAACTTTTAAGACCTACTCTCTTGGGAGCTTTCATATATGCAGTGCAGTATTGTTAACTGTAGTCACCATGTTGTATGTTACATCCCCAGAACTTACTTCTCTTTTAAGTAGAAGTTTGTACTTTTTGACCTCCTTCATCCATTTCCCTTTCCCTGGATATTGGTCATCAAAATGACTACAGATGACCCTTGAACAGCACAGGCTTGACCTGTGCAGGTCCACTTATATATGGATTTTCTTCACTAAATACATACCACAGTACCACACGATTTGAGGTTGGTTGAATTCACTTATGTGGAACCATCAATACAGAGGGCAGACTATAAAGTTATATGTGGATTTTCAACAGTTGTGTGGAAGGTCAATCCCTTAATCCTTGCCTTGTTCAAGGATGAGTTGGATTTGAACTAGATGTTCTTTTAAGATGTTTTCAACTCTTAAGATTTTCTATTTCTCAATAATAATATTTTTTACTCTTCTAATTGTTTTCACTTTAATAAAACATAAGTGCATTAACAAGTGTTAAATGAAAGATGCATAGCACCACTATGATTATTTTCTGTGACCATTTTCATTCTAAACCTTCTGGCTAAGTATTCCTCTTTTTACTTTGAGCTCATCTACTTTTGGGAGAAGGCAATGGCACCCCACTCCAGTACTCTTGCCTGGAAAATCCCATGGACGGAGGAGCCTGGTAGGCTGCAGTCCATGAGGTTGCTAAGAGTCGGGCACGACTGAGCGACTTCACTTTCACTTTTCACTTTCATGCATTGGAGAAGGAAATGGCAACCCACTCCAGTGTTCTTGCCTGGAGAATCCCAGGCACGGGGGAGCCTGGTGGGCTGCGGTCTATGGGGTTGCCCAGAGTCGGACATGACTGAAGCGACTTAGCAGCAGCAGCAGCATCTACTTTTGACCCTCCCTTTCCTATTGGGAGCTCCTTGCAGAGCTGATAGGCTCTTGCCTCCACTGGGGCTTTAGAATGACTATCAGCTAGAGAACCAAACCACACAATCTGCAAAAGAAATCTCCCTTGTAATCATCGCATGTTGTATAGAAAGAGAATAAATATAGACCATGAGAGTGCATGTTTGTTAAATTTTTGTTCTGTTTAACTCTCATCTCTTAGGAATCAACTCCTAAGAGTTTAGATTTGAATTTTAACTTGTCTAATACTAAGTTTTATTTTTTCATTTAAGGCTGTTTCTGATGCTTGGAAGCTATCCTTTCAGCCATAAAGATGGTAATAAATCTTTGCCTCCCACAGTTCAGACCAAGAATTTACTGCAACAAGGTAAACAGAGCAAGTATATACACATAAATAAATAAATGACATCTGTTTTTCATGTTTTCCCCCATTTCCTGCCTTGTATATTAAGACAGTTCAGGCTTAATGTGCTTTCACCCTCATTGTTTTAGAGTCTACCAGATGATATTCAGGTAAGCATGGGTCAGGCTGCACCTCTAAAGTCAGCACTGTTACAAGCTGAGTTTGTGACTCATTTTGTTGAGGGTTCTCTCCTCTCCAGTTCTCATCAATTTATCATTTATGATAAATTTTAATTTCACTCAAGGTCATAGTGAAGGTAGAAATTCTCTCACTGCCGTTCTTGCTAACTTCTCATGCTAGAAATAATGGCTTGTATTTGTTGTATGGATTCCTTGTGCTTTATTATTTGGATTAAGCTGCCTCCCCTTTTGTGCAAAGGAAGGTATGTTTCCACAGTCCAGAGCAGGGAGTAAGGAAACTCCAAGGGGAGAATTGAACTTCTCCCCAGTTTGGAATTTCTGCATGCAGCACATTATTTCAGGTTCCCAGATTATTAAGCTGACTCCTTCAGACAATGATACCTTAAAATTTCCATTGCTTATGACAAGTATTGGAAATATTAAGAGGGAGAAAAAGCTACTCATAGTCACACCCTTAGCACATTCACTGTTTGAAATTCCACATAGTCTTTTGTGGTCCTTGTTCCTATGCAAACTGTTTTTCCCCAAGTCTCACCATTCAGAGATTTACAAGAAGCTCCTTTGTTGTGCCTTCCTGGAGAAACTGTCATAATTGATAGAGTCCAAATACAAAATTGGAAACTTCAGTGAACATCTTCATTTCCCCCGAAATCTGTACATTTTCATCCTCTGAAATTTAAAAATAAGATTAAAAAAAGCTTGTATATCTGCTGCTTTTTCATAGAGATGTTATTTTGAAGGGATTTTGGTTGATTAGGCAGAGTTTTGTTGCTCATTTTTTAAGGATGGGCAGTATTTAGGGGCACAGTTGCCCTCAGCCTTTCCTCTGATCTTGGATGCATGCCAAAAAAAGAAAAGGAAAACCCAGGAAAATTTGATATAACAGAGGAAATTTCAAATGAGGACCTTCAGATTTTCTTTAGAGTTTTACTAGAAGTGACAAGTTCTTGAAAACTCACCTTGATTTAGAGCTCATCAAATCAATGTGTCTCATTTTTGTCATTAAATCTAGATATCAGCTGATGGCTATGAAGTAGAAAATCTCATCTCTGAAGACCTCACAAAGAGAAGTCATGGTTTCAGGACAGAGTATTTCATTAAGCCACCGGTCTACGTGACAGTTTCCTTTCCCTTCAGTGTGGAAATCTGTAGGATTAACATAGATCTCTCAGCTGGGGGAGGCCAGAATGTCACTGGCCTGGAAATGTACACATCTGCCTTATCCAGCGGAGCATCTTGGAATACCCCTGAGTGCCGGACCCCAGACCCAGATGAGCCATCCATTCCGGACAAGGAAGCGTTCACTTTGGTGGGCAAAGTCTTACTGAAAAACCAGAGCCAAGTGGTATTTAGCCACAGGGGCTTCAAGGCCAGGCCACCTTTTGGCCCAGTGGAAGCCACACTCCCCTCCCCTGCTGTTGTGGCCCAAGAGCTCTGGAATAAAGGGGCTCTTTCTCTTAGTCATGTGGCCCATCTCAAGATCTGTATCACCCATGTGACAGGTGGTGGTGTCCCTTGTATCAAGCGGTTGGAGGTATGGGGTCAGCCAGCCAAAACCTGCTCTCAGGAAGTGATAGACAGTGTCCTGCTGGTTGCCTCAGAGAGCCTCCCTCAGGACTTGTCTTTACAGGCCCCAGCGTTGCCCATGGAGAGTGACTGTGATTCTGGGGGCCAGTCTGAGGGCCAGCAGGCCCCCTCTAGCCTACAGGAGCTGGCTGAGGTAATTCGGGATATACCTGAAGAGTTCTTAGATCCCATCACCCTGGAGATCATGCCTTTCCCCATGCTACTGCCCTCAGGCAAGGTCATTGACCAGAGCACGCTAGAGAAGTGTAACCGCAGTGAAGCCACATGGGGCCGAGTGCCCAGTGACCCTTTCACAGGAGTAGCCTTTACTCCACACTCCCAGCCCCTGCCTCACCCCTCCTTGAAGGCGCGAATCGACCATTTCCTGCTCCAGCACTCCATCCCTGGCTGCCACCTGCTCGGGAGAGCACAGACTGCATTGGCAGTGACCCCTTCTTCCATTGCTCTGCCCTCTCGGAAAAGGAAGATGGAGCAGGCCGAACATGGCCCAGACAGTAGCCTTGGCTTAAATGCTTCCTGTTTTTCTACCACAAGCCTTCTGGTCTCACCCTCTACCTCAGAGCACACTGCTAAGAAAATGAAAGCTGCCAATGAGCTCATGGATTGCTCAACAGGTAATCCCCTGTCCTGTGTCCAAGCCCGTTGTCTCTACTCCTCCTGGGTGACCCTTGGCACTGGCGCTGTGTTTTGTGCTTTGCCAACTTAAATTAAACCAAAATTTACTAGCTTAAAGAATCACACATTGATTATCGCTTCTCTCTCAAGGATCCAGGCATCGCTTAGCTGGATTGTCTGCTTTACGGTCTCTCAAGGCTGCTGTCAAAGTGTTGGCAGGGCTGCAGCCATCTCACGGGAAGGATTAAGTTCCTTGCTCAACTGTTGCGCTGCGGGCTTCACTTCCTTTTTGTCTGGTAGCTGGATTCTGCCCTCAATTCTGTGCCACGTGGGCTTCTCAAGGGCAGCAAACATGGTAGCTATATAAACCAGCCTGTGCAAATAAGTGGGAGTCAGTCTTGCAGAAGCTAATCACAGAGTGACATCACTTTTATTGTATTCTGTAGGAAGCAGGTCACTGAATCCAGTTCACACTCAAAGGACATGTGTATCAGGAGGTGGGGTTCACTGGGGGCTTCAGACACTTTCCCACACCAATGATTCCTATTTTATTCATTGTTTTTACCCAAGATTGAATTTTGTCTGATGCTTTTTCAATATCAATAGAGATGATATTATGATTTTTCATCATTAGATCTTTTAATACAGTAAAGTGATTGATTTTGTGCCACATTCTTACTCACATCCTTGTACCTGCTCAGTCAGGTCTGATTCTTTGCAACCCCATGGCCTGTAGCCCACCAGGCTCCCCTGTCCATGAAATTTTCCAGGCAAGAATACTGGAGTAGGTTGTGATTTCCTATTCCAAAGGATCTTCCTGACCCAGGGGTCAAACCCACATCTCCTAAGTCTCCTGCATTGGCCTGCGAATTCTTTTCCACTGCGTCACCTAGCTGGAATCAAGATTGCCAGGAGAAATCTTCAACTTCAGATAGGCAAATGATATCACTCTAATGGCAGAAAGTGAAGAACTAAAGAGCCTCTTGATGAGGGTAAAAGAAGAGAGTGAAAAGCTGGCTTAAGACTCAACATTCAAAAAACTAATTTCATGGCATCTGGTTCCATCATTTCGTGGCATATTTGTATATCTATTGAGGGGGAAAAAGTGGAAATGTGGCAGATTTTATCTTCTTGGGCTCCAGAATCACTGTGGATGGTGACTGCAGTCACAAAATTAAAAGACGCTTGCTCCTTGGAAGAAAAGCTATGACAAACCTTGACAGCATATTAAAAAGCAGAGACATCACTTTGCCAACAAAGATCCATATAGTCACAGCTATAGTTTTTTCAGTAGTCATGTATGGATGTGAGGGTTGGACCATAAAGAAAGCTGAGTGCCAAGGAATTGATGCTTTCAAATTGTGATGCTGGAGAAGACTTTTTCGAATCCCTTGGACAGCAAGGAGATTAAAGCAGTCAATCCTAAAGGAAATCAACCCTGAATATTCACTGGAAGGACTGAGGCTGAAGCTGAAACTCCAATCCTTTGGCCTGATGCAAAGAGCCAACTCATTGGAAAAGACCCTGATGTTGGGAAAGATTGAGGGCAGGAGAAGAGGGCAACAGAGGATGAGATGGTTGGATGGCATCACCAACTCAATGGACATAAGTTTGAGCAAACTCTGGGAGATAATGAAGGACAGGGAAACCTGGCATGCTGCAGTCCATGGGGTCACAAAGAGTTGGACACAATTTAGCGACTGAACAACAACGATAATGCAGTGAAGTATACTAGTAGGCTTCTTAATATTGAACTATTATTATATTCCTGTACGAAATTTCATTTGTTCATGCTTCTTTTAGTGTATTCTTGGTTCTGCTTGCTAGTGTTTTTATTTAGGATTTTTGCACTCATTAATGAAATTGAACTGCAGTTGGGTGTGTGTGTGCACAAGTGTACACCATCTTTGGTCAGGTTTTGGTTTCGATGATTTGTTCCTTAAGAATTAGGAAATTCTCCTTTTCTAAACTCTGGAACGACTTAATAGTTTTAGAATCATTTACACTTTGCATGTTGGTAAAACTCCCCTGTGATTGTCAGTGCTTGGTGCTTTTGGAGAAAGCTCTTTTTTTTTTCCTTAGGAAAACTAGTCCGTTTAGATTTTACCATTCTATAAAGTTCCTCTCTTAGTCTAAAAGGGTTATGCAGATCGTAACTTAAAGATTACATCTGTGTCTTTTCTGACTTTGAGTGTAAACTTTAGTTAACAAGACCCCCAGAAACTCCTGGAAGCATCTGAGGTGCAGTGGGGCAAAATGAAAAGAAAGGTGCTTAGACCTTGATGTTTGTGGAAGTCTCCATTGGTGTTAGCCTCAAGAGATCTGTTGGTGACACAGGAGCACGCTGACTAGTACTCCTTCAAGGCCGCAGGCTGATATCCTACATCCTATATACTGTAGGACAAACATTCCACTCCCTACTTTGGGGTACTTTTAGCGTATCACTTTGGGGAATCCTGCTACCTGGCAAATCTCTGGGTTCTCTTTTGGGCAGCTGTCCCCATCCCCTGCTGCCTTCACCCTTAGCCCATATCCAGAGAAGGCCCTCTAGATAGTGAAATGGGTAGAGAGGTCTTCATTATTCCACTCGGTAATAACTGCTTTGCTTTACCTAAGGAGGCGAGAAGATTGGAACACCAAGAGAGTGCAGGCCAGTGGCCCTGCCCTGCAGAGCTGAGGAACTAGCAGATGGGAACGAGTAAACTAAGGCTGTTGAGGAGGGAGTGGGGGCAAGGAGCAGAGTTACAAGGCTGGGCATTTGCTTACCCCAGTTATTCCTTGGCAGGTAGGGACGCTTCAGAAAGTAGGGTGCAGTTCTGCAGAGGAGCCAGTAGGTGGCCCAGGCCTGCCCAGTAATTTGTACAGGAGGAGGAAAGCTGGCAGAGAGCCCAGGAATCCTGAAAGCAATGTGAGATGGGTAAGAACTGCCAGGAACACCAGGGCTTTACCTCCCGGTATCCTGTTATCACAGTCTATTAGTGGAAACTAGGGAGGACTTTATGTTTGTGTCTATTTGAAGTTAAAATACCATTCTGTGGGACTTCCCTGGCAGTCTAGTGGTTAGGACTCCACACTTGCACTGCAGGGCTCACATGTTCTATCCCTGGTCGAGGAACTGAGATCCCTCATGCTGTGTGGCTTGGCCAAAGACAAATAAATACATAAATAAATAAAATGAGAATGTTTAAAAAAGAAGAAACACTATTTTGTGGTCTTCAGAGGACTTTGTGTTTTGGTTTTCTCTTTTGCCAGAGCTCTTTCTGGATATTGTGGTCTGTGTATCTCTTAACAGGCCCAGTGTCCCACGAGCAAAAACTGTCACAAAGCTTGGAAATTGCCTTGACATCAACCCTTGGCTCCATGCCCTCCTTCACAGCCCGGCTGACCAGGGGACAGCTCCAGCACCTCAGCACAAGAGGGAGCAGTACTTCCTGGAGGCCCAGCACCAGCTCAGGTAAGAGGGGCCCTGTCCATCTCCTCTGGGATTCTGTGGACCTCCAAAACCAGGCTCCCCTAGTTCCAACAGCCAGGCCATTCCTTTTCTAGGGGGAATTGAGGGGTTGCCTATGAGTGTAACTCTTCACAGGAAAGGCTTTATTTAATTCTTAGTAATTCTGTGGTGTTGGGGCTTGGTGATTTTGGTAAGATCTAATGTTAATTACTCTGTCCTGAGGACATTTGTTTGTTTCTCCCTTTTTGCTTTTTTTTTTAAATGTTGTCTGTCTCCCGTCTGACATCTGTGGTACTTTATGTAAATGTGGAGAGTGATTTCTAGTTGAGTATGTCGTCTTCATCCCTCCCTATTAACCAGCATCTTAGAACAGTGGTAGCTTACTGATTCAAGTTTTGCCTAAAATGAACTTGGGACCATAATGGACGATAGACTCAGTCAGGATACAAAGCAAGAGAACCTGGGGCATTTTTTACAAGGTGAAGTCTGGTGGGGCTAATGATAAGGTGTACACTTTCTTCCTCTTGCCTGTCTAAACTGAGTCTGTTCTCATTGCCTGGATCCCAGGCCAACTTACTTTTCTGCTTCTTGTCCCCACCTCCCTGTTTCTCTGATTATGTTTCCATCCTGATCATTCCCAGAACCTGACTCATCCAGGTGGCCAACAGTTTCCATGACCGCAGATCCGATGGTCACTTACCTTCTTGGCAGCATTTATTGTGGCTAACCTCTCCCTCCTTTCTGAAACACCTCCTGTCTTGGTCTTCTAGATGTTATGCTCTTTTTCTCCAGTGTCTCTTCAGTTTCCAGTGCTGATTCTTTCTTCTCTTCCAGACTGTGGTCTTGGACCCTCTTCGCTATACTCTGTATCACTCAAGCGAGAGCCCGCTTGGCCAGTGACCGCCCATGTTCATATAGCTCCTACCTCTTCTTGGAAATCAGACCCTGACCTCCCTTACAGCTACTTGGCCCCCCTATAGGGGAAACTCATGGATATCTTAAGTGAATTTCTAACTCAGAACTGCAGGCGCCTCCAAAGATTGTCCTCCAAAGCACCCCCATCATCCAGTCACTGGTAAAGAGCAAGCATCTTCTACCCCGTGGTCAAGCCCATAACAAGGGAGGTCATCCTTGGTTTCCGTCAACATTCCTGACGTTCTGTTCACCATCAAGTCCTTTTCCCACTCCTCCAAAGTAGATCTCAGGGAGGTCCTCTCTGCTCCATCACTCTTGCTGCCACCTTGGCCCTGGCTCCTGTACTGCTCCCCTAGATTCCTGTAGCAGCCTCTGCTGCTCCTCCGCAGTCACCCTTACCCTGCCCGTCCTCTTCACAGGAGCCTTCAGGATCTTCTTATAATGTCAGCCAGGTCATGGTATTCCACTTCTTAGAATTCTTCCAAGATATCCTGTTGAACTTGGAATAAAGTAGAAATTTCTGCCTGTGAGGTCTTGCATGTTCTTCTGCCATACTCTTGAAGCTGCACACTTTCGCATCACACCTCTGTCTTTTCTGGTTCTTTAATGGACCAGCCTCTCTTTGTACATGGTGTCTCTTTCACCTCATGCATGGCTGGCTCCCTTTCATTCTTATGGCTCTTCACCCAAGAGGCCATCCTTGCCCTCTCCAGGTGGGTGTGGATTGATGGAGAGAGAGCAGCAAGCCTAGGCAAGGGCCATGAGAGAAGGAAGAGCGGCAGGTATAGCTTGGGGAGGAGGGGTGGCAGGACCTGCCCACTGTGGCCTTCATTCAGGAAACCTTGTGGGAAGCATGAAGGAAAGAGCCTGAAGCACAAGAAGGGGGTTGACGGACGGGTTGGGAGGGGAGCTGCTGGGCTCCAGGGCTCCAGTGATGCAGGGCCAGGTTCAGCAGGCAGGTCTGCCACAGACAGACCTCAGCCCTGCCCCTCTGGTGACCTCCGTCCCCTCTTGACCTGCTCAGCCTGGGTATATCACACCATATTTTGCTTTTTCCTCTGCTTGTCACATCTCACCTTTCTTGCAGTTTATCAGGGTTGTCAGGGTGAGCATGTGCCTTGCTCTGACCTCGGCAGCCTATCCAGGGGAAAGTCCATCTTGCTGGAGAGCCGCAGGCAGGACCCAGTGCTGCCCAGCAGCCCTCGAAAGCCAGCTTTTCTTGAGCATTCATTGGAGCACTGATGATCGAGAGGAGGCTCCCCAGATTCTCAGGCTCCCTAGAACCCCCTCCTCCCTGATCAGTCAGGGGTGACCTAGGGAGGGAGGAGGCCAGGCTGCTGCAGGGTGCAGGGTAGAGAAGCTTCTTATTCTACTCCAGGCACATGCCTTGCCTCCCAGATGGAGTCTGGACTGGGGACCACTTCCCTAACCCTGGTCTGTTTTCCTCCCTGATTCACCAGAGCAGTCTGGGAGCAGCCTGGGCCCTGAATGCACATCCTGCAAAAGAGTGTTCTCTCCCTACTTCAAAAGGGAGTCTGCGTACCAGCTTCCCTGTGGTCACCTCCTGTGCCGGCCCTGCCTGACCGAGAAGCAGCGCTCCCCGGCCATGACATGCACAGCCTGCCAGCAGCCATTCGCCAGCCAGGACATTCTGCGGGTTCACTTCTGAGTGACCAGCCTCAACCTGAGAAGACCCATCGCTGGGAGGAGCTGAGGAGGAGTGATTGGGGGGTTCAAAGCTCCTGAGGTCTGGCCTGGTCCCAGGCACAGGGTGGGGGGTTGTTCTGCTTTCTCCAGGGCTTTCCCTTTGTCTCCTCCCACAGTGTAGCGCGTGGGCCTGCGGAGTGAGGGGTGGGGAACGGGCCCTCCACACCCACTCAAGTGGCGATAGGATAGCAAAGCCATAGTTTGGGCTGGGAGGGATGGGGGAGGTGTCCCTGCCCTCCGGTGCCTCCCTGCCAGCACCCCTGCCAGAGCCCAGGGTCTGCTAGAGCCAGCCCCACGCTCTGAGCCACACTCTCTGCACACACGTCTCATCCTCCAAGGTGGATGTGAGTGTGGCTCCGGATCTCAGAGAGCCTCCATCTTAAGTGTCACCCACAGGTGGAGCGCGGTGAGGATCTGTGGAGTGAATGCCTCAGCCCCTCTGACTGGCAAACCACTCTGAGCCTTAATAAAGCGATGGTTGACGTCTGCCGTGGACTTCCTCTCGTCTGTGTCGTCATACTCCTGTCCCCCACCGCACCCATACAGAGTGGGATTGTCCCAGGGCAGCCGTGAGCAGTCACTGTAACCCTGTTGGACTGTAACGCGGGTCAGTGACCTGAAGGGACAGGTGCCTCTGATGCAGGAGAGTCTCTGTGGACATGCACGCCGATGGAGAGGGCTGAGCAGCCCCCTCGGCGGGTGACCCTGGCTTAGCTCTGCATTGGCAGAGCTGCACTGCCCTCTGGGTGGGGGGGTACCTTTTCTGTGTGGGGCCTATTTCAGAAAAGATACTTGTTTATAGACTGCATCTTTTTTTTTCCATTCAAAATTTTGTTTTATGGAAAATACACATTCTGACAACTGTTTGCTGTGTGGAGTAGGTCCTAGTCATGGGAGAGTTCAGTGAGGAAATCCATTGTGCTGTTCTCTGTTCCCTTCTGTGCATGTTGGGGAAGGAGGAGCCGAGAAGCGATGCTTCTTATTTTGTATTTGAGGTTTCATCACGAGCACCTGTGGACAGGCGTGGGGGCTCTCAAGCCACTCAGGGTCTTGAACCACTGATCTCCCCAACTCCCACAGGCCTGCTGCCTCCACTTTGCTCTAGGGGGACCCGCAGGGGAGGAGGCCCACATTCTCCCTAGTTTCTGTGCTTTGCACACAGGGCAGAGAGAACTATACTTCTTAGACTAATGGGGGAAGGAGGAAGCTTATTAAAATTCCATTCTTGGATTCCATATCTAAGACTCGAGAGAGATGAGGTTGGGGTTACAGGGCGTGTTTTTAGGGTGTGTATGTCTACAAAGGTGGCTGCAGAGAGGCAGTCCCACCCTCCCCTCTGCCTCCTGGTGACACTTCCCTTGACCCCTCACGTGACTCTGAGTCTCCAGGGTCTGCATTGGTGGGCTTTCGATGCTCCTGTGTATCCTTTGGCTTTAAATGTCTGAAACACTCCAGATTCTTTCCTTATTTTCCTCGTGTGCTCGTATTCTAGGAAAAGCTCCACCATTTGTAGCAAAAGCACAGCCTTGGGGAACTAACAGCCTAGTTCTCCAAAAGCAAGTTCACTGCTGAGAGGCCATCCCTCTGGGGTTTGTCCTGTCTCTCCCAACCTGGGAGCCTGAGGAGGCTCAAGCACGGGTCAGCATAAAGCGCAGAGTGCCCAGATGAGGGCAGAATTGCCTCCCCTCCTGCAGGGCGCCTGGTGATCTGCATTTTGAACACACTTATGCTCCCCAGGGAGCTCTGGGGGGAAACCGGGCCTGGGAGCCCCTGTGATGGACAGCTGGAGACACATCCATATCCTTGAAGATGCATCCATTTGTATCTCAAGGAGTCCCCTAGAATGAAGTGTTCTTTTCTCCACCCTTGCCAGCAACACATTGAGTTTCTCTTCCCCAGAAAATGAGGATACCTTCTCTTGCTGCCAACTAGACTCAAAGGGTAGTTTGTTTCTCACCAGAGCTGGGGCCAGGCACAAAGCAGCTACCAACAATCTCAGGGAGCTGGACTCTACTGACTGAGACCCAGAACTTCAAAGCCTTGATGTGACCCTTCTGCCCTCTCCTGACCACAGGTTCTGTGGGGGCACAGTTCCCCTTTTCAGTAGCATTTTCTCAACACAAAGTTCATTTTGAGGACATGCAACTGTGGGCCCTTTGAGGGCAGGAAACAGCCCCAGTGGCTGGTCTCCAAATCACCCTCAAAAGTGCAGCGTGAGATCTTGCCCCACATCCTGGCGTCCTCCTTGGGGGCCCCAGCCCCCAGTCCTTGGCTAGTCTGCCCTCACTCATGCCTGCTCTGCCATCGTCCTCCAGCCCCAAACAGAAGGGAGGGCCACTCACACTCCTGAAGTAGAAGTAGGAAAACCAAATTGCCGAGATGAGCTCTGTACCCAGGGTACTGTACCTCCAGGTGGCGTCTGGGTCCTGAGGCCAGGCGGGCTTCCCCAGCCCCTCTTCAGTCCTGCCTCCTCCCGTGAGTCTCCAGCCTGAGGCCGCTCAGCTGCCGGGTGCTTTTCCATTCCCCGGGAAACAATGCTCCCTGGGTTGCTGTTAAGTAGGTCTACAGACAAAGAGACCTGCCCCTGGAGGAGGCTGGCTGCCCGGCTGCCAGGCTCCTGCTTACCTCCCACCTGCAGTATTGTGATGCTGGGCAGGCTGCTGCTGTGCTGGCCCCCTTCTCCAGCCCTCTCTCCAGCCTCACCAGCCTGCCTGGCCTCTCAGTCCACCTACACAGGCAGGCTCTTTTCTTCCAATTCTAGGTTGGGAATTGGCCAAAGAGGCACTGGCCGGTAGAGTGGCTACATAAATTAATTAAAAATAAATTTAAAAAGTCACACCAGCCATATTTGAAGTACTTAATAGTCACATGTGCTAGCGGCACCCTGTTGGACAGCGCAGAAAACAACATTCCACCCACCATCAGAGAAAGTTCTATTGTACATTGCTGGGCCGGAGTAGGAACTTGTTGAGAATGGCCCTTGGTGTTCCCTTAACCCTTAGGAATCTGCCTCCTGGTCAATAAGGAACACAAGGTGTAGAGCTTTGAATGGAGAGCAGGACAGGGGTGGGGAACCAGGTATGCCTGAACCTTCCCTACCACCCCACCCCCAGATCTGTCAGAGGCCATAACCCTGGGCTCCTCTGGGCTGTAATGTGCTCCCTCCTTTACAAAGAGATGCTGTGGCCCCGACCCGTGATAAGATCTCCAGTGGCACAGGGAGGAGGAGAGGAGGAAGGAGGATGAGACAGCCACGTGGCGGTTAGCAGAGATTTTCCATTAAGGTTTGCATCAGTAACAAGATAATGCTACCCATAGCGGTATTACTGAAAGATAACCACTCAAACCAGGCTCTCCTGGCTCTTTCCCTTCCACTATTTTTCTATAAGGAAAAAGACACATGTATATACTGTGTGGTTCTGTTGTCTGTTTTCTCTCCTAACGTTCTGTCATGGACATTTGCCCTTGTCATACACACTATTCTTTTTGTTGTTGTTGCATTGAGTCTTTGTTGCTATGTGTCAGCTTTCTCTAGTTGTGGTTCATGGGCGTCTCGCTGCAGTGGTTTCTCCTGTTGCAGAGCACAGGCTCCAAGCACATCGGCTTCGGTAGTTTCAGCACACAGGCTCAGTGCAGCTCTAGGGCCCTAGAGCTCGGGCTCTGTAGTCGTGGCACACGTGCCCCGTGGCATGTGGAATCTTCCTGGACCAGGGATCGAACCCATGTCCCCTGCACTGGCAGGCAGATTCCTATCCACTGCACCACCAGGGAAGTCCCACACTATTCTTATTATAAAGATCATTTTGAAGAACAGGCCAGAATAACCACAAAAAAAAAAAAAAAAAACAAAAAAAAAAACCTTTAAAATGAACAGTTTGAGTTGGGGGTTGGGAAAACTAAAGAATATACAAACAAACCAATGAAACATTTAAAAAAAATCCAGAAACAGGCTCAACTGCATATGGAAATTGAGGGGGGTGAGTATCTTTCAGTAAGTAGTGCCAGAGTCACTGGAAGAAGGAAATCATCTAAGAACTAGAAGAAAATGGAAAATGAGGAAATTCCTATAAACCTGAAAATGAGAAAAACTCCTGATTTCAGAATCCACATATAGTAAGGGGAAAGACTGATAAATCTGACTACATAAAAAAAACAACATATATAGAAAAAGAAATCCACTATTAGCAAAGTAAGAACATAAATTACAATCTAGACCAATATATAGCTTCTAAATATAAGAAAGACACACAAAGAAATGCAAATGGCCTTTTAACCATGTCAAAAGATGCTCAACCTTGCTCATAATATGATGAAATTTTTAGAAAAGACTGAAATACCATTTCTTGTTTAGTAGATTAACACAAATCTCAAAATTTGACCACAATCTGCTATTGAGGCTGTGGGAATGCAAGCAATATTCAAGGGAATGCGAGAGGCTGTGGGAATGGAGGGAAATAGCCAACAAAGCTACAAACACATGATCCCTCTGACCCCGCCATCCCACCTATAGGATTCCAGCCCAAAGATTCCTTGGCAAAAAATGAAGAGAACAATTCCAGCCCCATCCACAGGCAGCCTGAGCAGCCAGGACTGATCCCTGTGGGCTTAGAGCCACATTCTCCCTGTGGGAGGGGACAGCAGTTCCAGGAGGTAGGTCCAGGAACAAGTGGTTTATACACACAGGATTCTGCATGTGTTCTCTAAGAGGTTACAGAGACTGTGAAGCCCACCCACGTATGAAAACAAACAAACAAAAGACCTTTGCCTTCAAAAGTCTTTTAGAAAGTTCTATTATTGAGCACACCTGTTCTGGGCATCATGCTAAGTGCTTCATATGTATTATCTCATTTAATCCTCACAACTCTCCATAGAAGGAGGAAGCTGAGGCCTAGTTCCATGAAGAACTCATCTCATTGACTCTAAGGTCACCAACTTAACCCCTGTGATGTTCTGTAGGTAGTAGAGCCTGGGAAAGAGCAGACTCAGGTGCCCTCTACAGAGGTGGCCTGGATATTGTCAGCACAGAGCCTCTAAGGATCCCTCCATTGAATGGGAACCTAGTGCAAGGCACAGGGGCACTGCCAGCATCGATCTGGTGGGAGACCACCCAACTCCACAGCCTATAGAAACCTATCCACTTTGGCCCAAGTTCATCACGAGACCCAGAACTAAAGGCATAAAAAGTATGGAATGACCACTCATGACCAAGCTACAGCACAGCTTTTGAAAATTCAAAAATATTACACCTCTAGGCCCCAAAATAAGAGAATTCCCCTCACGTCCCCATAAAGTCTCAGCGGCATTAAATTCATGTAAATGGATACATCTCCTGATTGAAATGTTAATGGAAAAGTACAGATACTGAAAGAGGAAGGTGTGGGAAGAAGCAAGGAGACAGATGGGAGAGAGGCTTAGGAATGGTCTCTAGCTCGCTTTGCCAAGCACAGTGGGTGCTAGGATCCTGAGATGGGGCTGCCATGGTATAGACAGCTGCTCCAGTTGTGTGATGTATGTGGCTGGGCGAGATCCAGTTTAAAAGAGAAACTGGGTGATTGGGAACCAGTAATCAATGTGGTAACCTACGTGGTCCTGGTGGGTGGGCAGGCGTAAGGCATGGACAAACGGGGGGACAGTCCTGGGAAAATACCAGTAAGCAGAGGTGGGAGCAGGGACACCCCCTGACTGATACCCTCTAAACTGGTAAGAGGAACTGGGTTTGAAAAGAGAGGGGCTAGAGAATCAGCATGGGGGAGGCAGAGACACAGGCTAGCCTTCCCTTCCCATGATTCCTCCGAGTCTCCCCTCGGGCCCAGGCCCAGACATCAACCGTGACTCAGCTGATGAAATGCAACCCCACGGCTCATTAATTAGGAAGTCTGTAATTAGCCTGTCTCAGAGACCAGGATCCCCCAGAGAGAGCCCCTCTCACCTGCCTTCCTCTCCCTCCCACCCCAAGAATGAGATCAGGCTTGAGGGGATCTGGCCCCTGGGAACAAGGAGCGGGAGAGGAAGCATGAACACGGGGGAAAATGAGATGCCGGGGCACGCGTTTCTGCGCCAGGCAGCCTTGGCAGATTGACCTTCTGTAATGAGACGACGGAAATGATGGTGTCTCAGCTCCTGAAAGTTTCCTCGACTCAAGAAACCCCTGGGCAGGTTTGGGTGGCCTGGCTGGATCTGTTCAAGCTTGGTCTGTTTGAGGCCTGAAAACCATGGCCCACGAGGCTCGGTCTGGAGCAAAAATATAGATTTAGTTGCCAAAATGCAGTTTCACATGATGGGTGATGTCAGTCAGCAACTCTTCAAATCCCCCTGTTATCCTCCCCTCTCCCTCCTGCAGAACTTTGTGTGCACGCTCCCATACCTCTTTTCAGTGCTTCCTGGAAAGGTCTATTCCAGACCGTAGTCTCCAGACTTGCCTCCTGACTTCACACCACTGGGATGATTTCAAATGATGGGTTGCCAATTATTCAGCACTCCTCCCACCCAAAGGAGCTCTTTGTTCCTTCTCTTGACCCTGTGGACAGGCTTGTGGCTGCTTCAGCCCATGGAATGTGGCAGCAGTGACCCTACATGATTTCTGAGGCTGTCACTCTGCTTTGTTTGCTGAAACACTCACGCTTGAAGCCTTGAGCCACCAAGCAAAAAGTCCAACTGTCCCAAGGCTACAGGCATGAGAAGACACACAGAGAGGCCATAGGCAAGCAGGCATTCCAGTCTGTAGTCCCAACCTAGCCCAGCCTCTGAGTCATCTCAGCCCAGGCATGTCCATGAAGGAGTCTCCAGATGAATCCAGCCCCAAACCATTCATTCTTTCCAGTGGGGACACCACACACTGTGGGCAGAGAAAAGGTGTCCTTGCCGTGCCCTACTGGGACTCCTGACCTTCAGAATCCACAAGCATAATGAAATGGTGGTCATCTGGAGCACTGCGTCACACATGCAGTTACGCAGCAGCAGGAACCGGAACAACCACAACATCCTAGGCAATCGCTGCAGAGGGAGCTGGGGAAGAAGGGGGAGAGCCCGGGGTACAAAGCCAGAGAGGGGAGGGGAAAGCCTGAAAACGTTCCTGTGCTAATACTTTGTACTTGACCATGGGAACCAGTGCAGACGGAGGACCGTGATGCCCCTGGGCTGGCTGGCACACGAGATCGGCCATTTGCTGAAGAGCCAGTGTAGGGCCAGACACAGGGTCCAGGGGACACACTGATGGAAGGAACACTGTCTAGTGGGGAAGAGAGACGGTGAAACTCATGATTAAGGGATGTCTATGCAGGGCAACACACAGACCTACAAGAAGAGTCGGTTCCGCTAAGGTCAAGGGTGGAGCAGATGGGACTCTGGTACCCACTTCAGAAAAATGTCTCAGTGGATTTTGAGGGATGGCCTCCATTGACCTGTCATAATAGCATCCTGATTTTGTGGGGGTTTTTTATATTTATTTAATATTTATTTGGCTGTGGCAGGTCTTAGTTGTGGCACTCAGGAGCTCCGTTGTGGCATGCAGGATCTAGTTCCCTGGGACCAGGGATCAAACCCAGGCCCCAGGCACTGGGAGGGTGGAGTCTTAGCCCTGGACCACCAGGGAAGTCCCTTCATCCTGGTTTCCTTTTAAAGCACTACCCTTTCTCTGTTGGCTACAGACCAAGGGAGCTTTGTTCAGTCTGTAGCCTAAGGAGTGGACATATGACTCTCAAGAACATGAGGGACAGGTAAGACTGGTCAGGAAGGGGCAGAAGGCAGTGAAATGGGTGTTTATATTCTGGTCTGGACCCTCGTGTCCTAAGGCAGGTGAAGAGGAAGCAGCTGAGTCGTTGGAGCCATGTGTCTCCTGAGGGCAGGGTTCTGGCAACTCAAAGGACCAGTAATGCCTAAGACCCAGACAAGAGAAATCTTTAAAGCCCTTCTCTGGATCGCCTTAGGATAAGACCAGGGGATATGCCCACCCAGAATCTGTGCACTGCAGGCTGTGGCCTGGAATGCCTTACCTGGCTTCCCTGTGACCGTCCGCTACTGGAAGTGTCCTCTTCCCTGGGTCTGTGGCCCAGGTGGACTACACCTCAGGTGCACAAATGTGCCTGCACAGAGGAAAGAGGAGGCAATTTGTGAGGCCCACAGGCAGAGCCCAGCGTGTCCACGTGTGTGCCTGTCCCTGCGATGCGAGACAAAACAAAGCTGTAGGGAGAGACCAGCCCCCCAGGTTGCCAGGTTCTGCTACTTGAAGGTGGGCTTCAGATCATTGTAAACAAATATCTGTCAAGGTAGGAGGACAGAACATGTTTAATTTAACATTGTGTTAGCTTAACTTACAACTTTTATATAGTTACTCATATTTTACCACAGGGCCTAAAATGTGGGGCTGACACTTAAAAAACAAAACCTTTTTATTACGGAAAATTCCACATACATACAAAAATACAGATTAGTATAATCAACTCTCATGTATCCATCACTCAATTTCAACAACTCTCAATTCATGGCTAGTCTTGCTTCTTCTTACTTTTGTGTGTGCTAAATTGCTTCAGTCGTGTCCAGCTCTTTGAAACCCTATGGACTGTAGCCCATCAGACTCCTCTGTGCATGAGATTCTCCAGGCAAGAATACCAGAGTGGGTTGCAATGCCCAGGGATCAAACCTGACCCAGGGACCAAACCTGAATCTCTCAGTCTCCAGAACTGGCAGGCAGGGTCTTTACCACTAGCGCCACCTGGGAAGTCTTCTTGAAAAGTGAAAGTGAAAGTGAAGTCGCTCAGTTGTGTCCGACTCTTTGCGACCCTGTGGGCTTTAAGCCTACCAGGCTCCTCTGTCCATGGGATTTTCCAGGCAATAGTACTGGAGTGGATTGCCATTTCCTTCTCCAGGGTATCTTCCCAACCCAGGGATTGAGCCCGGGTCTCCTGCATTGTAGACAGACACTTTACGGTCTGAGTCACCTGGGAAGTCTTCTTACCCTCACCTAATTCACCCTTCTCATGTTATTTTGAAGCAAGTTAAGACAGCATCAGATTAACACATTTAGGACATGATGTGTAGGAGCTCCTGGAGCTCCCTCTTCCCAACAAAACAGCAAATCACAACCTGGGATAACCCATCAACGCTTTGAAAGGCGCAGGAGTGGGGACCCCCTCCCTCAGGGTGCTCTGGCATTGGGGTCCTGCTCCTCGCTGGCTGTGTCACTTCAGGAAATTGCTCAACCCGTTTGGGCTGCAGTCTCTGCATCGATAAAATGGTGATAAGTGTCTCCTGACGTTGTTGCACGGCTTACAGTGGTAGTAATGGGAACACAGTCAGCCTGCGGTAACTGTTAGCTGCTCTCCATCACCCCTGTTCAGGAGTTTTCCCTGTTTAGTGCAGAAGATGGACAGAGAAGTTTCTCCTCCCTGGGAAAGCAGAGGCTTGGAAGAGGGGACCCATTTTGTGGCTGCCTCCCTGGCCATAAGGAGGGACACCCAGACATAAAGTAGCTGCAAGAAGGGAGTAAGGAATTCCCAGTTGACATCCCTGAACCCCAGCCAAGCATAGGATCATCAGCCTTCAACCTTGAATCCTAAATAAGTTGTAAATGTCCTGGTGGTTTAGTCACGTCTGTGGGTTTTCAGGCAGTGGAGTGGTGAGGAGCACAGACTCTGGGGCCTGTGTCTGCTGTTTATTACCTGGGCCTCCTGGAGCAACTTCTCCTTCCTCTGGTTTCCTGTCTACAAATGGAGATAAAAATGACTTCCTCCTTCCTAGGGTTTTATGGGGATTCAAAGAGGAAAGGTTCGTAAAAGGCTGTGAACAGTGCAGTGAAAGTCGCTGTTGTTGTCTGGGGCTCAACAGGCCTATTTGTCCTGTGTTATGTCTTTACTGCACATGCGTGTGTACTAACACACACACTCACACACAGATCTACTTCCTTCACACCTTTGCACACACAAGCTGTTTATCCGGGCCAGCTGCATCCGCTCTCTCAGAGCTTCCCACTCAGCCTTCACTCCCCAAACTACAGGTATCGAAGGTGTTCGGGGACCTGCCCTGCGCGGCTGTCCGGCTGCTTGCACGTCTGCTCCGCCGCCCTGCGCGCGTCTCTCCGCCCACTAGGCGGGGCGGGACCGGCCGGGATCGCCGAGGGCGCAGCGAGGTATATTCTGGAAGCCTCAGCCGGCCGGCCTTGAGCCCAGGCAGCGCCTCCCGATTTGCGCTCGACCCCATCGGGTCCCCTCGGCCCACAAAGCTTCCTGACTGCGCTTCTGCTCATCTCGGCCCGCAGCCTTCCTGGTCACTCGTCTGGCTGCGTCGGGGAAGGGCGTGTGGTCCTCTGGCTCCTCCCCAGCCGACCCAAGGGGGCCACTTTGGTTGCCCCAGAGCAGCAGCCACTGTGCCCAGCGGTACGCCAGGCCGGCCTCGTGGGCCCTGGAGCTGGAGCCCACAGACCCCAGAAGGGAATCCACTCACTTGACCATTGTACAGGCTTTTAAGATAGAAAAAGTCTGTCAAAAATAATTTTCCGAGGTTATGTTGCTTTTTATTTAGGTTATTTTTGCAAGTAAGCCTTTTTATGATGTCCTCTCATTTCTGATTTCTTTTAAGCTTAATGTAACCCCCTTAGAGATCTGATAAACATTCACATTCAGTTCCCTCCTGTCTGATGAAGAAGTGAAAGCCTTTTTTCCAGCTTACTCCTAGTGCAGACCCAAGGCAGTTTCATACCAAGGCCCAGCATTTTCCCTGTTTGTCACCGCTGCTCAGCACACCCTCTTGGAGTCGATTCAGTCCTGGTTCTTGGGCTCCTACAGTGTTTGCTGGCTTCCGGTCCTCTGCACAGCTCACAGAGCACTTGTGTGACCACACTGCCAAGAGTCCTTGACCCAGACTGATAGGAAGGAGGTGAGATGCTAGCAGACCTGTTTGCGAATGAGGCCACCCCCTTCCGAGGGTGGCAGAGATGTCATTGGAGTACAGCACTAGGTTGACCCTGAGAAAAGAGGAATAAGAAACAAGAGTGGGGAGTAGTTAATTGTTACCTGTTCTCAGAAAAGATGGTCTCAGGGTAAGGAGGTACTTTAAGAACATTCTGAGATTTCAGGTTTAATCTGGAGGTTTGCAACTCTTTGTTACATAAAGATTTCAGACAATTCTAACGTCTTATAGCATCTTCAGATCTGAGTCACCTAAGACCTCAGACAGGACTTCCCTGGTAGTTCAGTGGTTAGGAATCCACCTGCCAATGAAAGAGACATGGGTTTCATCCCTGCTCGGGGAAGACTCTATGTGCCGTGGGGCAGCTAAGCCCGTGTGCCACAACTACTGAGCACCCCTGCCCTACAGCCCATGCTTTGCAACAAGAGAAGCCACCTCAGTAAGCCCACACACCGCAGCTAGAGAGCAGCCCCTGCTCGCCCCAGCTAGAGACAGCCCATGCACAGCAACAAAGACCCAGCACAGTCAAAAATAGGTAAAGAAATAAAAAAAAAGACCTCAGTGAGATAAGACATGGGGTCAGTACATCAAGCAACCTTGAGAACAGGTGTGACTCACTCAAACGCACAGAGTAATTCCCTGGAGAGCCTTTCCTTCTTTTAGTAATTTATTGAAAACCCACTGTGTGGCAAGTACTGTACCAGGAGTGGGCTTTCATTCTAGAGGGGGCACAGCCATATATACAAAAAATAATAAATAATACATAGACAAACATATAAACTGCAAATTGTAGTAGGTGCTATTAAACCCGTCAACATAGACCCAGGTTAGAAAGTAACTGAGGTAGGTGTGAAGGATGCTCCAGGTGGGTGCTCAGGGAAGGCTCCTCTTGGGAGGTGACACTTTAAAGCAACCAGTGAACCCTAGGGATGGGTGACAGTAGGCAAACCGTTTATGACAAGGAAACAGCAAGCTCTGAAATTCCAAAGCAGGGGTGGAAAGAAGCAGATAGTTTGAAATGATAGATTTTAGAGGTAGGACTAACAAAGAGTGAGGGAAAGCACTGGATCAGGGTGAGTCCCAGGTTCTGGGAGGACCAGTTGGCTGGATGCTGGTGTGATTGCAGAGCAGGAGAACCCTGGGAGAGAGCAGGCGAGAAACTAAGACTCAGGAGTTGAGTCTGTCCACGTTAAGTTGGAAAGGCTTATTGAATATCCAAGGGTAGATGTCACTGGGCACTTGGGGGAGAGGCCCAGGATGGAGGTATGGATTTGAGAATCATTAGTTTGTAGGAAGTATTAAAAAACTATGGGGTTAGAAGCAATCACCTAACAAAAGAAGAGAAGAGACATAAGACTGAGTCCTGGGATTCTCCAATATTTAGAAGTCAAGGTCAAAGAGGTAGAGCCAGAAAAGGAGACAGAAAGAACATCCAGTGTGGTAGATTTTTAAAGCCTATATTTAAAAAGGACAAGTGCAAATTTGAAATCCCTGGCAGTCCAGTGGTTAGGAATCAGCAACTTCACTGCTGGGGCCTGGGTTCAATCCCCGGTTGAAGAATTAAGGTTCTGCAAGCCAGGAGGCATGGCCAAAGAAAGGACAACTGCTCAACCATGTTGAATGCTACTAGGGGATAATGTAAAATGAGGACATGGATGTGACACCAAATTTGGTAATACAGAGGTACTTTATGACATTGATAATAGGAGTTTCTGGGGTTGGTTTGGGCAGAAGCCTGACTGGAGGGAGTTGAAGAGGAAATGTTGACTTCTGAATAAAAATGGCAGATGGATGACAATGAAAAGCAAAGGTGATCATTAACTCGAAGGAACAAAAAGCTATGACATTATTATATCAAGAAAATGGTGAATGGGAGGGTACCTGTTGTGAGTTGGGGTACGGAAGGACAGGTGAAAGAGCTAAATTCTCTCTAAGTGACATTGCATCAAGATCATGAGCTAAGGTGTAGGAGATGTAAGGGTGGAAAATATGTGAAGAAGTACTTTTGGAAAGGGAACATATAAGGAAAGTGAAGAAGGGGTGGGAGTGTCCCAAGGGTCCACAGGACCTGGGAGGTGTTATATTGGTAATGCAACCAGTCCCAACCACTGAGACTTTCCCAGCCAGTGTGGATTCCAAGAAGGTGGTACTGGGAGAAGCAGTCCCTCTGGTATCTGTTGGAGGTGAGGTTTGGTGTCTTTAAGGGGCCCTAGTGTGGGAGGCAAGTCTTAGATGATCCAGGTAGATATGGCTGGTTAGCACACAACTTGTACCAGAGCCTGAGCCCTTTATTTCCTGTAGCCCCTTCAGTTTTCAGTTGGTAACTCAGACCTAAAGTGCAGAGAGGGTAAGTGCTGGACCAAGGCCACACAGCTGGACTAAGCCAGGCCTCTGACTTTCTCCTGGGTCTGCCCCACAGCCCAGAGACTCAGGAGAGCAGTGACCAGACCAAGTTTATTTTTTGGCCATGAGTGGAATGAAAAGGTTCATCCTGGGTTAACTCAAGAAGGTACTCTCTCTGGAAAAATCTCTTAAGGTCTTAGTAATATGGCATTAATTGGAGAAGGCAATGGCACCCCACTCCAGTACTCTTGCCTGGAAAATCCCATGGACAGAGGAGCCTGGTAGGCTGTAGTCCATGGGGTTGCGAACAGTAGGACACGACTGAGCGACTTCACTTTCCCTTTTCACTTTCATGCATTGGAGAAGGAAATGGCAACCCACTCCAGTGTTCTTGCCTGGAGAATCCCAGGGACGGGGGAGCCTGGTGGGCTGCCGACTGTGGGGTCGCACAGAGTCGGACACGACTGAAGTGACTTAGCAGCAGCAGCAGCATGGCATTAATAATACTACAATACTACAATTAATTAACTTCACAATGGTACAGGCACTTTTCCAAAGCTCTCATATAGTACATTATCTTAGTCCTCATGACAACTTGGTGATGTGGCTGCAAGTATTTTCCCTACTTCACCCTGGAGGAAAATGAGGCTCAGAGAAGTCAAGTGATCCACCCTAGTCATGATGTTTCGAGCAACAGAGGCCAGATTCCAACAGGCTGCTGGGCTCCAATGTCCTCACAGCTCCCCATCCTTGGGACCTGGGACCCCGTACTGCGCTTGGTGGGCAGGAGGCAGCTGGAGCTTCCCGCCGGCACCCTGGAGAAGAGGCCAAGAGTCTGGGGGCGGGGGGTGAGCCAGGGGCTGTGCAGAACCTGAGAGGTACAGGGTGGCTAGCTTAGGTCCAAGGATCAGAGAGCCACTTAGGTGGCCCAGAGAGGGAGACTTCCATCCCTGAAGCCCACCAGCCTGGGGTCATAAACCAAAGGCTGCTTTCTCAGGCTGGGCCCCTTTGGCTGTGGCTTTGCCCCTCCCCCAAATCCCCTTGAGGCCCCAGGCCTGAGCTGGTATCTGCCCTAGTCCCCACAAATCAGGGTACTGGTCAGGGTAGGAATTGGGGTGCTGGCTGTCAGTTTCTCCCCCAACCTTTGAACTTTGCTGGGTCAGGATTTCTTCTTTCCCTGTAGACACTCACTCTACTGCTGCCTGGAAGGGGAGTGGTGGGGATATGCCAAGAAGCTGTCCCCAGGGTCCCCAGTCCCTCCAGGAAACTTCCCCACCCACCAAGTAGAAGGGCCCCTGATTCCATGTTGCTCCCTTGCCTCCATGACACAGGGCTGCGGGCAGCATTTCCTCTTCTAGGGCAGCTGGTACAATGGCCTCTGTCAGCACCACCGAGGGTGTGTGCCATTCTTGGTCACTTGTCCTCTCACGGGACTAATCCCCCAGATGGGGTCCTGCATACCGACTGTCCCCTGCCCACCACTCCTGGGCTGGGGCCTGACTTACTCCTTACCAGCAGCCCCTGGGTCCCCTTGCCCCCTTCTCTGGGGTCTGTGTCAGGGGACAGGGCCTGTTGACCCTCAGCCTCTTCTGAACACCAGAAAGCTTGGAGACAGTTTCCAGGTGACCCCCCCTCATTCCCCGTCTGTCCACCTCCCCAAGTCTAGAGAGCCGCAATCATAGCCGCAGCAGCTCCTGTCACACCGCAGCCACACTGCTGCCTATGACAGCCTGGAGGCCAGCATCCCTCCCCCACCGTCCCCTGCACAGGTCCACGTGCGTCCCCAGATGCCTGAATCACTGCTGACGCCTGGGGACCTGGAGGCCACGGGCTCCTGGGGAGCCACTGGGGAGGGGGTGGCGGCCACGTCACTTCAGAGGGAACACCTGCAGACATAAATAGGCAGCCAGCGAAGACATCGCAGCACAGTCCACAGAGCAGCACTGCGCACTGTGCCCACCCGTGCCAGGATGCCCGACGCCACACTGCCCGCCTGCTTCCTCAGCCTGCTGGCCTTCACCTCTGCTTGCTACTTCCAGAACTGCCCAAGGGGCGGCAAGAGGGCCATGTCCGACCTGGAGCTGAGACAGGTATGACCATGGCCGCTCTCAGAGCTGCAGGGAAGGGGCAGAGGCCCAGGGACGGCACCACCGTGCAGGGGCTAGCAAGGGAAGTCGTGGGAGAGGCAGGCTTTAGGGGAAGTGCCCAGCAGAAGAAGGGAGGCTTGGCATGGCCAGACAAAGGGGACCAGGCTGTCAGGCAGGCTAGGACAGGTTGCAGGACTTCCGGAACATTGTCCCTACCAGAGAAGGGATGCTGGCAAGAGGTTTCCCTAATTCCTGGGCTTGGAGCTGCAGCAGGGAGAATGGGCAAGGCCTTCTCTGTGCCCATGGGGCCTCTCCTCCAGGACCAGCTGGAGCTTCAGAGGCTCTGTCCTCCCAGCACTCTAAGCCTTCCCCGATCAGCGTCCAGCTTCTCCTAGCCATGGGCCCCAGCATTCACCCCGGCCCCGAAGCTGGCCATTGCCCTGAGCTTGCCCGAGTGACAGGTGCCACTCAAGCATCCTGTAAAGAAGTTCTTCTGGGTACCTAGCCCAATTCTTTCATGCTGCATGTCCAATGAGTCCCTCTTAATCCATCTTCAGCAGCACTAAAGGAAACCCAATCACCGTGCTCAATTCTGCCATGGTCAAAAGTGGCCAGTTTTGAGCTGCTGAACAAACTTTTGGGAAGGTGGGCAGCCCCCACTGACGGCCCTTCCTCTGCTCGGCAGCTTTGGAAGCTGGAGTCACCTAGGTGCCTCATACCCTCCTCTAGGGCTCAGATCCTTGCCACTCAGGGTCAGTCCTTAGACGGACTAGCAGAAGTCAAGGTCCCAGTGAGACCCACTGGCTTGAGGGGCAGGGCAAGGGCAGAGAGGGGACAGGACAGGACAAGGAGGGGCGGGGGAGGGAGGGCAGAAGGAAGGTCTGCTTCAAGGGGAGGGTAGTGGGCAGCTGAGAGAAGGGTGGACACCAGGAGGCCCCAGAGCTGAGGGGGAAATTCTCCCCCAAATAGCGCATGAGGGTTCCCTTTGACAAAGCGGGAGGACGCTGAGGGGTGTGACTGACAGCTGTTCCTCAAACATCTGAAAACCGAGGGAGCGGAGAAGCTTTTTTTTGATTGCTCTCCTTCGACCAATTTTGGGCCCAAAGAGAGCCAGGGAGACCCGCCACCTCCCGCGCTCCTCGGGCCGCCCTCGCCCGCCCGGCTCAGCCCCCCACCCCACAGGGTCTCCCTCCCCGGCCGCTCCCCTCCCGCCCCCGGCTCATCCCCTCCCTCCCACCAGTGTCTCCCCTGCGGCCCCGGGGGCAAAGGCCGCTGCTTCGGGCCCAGCATCTGCTGCGGGGACGAGCTGGGCTGCTTCGTGGGCACGGCCGAGGCGCTGCGCTGCCAAGAGGAGAACTACCTGCCGTCGCCCTGCCAGTCCGGCCAGAAGCCCTGCGGGAGCGGGGGCCGCTGCGCCGCCGCCGGCATCTGCTGCAACGACGGTGCGCGGCCCGGGCGGTGGGGCGGGGGCGGGGAGGGGGGCGAGGAGGGGGCGGGGTCGGGGCCGGGGGCGGGGCGGGGCGGGGCGGGGGCCGGGTTGATCTGGGTCCGGGTCTGGAGGGGGTGGGGAGCGGGGCCCGGTCCCCGAGACGCGCCCGCCAGCTGCGCGCTCAGCCCGTGCTCCCCGCAGAGAGCTGCGTGACCGAGCCCGAGTGCCGGGAAGGTATCGGCTTCCCCCGCCGAGTCCGCGCCAGCGACCGGAGCAACGCGACCCTGCTGGACGGGCCGAGCGGGGCCTTGTTGCTGCGGCTGGTGCAGCTGGCGGGGGCGCCGGAGCCCGCGGAGCCCGCCCAGCCCGGCGTCTACTGAGGCGCGCCCCCCCACCCCCACCCCCACCCCTGCCCTCGCAGCACGAAAAATAAACGGTTTTAAAGGCACTGCTAGTGTGCGTCTCTGCCTCTGGGGGTGGAGAGGGGAGACGAAGGGAGGGCGGGGGATCAGTTCCTGGACCCGAAGTCGCGCGCAGATCCACCCCCAGAAAAGGGACAGATGCTGGGGGAAGCGATCTTGGGCCAGCATGATTCTAGATAGAACAACGGCCTGGGAGACCTGGGGAGCGCGGAGAGGGAGGCCGCCGCCTGGGAGTGGCCGCGGAAGGGGCTGGGCTGGGGCTCTGGCAATAGGATGGAAATAAAAACAGAGAGAGGGGAAAGACGGTGGGCAAGATAGCAAGAGAGAGCGGGATAGCAGAACGGTGGAGAGAGACGTTGAGAGTCACAGAGAGAAGAATGAGAGAGGGGCAAGGGGATGAGCCAAGGGTGACCAGGAGTTCCTGACTCTTTTTTACATCCCAGGAGACTGAGGCAAAAACAGCTCCAGGAATTCCCAGACTTTCTCATCCGAGACTGTGTTTTATGTGCCCGAGTGTGGGGGACATTATCACCCCAGATCCAGCAGAGAGGAGGGCCAGGTACTGTCTGTCCAGGAGGAGACTAAGTACCCCATTCAGGCCCTCAGCCAGGGTGAGAGACGGAGCCTACAGAAACCCTGGGTACATTCCCCGCCCCCATACAGCCACACCAACCCCCTGCCTCCTCCAACACACACTCGCAATCAAGAAAAAAAATCATCAGGTACGTGCCCCATGATCCTTGACCACAGTCATAGATACGGATCTGAGATTCACATTCAGAAGCACAGACACACGCAGAGAAACGGACAGAGCCGACTGGACCACACACAGGCACGTGTACACACACACACACACACACGCACACACACACACACACGCTCACATTAGGACCTTCCAGCCTGGCCTATGCAGCTTCAGGGCAGATGTCTGCTAGCATTTGACAGATGCTCTTCTATGTCCCTCAATCCTTTGCCCCCTCTATCCCATTCAACCCTCTATCCCCCCTCCCCTCACTGCTCTCTTTCCCCTGCCCCCACCCCAGCTCTTTGGCCCTCTCCTGCCTCTTGCTTCTCTCCTTTCCCCGCTATATCCCTTCCAAGCCTCTTCTCGCCCCTCTTGCCTTTGTTACCTCCCATCCTTCTCTCTTTCTCTGCTCTCTCTTCTTTGCATCCTCATCTTGGGATTTCTTGCTCCATGTCTTGGGACCTCAAGGGGCTGCATCTGCTCTGGAATCTTCTGAGACTTGGAGGCCACCGAGAGAGCACAGGCAAAGAGAATTCTTTCTGAGCCCTGACCCCGAGCCCCTGCCTCGGGGCAGAGCCTAGTGACACAGTCCTGTCAGCCCCAGGCTCTCTTCTGCTCTTAGAGCCCTAGCTCTGCCGTCACCCTGACCCACCTCAGGGTCCAGCATGATTAAGTCTGGCTGGGGCAGGGCACACTCCGGCTTCTCTCCCTGCCATGGCCTCACCCCTCTGCCCTAGTGTGGTGCACTCAGGGCCAGTATTTAGGTCTTCCCAGACCTGGACCAGACTTAATAGGAATTTAGTAATTTTTCCAGGCAGAGGGAGATGGGAAGAGGCAAGCTGGTGTTTTAAAAATGGATCATATGCTCAACATTGCTAATTATTAGAAAAACACAGATCAAAACTACAGTGAGGTATCACCTCATGCCAATCAGAATGGACATCACCAAAAAGTCTACAGATAATAAATGCTGGAGAGAGTGTGGAGAAAAAGGAACCTTCCTACACTGTTGGTGGAAATGTAAATTGGTGTAGCCACTATGGAGAACAGTATGGAAATTCCCTAAAAAAACTAAAAATAGAGTTGCCATGTGATCCAGCAATCCCACTTCTGGGCATGGATCCAGAAAAGACAAAACCTCTAATTTGAAACGATACATGCACCCCAGTGTTCATAGCAGTGCTATTCACAGTAGCCAAGATGTGGAAGCAACCTAAGTGTCCATCAACAGATGCATGGATAAAGAAGATGTGATATACACACACATACACACACACACACACACACACGGACTGTTACTCAGCCATAAGAAAGAAAGAAATAATGCCATTTGCAGCAACATGAATGGAATTAAAGATTATCCTTCTAGATGAAGTAAATCAGACAAATATCATATGATATTGAATATGTAGAATCTAAAAAACTGATACAAATGAATTTATTTACAAAAGAGAAACAGACTCACAGACATAGAAAACAAACTTATGGTTACCAAAGGGGAAGGGGGGGATAGACTAGGAGTTTTGGATTAAAATATACACACTACTATACACAAAACAGATAAACAACAAGGACCTACTGCTGCATAGGGAACTATATTCAATATCTTGTAATAAGCCACAGTGAAAAAGAATCTGAAAAATATATATATATTCATATATATGTAAAACTGAACTACTCTGCTGTATACCAGAAATTAACACAACATTGTAAATCAACTATACTTCAATTAAAAAATGGATCGTAGACCTAAATGAATCTAAAATTGTAAAACTTCTTGAAGAAAATACAGGAGAAATTCTTTATGACCTCAAGTTATGTAAAACACTCTTGACACTCTGACTCCACAAGAGCCATAGAAGAAGAAATGTGATACGTTTGGAATTCACCAAAATTAAAAACTTCTGCTCTTTATTTTTTGTTCCTGATGCATCACATCATGATTTTTTTTTAATTATTTACTTGTTTTCGGCCGTGCTGGGTCTTCATTCCTCTGCTTGGGCTTTCTCTGGTTGCGGCAAGTGAGGGCTTTCTCCTTTGCGGCGCACTGGCTTCTCGCTGTGGAGGCTTCTCTTGCTGTGGAGCACAGGCTCTGGACTCAGGCTCAGGAGTTGTGGCGCCACATGTGGAATCTCCCCAGACCAGGAGTCGAACCCGTGTCCCCTGCATTGGCAGGTGAATTCTTATCCACTGTGCCACCAGGAAAGTCCTTGCATCATCTTTAAGAAAATATATGATGTTTTTATAGCAGAATTACAAGTTGAGTACAACTAGAAAAATTTTGCCCACTAAATATATTTTTTTTAAGTTTCAAAGAATAGACATCTGCTTTAAGAATATTGATGACTGTATTATTGAATGTCACTAAAAAATTTGTGTCAGAAATATGCATACCTTATCCATGACCATGTAGCCATATTCCTTTGTAGAAATTCTAAAGTTTTGTCTTTCATACATGTAGTAACTGCATCCTTGGAAGACAAGACATGATGAGCATGTGTTAGCTTCAGTCGCAGGAGTTACGTCAGATCTGGAAAATCTACCTCTTAGAATGTCCAGATCTGACTTGAGCTTGCCACACCCCCAGAGGAAGTACTCCTGGACAGGGAAAAAGTGCACTGACACCCAGCCCCATTTCCATTCCAATGTCACAATCCTCCAGCCAGATTGGGGGAAAGACAGCTAACCATGAAAACAAATGTCTAAGGGGGTATGAGAGGTAAAGGGACCCTGCCACAGGACTGGGGAGCACGGAGAAGTGCAGCTGCAAGGATGAAACTTTACCCTGATCAAGTACACAGGACCGGAACAGGACAGGTTTTTAAACTTCATATGAAAAGCCTGGCGTGCTGCAGTCCATGGGGCTGCAAAGAGTCAGACACGACTGAGCGACTGAACTGAACTTATATGAAAATAGAACATTCTGAAGTTCCTTTCATACTTTGTTAAAGTGAGAACTGCCCTAAAGTTATCGTAAGTCTACTTTCAACTCATGAAATGCTATTACATGGGAAAAGATTCTGTGCATGTGGAAATGAAGTTAGTTAAGATGGATTATCCATGTGATCCCTCCCTGTCATCTAGTGTTTCTATGACAGAGACAGTGGCAGAGGGAGATTGGACTATAGACAGCAGGCAACAACTTCTCTTTAAAGGACACTGTGAAGAGAATGAAAAGGCAAGCCACAGACTGGAAGAAATGATTTACAAGTAACATAGCTTATAAAAGACTTATACCCAGAATATATAAAGACCTCTTTCTCAAAACTCAATAATAAGAAAATGATTCAATTTTTTAAATGGGTGAAAGATTTAAAGAGATATTCACCACATAAGATATACAGATGACAAATAAACACAAGTAAAATCATTAGTGAAATGCAAATTAAAGCCATAGTGATATATCCATTTCAATGGTTAAAAAAACAGGGGGCTGCCAATATCAGGTGTTGACAAGGATATGGAACAATGGTAACCTTCACATATTGTTTGTTGATGTGGATGCAAAATCATTCATCTACTCCTGAAAACTGTTCTATGGTTTCTCATAAAGTTATTATTACCACTAACCCAGCTGTCCCATTAACAGGCAGTGGTCCAAGTGAAATAAATATCTATATTCACACAAAAAGCTGTATGTGAATATTTATAGTACCTCTCCTGTAATCGTCAAAACTTTATAAGTTTTAAACAGATTAGAATTTTAACTATGGTCCATTTGGATTTAATTTTTATATAGGGTGCAAGTCATGAGTTGAAGTTCATTTTTTGCGTCTGGATATTCACTTGTTCCAGCTCTATCTGTTTAAATTTTTTTTGGCCACATGGTTTGCAGGATCTTCATTCCTCCACCAGGGATTGAACTCTGGCAGTGAAAGTGTGGAGTCTTAATCACTGGTGTGTATGTCCTAAGTCATTCAGTTATGTCTGACTCTTTGTGACCCCATGGACTGTAGCCCACCAGGCTCCTCGTCCATGAGATTCTCCAGGCAAGAATACTGGAGTGGGTTGCCATTTCCTCCTCCAGGGGATCTTCCTGACCCAGGGATCAAACCGGCATCTCTTATGTATCCTGCATTGGCAGAGAGGCTCTTCACCACTAATGCCGCCAGGGAAGCCCTTGTCAATAAAGCATGAGTAAAAAGAATAGTGAACTTGGGGGTCTTAAGACAGTGTGAGCCTGCTCCACACTCCTTTCCCTTCCCACCCAGTGGAATCCACAGGATACTGGTCTCAGACATGCAGACAAAGATGAGGCCTGGGGATGACATAACTATATGACAGAAGAAACCCAAGTCCCTAAATGATGAAGTGGAACAGAGCCAGGAATGCTCACTGAGGACTGATATGACAGATGTAATTAAACAGCGACCTTCTCTAAGTCCCTAACGTCTCCTTACCCCTTTGATGTCTTTGCTATAACAGCCTAGCTTTACCTTAACTCCTGAATTCTGAAACAATTAAAAAATGAAACAAAAGAATGTGACATTTGGAGCCCTGAAGACTACCTTTATTATTGATAAAACTGATCCTAGAGAATGCAACTTCCATCTGCCGGCAAGGCGGCTTCATAGAACTGAATAACAGAGCTGTTTACCACCCAGGACACAAGGAGCTGGACCTTCACAACCCTTTCCTCCCACTCCAAGAGTTCCTGCGTTTGCACTGTGACAGCCTGCTTCCTGGCAGGGCACCCTCATCCCAAGAGGGACTGGAGAGGAAGGGGTGGGATTATGTCTGCTCCTATCCTCTCGCCCTCCCCCTCCCCAGATCAGCTGCTCTCTGGGAGGAGTGTTACCTCAGGGAGAGCTCTCTATATGGAAGAAAATATTGGGAAAGGGAGAAAATATTTCTGACCTTTGCCCCATGGATAATCATCTTTTATGATGCTGGAAAAACTTCTGGTATAATTTCAAACCATTCCAGATTTAAAAACTCAGTTCAGTCAGTTCAGTCACTCAGTCATATCCGACTCTTTGTGACCCTATGGACTGCAACATGCCAGGCTTCCCAGTCCATCACCAACTCCCAGAACTTGCTCAAACTCATGTCCATCGAGTTGGTGATGCCATCCAACCATCTCATCCTCTGTCATCCCCTTCTTCTTCCACCTTCAATCTTTCCCAGCATCAGGGTTTTTTCCAATGAATCAGTTCTTCACATCAGGTGGCCAAAATATTGGAGTTTCAGCTTCAGCATCAGTCCTTCCAGTGAATAGTCAGGGCTAATTTCCTTTAGGATGGACTGGTTGGATCTCCTTGCAGTCCAAGGGACTCTGAAGAGTCTTCTCCAACACCACAGTTCAAAAGCATCAATTCTTTGGCGCTCAGCTTTCTTTATAGTCCAACTCTCACATCTATACATGACTACTGGAAAAACCATAGCTTTGACTAGATGGACCTTTGTCAGCAAAGTAATGTCTTTGCTTTTTAATATGTAGTCTAGGTTGGTCATAGCTTTTCTTTCAAGGAGCAACTGTCTTTTAATTTCATGGCTGCAGTCACCATCTGCAGTGACTTTGGAGCCCAAGAAAATAAAGTCTGTCACTATTTCCATTGTTTCCCTTCTATTTGCCATGAAGTGATGGGACCAGATGCCATGGTCTTAGTTTTTTGAATGTTGAGGTTTAAGCCAACTTTTTCACTCTCCTCTTTCAATTTCATCAAGAGGCTCTTTAGTTCTTTTTTCTTTTTGCCATAAGGGTGGTGTTATCTGCGTATTTGAGGTTATTGATAATTTTCCGGGTAATCTTGATTCCAGCTTGTACTTCATCCTCCCCAGCATTTTGCATGATGTGTTCTACATATAAGTTAAATAAGCAGGGTGGCAATATAGAGCCTTGATGTACTCCTTTCCCAACTTGGAACCAGTCTGTTGTTCCATGTCTGGTTCTAACTCTTGCTTCTTGACCTGCATATAGATTTTTCAGGAGGTAGGTAAGGTGGTCTGATATTCCCACCTCTTGAAGAATTTTCCACAGTTTGTTGTGATCCACACAGTAAAAGTTTAGTTTAAAATCTACACTACACTAAATTTAGTAGGTATGGAAATAGGGCAAACTTATTTTCCACATAGATCCTACTGAAGACTGAGATTGCTGTCCTTCAGTGTTGTGCTGGAGGAGCTGAATAGTACAGTGTGACATAAAAATGAATCACAGCAATGAATGCTCAGTGATGATTGTATTTTTCAGACTGGAATGTTCTGTCCTAATGCTTCTCACAGCTGTGAAGAGCTCATCGCTGAGGTTGCCCACAGAATTCTGGCATGCACACATATGCATTTTTATTTTACAAATGAGTATTATTTAATCATGTATAGATACTAATTCACATTTCTTTTAAACAGAGTAAATTTGGGGTATCTCTTAGTATCAGAACATTTACCTCTACCACAATCTTTTTGTTTTTTAGTTTTTATTAAGAGAAATTTCAAATATACAAAAAAGTATAGCCACTAAATAAAGACCCATGGGGTACCACTCCCCTCCTCACTCTCACAGTTTCAGCACAAGATCCTTTTCTCATCTCTACGTCCGCCCGCTCCTCCCACTCCCAAGTCACCCCAGCAGACATCCCACATTATCTATAAATGTTCCAGTGTACATCTCAAATAAGAGAGTTTTTTAAAAAGTTGTTTATTTTTAAAATTAATTCTATTGGAGTATAGTAGCTTTACAATGTAGTGTTAGTTTCAGCTGTACAGCAAAGTAAGTCAGCTATTCTTTAGGTATATATACATATAGCCCTTTCTTTTTGGATTTCCTTCCCATTTAGGTCACCACAGAGCACTGAGTAGAGTTCCCTGTGCCATACAGTAGGCTCTCATTAATTATCTATTTTATACATAATAGTGTACATATGTCAATCCCGATCTCCTAATTCATTCCCCCCCATTTTCCCTTTGGTGTCCATACATTTGTTATCTATGTCTCTGTCTCTATTTCTGCTTGCAAATATATTCATCTGTATCATTTTTCTAGATTCCACACATAAGTGATGTGATACAACATTTGTTTTTCTCTGTCTGACTTACTTCACTCAGTATGACAATCTCTAGGTCCGTCCATGTTGCTGCGAATGACACAATTTCATTATTTTTTTTATAGCTGAGTAATATTCCATTGCATATATGTATCATATCTTCTTTATCCATTCCTCTGTTGATAGAGATTTAGGTTGCTTCCAGAGAGGGACTTTTCTTTAAGATATGACTATAGACTATTACCACACACATGCAGGCCCCAAGCCCAAATTCAATAAAATATATTATTATCAAATATTCAGGCACTGTTCAAATTTCCCCAGGTGTCCCATGAATACATTCTGTGTGAGTGATTCATTGATATTTGAGTCCATCTTTTTTTAAGGTACAAAAGAGAATACTGATTTTCATGGTGCTTCAGCCGTCTTATTTTCCTGAATGTCTTGTAGAGAATGGGTTCCAATCTCTTTTTACTGCATTTGTTATAAGAAGGCATAACCATGAGATGACCTTATTGTGTGTGTCACCCAGTATAGCCTGATCTGTTTAGCTACATATTAAAATAATGTTATTTTGTACTAAATTACTTTCCTTTTCTCTGTATTACTGCTAGGATTTGAAATAAAAGACCCTGATGCTGGGAAAGATTGAAGGCGGGAGGAGAAGGGGACGACAGAGGATGAGATGGCCTCACCGGTTTGATAGACATGAGTTTGAGCAAGTTCTGGGAGTTGGTGATGGACAGGGAAGCCTGGCATGTTGCAGTCCATGGGGTTGCAAAGAGTAGGACATGACTGAACTACTGAACGGAATGGAACGGAACGGAACTGAACAGAGTGAGACAGGCTTCTGTTTTATTTGGAGTGGGTGTGCACCTTCTGAAATCGTTGGTCCCACAGCACGAGTAAGTGAAGGGGAGACACTTTCTGGGGGAGAGAGGTTAGGCTTTTACAAATTCTCCAAAATGGTCTTCAGTCCAGGAACAGATGGAAAGCACAGGATGCAAGCATCTCTCTGTTCATGTCTTCTGCTTTTGTGGTCATTTCTGAGGCTACGGGCTCTCAGGAACCCCTGTCGTGCAGGGTCCCCAGTGCTGTCACAGTCCTTTACTGCACAGGCAGGAGCAGGGCGCCTGGCTTCCTCACAACACTGGGGACCCAGGGTCTTCCAGCCCAGCCCCTCTTGACCACCACCCCTTCTGAGAGTACCGGCTGCCTCCTATGGCCTGAGAGGCCAGCTCCTTGAAACCGGAAAGCCCTTCAGCTGCCCCCCGCCAAGCTCCTCCCCCACCTTCGCCCCGCCCCCGCCTCCCCCACCTTCGCCCCGCCCCCGCCTCCCCCACCTTCGCCCCGCCCCCGCCCCCGCCCCCGCCCCCGCCCCCGGCTAGCCTTCTAGTGTAGCTCAAGCCTGCATCCAGATGTCAAGAAATCTCACTCTCCCTGACTGACCGCCAGCCCTTCCTCTGGTCCCCTGTCAGACCCTTGTCGTTGTCTGCCCAACTCTTCCTTTAGACCTCAGAAAGTGAAAGAAAGTGAAGTCGCTGAGTCGTGTCCGACGCTTTGCGACCCCATGGACTGTAGCCAGCCAGGCTCCTTCGTCTATGGGATTTTCCAAGCAAGAATACTGGAGTGGGTTGCCACTTCTTCGCTAGGGTATCTTCCCAACCCAGGGATCGAACTCGGGTCTCCCGCATTGCGGGCAAACTCTTTACCGTCTGAGCCACCAGGTTCCGCCCATGTCCAGCCTGTTTGGAGTTGGAAACTGGGGGCTGTTTCCATCTCCCTGGGAGCCCGCTGTGTAGTACCCCCAACCCCTTTCTCCATCCACCCCTATAGGATGGCACCCTGGACCGCGGCTCTAATTCCGTTTGAAGCGCCGAGAGCCGAGGATCTTCGATTCCCCCAAAGCCCTCCCCTCCCCGTTCTGACACTCAGATGCGAGGCTTGTTGGAGGGGGAAAAAACCGGCTTTATTTCATTGTCATAATTCCTGGGGATGATTACAGAGGGAGTGAGGGCTGCGCTCCGACGGTATCGGGGGCCGGCCGGTCTCAGTGCTGGGAGAAGGCGGCCTCAGGGTCGCAGGCGGGGTCCTCGTGGCAGCCGTCTGCACAGAGAGACGCCGAGTCAGGGCCGCCCTGGCCCAGCCCGCCTGGTCCTGGAGCCCCGGTCCCGTCTCGACCCCTGCCCGACTCACCCGGGCTGCAGCAGATGCCGGCGGCGGCGCAGCGGCCCCCGCTCCCGCAGGGCTTCTGGCCGGACTGGCAGGGCGACGGCAGGTAGTTCTCCTCTTGGCAGCGCAGCGCCTCGGCCGTGCCCACGAAGCAGCCCAGCTCGTCCCCGCAGCAGATGCTGGGCCCGAAGCAGCGGCCTTTGCCCCCGGGGCCGCAGGGGAGACACTGGTGGGAGGGAAGGGATGAGCCGGGGGCGGGAGGGGAGCGGCCGGGGAGGGAGACCCTGTGGGGCGGGGGGCTGAGCCGGGCGGGCGAGGGCGGCCGGAGGAGCGCGGGAGGTGGCGGGTCTCCCTGGCTCTCTCTTTGGGCTCAAAAGCGGTCGAAGGAGGGCAGTCAAAAGCTCCTCCGCTCCCTCGATTCCCAGGCTAGGTGGGGCCGGTACGCGGTCAGCGCGGGAAAGGGGGCGGCGGGGGAGACCCTGTGGCAGCGGGCCGGGCAGCCCGGAGCGCCACGGGTCGAGGGCGGGGCTCTCACCGTGCGCACGTCGAGGTCCAGCACCGCGCGTTTGCCGCCCAGGGGGCAGTTCTGAATGTAGCAGGCGGAGGTCAACGCCAGGAGGCCGAGCAGGCAGCAGGCGAGGCTGGAACCTGCCATGGTGCAGACGCGCTGGTCTCCGGGCCGGGGACTGCGGCCGTCTCTCGGGTCTGGCCTTTTAAGCCCGGCGGCCGCGTGGGCGGAACGGTGTCTAAGAGGGCAGCCGCATGACTGGTCACAGCGCGCCGCTGCGGGTCAGGCCCTGCGCCCCCGGCGCGCCCCCTCATTTGCAGAGGCTGTGCCGGGTCAAGGTTATGTCGGCTAATGGCTAATGGTCCGGGAGATGATAGCGAGTGCTGCTTGGGGGAAGCAAGCAGCTCTGGGCAGGGAGCCTGTGCGGTGGCCTAGGTCCTAGGGTGGGACAGGGAGTATGGGGGCTGCGGCCCAACCGAGGACTATGGAGCCCACTCTCAATCCCTTGGGGTGAGGGGTCAGGATGAACACTCGGGCCCTCCAGGAGAGAAGAGATTCGTTCAGAACTTCCCCATCTGCCCTCTTGGCCAACCACATACACTCCCTAGCTCCCCTCTGCAAGCAAGTTCTCTTCCTGAAATCTGATTTCCTGGAACCCCAGCCCGGCTCCCCACACCAACATCCAGCAGGCACTTGGATATGAAAAGATTTTATTTTCTCTCATTTCTAACTGAAATCAAGCCTTTCCTTCAGCTATAAGGTAGGCAACAAACCACAGTGGAATTCGCAATACCTGTGACTTCGTCACAAATTGAAATGGCTGATATCCTCCTATCCCATTACAACAGCTATTGCAAATGTCTCTAAACATCAGGCTCATTATCACTGTGAAATTATGGATTATTGGACGGACCTGCCACTAAATCTTGTTATCTAAATAAAGCAGCACATTTGTGACTGTATCTCAAACGTTTTAATATTTTGATACCTGATCATAAATATAGCTGGTTTCTTTTGTAATTTCATGTCTTTTGTTTGATTGTTTTGCATTTTTAATATACAGTATCTTAAAATGAAAATAATTAAAATAAAAGAAAGAGAGACTACCTCTGAGGAGTGTTGGTCATTGCTGCCATGAACAAGGAGGTGCTCAGCATGGATCCGCCTTCAAGAAGGGACTTGCCACCCAGCTTCTGGGAGAGTGGTCAGCAGATAGCCTTTGGCTGATAGCCCATCCAAGGCCTGCCTCAGCTACAGATAGCTGCCTCATCTAAGGTCATGGTCACACCATTCTCTGGTGGCCCGTATTCAATGACTGGTCCATTTTGGCCCAATGCTGGACAACTCTGAAGGACTATTTCAGCTTAGGACATCCTTGTGGGGTCAACTGAGGCCTGCATGGAATTCTCTCTCTGTCTAGCTCTGTTTCCAGCCCGTCCCTCTCGCAGGTATGGGTCCCAGGGACCCTTGGCAATAAGCGTGTATGTGTTAGTTGCTCAGTCATGTCCGACTTTTTGAGACCCCATGGACTGTAGCCCACCAGGCTCCTCTGTCTGTGGAATTTTCCAGGCAAGAATACTGTAGCAGGTTGCCATTTCCTTCTCCAGGGGTAATAAGCATCTTGTATGTTAGACTTCATTTCACTCTGCTCTCTGGGGACTTCAGTGTGCAAGAGGGAAAGATGAGATCATTGTCACTCGCGGAAGAGAGGCAGCCTCCTCTGCACTCTTGCTGACCCTCTTAGAGGAGGGTGCTGAGGCTCCCAAGCTGAGCAGGTCAAGCTGACCTGGAATATCAGTCAGCAGCTGGTCTTGTCTCTCACCCAAATCAGTTCATTGGCATGGCTGGTCTAGAAGGCCAAGGGCTTGACCCTGGAGGCAGCCCCAGAAAGTCCTCTTGCCTGCCCTGTGGGGATATTTTTGACCTCACCCAAATTAACAAATGCACAGAGATTACTTTGGCCTCATGGCCCTCACAGGGCCGGCGTTCCTTTATCTGTTCAACAACTGTCAACTGAAGATGCACCAGGTCCCAGGACAGATGCTTGGAAATACCAGTGACCCAAACAGACAAAAATCCCAGCCCTCAGGGGCTTATACCCTAGTCGAAGAGGAGAGGCAATAAGCATATTTCAGTAGGTTAGGGGTGGTAAGTGCTGTGGAGGAAAGCGGGGGGCACATCACAGTTTTCCTGAAGTCTTCAGCCTAGGCCTGTTTGTGAAGTGATATCTTGACATTTGAAGGAGGCAAAAAAGAAGCCACGTGGATATCTGAGGGTGGCCTAGTTTTCTATCGCTAAGTCCCAAATGACCACAAATTTAGTAGCTTAAAACAGTATCCACTTATTATCCCACAGTTTCTGTGGGTTTGGGCACTGCTCAGCTGGGTCCTCTGGGTCACAGGGCTACAGTCAAGGTGTCAGCCAGGCTGCATTCCCTTCTGGAGTCTGGGATATTGCTGACATAATGCATCGCTTACAGCTGTAGAACTCATGTGATTTGCATCTTCAAGGCCAGCAACAGAAAGAAAGAGTCTTTGGTGCTTCAAGTCTCTAAGTGCAAGCAACCTTCTTTTAAAAGGTCTCACCTGATTAAGCCAGCCGCAGGATCAACTTTGAACTCAAAATCAAAGTGATTAATTTGGATAATTGAGCCCATAATTACATCTGCAAAATCCTTTCATATTTAGCTTATAGTGTAATCATCAGAGTGACTTCCCTTTTACTGTATTCTTCTATGGGTTAGAAGAAAGTTACAGGTCATACCTGCATGCAACAGGAGGGGATTGTGCAAAGGTGTGGATACATGGGGCTTCCTAGGTGGTGCTAGTGGTAAAGAACCCATCTGTCGATGCAGGAGACGTAAGAGACTAGGGTTTCATCCCTGGGTCAGGAAGATCCCCTGGAGGAGGGCATGACAACCCATTCCAGTATTCTTGCCTGGAGAATTCCAAGGACAGAGGAGCCTGGTGGGTTACAGTCCATGGGTCACAAAGAGTAGGACATGACTGAAGTGACTTAGCATGCGTGCATACACACAGAGGGGTACCAGGGGTGGGAATCCCAGGGCCATTTTAGAATTCTTATGTCGGACCTGTAACTTTCTTTTGGAGGGAGATTTATCTAGGCAGGGAAAAGAGCAAGTGCAAAAGAACTGAGGTGGAATGTCTGACACGTTCAAGGAACAGCAAGAAGGCCAGTGGGACTGGAGTGGAGTGACTGAGTCCTGAGGTCAGCATGGTCACATGGGACCGAGTGAAATGGGAAACCGAGAGGGTTCTGAGATGGGGAGTGAGGTGGAGAGGTGACGTGATCCGGCTCAGATGTTATTAGCACAGATTTGGATATCGTGTTGCAGAAAGGCTGTGGGGAAAAGGTGGAAGCAGGAAAGAGGAGGCTCCTGCAGCAATCCTTGCAAGGGATGATGGTGGGCTGGACCAAGGAGGAGGGTGCATGGGGGTAGAAGTGACCCGATTCTGGATGTATTTAGAAGAAAGTACCAACTGAGGTTTGCTGATGGGTTGGATATGGGTGAGATAGAGAAAGAGGAGTCAAGCAGTGGGAAGTATGAAGCTTAGCGTGGACTAACAGATGCTCATCACACACCCAAGGAGACTGAGCAGGCATTTGGGTTTTAGAATCTGGAGTTTAGAAGAGAGGACTGGGCAGCAGATACGTAAATTTGGAAATCATCAGTACCAATATTTAAAGGCACAGACCTGAGTGAGATGGCTTAGGGGGAGTGATTTGAACCCCAAGTAAGGTAGGAGAAAACAAGAGGATGAAGACAGGATTACAAGGAGGAGGAAATGATCAGATGTGCAAATGCTGCTTGACATGAAAGTTGAACTTCTTTATTTAAACAACTTCAATAAAGTATAATCTATACAGGGCTTCCCTGATGGCTCAGTGGTAAAGAATCCTCCTTCCAGCGAAGGAGATGTGGGTTCAATCCTTGGGTTGGGAAGATCCCCTGGAGAAGAAAATGACAAGACACTCAGTATTGTTGCATGGAAAATGTCATGGACAGAGGAACCTGGCTGGTTACAGTCCATGGGGTCACAAAAGAGTCAGACACAACTTAGCAACTAAACAAAAACAACAATATAGTTTATGCAACATAAAATCCACCCATCGTAACAGCAGCATTTGATGATTTTTATTACAGTAAACAGTTATGCAACCATCGCCTCAATCCAGTTTTAGAACGCTTGCATTCTAGGAAGAAGTCCTTCATACCTGTTTGCCATTACTCCCTGTTCCTACCCTCAGCCTCAGGAAACCACTGACATAGATTCAACTTTTCTATAAAGTTCCTATAAATTTAACCATACACAGTATATAATCTTTTGTGTCTGGCTTCTTTAACTTGCCATTGTGCTGTTGAGGCTCATCCAAGTGACTGTGTGTGTCAGTGGTTTGTTCCTCTGTATCACTGAGAAGTAGTCCAAAGGCTGAGCGCTGAAGAATTGATGCTTTTGAACTGTGGTGTTGGAGAAGACTCTTGAGAGTCCCTTGGACTGCAAGGAGATCCAACCAGTCCATTCTGAAGGAGATCAGCCCTGGGATTTCTTTGGAAGGAATGATGCTAAAGCTGAAACTCCAGTACTTTGGCCACCTCATGCAAAGAGTTGACTCATTGTAAAAGACTCTGATGCTGGGAGGGATTGGGGGCAGGAGGAGAAGGGGATGACAGAGGATGAGATGGCTGGATGGCACCACCGACTCGATAGACGTGAGTCTGAGTGAACTCCGGGAGTTGGTGATGGACAGGGAGGCCTGGCATGCTGCGATTCATGGGGTTGCAAAGAGTCGGACACGACTGAGTGACTGAACTGAACTGAACTGAGTCCATAGATGAACCACATTTTGTTTATCCATTCATCAGTTGATGGACAAGAAGCAACAGTTAGAACCAGACATGGAAAAATAGACTGGTTCAAAATTGGGAAAGGAGTATGATAAGTCTGTGTATTGTCACCCAGCTTATTTAACTTACATGCAGAGTACATTATGCGAAATGCTAGACTGGATGAATCAAAACTGAATCCTAGAATGCTAGGAGAAATATCAACCTCAGAAATATCAACATTTGCACATCTGATCATTTCCTCCTCCTTGTGATCCTGTCTTCAGGATCCTTGTGATACCACTTGAATGGCAGAAAGTGAAGAGGAACTCAAGAGACTCTTGAGGGTGAAAGAGGAGAGTGAAAAAGCTGGCTTGAAACTCAACATTAAAAAGACTAAAATCAGACTTCCCTGGTGGCACAGTGGATAAAGAATCCATCTGCCAATGCAATGGACAAAGTCTCAATCCCTGGTCCAGGAAGATTCCACTTGCCTTAGATAGTAGGAAACAGGAGTCCAGAATGGCAGTGGCTAAAAGACAAGGAAGGGAAAAGCCCGCAAAAATAGAACAAAGAAAGGTCATTTCTTTGTAAAAAATGTAGTCAAATTTACCAACTTTTGAAGGCCCTGGGCAAAGGCTAATAGAGTTTTGCCAAGAGAACGCACTGGTCATAGCAAACACCCTCTTCCAACAACACAAGAGAAGACTCTACACATGGACATCACCAGATGGTCAACACCGAAACCAGATTGATTATATTCTTTGCAGCCAAAGATGGAGAAGCTCTATACAGTCAGCAAAAACAAGACCAGGAGCTGACTGTGGCTCAGATCATGAGCTCTTTATTGCCAAATTCAGACTGAAATTGAAGAAAGTAGGGAAAACCACTAGACCATCCAGGTATGACCTAAATCAAATCCCTTATGACTATACAGTGGAAGTGAGAAATAGATTTAAGGGACTAGATCTGATAGATAGAGTGCCTGATGAACTATGGAATGAGGTTCATGTCATTGTACAGGAGACAGGGATCAAGACCATCCCCATGGGAAAGAAATGCAAAAAAGCAAAATGGCTGTCTGGGGAGGCCTTACAAATAGCTGTGAAAAGAAGAGAAGTGAAAAGCAAAGGAGAAAAGGAAAGATATAAGCATCTGAATGCAGAGTTCCAAAGAATAGCAAGAAGAGATAAGAAAGGCTTCCTCAGTGATCAATGCAAAGAAATAGAGGAAAACAATAGAATGGGAAAGACTAGAGATGTCTTCAAGAAAATTAGAGATACCAAGGGAACATTTCATGCAAAGATGGGCTTAATAAAGGACAGAAATGGTATGGACCTAACAGAAGCAGAAGATATTAAGAAGAGGTGGCAAGAATACACAGAAGAGCTGTACAAAAAAGATCTTCACGACCAAGATAATCACGATGGTGTGATCACTCACCTAGAGCCAGACATCCTGGAATGTGAAGTCAAGTGGGCCTTAGAAAGCATCATTACAAACAAAGCTAGTGGAGGTGATGGAATTCCAGTTGAGCTATTTCAAATCCTGAAAGATGATGCTGTGAAAGTGCTGCACTCAATATGCCAGCAAATTTGGAAAACTCAGCAGTGGCCACAGGACTGGAAAAGGTCAGTTTTCATTCCAATCCCAAAGAAAGGCAATGCCAAAGAATGTTCAAACTATTGCACAATTGCATTCATCTCACACACTAGTAAAGTAATGCTCAAAATTCTCCAAGCCAGGCTTCAGCAATATATGAACCGTGAACTTCCAGATGTTCAAGCTGGTTTTAGGAAAGGCAGAGGAACCAGAGATCAAATTGCCAACATCCACTGGATCATCGCAAAAGCAAGAGAGTTCCAGGAAAACATCTATTTCTGCTTTATTGACTATGCCAAAGCCTTTGACTGTGTGGATCACAATGAACTGTGGAAAATTCTGAAAGAGATGGGAATACCAGACCACCTGACCTGCCTCTTGAGAAACCTATATGCAGGTCAGGAAGCAACAGTTAGAACTGGACATGGAACAACAGACTGGTTCCAAATAGGAAAAGGAGTACGTCAAGGCTGTACATTGTCACCCTGCTTATTTTACTTATATGCAGAGTACATCATGAGAAACACTGGACTGGAAGAAACACAAGCTGGAATCAAGATTGCCGGGAGAAATAATAACCTCAGATATGCAGATGACACCACCCTTATGGCAGAAAGTGAAGAGGAACTAAAAAGTCTCTTGATGAAAGTGAAAGAGGAGAGTGAAAAAGTTGGCTTAAAGCTCAACATTCAGAAAACTAAGATCATGGCATCTGGTCCCATCACTTCATGGCAAATAGATGGGGAAACAGTGGAAACAGTGTCAGACTTTATTTTGGGGGGCTCCAAAATCACTGCAAATGGTGACTGCAGCCATGAAATTAAAAGACGCTTACTCCTTGGAAGGAAAGTTATGACCAACCTAGATAGCATATTGAAAAGCAGATACATTACTTTGCCAACAAAGGTCCGTCTAGTCAAGGCTATGGTTTTTCCAGTAGTCATGTATGGATGTGAGTTGGACTGTGAAGAAAGCTGAGTGCCGAAGAATTGATACTTTTGAACTGTGGTGTTGGAGAAGACTCTTGAGAGTCCCTTGGACTGCAAGGAGATCCAACCAGTCCATTCTGAAGGAGATCAGCCCTGGGATTTCTTTGGAAGGAATGATGCTAAAGCTGAAACTCCAGTACTTTGGGCCACCTCATGCAAAGAGTTGACTCATTGGAAAAGACTCTGGTGCTGGGAGGGATTGGGGGCAGGGGGGGAAGGGGACGACAGAGGATGAGATGGCTAGATGGCATCACCGATTCGATAGACGTGAGTCTGAGTGAACTCCGGGAGTTGGTGATGGACAGGGAGGCCTGGCGTGCTGTGATTCATGGGGTGTCAGAGTCAGACAAGACTGAGCGACTGAACTGTCTGAACTGAACTGTCACTGTCTTTGTGAGGCTGCCCTCTGCTGGCCACATGGGCAGCTGCAGAGTGGATCTGAGTTTCCTCCAGCAATTGATTCTCAGTTTGACTGTATTTGGCATATAATTCTTTTGAGGAATCATCATACTATTTTAGTTCATGGTATGAGTTTGAGGTCATTCTCTAGTTTCACTAAAAATAGTATTTAACATGTATTGAGCACCAATCCCCAAGCACTGAACTTAGCTTTACATGAATGTCTCATATATTCACAACAATCTTACAGGTATCAGTATTATTTCTACTTTACTTTTAGGAAACTGAGGAATAGAGAGACTAAGAAGTGTTCCTCAAAACACTCAAAGTAGTAAGAAGGGGAGCTGGGCTTCAAATCCAGGCAGACTGCAGCAGGTTTTCTACACTAAGCTAGGTAGCCTCTCACGGTGTTTCTCTATTTTTAATTTATTCATATCGATTTCTGGATTGAAGCAGTGAGTAAGGCAATCATGCAAACACTCTCATATCTCTTGGAGATTTTTTATTTCTCCAATAAATTCACAAAAGTGTCCAGAAAGCCACAAGCTGTGACCCAATTAGCTCAAGTCATCCCCAAATTAGTCTTCTGGAGCAGTCTACTTGCAAAAATCATCCAAAAGCAAAAACTTAAATTTTGCCAGGTCAGGAAGTAACTGAAATACTAGCAATTTGCTGTTATTGGCTATATGATTTTTATTTATTTTTATTGAAGTATATAATTGATTTATAACGTTATTTTAGTTTCAGGAATACAGCAAAGTGATTCAGATATATACATCCAAATCATCACGTGGGCTCAGTAGTTGTAGCAGATAGGCTTAGTTGTCCTGTAGTATGTGGAATCTTCCTGGACCAGGGATCAAACCTTTGTTCTTTGCATATGTATAATATGCTCAGACGCTCAGTCATGTGCAACTCTCTGCGACCCCATGGACTGTAGCCTGCCAGGCTCCTCTATCTATGGGATTTTCCAGGCAAGAATACTGGAGTCAGTTGCCATTTCCTTCTCCAGGGGATCTTCCCAACCCAAGGACCCAACCTGGGTCTCCTGCATTGCAGGCAGATTCTTTATCAACTGAGCCACCAGGGAAGGCCAACTATAAATATACATATATGTGTGTGTATATTTAAATATATATCTTTATATACACATATATGACATTATTTATATTTTTGGCTGTTCTGGGTCTTTGTTGCTGCACACAGGCTTTCTGTACTTACAGCGAGTGGGTGCCACTCTCTACTTGCAGTACATGGGTTTCTCATTGTGGTGGCTTCTCTTGTTGCAGAACATGGGCTCTAGACACGTGGTTTTCAGTAGTTAAAGCCCGTGGGCTGTTGTGGCACACAGGTTTAGTTGCCCCGAGGCATGTGGAATCTTCTTTGACCAGGGTCAAACCCTTCTCCCTTGCCTTGGTAGGTGGATTTTTAACCACTTAACCACCAGGGAAGTCCTGTATTCTTTTTCATTATAGGTTTTTACAAGATACTGAATATAGTTCCCTGTGCTATATGGATCTTGGTCGGTTATCTATTTTATATATATATAGTAGTGTATATTTTGGAGAAGGCAAGGGCAACCCACTCCAGTACTCTTGCCTGGAAAATCCCATGGATGGAGGAGCCTGGTGGGTTGCAGTCCATGGGGTCGCGAAGAGTTGGATATGACTGAGCGACTTCACTTTCACTTTTCACTTTTATGCATTGGAGAAGACAATGGCAACCCACTCCAGTGTTCTTGCCTGGAGAATTCCGGGGACAGAGGAGCCTGGTGGGCTGCCGTCTATGGGGTCGCACAGAGTCGGACATGACTGAAGGGACTTAGCAGCAGCAGCAGTGTGTATTTGCTTATCCCAAACTCCCAATTTATTCCTTCCCCTGATCTTTCTCCATTGGTAATCATAAGATTGCTTTCTATGTCTGGGTCTGTTTTGTAAATAAGTTCATTTGTATCATTTTTTTTTTGATTCCACATGTAATTAATATGACATTTGTCTTTGTCTGACTTACTTCACTTAGGATCATAATATCTAGGTCCATCCATATTTCTGCAAATGGCATTATTTCATTCTTTTTTTGTGGCTGAGTAATATTCCATTATATATAATGCAATATCTATATTGGAAGCCATATATATATTATATATATAACGGAAGCCATATATATATATATGACATCCCTAGCTCAGGCTATAAAGAGTCTGCCCACAATGTGAGAGACCCAGGTTCGATCCCTGGGTCAGGAAGATCCCCTGGAGAAGGAAATGGCAACCCACTACAGTATTCTTGCCTGGAAAATTCCATGGACAGAGGAGCCTGGCAGGCCACAGTCCATGGGGTCACAAAGAATTGGACACAACTGAGCCACTAACACACAGACACTATACATACACACACACACACACACACACACACATACACACACACACATATATATATATATACCACATCTTCTTTATCCATTCATCTGTGGATGGACACTTAGGTTGCTCATGTCTTGGCGATTGTAAATAGTGCTATGCACATTGGGGTATGTGTATCTTTTCTAATTAGAGTTTTCCTCTCTTCTGGATATATGCCCAGGAGTGGGATCATACGGCAACTGTTTTTAGTTTTTTTTTAAAGAAACTCCATACTGGTCTCCATAGTGGCTGCACTAACTTATATTCCCACCAACAGTGTACGGGTGGAGGGGGTTTCCTTTTCTCCACACTCTCTCCAACATTTATTATTTGTAGATTTTTTAAATGTGAGGGAATAATGATTTATTGAAGGCCTACTATGAGCCAAGTGACTTATCTGTAGACCTTTTGATGATGGCTGTTCTGATCAGTATGAGGTGATCCCTCATTGTAATTTTGATTGCATTTCTCTAGTAATTAGTGGCTCAGTGCTAAAGAATCCACCTGCCAATGCAGGAGACTTGGGTTCGATCCCTGGGTTGGGAAGATCCCCTGGAGAAGGAAATGGCAACCCTCTCCAGTATTCTTGCCTGGGAAATCCCATGGCCAGAGGAGCCTGGTGGGCTACACTTAATGGGATCACAAAGAATCAGACATTACTTAGCGACAGAGCATGCACACACCAGTTACTCATCCATAGCTTTCAGTTCCACAGGAGGCTGGAAGTGAAGTGAAGTCGCTCAGTCGTGTCCAACTCTTAGCAACCCCATGGACTGCAGCCTACTAGGCTCCTCTGTCCATGGGGTTTTCCAGGCAAGAGTACTGGAGTGGGGTGCCTGCACATATTTCCCAGCTTTCCTTGACAGCTGGCTTCCATTGTGACAATAACATGGGAGTCACTGACAAGATCTAAGGACAGAGAAAGGGCAAACGCACATTTCTCCTCAGCTTCTGGCCCTTTTGGCAGCTGCAGCAGCAGTGGAGGTGGCCAAGTGTGGCTCCTGCATTCTTTCCTGCACAGGGACTGCAGTTCCAGCTGCAGCACCAGCACTTGCAGGCTCGGCTCTGGCACTGACGGCAAAGGTGCAGTAGCCAAGGTTGACGTTTACACCTCAGACACAAAGCCCCTCTCAGACCATCTTCTCCAGTAGCCAGAATTTAAAAAAAGAGACAAAGAGCATGAATACGACATTTCCCTCAGTGAGGGGAAAATGCCAAAGAATGGTGGAAGATTACTGAGCGTCAGTGATGCAGTCACTGCAGAGTACTGCTGATTATGAGTACATAATCCCCACGATTATGCAGCTCTGCCCTTCCCCATGTCACTTAGTTGGGCCCTGTGGCAGGATGCTGTTCCTTCTTACAGATTCTTGATCTCAAGGCCTTGTAGACTGCACTTCGAATTTATCCAGACAATGCTGTTTTTTGATATGGATATTCACATTTATAGCTTATATGCACTTACCTGCACTGAGGAAACAGTCATTAAAGCACCCCTCAAGAGAAATGCCTGCTTGTCTCAAGATTTGGGATTGCAAATATCACTTTTAATTTCCCATTTGGATTTCAGCAATCAGCTAGGCTTGGATCCTAGGTATCCATTTCACTTCAGTATTTGTTGGGGAAATAATCACAGGGTTAAGTTCAGGGGGAACTTTCCCAAAGATTTCTGGGAATATTAATAGTGGATACACACAGAAAATCTTGTGTATTCTGGAAAAATATGGGGGAATGACGTTAGGCTTACTCAGGCCTAGATGGTTTCCTTGATGGAACAGTATAAGGAGGCATCTGGCACCCACTCAATGTGGCAAGTTCATTCTTTTTCTGTCCACTTGGATTACTACCAGCAATATAGTAGTAGGATACCACCCTGGCAGCAGTGCATCACCTCAGCCAGGGATTGAACCCAGGCCACAGCAATCAAAGTTCTAACCACTAGACCGCCTGGGAAAACACTGCTCACTCAGCAAAGCTCTGGGGGTCAGCATACCTCTCCCAAGTCAAACACAGGTTCTGCTTGTTCCCTGCCCTCTCTACACCGCATTGTAGACCTCTTCAAATCTTGCTGAAAGCATTTACATTTGGGTGTTGTGCTTCAGATGCATTTATTGGGTAGCCCTCGAATCTACTACTCACAAGTGGGGCCTCAAACAAGAGGTTCTCTACGTGATACAAGTTCACATAGTCTGCAGCACATACAAGCTGAATCTGCAACTTGAAGTCAAGAATCGGAGACCATGGTTACCTATCAGGATTCTACTGGAGATCAGGCATGTTCGTGGGACACATATATCTGCAACGTGGACTGGGCATGACGTGACAGCTGACCTGTGCGCCTAGCAGCATTCTACAACCAATCAGATGCAGGTACAGTTGAGATTGGGCCTGAGCTGCCTGCTGCTGCTGCTGCTGCTAAGTCGCTTCAGTCGTGTCTGACTCTGTGTGACTCCACAGACAGCAGCCCACCAGGCTCCCCCGTCCCTGGGATTCTCCAGGCAAGAACACTGGAGTGGGTTGCCATTGCCTTCTCTGACTAAACTGGCTATTTGTACCTAAACCAATGAGATGGCTGTGGGTGAAGAAAATGTTCAAGGTTGGTTTACAGGTAGCTCTGCATGACATGCTGACATCAGCAGTGAATAATAAGGAATTACAGCCCTAAATGCAGGACACTAGTAAAGGAAACATGGCCCAAAGTCAGATTCAAGAAGGTATGATAACTCTTCTGTACCTGAAGACAGATGGCTTGTCTGGATCCTGATAGAGGACCAGGGACTTGTCCAAAATGAAACTGAACTTCCTCCAACAGGCTCAATGTCCCAAGTGAAAGTGTACCTAAGGTTTCCTCAAAGTTCAAGGCTGTGGGCACAATCTTGGTCCACAACATGTGCCCATCAGCCCTCAACCTAGAAATGGCACTGAGCACCTGAAATCAGGGCCCCACTATGCTGTGCCTGGGCTCAGTGCCAGGAAAAAGAAGAGCTATTGATCAGCCTGAGGGAGGCCATTGCCCTCAATGGTGCAGTGCCCTGATGGGGACTGAGTCCTAGGTCCTCTGCTTATACCTCTATTAGCCACTTCCCTACCTGAATGTGAGCAATTATCCACTTTCCCTCAAAGGTTTTTGTGTTGTAAGGTTCTCAGGGCCTATTTACAACGTGGGAGGTGGGGAAAGATTGTTTTTTCCCTCTGGTGGTATTTAGTGAATGGTGGCAAAGGGACAGCAGCTCTGGTTCAAAGAAATATTTCTCTTCCTCATCCTGGATGTTCTTTGAGGGCCTGCATCTGAGTAAGGGCCATGGACCTATATGCCCACTTATTCAATCTTGTGAACTTTAATCACAAGTACTCGTTTGCTCCAAGTACTTGACAAATGGGGTCTTCCTGTCTTCTGTCTTGGGCACACCACTCCCTGGCCAGCAAAATTCAGCATCAAGCAGGAGCAGGTCTTTGGTCAGTGGTTGCTTTGTTTCACTTACTGGGTGATACCTGACTGGAGCCTGAAAGCTCTGTATAAGGAAGGGGTCAGCAAACTTCTGTAAAGTCATATAAGACTTCCCCAGTTCTGTAAAGTCATATAAGACTTCCCCAGGTGTCCAGTGGTTAAGACTCCATGGTTCCACTGCAGGGGGCCTGGGTTCAATCCCTGGTAGGGGAAGTTTGACATATAGGAAAAAACAAATCATATAATGGTGGGGGGGGGGGAGATAAATTAGAAGCTTGGGATTAAAATATACACACTACTATATGTAAAATAGATAACAAGGACCCACTGTATAGTACAGGAAACTGTACTATATATTAAAAAAATTTTTTTTATTTTACAACATAATATTATGTTGTGATAACCTATGATAGAAAGGAACCTAAAAGATGTATGTGTGTGTATATATATATAAAACTGCATCACTTTGCTGTACACCTGAAACGAACACATAAATCAATGACATTTCAATTAAAAAATCATATCGATATTTTAGACTTTGCAAGTCATAAGGTCTCTGTTGCATCTGTTCATCTCTGCCATTGCAGTATGAAAGCAGTCAATGAATGGGTGTGGCTGTGTTCCAATATACTCTCTTCATTACAGCAGGCGGGATCTTTGGTTGTGGAGTGTACTCTCCAGTTGCAGCATTGTGACCTCTAGAATGCAGGGGCTTAAGTAGTCCCAGCGCGGGGGCTCAGTTGCCCTGAGCATGTGGGATCTTAGTTCCTCAACCAGGGATTGAACCTGCATCCTCTGCACTGGAAGGCAGATTCTTAACCACTGGACCACCAGGGAAGTCTCTGTGTTTCAATATATTTTATCCACAAAAACAAGCAATAGGCCAGATTTTGTCCAAGGACTGCAATATGCCAACCACTGATCTTGAGGATACTCAGGAGACAACCTGGCTGTCGAGGGGACTAAGCTTCTCTGTGAGACAGAAACTTCTCAGGCCTGGCGCTTTACTGAGAGGTGCACATGGGTGCAGAAGACAGTACTGCGTGTGTGGGGCTTCTGACCAAGCGGCAGGAGCTGAGGCCCCAAAGTGAAGCCTGCACCAGAATAGGTAGAACCTTTTCCTTCATCAGAAACACCAACTGCTTTATTTCAGATCAGGCCCAACCCCTTTCTTTCCATGGTCCCTGGGTGGGTACTGTCCTCACTGGGACCTCAGGAGCCCTTGTGCTGTGGCGTGACCACCTGCCCCTCTCTGGTGACGGCCCAGTTGTAGCTCTTGGGGGAGTCCAGAGCTTCTTCCACCCGCGCCTCCAGATTCTCTCGGGTGATGAAGTTTTTTGCATCCTCCTATTGGAAAAGATGAAAGTGAAAGAGGAGAGTGAAAAAGCTGGCTTAAAACTCAACATTCAGAAAACTAAGATCATGGTATCTGGTCCCATCACTTCATGGCAAATAGATGGGGAAACAGTGTCAGACTTTATTTTTTGGGGCTCCAAAATTACTGCAGATGGTGGCTGCAGCCATGAAATTAAAAGACACTTGCTCCTTTTAAGAAAATTTATGACCAACCTAAACAGCATATTAAAAAGCAGAGACATTACTTTGCCAACAAAGGTCTGTCTAGTCAAAGCTATGGTTTTTCCAGTAGTCATATATGCATGTGAGAGTTGGACTATAAAGAAAGCTGAGCTCCAAAGAATTGATGCTTTTGAACTGTGGTGTTGGAGAAGACTCTTCAGAGTCCCTTGGACAGCAAGGAGATCCAACCAGTCCATCCTAAAGGAAATCAGTCCTGAATATTCATTGGAAGGAGTGATGCTGAAGCTGAAACTCTAATACTGTGGCCACCTGATGCAAAAAACTGACTCATACGAAAAGACCCTGATGCTGGGAATGATTGAAGGTGGGAGGATGACAGAGGATGAGATGGTTGGATGTCATCACTGACTCTATGGACATGAGTTTGAGTAGGCTCCAGGAGTTAGTGATGGACAGAGAAGCCTGGCTTACTGCAGTCCATGGGGCTGCAAAGAGTTGGACACAACTGAACTGAACTGAATTGGAAAAGAGAAAATTCAGCTGAATGGGAGCCCCCAGAACAAGCCTCCCGGCTTTTAGCTCACTGAGGGAGGGGCTCCAGCTCTTCCATGGGAAAGATGTCTGGCGCCTAGGTCTTCTCTGAGCGCCCGGGTGATGTTCCAGTGGAAGAACATTAGGCAGATTTGTCACCTTGTTTTAAGACACTCATTCCCTGAACACTTAGGCCAAAACCCAGGCACACCAACTGTGACACTTCACTGGGCGGAATCCGTCTCAGAGTTGTCTAGGTCTCTCAATCTCTCTCAAATCGTCCTTCTCCCTCTATCAAGCCTCATCCATTGTCTCTGGATCACTGCTAATTGGTCTCGCTGCTTTTAAGTCTCACACCTGCTATCTCACGCCAAAACGTTTAAGCTTCGGTGACTTTCTCACCTTCAGGACAAAGTATAAACTCCTAGGGAAACGCGGAGGCCGTCTCACAGACCCCGTCTAGCCACGTGAATACTGCAGTGGCAACTTGACAGGCGCTCTCGCTGCACGCCTCCTCTCCCAAACCCTCACCTGCGAGCCCCGTCTCAAGACTCAAGGCTACTCTCTTCCCTCTGCGTGTAGCTGCATCTCCCGCCCCCGCTCACCGCGCGCTGGTCTAGCAGCCCCACCGTCTGGAGACGCGGCCCACCTGCAGCTGCAGCACTTCCCGCTCCTTGAGCCGGGCCCAGGCCTCCGCCTCTCGGGCTTCCCGGGCCGCCTCCTCCGCTTGCCACTGCTCCTGCTCCCGCGCCTCCTGCCGCAGCCTGGCCATCCTGGGAGGGGCGAGAGACCCAGACTGAGCGTGGCTGGGTGTCTCGGGGCCGGTCAGGCGGCCCCGCCCCGCCTCCTGCCCCACTCACCGCAGCTCATGCAGCCGCTGGTTCTCCGCCTGGTTCCAGGCCATCAGCTCGCGGTGCTCAGCGGCATCCTGCAGCGCCTTGCGCTCTGCCAAGACACCGGCCCGGGCCTCGTGCACCTTCCTGCGCACCTCGGTCACGAACTCCTGTCTGGAAGGAAACGCGCCCAGGGTCGGCACTGTTTTCAACTGCCCGCACTAACACACACGCCAGAGGGCGCCGCTTCCTCATCCATCACACATACCTGAGGGCGCGCACCGTCTGGCGGTACTGCCGGTAACGCTCTGTCAGCACGAAGAATTCCGCAGGATCCACGGCGGGTGGGGTCGCCACGCGCCCGATCTTGGACTTGGCCGGCGGATCGTGGCGGGTTTTTCGGCCGCGCGCGAGGAGCAGAAACTGGGCAGGAGGGCGGCCCAAGGGCCGCGCGCCCAGGGTGCTCAGCGCGCGCAGCATGGCGAGACGGCCCCGCCTCCGGCACGCCGCAGGGAATCATGGGGACCCGGAAGTGGCCGCGGGGCACCACGGGACGTGTAGTCCGCGGGCTCCGCCCCAACCCTGTGGAGCCCGCAGTTTTGCTTCCGCCCTGGGCCGGGAACATGGCTCTTGTCCTCCGCAGGGTCGGCTCCCGCCCGCGTGTTCGTGACCCGCATCCCTCCAGCTCCCAAGCAGGCAGTAGGGATGAGGGAGAGAGGAGACCAAGAGAGAAGTGTCAGCAGGGGTGAGAGAGGAGAAAAAAAGAGAACTCGATGCAAGAACTTTAGGGGTCTCACACCTTTATTGGAGGGCGGCGGGGCGTGGCCCTCGGGGTCCAGTCTGCAGAAGGGGGCGGTCATTCCAGTGGACGTTCTGGTCACCTGACCGCCGAACTGTGGCTTTACCCGCCCCCTCTTCTCCGCCCCTCCTGTTTCTATTCTTTCTTTCTCCTCTCCCAGCTTGGCTTCTTGCGCAGGAGCGGCCAACCGCGTTTTGCGACTCCCACGTCCTGTCGTTGCCTCTTGCCTCTTAGAGGTTTCAGCGTGCCGGTTTTCTAGCTCATTGGGCGTACAGATTCTTTACCTACTGAGCTATCAGGGAAGCCCAACAGCAGGGACACAGGGGGCATCTCATCATAAATTGTTACTGTCATATCATCATAAATTGTTAGTATATCAAATTGTCGGGAATTCTGGAGTATCAGATAACGGCGCCCACAGCTAGCTATACCAGGAGGCATCTCAGTGGTGTATCATCCCCCGAGCCCCTCAGTTCTTAGCTGGCCCTGTAGTGGCCAAGGGTGGGGGCCTTCCACTTTACTTATCAGCAGTGTCTGCACCAGGTGCTGCTTCCCACGGAGGAGCCACCGGGTCATGGTCCTGCTCTTCCAGGGCACACTGTCCTCAGGCCAAGCCAGAGCATCACTTGGGAGGGTATGGGCAATTTGGCCTGGGCTTTGAGCTGCAGTTCCCAGAACCTTTTCTTAGAAGGGAACTGAGGCTGTAGCCTGCCTTCCCCCACCCCCCACTCAAAGCTTGACGTAGGGGAAAGAACTCCAGCCAGCACCTTCTTCTTTCCACTTAGGCTGGGGAGATTCTTCACCTACCTGGGGGCCTAGGAGGATGCTGAGGGTCCCGGGGTAAGCTGGAGGCTCGTTTTCCTCCAGGGTACCAGCCGTGGGACCGGTGTTGAGCCTTTGAGGGTCCAGGGTAGGTGGTCAGCAGCAGCAGCAGCAGCAGGAGGCCTATCCCAAAGGTGGCCCATAGCAGGGCTGCTCCCATAGACAGTGGACAGCACTGGAGTCTGGCACTCCCAGACAGACCGCCTTCCTCTTCCTCCAGGGTCCCCTTGGACAACTGGCACTTCTAGGGCAGATTATTGTCTCCTAATGTTCTTCTCTCATCCTGTTATTGCTTCTTATCCCAGGACCACAGGGGTCTGGACTCTGAGGGCTCCTGGCAACGAGCCACCTCCCAGAGCCCCTGGGGCAGTCTCCCGACTTTGCCAGCTGAGGGCCCTCCCCAGTGTGGCAGGCCTACCCTTTCTTCCCTCAGGGATCCTAGAAGTGAAGTTAGAGAGGTTGTAGGGGAGATGTCCAAGAGACAGGCAGCAGTGTGGAGGCACTTGGGCCCCCCACCCCCTCCCGCCCCCCATGTTGGGAGACCCTTTTCCTTGTGAGTTGCTTTCTCTTCCTTCCATGGCAATTGGGGATGTGAAATGGGTGTGTGGATACAGGGCCAAGGGCTTCTACCCTTTGTCCCTGCCATGCCAGAGGCAGTGGGCACAGGCATAGTGTTGCTGCCAAGAGATGAAGGGGGCTTTTCTGGGCATGGGCTGGGGTAGAGGGGCTTGGGAGGGGGAAGAGGAGCAGCGTGCCATGCACCTAGAAGAGAGCTGCATCTGGACAAGCCTCAGCCTAGGGGAGGGTGGCTCTTCACTCACTGGGGAGGGCTGTGGGCCAAGTGGCTCCTTGCGGGTGGCTCTTCCAGGCAGCAGCAGAACCCAGCCAGGCAGCCCCAAGATTTATTGAGCAGGTGGTTCTACCCCCTGCTCTGGGCCCACAGGCTCCAATGACGTCTTGGTGGGGGACAGCTTGCCACCAATCCTCTTCCCTTCCTAGTGTATGTTCAGCTGCTGGCCCCGGGGTCATCAGATGCCTCCTCCTCCCATCTTCCCAGGGATCTGAAATCATTGGACTCTTTCTTCAGCCTGGCCTGTGTCCGTGAGGTCTCATCGATCCACTTCCCTGGCTGCTTTCTCAAGCTCCTGCCCTTAGATCTAGAGACCTTTCACAGCCCTCTCTGACACACCAAATGGTGGCCATAAGAGAGGCAACTCCTGGGGTCTCCCTGAATCCCACCTAGCTCAGGGCTTTCCCTGGTAGAAAGGTTGGGGGCCGAAGAGGGAGGGGCCCAGCAGCTTGTTAGTAAGTCTGAGGAGATCTATGACCACCCTTCCTGAGGGCTTGTTTGCTCACCTGTAAAATGGGTTGAGTGGGATAATCCTCCTCACACCTGGACACCAGCGCCGGGTCACTCGAGTGAAAGGAGCTTTGGGCGGGGCATAGCTATCCCCTCTCCTCCAAGATGGCCCCTCCTCCAAGCAAGCCCAGTTAAAGGGGCAGTGCGGCCTTTGTGGGTCTATCTGCAGGTGGTAGGAATAATTCTGCCTCTCAAGGTTCCAACCACCCCTCATCCTGTGCTCAACCCAGGACCATTTCATGGAATTGGGCACAGCTGCCCTGGAATGCTAGAAACAGGCTTCCGCCTTAGTCTGCATCAGCTCAGCTTTCTGCCACCAGCCACCAGCCTCTGAGGGGCAGAGGCCAGTTTATGGGGTTATAGCCTATCTCTCTTTGGACAGCAATTTGAACACCAAGTGCAAGGGTAGGGTCAGGCTATGCATTCACAGTGGCCAGTCATCAGGAGAGCAGGTGCATTAAATCCTGTGGCAAAGATGGGGGAGATGACATCATGAGTACCTAGACTTCTGCTGCCCAGGCAGGAGGGCATGGGTCAATTTCCGAACTGACTTACCAGAAATGAGTATTTGGACTGTATAATAAGTTAAATTGTTTGGGAAACAGACTTTTTCCCTTTATGTATTGGTTAACCAAGAAACTTCTAGGATAACATTTGCTTTGTTCAGTTCAGTCGCTCAGTCCTGTCCGACTCTTTGTGACCCCATGAGGCTTCCCTGTCCATCACCAACTTCCAGAGCCTGCTCAAACTCATATCCGTTGAGTCGGTGATGCCATCCAACCATCTCATTCTCTGTTGTCCCCTTCTCCTCCCGCCTTCAATCTTTCCCAGCATCAGGGTCTTTTCCAGTGAATCAGCTCTTCACATCAGGTGGCCCAAGTATTGGAGCTTCAGCTTCAGCATTACTCCTTCCAATGAATATTCAGGACTAATTTCCTTTAGGATTGACTGGTTTGATCTCCTTGCAGTCCAAGGGACTCTCAAGTCTTTTCTCCAGCACCACAATTCAAAAGCCTCAATTCTTCGGTGCTCAGCTTTATGGTCCAACTCTCATATCCACACGTGACTACTGGAAAAACCATAGCTTTAACTACACGGACCTTTGTTGGCAAAGTAATGTCTCTACTTTTTAATATGTTGTCTAGGTTTGTCATAGCTTTTCCTCCAAGGAGCAAGCGTCTTTTAACTTCATGGCTTCAGTGACCATCTGAAGTGATTCTGGAGCCCAAGAAAATGAAGTCTGTCACTGTTTCCATTGTTTCCCCTTCTATTTGCCATGAAGTGACCAGATGCCATGATCTTAAGTTTTTTGAATGTTGTTTTAAACCAGCGTTTTCAGTCTTCTCTTTCACTTTCATCAAGAGGTTCTTTAGTTCCTTTTTCTTTCTGCCATAAGGGTGGTGTCATCTGCATATCTGAGATTATTGATATTTCTTCCAGCAATCTTGATTCCAGCTTGTGCTTCATCCAGCCTGGCATTTCCCATGATGTACTCTGCATGTAAGTTAAATAAGCAGGGTGACAGTATACAGCCTTGACATACTCCTTTCCCAATTTGGAACCAGTCCATTGTTCCGTGTCCAGTTCTAACTGTTGCTTCTTGACCTGCATACAGATTTCTCAGGAGGCAGGTAAGGTAGTCTGGTATTCCCGTCTCTTGAAGAATTTTCGTTTGTTGGGATCCACACAGTCAAAGGCTTTGGCATAGTCAATAAAGCAGATGTTTTTCTGGAACTCTTGCTTTTTCTATGATCCAATGGATGTTGGCAATTGGATCTCTAGTTCCTCTGCCTTTTCTAAATCCAGCTTGAACATCTGAAGTTCTAGGTTCACGTACTGTTGAGGCCTAGCTTGGAGAATTTTGAGCATTACTTTGCTAGTGTGTGCTGCTGCTGCTGCTAAGTCACGTCAGTCGTGTCTGACTCTGTGTGACTCCACAGACGGCAGCCCAACAGGCTCCTCTGTCCCTGGGATTCTCCAGGCAAGAATACGGGAGTGGGTTGCCATTTCCTCCTCCATTACATGAAAGTGAAAAGAGAAAGTGAAGTTGCTCAGTCATGTCCGACTTGTAGCAACCCCATGGACTGCAGCCTACCAGGCTCCTCTGTCCATGGGATTCTCCAGGCAAGAGTACTGGAGTGGGTTGCCATTGCCTTCTCCGTGCTAGCGTGTGAGATGAGTGCAATTGTATGTTGTTCGAACCATCTTTGGCATTGCCTTTCTTTGGCATTACCAAATGGAAACATTTGCTTTGTGGGTTTAGTGCAAATGACTAAGTTCAGTAAACTAGCTTAATTCTGGTATGGGTTTACAAAATGTTTTGTTCAAAGGCCCTGGTGTTCATTTTAAAAGAAGAATGGAATGCCTTTATTTTTTCTGTAATTTGAGTGTTATCGTGCCTGAAAAATCCAAACATGAAGCTCTGGTCCCTTTCTCTCTGGCCACATACTCAGCCTTTTAGGAATATTTGCTGTCTGCTTCCAGATTATAAATTCTGGAATAGAATTCATCCTTGTATCCCTCTCAACAGGACACAGAAAGTCATTTGTTCACCACTGAACTCTTAACTCCTACTCAGCCCTGAGGCCACATCATTCCAGTCTGGGGGCTGCTGTAGTCAGCTGGAAAAGCAATTTTGAGTTGAATGCTCAGGTGCTGCAGCAGCAGAGTGGCACCCTCCCTGGGGCACCTTCTCCCCTCCCCCTCAGCAGATGGCCTGGGTGAAGGATAGAGCATTAGCTAGAGTCTTGGCAACAGGGCTGCAGTGGATGCTCCACGGTAAGGAACAAAATGGAGAAAAGCCAACATAGGCACTATTGGGGGAGTGTGTGTGTGTGTGTGTGTAGGGGGGAGGTCTGGGTTTGGTGCCGTGTGTGAACTATTGTGGGAGTGTGTGTGTATGTAGCAGGGAGGTCTGTAGTTTTGGTGCCCAGTAAGGAACAAAATGGAACACAAGAACTATTGGGGGGAGAGTGTGAGTGTGTGTGTGTGTGTAGTGGGGAGGTCTGTAGCTTTGGTGCCCAGTAGAAGTAGAACTGGGATGGGTGGGGGCAGAGGATGCTGGAGGCTGCACAAAGGGCAGTGGGCTATTGTGACTGGGCAAACCCCTGAGTCTGGGAAGCCTGATCTGCTGCCTCTGGGCTAACCTGTGGAGTCACAGCAGGAAGCAGGGTGTGTGGACTGGAAGCTCAGGACTGGAGAAAGGCTCAGGGTCCACAATACAGACTGCAGTAATGCCTGACCTCTGAGGAAGGGGCTGTGGAGGAAGGCAGTCACTACATCAAGGGGGGAGCTAGTGCACAGGAAGACTGGATCCTTGGGGCTCAGCACTGAGGATGAAGGGGTAAAAAAAGAATGTGTGGGAGTGAACTGAGGGTGGGGGTAGAGGATGAAGGAAAACCCAACACAGAGACTATCTGATGAAGTGAAGTCTCTGTGAGTGTAGCAGGTCCCACAGGTTTGGGGAGTGCGCTGCGCATGGTCACAGGTGACAGGCTGAGGGGTAGGCACTGGGTGAAGTGGGCTCCCCTGCCCTTCCCACATATTTGTGCCACGTGAGCCTCAATACACTTCCCTCTGAGCCTGTCGGGTTTATGTCTCTTGATGCCAGGTGAGCCCTGAATAGCAGGAAAAGAGAGGTGGATAAGGAGCGATGAGGGAGAAGGGGAACAAAGGGCTTGGATAACTCCCACTTGAAGATGTCTGTTTAGCAACCTGGGGATATGTTCACTGTATGGCTTGCTGACCCCAAGGCTTGCCCTCTTCCATGGGCTTGGACATGATCACACAGAGGCACCAACAGGTAGTACGCAAAGAGACGGATTTCCTTCCCAAGCATGGCACCCCTCAACAGAAATTCTTGAGATTTTTGTCTTTGCTTAATTTATTCCCACTTCTTATAAACCTATTGACTTTTGAGTTTATCATCCCTTACAGTTCCTTGCTTCCTATAGGAAGCCCAGAGTACATGTACCGACTTATACGACTTACCTCATGCAAGCTTTCAGAAGGTGATCTCTTGTGGCGGCCCCTGCTCCCTGCAGACATCCTGAATATGTGGGGGGAACTTGGGTCCCATCTTTAGTGCATCTTTGTTTGCCTGGAATCTGAGGCCCTCTGATCAGCTGCTCCGCTGACCTTTCCTTTTCACTCATCTGAGCTTCTAGCATCTCTCAGGTCCAGTTTAAGTGCTACCTACTCCCGGAAGCATGGCACCACTGATCTCTGAGCATTCCTCCATGGGCCAGGCTGGAGTGCTACCTTTCACTTCTGACAGCCCCCAAGGTGCCCCTGGTTCCTCAAGAAATGCCCTGAGGGCTGCAAGGCTTTGTCAGCCCTGCACTTACAGTCATGGCAACTGGTTTCTTCTCCTGTTCCTGTGAGGGGCTGATCATAAAGAAAAGAGACTACAGACATGCCCTCCCAGCTCTGCCCTCAACTAAAGACCACATTTCCCAGTGCCCTTTGTAGCTCAAGTGTGGGCTTACAACTAGGGTTTAGCCAATAGGGTATGAGTGGAAGTGGAAAGTGCAATTTTTATTTCATGTCCTTAAAAATGAAATTGCTTACCCATGCTCTTTTTGCTTCTCCATGGGAAAAAACAGTAACCTCAACTATCAGGATGAGAACAACGGCCTAAGGGTCTCTGGGACCATGAGATGAGGATACTGGGTCTCTAGACTGGGCAGACTGTTACATGAGAAATAAACAAAATGGATGTTCAACGTGTGCCTGGAATCTGAGGCCCTCTGATCAGCTGCTCTGCTGATCTTTTCCTCCTTTTTATGCATCCATTTTATTTAACACACTCTGACAGGTTATGCTCAAACTCAAACTAGGATCTAGACTTTCACCATCGTGACCTCTGGATCTGAGGCACTTCTATGCAAGAGTTCTGGAAATGAGGACAGATATGTAAGGAAATGGAAGTTGTTTAACACAATAAATGAGGATATAAATACTTACTCTGGACAAAGTGACATGATCCAGATAGTTCTGCAGCAGAGCACCAAGGACTAGAGAGGTCAAACTGATCCACAGCCCAAAGCCAAGCCTCCCCTCTCCTCCATGCCCCTGCACTCAGGGAAAGAGCGAGGACTCAGGCTATCTTCCCTAGGGAGTGAGGCTGGCTAGGACGACTGCACCAAAGATATTCTGGGAGTGAAAGAAGGGTGTGGCAGCTACCTAAGAGGTAGAGGGACTGTGTATATTGGAAAAAAGGCAGACTGTGCCCTCTCTGCAGCCAGCTAAGACAGATGGGTAACAGTGGGCTAGGAGTGGCGCAGGAGAACCCAGCCCTGGTGTGACTGCCCCGGCCCACACAAAGGGAGAGACATTCCTCAGGGAGTCAAAGCTTTTATTACCTGATAATCCCTAGTGTGGTGCCAGAGATACCACTCTGGTCCCTTTACTCCCCATGGTGGGATATGGGCGGTATGAGAAGGGGTCAAGGGTAGAGAGGGGAGAGATTATTTACAGAGCAGGAGGGGACAGTGGTCTGACTGGGGGCACTGGGACAACCGATTTCCTCAAGAGCTCTAATAACTTTGTGCTTTTTTTTCTTAGTTAATGCCTAGCTACCTGGAATGAGTTTTGTGTTTCTTCTTTAGGAAAACATGTATTGATATAAACCAAAGAACAATCAAGCCCAATTTCCAGGCAGAGGATTTCATGATATCAATCCAAACATCACACTATTTAATTCCCCAATAAAACATTGGAAAAAGGACTATCAGTGCTAACACATTTACATATAAAATCTCCACCTAATAGGTAATAGAAGCCTATGTACCAATTTCTAAAACAGTTGTAAGATATATACACAATTTAGGGTATATTAACAAAACAGAATATTACAAAATATTAAAGGCAATTCTCCTGTCCATGGGGCCTCATTGCCTCTCACTTGAAGTTGGCATAATCTGAGAACGCGTCAATATATTCCTGCACCACCTTGTAGCAGAACTCATACTGTTCCTGCAGAGTGAAAGTTGGGGGAAAAGGCCAGGGTTACTGAAGAGAGCAATATATCTGCAGCTCCTGACAAACCCGTTCTTTAAAAAATGGAAAATTAATAAGCACTTTTGCATTTCCACCTGAACCCTGATCTGCCTGCCTGCAGAATTCTGACAGCATTCTTTTCTGGGCTGAGTGAAGCCACCTTCTCCAGAAAGCAGAGACTGGAGGTGCAGATGGTGGTCCTAGCCCTTCAGAGGTCAGACGTGAGTTCACATCTGAGCACATACTCAGTGCTTACTGGTCATCTAGACTGTCAAGAGAACTGCTGAAAGGGAGCTGAGGAAAGGAGGTAGTCCTGAGTTCTCCCCATCTCAGACCTGTGGAGAAGTGAAGAGCCCTGACAGGCACCCCTTCTAGTCTGCACTGAGGCCACCAGCATCTCTTACTGGTATGGGGCTAGGCTATGCCCCCAATGCTCTCCTGCCTCCCAAAGCTTATTCTGTTTTTCTGAGGCACCTTGAGGAAGAATGAGTCTGTGGTTACATAGCCTTCTCTCTACCAGATAGGCCCCTCAGAACAGCCTCCCCCTGAGCTGGCTCTGGCAGAGAGGAGCTGTGGATGGTGTGTGGTGGCATGGATAAATAGGCAGGGTAGCATACCAGTGTCTGGACCATGTGTGGCCTCTGCAGTCGCAGGCTCTTGACGGTCTGGAAGACATCCAAAATCCCCTCTGCTTTCACCCGTTCCAGGACTGTGCTCAGGGCACAGAAGGTCCCTGTCCGTCCTGCCCCCGCACTGTAACAAAGAGATACACTCATCACACCTGCGTGGTGCAAGGTAGCTAGAGAATCTGGGGTTAGCCAAGAGAGGGTGACCAAGGGAGAGAGGAGCATGGGACACTGAAAAGTGTGGGCAAGGAAGTGTTTTTCGAAGTCAAGGAATCCTTTTAATCTGTCAATCCAATGGGCTAAAAGCCATGTTTTCATCTCCATTTCTCATATTGCTAATAAGAATTAGCATCTTTAAAAAAAAAAATTAGCATCTTTTCATGTTTACTGTCAAATGGTATCAGCTGATATACTTTGCCACTTTTTCTTCTTATAAATGTTTTTTTGAATGATTTATTTTTGTATGTGTAATAAATTAGCACAGCTCAAATTTCAAAAGGTTCAAAACATATAAAGTCTCCTTCCTACGCCATTTCTCCATCCTTTCAGTTTCCTCCTGGGAAACAACCAATGTCATCAAGTCCTTGTGTGTCCTTCCAAAGATAATTTATGCATATACCACACATATTTTTTCTGTCTCCCACTGCTTTCCTCACTAAACAATAAATCTAGAGGACTATTCCAAACCAGTACATAAACAGATTCTAATTAATTTTCTGAAGCTCTGTAGTATAAGATGTATCAGAGCTTATGGAACCAGTCCCTTATTAATATGTTCAGATTATTTACCATCTTTAAAAAAAATTTTTTTTTTGGCTGTGCAGTGTGGCATGTGGGATCTTAGTTCCCTGACAAGGGAATGAACATGTGTCCCCTGTGTTGAAGCATGGAGTCTTAACAACTGGACTAACAGGGAAGTCCCTACCATCTTTTACTATTATAAATAGTGCTTCAACTCTCGTAATTACAATTTCATTGTGGCCATCTGAAGAACATTTACAATTTACTGGGTCATTTCTAGAAGTTCCTTTGCTCATTATTTTATCTTCAGAACAAATCTGCAGAAATTTTAAATATATACTTTCTTCCCCTTTAAGAGAGATTCCCTTCTCCCAATTATAAAAGCAATACAAACACATGGTAAAATTTTATTTCTAAAATGCAGTCTCAAACAATGTGCCCCAAACTAAATCCACTCCCTCCCCCATGAGTTCTCATACTATCTTTCTTCTGTCAGTGACACCAGCATAACTACAGCCAGGCTAGGACACCCCTCTTTTTCACAACTATGTCTTATTCATTTTTCTTCAAACTGTTCTCTAAATCGTTGCCCTTTTCTCTTTTCCTATGTTTCTTAAGGAGGCAGGCCTTCCCATGTTGCGCAGCTGGTCTTCCCTATTGTCGGTCTCCCCTTTGTTCCCCTTCCCCAGCACTATTTCCTGCCCAGCATCTTAACTTAGAGAGACTGTTGTTCCCTAGCACTGGAAGTGTCGAGTTCAAACTCCAAGATCTTCTCTTATCATCTGGGCCTGTCCTAGTCATCAAACTTGATTGCCATGTCTCACCAACATCCCACTCTTGCCTGGCTTTCATCAGAGTCTGATAGAGGCTCCCATCTCGCCCCTCTGCCTGCCTTTTGTGTCTTTTTCTCTCTTCTCCCTGAGGGCTGGGGTGGGCGTACCTGCAGTGCACGGTGATGGGGTGGTTCCCTGACTGTTGCTGCTGCTTCTGCACGGCTGCAATGATGCTGATCATGCCCTTTCCATCACTGGGGATGCCCACTTCAGGCCAGCCATGGAAGTGGAACTGCCGGATCTGCCGGCTCTTGTTCTCCTTGGGAGGAAGGAGGATCAGAGAGGTAGGTGCAACCCTGCTTTCCCTATGGGAGGAGCCCACCCACCAGGCATCTTACCCTGGTGTTGGTGACCAGGAGGTCTCTGACGGTATAGCTCTCACATTCTTCCTCCTTCTTCAGCTCCACTGTGATGTCTCCATATGACACCAGTCCATCAGAGGGCCAGTACTGGGCACATTTCTCCTGGGGGACAAATGGGAGAGGTGAGAGGCTGAGAATACCACATGTGGTAAAAGCAGGGCTGCTCTATGAGCAGACTGCTCCTCTCAATACAGTCCTTCTTACACCAACACACTTCTTCCCCAAGGTATCAAAAACTCAGGGTCATTCTATTACTTACCATCACTGTAATTAACTTCTGATCCTCAGCAGGACATCCATATTTAACAACTTAAGTCTACCAATCACTTAAGAGATAATCACTTAACCTTTTACTGTTACTTACTTATAGTCTAATTTGCAACACTGACAGGATTTATGAAGACTTCTGACCATCAGCTCATAGCTGCATCTAACGTTTAATGGCAGGGTGGAGGGAGAGGAGGAGTGAATGTCTTTGTTCCGATTTCTTCTCCCCCCGACCCTCTTGAGGTGCTGCCACATTTGTAGTTGCTTATACACGTCAGATTGCTAACCCAGAAAAAAGCACCAGCTATGGCGCTTCAGAGCCCGGTCCACAGTGTGTTTTCATCCCTCTCCTCTTCAACTCTCTGCAGTGGCACCTTACAATCGCTAGTTCTTGTGTTTCTGTTCTTGTTAGCACAAGCTGGTTTACTGCGTTGTCTCTGCTTGCACCTGGCTCAGTTCCTTCTACAGCACCTTGCACACTGCCTGCATCTAGTAGGTTCTCAGTAAGTATCAGGGCCCCAGGTGGCGCTAGTGGTAAAGAACACGCCTGCAATGCAGGAGATATGAGACACAGGTTAGATCCCTGGGTTGGGAAGAGGCCCTGGAGGAAGGCTAGCATCCCACTCCAGTATTCTTGCATGGAGAATCCTATGGACAGAGGAGCCTAGGGGGCTACAGACCATAGAGTCGAAAAGAGTTGGACATAACTGAAGTAACTTAGTATGTAAGCAGTAAGTATCTGGTAAATGACTTTTAATGTCTATAGAACAAGCCAGGGTATAAATACATAAACAAAATAACAGTTGTGCTGTCCTTTTTTTAGAGCATTTTAGGCGATATCCTAGATCCTGTTGACAATTTAAAGATACTCAGCCATAAATATACTCTATGCTCTACGTTCACTAGGAAAGATCTGGGAAAATTAAATACAAAAATAAAAATCACCAATAGTTTCTCAGTCCAAATAAAATCAATATTAAAAGTCCAATTTAATGACTTTAAAAAATATTTATTTGGCTGTGCTGGGTCTTAGTTGCGGCACAAGAGATATTTATTTGCAGCATGTGGGATCCAGTTCCCTGACCAGGCCCCCTGCACTGGGAGCTCAGAGTCTTAGCCACTGGACCACCAGGGAAGTCCCTTAATGACTTGCTTTTCATATGTGTGATCATTCATTACCCCCTTTATAAATGACCCTTAGCTCATTTTAAAACACAGGATTATTAAAGTGGTGGATCAAGGAAATGCCATAGAGCAATGCTTTTCAATATGTGACTAGGAGCCCTGGGGATACCCTGAGAGTCAGAGCTCTGGACCCTCTCTTCAACAGAACAGTTTTAGAAAAGTCAAACCTAATTTAAGTTTTTGAAAAACCAAAACCCTTAATTAAGGCTCACCTTAAATGAGACTATGCTGGTTTTCAGGGATTCATGGGCAGAATGAGTTTTGCTATCACAGTTCCTTCCCAACACTACCTTTATACAGTTTATCAGTCAGAACTAAAGACTGGGCTTTAAAACCATTAGAAATACTAAGATACAAAGGGCTTGACAGCAACAGACTATAGGAGCCAGAATCACACTGTGACAAGAAGAAATTATTAAGGTTCCATACTTAACAGCCTTCAGATATTTTAGATCTTCTTAGTTTAGGCAAAGAGGCATAACAGAGAAGAAAAGGGGCAGCCTGGAAGGAGGACTCCCAGGGATGTACCACTGAACCATTAAGAGTCCCCTCTTCAGGGAGTTCCTTGGTAGTCCAGCAGATAGAATTCCATGCTCCCACAGCAGGGGGCACAGGTTTGATCCCTGGTTGGGGAACTAAGATTCCGCTAGCTTTGTGGCATGGCAAAAAAAAAAAAAAGTTCCCTCTTCAAACTATGGACAAAGAGTTGGTCAACAGTGAAAGCATGTAGCCAGAGCAGGTTGACTAATGGGGACAATCTGCCATGATTATCTGTGGCAGGCTCGAAAAATCAGATTAGTGCTATTGTAGGGTGAATGTCAAGGTGACACAGCTACTCCGGGGAAGCAGGTATCGTGTGCTGAGAAAAAACAAGCACACTTCTGGGGATAGGATTTAAGGAATGATATAAGATAAAGAGAAGGCACATAAGGTGATTTTAGATGTTGGACCAATGGCAGGAAATTATCCTACTCAGCCAGGTGAAGGCTTACTGAATTTAGCTTCTGTGTGGGCTCCACAACAGAAACAGAAGAATCAGGTGGGGCTTAAATGGGACTTGACTCCCATGGTGCCGCTCAAGGGTGTGGGGAGACGTATGGCAAAAAGAGCTGTAAGAGAATCCAGAGCAGGGGCCAGCAGTGCCAGTGCCCACTGTTTCCCAAGGCTAACATGCCTTGGTGTCCTGCTGAGAATGGAGACATGAGAGCTGAGTTGGGGAATGCAAGGCTGACAAATATGGGACCCTGCTCTCAAGGAGTAGAGGCTAAGACTCATCTCAGAACCCAAGCTCCACTCTGCATGTGAGGGCCAAAGGGGATGAGGGAAAATGGCAACTAGAAGACCTAAAAGAAGCAATGGAAACAGAGAGGAAGAAGGACCCAATTCAAGTCTTGGAGTGGATACCTCAGGAAAAGTTTCTAACTTTTGTACGCATGGGTAGATTTTCCCTCAAGATAAGGAAGCTCAAAGAGGATTTTTAAACAAGGAATGATATATTTAGATTTATATTTTCAAAAACATGCTGGCCTCCATGTGGAAAAGTGACTAAAAAGGGATGGGAATGGGAGTAGGCGGACTGGCTGCCAGGCTACTTAAGTGATGGAGGAGAGAGATGACTGTCTATATTGGGGTGACAGGAGTTACACTGAAGAGAAGTGAATATAATACTCAGCCTATGTCAAGACTCAGTGACAGACTGGTTGTGAAGAGTAAGAAAAGGAGAGGAATAAAGGTAACTCCTAGACTTCTGATATGAGCATCTGGGTGAAAGGTGGTACAGTGTACTGAGATGGGTAAGGATGGAATGAACCAGTGTGAAGGAAAGGAGGAAACCAAATTTTACTTGGGGCATATGAAGTTTGGGATTTTTAACAGACACCCATGAGAAGATATTACATAGCTATGTGGTCAACAGCTGGGAATGCTGGTGGTTTATTTGCTAAGTCATGTCCAACTCTTGCAACCCCATGGACTCTAGCCTGCCAGGCTGCTCTGTCCATAGGATTTTTCTAGGCAAGAGTGCTAGAGTGGGTTGCCATTTCCTTCTCCAGGGGATCTTTCCAATCAAGGGATCGAATCCAAACAACTGGGAAGGTGGGGGGGAGGGGGTAATTGGGCTAGAGGCATAGATGTGAGAGTTCCTGGCATATAGATAGTATTTAAAGCCACAGAACTGGATGAGATCCCCAAGGAAGTGTGTCAAAAGGGAACAAAAGTGGGTTAAGGCCTCAGTGTTGGACACTCCAATAATTAGAGGTCATTCAGAGGAGGAGGAAGTCACAAAAGAATAGCAAAGGAGCTTCCAGGCCAGTGAGTACAGGAGTGACATCATGGAAGTCAAGGGAAAAAAGTGTTCTGAGGATGGAGTGTGTGTTGGCGTACAAAGGAACTGCTACAAAGGAACCAGAAAGATAAGAAAAGAGAAGTAACTTTCGAATTGTCAAGATGGCAGTCACTGGTGACCTTGACTGAAGTAGTTCCCAGAGGACTCAAGCCTAGAAGGATGAGGAAGCTGAGAAGCTGAAAGACAAAGGTAGATGGATCACCCACATATAAACATTGGCCTCCAAGAACAGAGACAGGAACAGGAACCAAAAAAGGGGCAGCAAGCCAGGTGTTGGAGTCATCACTGGATGAGAGATCAGAAATGAGGAGTAGGTGTTCAAGTCTAGTAGATGAATGCTTGGAAACTTGCAAACTATGTAATCTAAAATTTACATTGTCGGGTTATGGACTCTAGGTATTGGAATCCCCAAAGAAGTGGAAACAGAGAAGTTTTTCAGTCTTTTCTCCTGCTGTCTTTGTTTACCTTCCTTCCACTACATAGCACTAAGTCTCTTGCTACGGTCTAGGGCTGACAACAGTGATGGGGATACAGAACTCTGTGGGCTGGGGTCTGATGCGATCGTGTTTTATTGTCTCTCTGGAGAAGCAGAATGTGTCCTTGGGTTGAGCTGACCCCATGCAGAAACTGCTAGGACTGCTCTGATCATGGTCCAAGCTGCAGCTGATGAGGGAATTCAGGCCTTACCAAACATCTTGGTGGACCATTATAGTTAAAATGATGGAGAAAAATAAAACAGGGAGAAGAGAATTTTTGGTTTTAATTCCTTTGGAATTTTAATATATACAGAATTTACATTTTTGGATCAGATGTTTTCTCTGGGAATTTAAACAGGGGGTGGGGAGTGGTCTTAAAGGAGACACTCTTCACTGTCTCATTTAGGCTTATTGTGTTAGTATCTCTTGAGAGCTACACCTGACAAGACGAATGGGAGGTGGAACATAAAGTAAAATTTTCTCTCAGAGGCCAATGAGGCTGGTAAAGAATGTTACTATAACCTGTACTGATCCATTTCAGAAGCTTCTGTTTCACTGGCCCTAAGACAGAGCACAAGGCACAGCGCTAGTAGGCAGGGGGGAATGGGCCACACCACCTGAGACCAGTGTGTGCATGCCCCCTCTCTCCCCACCTCTACCCGTAAGAAATGTTTCCTGCCTCTCTGCCCTGTACTCTTACTAGGTCTGCTTCAAGGATGGAAAAGCCTGAAAAATCTGACTAGACAGAGTCTGAGGTATTCACTGGGCCACTTTTTATTACGGGGCAGTGGACAGAGAATGTGCTTGTCACTCCAGCATTTTCCGCCTACTCTTTGCATCTGACTGCCACAGATCCAGGGGGCAGAAGTGTGGCATGTAGGTCCCTATTTGCATATTCCATCACAGCTTATCAGAGAGAGTCAGGATACTGCACCTCATTCCTGACAATAAAGGAGCTCATCCCCCAACTGGCCTTTATTACACAGGTGTACACTTCCCCCAAATTTCTCACCTCATCAGTATTGTTATTAATGATAGAGGAAGATCAAAGATCTATTATGTATGTCTGTTGATTAGGTACATGATACAAATCCAGGAAGAGAAATCTTTCAAATTTAAATGATTAAATTTGAAGAAAATCTTGACAAATCAGAACATCAGGTAAGCAGATACAAAGCCTGTATCAAGGTTAAAATAAACAAACTGTCCAAGTACAGAATGGGAATGATGTGGTTTGGAACAATTAACATAAAAAATGTGTTTAAATCCCCGCTCCCCAGGCCCAGTTCAGTCCAGTAGCATCCCTGTGGCAGCGTCCTCTCTGCTTTTGGCTTGCTCTTTTCTAATGTGTCCTTCTAACTGCAGTCAGAGAGATTCTAAAAAACTTACAAATCTGAGACTGTCAAGGGTTCTTAAACTGCTTTACAAAATTCAAACTCTTCACTCTGGCTTAGAAGGACCTTCTCCCCAGGGCCCTTGCTGGCCTCTTCTGCTTGTTCTCTCGATTGTGCCCACTGCTAAGGCGTCATGAAGCAACCATTTACTGCACTGTCATCCACAGCAGAGAGAGTGTGAACATAATAAGCACTATCTGAACAAAGACTGGGCCTCTCTGTAATACTGGGAGAGGTGGGGTGGGAAGTGGACAGAGAAAGAGCGACCCCTGAGATTGAACGTACTCAGCAGAGGCTTCAAGGTTCTGACTCAGGAATGGTGTTTGAGATTTCCTACACTGAATGTGAGCTGGCCTAGGGGCCTCTAAGGTCCCTTCATATTCTGAGTTCACTGACAATTCTAATTTTTAATTGACTCAGGGCTTTTAAAAAAATATTTCCTTGTTATTGACTGTAACTTGTAAGTTTCTTGCTTCTGGAAAAAGAAAAAAAGCATGTGGTATATAAACAGGTCTATAAACAGGTCAGCAAATGTGCTATGGAACTAGCTATTGGATATATATGAAGAAACCATAATATTATTCTCTGTCATCCAATTAAAAAATAAGTTTCTTGTTTTTATTTCTCAAATTCTATTGTTTTCTTTTGGGCAGTTGGCAAAGAGGTGACCCATCTTCCCATCAGTCTTCTGGTTAATTTCTCTGGCTTGGAAGGCTCCTTAAGGGACTTCACACAAGCTCCGATGGAGCTGCAGTCTGACTCTGTATCCCTCATCTTGCTAGCTCTGCTCTGCCCATGGAGGTGGGGTGTAGCAGGTACAAAGCTAGGCATGAGGAGACTGTATTTAGAACAGAAGTGAGAGGTTTGGGAATCGAATGGAAACTCAGACCAGTCCTGAGAGAAGCTGACTGTTCAAATACCAAGAGGCTGGGCAATGGCTATTTTATTAAATCAAAGAAAAATCCTCTTAGCTTCCCCACCTCTCCCTGCCTTGTTGCTTGTCTCCCACAGCCCAGGATCTTTTGAACTCACCTGGCCTCTCTCCTCCAGTTCTGTTAGCATCACGATAGAGCAAGATTTCCACTCCCAAATCATTCGCCAGAAGTCCTCAATTGTGTGGAACAGAGGGCCTTGGCTGGCGATATAGGAGTCCTTCTGCCGGTACCCCTATGAAGGCCAGGTCAATGTGAGATGACATGTGAGTAAGATGGTTTGATCACGGAGGGGCTAGTAGAGAAGACAGGCCACTGGGCTGGGGAGGGGGCTGCCTAGAGGCAAACAAATCCCAGGCAGAGCTCCTCTTTGGCCAAGGACCAAATTCTGGATGGCACACTGGTTTCCTTGCATGAGGGTGAAGGAAGTGGGGCTGGGGCTACGATGAGCACAAATGGGAAGGTCCAGAGGTTAGTGTTTTTAGCCTTTGGTTTGTGCTGTGAACTTTTCCTTCCAGCTCTTACATTGGTGTTTACCCTCTGTTACCCCACCTTCTACTCTTGGGGGGTCTGACAGACCTAGTGCACAGGAAGGGTATCAGTTCTGCATTTGATGACTGACTCAAAGACCATCCTTTCAAGCAGTGAGAGGGCAGCACTGCAAGGCCCAGCCCAATCTCCATGAAGTGTTGGGAGCTCAGGGGACACTGCCACAACTTACATCAATGAAGGATGCGTTCACGTAGTCTGTGTTCTCCTCACCCCTCTTAACTGGAATGATCACTCTGTTGAATTCATCTGCAAGAAGGACAGCAGCTTGTGGCTCCCCAGCATCACCTGTCCTCTCCTCCCTCTCTTTTCATCTATCCCCGCCTCTTCTCAGGCTCTGGGCAGACGTAATTCCAGCTGGGTAACAACATGCCTATTCCTATCCCAGGAGGCAGAAAACTTTGGCCTTCCTGCTCTTTGCAAAAGCCACTGAAGAACTGGGAGCAATAAGAGACAATGTCATAATTCTTGTCTCCAAGCTGATCATTAACTAGTACAGAAGAAGGCTGAAGGGTTAAGGGAAAGGGGGATGGGCATTAGGGCTTTGGGGTCAGGAGAGGGCTCTTACATGGAATGATCTGTAAAACCCTATTCTTCTTCATGTTGGCTGGAAGGTTTCCGGTCCGCATCTTGTCGTTCTGGATTTTGATCGATGTTAATTTCTGAATTGGGAAGGGGAAGGGAAACATTACTGGTCTCAGTAACTGAACTTGACAAGATTATGTCTGTCACTGGACCTGCATCCAGGCCACACTGGTTGCACACTGCTCTTCTCATCAGAGCCCTGATCTCCATTTCCACATGCTCTTATCAGACCATTGTTTTTTCAACTTTAAGATCAGTGAACAAGACAAGAACGTCTGGGAAACACTGCTTTCCAGGGCCCTGTGGACCACTGTGTTATTTCCTTGGACTGGCACTTTTATGATCCTGGAGCAAGGAATCTAGTGTGCCCTTCCTCCCTCCCTCCCTGCTGTTCTATTCCCAGAGGCTGTCTTACCTTCTTTAGAAAAACCTTATTAAGATGGTTTCTTCTCCTGATTCCAAGGTTTCTTCCTGATCTTTGCTACTCAAAGTGTATCCTATAAACCAGAAGCATCAGCCTCATCTTGTCAAATATGCAGAATCTCAGGCCCCAACTCAGAGTTGCTGAATCAGAGCCCCGAGGTAACCTCTTAGTTTCAGGAGTGCTTATGGAAAGTGGTCCTCCCCGTCCCAACCCAGAAATCTCTTGCTTCTGGGAGCACTTTTATTGCTGAGACTGTGACACATCCCATAAATGTGTTTAGAACCATTGTCTATCTGAATACGGCAGGGTCAGCAACCTACGGTCTATGAGCCAAGCTGGTCTACTGATTGTAAATGAAGTTTTATGGAAACACTGCCGTGTTCATTTGTTTACATGGTATCTATGGCTGCTTTTGTGCTAAAACATTGCAGAGTTAAGTAGTTGTGAATAGACCATATGGCCTGCAAAGCCAAAAATATTTATTCTGCATAAGTTTATTCCTGCTGTACATTGTAATCACCTGGGAGGGGCAGCTGATGGACTTAAAAAAAAACAAACCACTGCCTGTTTTTGTTTCTTCACCCACTCCCTAAATGCAACCCAAGTGATTCTAACATGCAGGATTGAGAATGACTAGGGTATGAGTCCAGTACTTTTGCCTAGAAAATCCCATGGATGGAGGAGCCTGGTAGGCTGCAGTCCATGGGGTCGCTAGAGTCGGACACAACTGAGCGACTTCACTTTCACTTTTCACTTTCATGCATTGGAGAAGGAAATGGCAACCCACTCCAGTGTTCTTGCCTGGAGAATCCCAGGGATGGGGAAGCCTGGTGGGCTGCCGTCTATGGGGTCGCACAGAGTCGGACACGACTGATGCGACTTAGCAGCAGCAGCAGCAGCAGCAGCAGGGTATGAGTAACGGGCCACAGACACACCTCCCTAACTATCCACATGCCTTGAAAGAGGATTTACCATTTGTTGGTAAACTCAAAAGCAGTCAAACATTCTGTATGCCGCAGGTCACACAGATCCTTCTTTCTGAAAGAAGACAGTTCAGCTCCAACTCACCTTAAACTCCTCCTCTAGTCCATTGTTGCTGGTCCCTGGGATTTTGTTATAAATTTTCTGCAGATGTGTTTCTAGAGAGGTGACTTCCAGTTCTGTATCCCCATATAGATAATGCTCCAGAAGGGCTTGGTATATGAAGACGTATTGCATCTGAAATATGGATGATGCAGAGTTCCTAGTTACACACTGGTGGTGCCGGAGCACTCTCTCCCACACTCCTGTTTCACTTCAGTCCACTTCTTTGATCCCAACACATATAAAATGATTTGCTCTTGTCCAAATTCAAGGAGGTAGGACTCAAAATGCCTGAGTCCCTCTAGGGGTGCTTAAACTTGGGAGGGAGAGTCCTACTCTGATACTCTCCTGGAGAGAAGGACAGATCCAATCCATTCATTCATCCATATCCAGAGCATAGATGGATAGACTGAGGGGCTGTCAAACCCCAGTGACACAGAAAGCCCATGCCAGCCCTCTTCCCAGTGCTGTGCCCTCTGCACCCCATTCCCTAACCAGAGTTGATCACACTGCTGCTCCTGGACCTGGCTGAGCTGTGTCACCACTCTGGGGCAATGGCTCTTCCCTTAGGACCTGTTCCATATCCTTAGGGCCTAGTGCAAATGACATCTGCCCATCTTCCTGACTCCCTGAGGGCACACCCTTCTCTGTGCTCCATATTCTTTTACTACATAATTTATAAGGCCCTTTGTCACACTGTATGATGATCATTTACAATAACCTGGGAGATTGAGTAATCTACGAGGTGGATAGATGTTTTGGTCCTAATATGCCCCCCACCTTTGTTTCACACACAAACCACTCACGTCTGTTTGCACCATCTGGCAGCGCTGTGCCCGGATCCGGCTCACAAAGCCATAAACATCCACTTTCCGCTCTGTATGCATCATATCCAGCATGGCATCGATGACAACAAAGGTACCTGTACGTCCTACACCCGCACTGTGGCCAGAGAGCAGGAGTATTACTGGGATGGCTAGCATGCCTTGGGGGAACACAAAGGGAGGGGGAAGCACAGGGTAGAGCTCTTTCTTCAAGCCTTTACATTCTAATTCTGTATGGAGCAGAGCTGGGACTCTCATGGAACCAACAACCCCACTGTATTGTGAACTCCTTACCTCGAGTTATCAGGACCAGGGACACTTAGAATGGTCTGCAGAGTCCACGTACACAAGGCAGCACTCAACTTAGCTTTCTGGCTTCACAGCAGTGGTCCCCTCACCCCCAATCTTGGAGGACTGCCCTTCCCTCTTTCTTCAAGTGCTTTCCACCTAGCACCCAAACTTGAAGAGTCTCTCTGGCTGCTGCTCTGGGGCCTAGGTAATTCATCTGCTCTGTGCCAGCCTCCTTGGCCAGGGCTCCTATGCCTGCCCTGCTCTCAGTGTGAGAACAGAATGTGGTATGAGTGGGGAGCCAAGGGTCAGGCCACACTGACCTGCAGTGTACCACGATGGCCCCTGCATACTGAGGGTTACAGGCCTTCACCTTCTTAAGGAACTTGAGCATGCCAATCGGTGTGAAAGGCACCCCAAAATCTGGCCAGCTGGTAAAGTGGAACTGAGTGATGAGGCGCTGTGGCTTTCTGTTGGTCACGTCGCCCACCTGTGAATTGAAGAGATCTTGCATGTTGGCCCTGATACCCTGGGGTAGGGCAGCACCAGGGGAAGGAGGGTGAGACTGAAGGGGCCAGGGCCAGCTGTAGCTGTCACTGACAATGGGGAAGTGAAGAGTAATAAACTTCTCAAGAAAACAATTATCCTCCAATTATAAATAAATAAATTTTTTAAAAAATTAAAAAGAAAAGTTTTAACCATGGACAGAGAACCTTCCCAGGAACCCCATAGGGTAGTCAAGGCTGTTATTGTTATTTATTTCTACAGACATGGAGTGTGAAACTCAAAAAAGTTAAATGACCTGGTTATGGTCCCAGGATTAGTAAAAGGCAAGGTCAGAACTAAAGTGCAGGTCTCCTAATTCTTGGTAAGCTCTCTTTTCACAGCAGCACACTGCCCTCAGCTGAAGGCAATCTTTGCTCAAGCCTCCAGGGTCACTCTGAAGGGTCAGAAGCAGGGCCCACATCCTTGATGTCAGGAGTCTTTGGGGTAAGAAAGGAGATGAGTCAAGTACCCAGAAGATTACACTACCTCCTGACACACCCAGTTGATACTTAAGATGACCAAACTCCACCTGAGTAATACTTTTTCTCCCAGTCATGAAAATGTTCCTCCCTTGGCTTTGATCAAAACGGGGGGAGGGGGGAAGATAAAATTCTGAGAGCCTTGATCTCTGATTTCAGAGTCCAAACATACTGCATGCTCAGTGACTCCTGACCACCCTGAGTAAGAGGGGGATGACCCAGCCTGTTCTGCCCTCTTAATGGTCAGCAGATCCTAAATGAGAACCAAGAAAAGAGGCAGTAGACAGTACCTGTTGAATGCAGAACTTTCGTACTGTGTAGTCCACCAGCACGGTCACATCCTCTACTGACACACGGATATTCCCGTAAGTCCAGCAGCCTTGGTCTGGCCAGTACTGGGCACACTTACACTGGAAAGGAACAGACATGCATCCCCCTGACTTCAGGCCTCCCACCCCTAAAGGAAAGGACCACAAAAGCCCAGACTGAAATCTTCAGAAAGCCTTCTGGCCTTTTCTCACACCTCTGTCAGCTGCAGACTTTAACTGTTTCCCTTTTTTTCTTTGGCTGTGCCATGCAGCTTGCAGGATATCAGCTCCCCGACCAGGGACTGAACACAGGCCACAGCAGTGAAAGCCCGGAATCCTAATCACTATGCTGGCAAGAAACTCCCTGTTCTTTTTTTAAGTTCTTCAGTTTCCATCCCATTTAGCACAATCTCTTAACTTACACATAGCCCCAGCCACATATTTCCTCATTCTTTCCCAACTCTAGTGTTTCAATTCAGGGCAAATCAGAAGCCATTTTATGTATAAAATCTGTACTTCCACAATATTCCAGGTCACGCTCTAAGGGCAAGTCCACTGATCCCCTGGAAAAAGCAAGCTGCTATGAGGAAGTCACTAGGATGGATTGATACAGACTGTAAACTTGCCATGAGAGGCCCAAGGCCTTCTCTGGGGATTAGGCCTTGAACAGCTCCCAAGAGCCACAGGTAGGGATGGAAGAAACGAACTTAAAGTCCAGCTCTAAAGCTAACCCTCCTAAGCTGATCAACACACCCAACAGCCCAGCATGGGTATTAGATTGACTCCGGCGCCATCCTGGAGAGAGACAGTCATGAATTGGGATTCTTCTCTGGGGCCTGATTCAGGACTCAGGATTGGTGCTGGCTGTGGCCCAGTGATGGAGCTGACTAGGCATGGACTTAGCAGTCACAGAAAGAAAAGGGCCAGTCAGAAGCTTTGCCTGAAGGATGAGGTCGGGGTTTCACATTTCCTTGGGCCCAAACAGCTCCCTCTGCTGACTCGGGAGGAGGGACAGAAAGAAAACAAAAGCAAGAAACCCAGGGGAGTGAGGGACAAGAGAAGCCAGGGGAGAAAAGCCTCACTGAGGCTTTTCCTTGGCTAATGGTCCAAGTCTTTCTTCTAAGATGTTTTGGATCTAAGGTGAGTTATGTTACCAAACACAGGCCGTGTCCTAGGAATATCCCTCAGATCATCTAAGGCGTCCAGGCCACAGGAAAATGTAGTGGGCACCCTGGCCTGGAGTCTGTCTGGATGAATGACTGGCACAGAAGCCAAAATAGGTGGACACCCTAGGCTCAAACACAGAACACCAAAAAAGCAGTCCCTCTGTTCCTCATGCCTGTATCAGAGGCCATTCTATCTAATTTCTCCACTCACCTCCTTTCTCTCCTTCAGATTGGTCACCATGACAATAGTGGCTGTGTTTTGTTCCCAGATCATCCTCCAGAAATCATTCACCGTTTCTTCCTTTGGTCCTACAATAACCAACAGCAAAGATGAGAACACACAGCAAGAGGAAGAAGGATGCTGGGAAATTAGGAACATTCATTCCTGATTTTTGGAAGCCTGTACCCACATGTCCCCAGTTAATTATAGAATCCATCTACCCATCCACCCACCTACTAACTGAACATTTCCACCATGTATGTGTCAGGTACTTCAATAGGAAGTGAACTGGGGGTGTGAAGTTGTCAAAATAAAAAGAGACCCATACAATGTTTCCCAAGGATACTACAGTTGAGGATTAGGAATCATGACTCCTACTGAATACCAGTGTTAAGGGCAAGATAGTGAGCTACGTGCTTTATATCTCATTTACTCTTCTTATCATGCTGTGAGGTGAGTATCGTTAGTGAAACAGGTTGGGTAAATTTCTTAGGCTGAAATTTAAAATTTACTTCCTATACAGCCTTTTCCAGAAAGCCACTAAAAGGGCATAAATAAAGAAAAAAGTGGGATCTAATATAGGACAGAGACTAACAGAATCCCCAGGGTATTGGAAAAGGGAAGGCTCAGGATAATTACTCTGCTAGAGGTTAAAGGGCAATCAACCCAGAATGGAACGAAAGAAGGTTCTAGAAGGATCCCAAGAGAAAAACTTAAAAAAATTAAACCTCATGTATCTGAGGGTACCAAGAGAAAATATGTATTTCCAGCAAAGAGTTTGGAGGGGAAAAAAAAAATCAGTGCTAGGTATATACAAAATTAAGTAAATAAGGAAAGAAGGTAATTATTAACACTTGGGAAAGAAGAAAACCAAAAACTGTATCCAATTAAAAAAAAATCATATAATACTATGTGCTTTAGCTGTGAATAACACTGGCCTAGTAATAAGAATGTAAATAACAAGTATTATCTTCACTCCAAATTGTGATTTAACTCCACTGGGAGAATAGGGAAAAGGGACACATCTGAGTGTGATGTAGTTTGTAAGATTTAATAAGTTATGTAGTAATACAATAGGGCTTCCCAGGTGGCGCTAGTGGTAAAGAACCCACCTGGCAATGCAGGAAACATAAGAGAGTCCGAATCCTGGGTGGGGAAGATCCCCTGGAGGAGGACACAGCAACTCACTCCAGGATTTTCGCCTGGAGAATCCCATGGACAGAGGAGCCTAGGGGTACAGTCTATGGGGTCGCAAGGAGTCAGACATGACTGAGCTATTCAACAGCAGCAGCAGCATGCATTAGTATAAGAAGAGGTCAACAGATAAAAATGGTTGAATTAGACTAAAAAGGTGAAGATAAAATTTTGAGGGGAGAACTTGTTTCTATAGATCTTGTAATACCTTTTTTGACTTTCTTCAAGAAATTTTGTACTCCCTTTGGTAAAAAGAAAAATATTAAGACGAGAAACAAATCATGTCAGAAGTGGACACATGCCAGAAAGATGTACAGAGGGAAACTGTTTCACTGCCTGGTAAAGTTAGGAAAAATCTCCTGAAGGAGGTGACATCTTAGCCATGTGTTAGGACAGATAAAGCAGACGTGAATTTAGAAAGGAGGCGCAGGGAGAAGAGGCACTCCAGGCAGAGGGGCCGGGGGCTAACAGTGTGAAACACACATGGGCTGAAGGTGAGCTCACTGTGTTGGCGGTGTGGAGGAGAGAAGACGAAGCTAGGAAGATAGGTGAGGTACCAGAATCTAAAGAGCTGGAGGCCAGGTCTTTACAAAGGCTTGTTTTACAGATAATGAAAAATCATTATAGGATGTTCATGCGAGTCTGACAGAAGTTTTACATTAAGGAAGGTCATTCTGGTGGAAGAAATGCAAGGAACAAAGCTAGGGCCTACAGGGATCAATCAGTGAGCTACTGCAACAGAACGAGAAGAGCTGAGAGCAAGGGCGCGTGTCAGAGAAGGCCGATTTTGGAGATAGAAACCCGAGGACTAATCGTATTTAAAGCAAGGGACAGGTAGGACATCTGAATGATCCTAAATTAGGCTTGGTGATTAGGTCTCCAAAGAAGTTATGAGAAAAAGCAGCTCTGGGCTGAGGAAGTCACATTTCAGCTTCTGATGTTGAATCTAAAGAGTTTGTGAGAGTATTCAAGTGGAGGGGCACAAAGTTAGTTTGAAAATGTGGCTCCAGAGCTCAAGAGAGGCAGCAGCCAGTCAAACAGAGGTGGGTATTAGATGAACTCTCTCAAAGAGGGGGTGGGAGTGGGGAGTAAAGAAGGGGTAAAGAATTCTGTGTAAACACAGAATGCTGGGGATCTTTGAGCATTATTCAAGTTCAGACAGAACAAAAAGCTGAGGAGGCAGAAGAATGGACAGAAATGTGCCACGAAAGACAAGAATGGAATTTTAAAGAAGTAGCCATCTACAATTTTCAAGAGAAACTATATTTAAGATGCAGAAAGAAGAATAACAGCTAGAGAGAGAATACTTAGAGAAGTGAGAAAAATCAAGAGAACAGAATGTCTGGAAATAACAGAGTTTCAAGAAGAGCGAAGTTCTGTGAAGTTCAAGAGGGAGTCTGAGAAAAGGCCCACAAGGAAATCAAAGGTGACTAAGAAATATTTTAGCATCAAAAAGGCACCATGACCAACAGAGGAAGAGACTGTATGTGGTTGTTGGTGCCAAAATCACTGAGTAGGTGGCAGATGAGCTGGGCCTTGGAGAGTGGCCCTGAATCGACAGATGGCTATAGAGGGAGGGTAGTGGGGCTTGGTTAGGCAAGGGCCAGGCCCTGGTGGAAGATTCAAGAGCAAGGAGGATATAAGGCTTTTCCTGACCACTCTACTTTATTTTATCTCTATCCCTATTTTACCATGCTCACAGTACTGTCCAACAGAATTTTAGGCGGTGATGGAAATGTTTCATATCTGCACTAATACGGTAGTCTCTAGTCACTGTGACTAGTGTGACTGAGGAACTGAATTTAAAATTTTATTTAATTTTAATTATTTTACTTTGGCTGTACCATATGGTTTGCAGGATCATAGTTCCCTGACCAGGGATTGAATCCATGTCCTTAGTGGTGAAAGTGCAGAGTCCTAACCCACTAGACTGCCAGGGAACTCCCTAAAATCTTGTTTTAAATAGCCACTTGTGGCTAGTAACTACTGTATTGAACAGAATAGCCACTTACCAAAGTTTCTGTTTATTTTGCTACAAATTATCCTCTAGGGGTAAAGAACCCGCCTGCCAATGCAGGAGACTTAAGAGATGTGGGTTTGATCCCTGGGTCAGGAAGAGCCCCTGGAGAAGGAAGTGGCAACCCATTCCAGAATTCTTGCCTGGAGAATTCCATGGACAGAGGAGCCTAGGGGGCTACAGTCTACAGGGTGGCACAGAGTAGGACATGACTGAAGCAATTTAGCACAGCACGGCATCCTCTACCAACTAAAGGCTCCTTAAAGGCAGAGACCATACTCTATTTTATTCCTGTACATATTTCCATCACCTAGGCCAGTGCGTGGCACACAATAAATGGTCAATAAATATTTGTTGAATGATTAATTAAATGGGCTTTGATGGACCATAATAACATCAATTACTTCACAGTGCTACAAACATCAAGATATTTTTTGCTAGGATCCTAAAAGTGAGGACACTTATTAGAACTTTACACTGTGGAAATGTGTACAGAGCATGTATAGCACATTGGGTCCCTGATTTGAGGGTTTTTAGACCACTTTTCTGTGAATAATAGTAGAGCTCAGGCCCATGAGTGGGTGGAGATGAGTCAGACTGGACCTTTGAGTCTCTAATCCTCTTTAGAGAAGCTCACTAGACTGTGTTGTGAGTGTGTGTTGTGTGTGTGTGTGTGTGTGTGTGTGTGTGTGTAGTGTTCTCCAGTATTTTTTATGTACATATAAAAAAGAATTTATTTCAAAGGACCCCTGGACACTAAATCATCAAGATGAAGCCCCTTAGTTAGAAACCTGCAAGGTAAATTGCTTTTCTTTCAGGTGGTAATAATTACAGAAGCTAATACAGTCTGTGTAATCTATTTAGGATTTGGAAGAAAAAACCCAAGCCCATTCATGGTTAAACCCAAGAGTAAAAAATTATCTTATTTTACCTTGTGCAGCAATGAATTTGTTCTTTTCCTGGTAGCCCTGGGAGTGGGGTAGGGGGAAATAGAGGAGAAAAAGAAAGTGAAAATCCAAAAATGGATAAGAATGAAATTCTCCAGACTCCCAACCAGTTTACAAAGCCTCCCTTGTGAAAAGGGCCAGGCAATTAACAAGAATTTCTGTTCTAGAAATTTTCAAGGTACTGATGTTTGAAACAACATCAAGCTTTGGATGTTGTTGTTTTTCAGTTGCTAAGTCATGTCCGACTCTTTGCAACCTCATGGACTGCAGCATGCCAGGCTCCTCTGTCCTCCACTATCTCCCAGAGTTTGCTCAAACTCATGTCCATTGAGTTGGTGATGCTATCTCACCATCTAATCCTCTACCGCCCCTTCTCCTTTTGCTTTCAATCCTTCCCAGAATCAGGGTCTTTTCCAATGAGTTAGCTCTTTGCATCACATGGCCAAAGGATTGGAGTTTCAGTATCAGTCCTTCAAATGAATATCCAGGATTGATTTTCTTTAGGATTGACTGGTTTGATCTCCATGCAGTCCAAGGCACTCTCAAGAGTCTTGTCCAGCACCACAATTTGAAAGCATCAACTCTTCAGCACTCAGTCTTCTTTATAGTCCAACTCTTACATCCGTACATGAGTATTGGAAAAACCAAAGCTTTGACAATACAGACCTTTGTCGGCAAAATGATGTCTCTGCTTTTTAATATGCTGTCTAGGTTTGTCATAGGTTTTCTTCCAAGGAACAAGCATCTTTTAGTTGGATAGCAGGAAGCAAAGCTTACATGGTCTAGGCAGTCTTCTTAAAGTGAATTATTAATGAACACTAGTATAAGAACATCCAAATAACAACTACTAGGCTAGATCCCATGGACGGAGGAGCCTGGTGGGCTGCAGTCCATGGGGTCTCGAAGAGTTGGACACGACTGAGTGACTTCACTTTCACTTTTCACTTTCATGCACTGGAGGAGGAAATGGCAACCCACTCCAGTGTTCTTGCCTGGAGAATCCCAGGGACGGGGGAGCCTGGTGGGCTGCCGTCTATGGGGTCGCACAGAGTCGGACACAACTGAAGCGACTTAGCAGCAGCAGCAGCAGGCTAGATCCTGTTTTGATGCTCTCTCAGCTGCTGACAATCTGAGTCTTAGTGTTAATGGATAGGAAACTTCCAAGTCAGAAGCATGTGAGGCTGAGCCCACACTAAGAAGGTAAAAAGTCTTTTGCTTGATGATGCTTCACCCAGGTGCAGAAGATTTCTGGGAATAGTCCATGGGTATGGTTAACAGCTCCCAGGTGTTTGACAACAGGGTTCTCCTTTACCGGAAATGGGAGACAAAGAAGCCAAGCAGCCTGGGGACATCACTTAATAAGATATCATATATTGTCATACATATATATATATCTTAATAAGATTTATATATCGTATACTGACACATATATATGGAATCTAAAAAGATGGTACTGATGAATTTATCTCAGGGCAGCAATGGAGAAAGACAGAGAACAGATCTATGGACATGGCGGGGGGAGGAAAGGGGAGGAGGGAGAGGGTAAGATGTATATAGAGAATAACACGGAAATTTATAATATGTATATAAAATAGACAGCCAATGGGAATTTACTGTATGACTCAGGGAACTCAAACAGAGGCTTTGTGACAATCTAGAAGGGTGGAACAGGGAGGGAGATGGGAGGGAGGTTCGAGAGGGAGGGGACATGGATGTAACTATGGCTGATTCTTGATGTGTGACAGAAAACCACAAAATACTGCAAAGCAATTATCCTTCAGTTAAAAAAAATGATAAGGATCCTCTGAGAAACTGACACTAGCAGTAACTTTCTTTTTCAGTATTTACTGTTTAGTCACACACCTTTTCAACCTCATTGTTTAAATGTAGTGTTCACTTGAGAAGTCCTAGGTAAATGAAAAAATCATTTGATTTAAAGATTGTAAATACCTCTGTTTTTTTCAGACAGCATTAAGATGGGCAATGAGGGCAAGACAGTTTCATGGATGGGACACCATGTCACACCAAGGTGACGATGTGAAATACAAGTCTGCAAGGCAGTGGCAGAACTGCTGCTCAGCACTGGAGAAAGCTTTAGGCCTCAAGATGGAGATGTTCAGAATTAACAAGAAGCTTATTAAAATTTTTATTTAGAAGAGCAATTTAAGTTTTTCCAAATATTTTTAATCAGTAGAAGATGAAAACTGATAAGACCTTAATTCAGGATGCTGCACTTTGGTTACAGCACTAAACGTGTAATTAAAACCGAGAAGTTCTTAGATTATGTTAAGCTATAATATATCCCCGCTCCAGGAGAAGTAGCTGCCAAACTCTCACTGGAGTGTGTGGGTCATGAATAGCTTAAAAGCACAGTTGGAGGGTCCGGCCCGCAAGTGCTTCCTGCTCCATCTTCATTAGGAGTGTGCTATATATTCCCTATGAAAACATGCCTACATAATGATATGGTGATATTGCTTAACCAATAAGGTAAAACTAGAATGAGGCCAAACTACTGATCTTCCCTGTGTTATATTCAAGGGAAAGAAGAAATGTGGCTCCCGAGATCTTGAGACATCTTTGGATTCTGAAAGTCAAATGCCAAGTTGGCTCCATGTGGCATCTACATTTCTACCAGTTTAAAAACAAAAACAAAACACTTCTAAAAAAATCCTGTAAATACTCTTAGACACCTAAGAGTAAGTGAGGAAACTGGTCTCTCCTAAGACTTCAGGCGGAAAGCCCAGCTGCCACCTGTTCCACTGTCTATTTCATCTTCTCTTGTTAACAATGTCAGGTTCACTTCGGACCTTTGTAGTCTCCAAACCACAGGTCCCACCCCCTCCCCAACTGCTGCCACCATTCCCTGGTACCTGACACCACTTCTCTTTAAGATTCATGTGTGATCTTGGTTCTCTGTGTGCACAAAGGGCTCAGTAAGTGATTGCCAGGACTGGGAATGTTGATAAGAAGATTCTTTTGGGGGTAAGCAAAAAGTTCTAAAACTAATAGGCAATAGCTAAGAGGTACAGTGTTTCTTTTCTGCGGTGATGAAAATGTTCTAAAAGTGATCACTGTTGCACATATCTGTGAACAGACTAAAACCAGTGAATTGTAAACTTTAAGTGGGTGAAAATTATGGAATGTGAATTACATCAATAAAGCCATCCTAGGTGGTATGTGATAAAGAGGCTGCCTGCCAATACAGGAGACCTAAGAGATGTGGGTTTGATCCCTGGGTCAGAAAGATCCCCTGGAGAAGGAAATGGCAACCCACTCCAGTATTCTTGCCTGGGAAATCCCATGGAGAGAGCAGCCTGGCAGACTACAGACCAAAGGGTCGCATAGTCAGACACGACTGAAGCAACTTAGCATGCAATGGAAGCATTAACTTGGTAAACTTACTAAAATTCAAGGAATTCTATTGTTTCAAATGTCTGAATTACTGTTATATAACACTTACCAAACCCTATTTTTTCTCCCAACATGATTGAGGTATAGTTTATATAAACTTACCTTATATACCTCAGTCATGCTGGGAGAAAAAATAGGGTTTGGTAAGTGTAACTGGCAGCCCACAACAAATGGCCTCAATGTGCTTCAGCAAAGGCTGCTGTCTGACCCTCCCAGTCCAGAGCACATGTGCTCCCTCTTTCCCACTGGATCTCTCATCTGCACTCAACTCTGCTGACCACTGAACACCCTTCTCCATGCTTTTCTTTGTCCTCTGAGATGCTCTTCTCTCCTGGTCTTCTGTCTCACTCACGAGCACCTCTTGCCCAGTGCGCCTTGGCAGAGGTTTTTGGACTCCCTGTCTCTAATGGCTTTGGAATCTCTCTCCTGAGCTCAGATCAATGCCCAACTATGCTGGATACATCCACATGAATCACCCTATACTTTTTTTTTTTAATACAAGAAAGGCACAGGTTGGTTTTCTTTCCCCATAATTAATTTTTCACAGCATCTCTCCAATCACAAGTATTACAAATGAAAGTGAAAAAAATCACATTTTATAGATTTTAGATTTGTCTTCAGCATTTAGTTCAAATCTCACCATCTTCAAAAAACATTTCTCTTGCAAAACTCATCAGCTAAAAGTTCTACCCAGGCAGTAGGAAGATGGTCTTTGCTAGTCCATGGCTATTCTTCTGCCATTTTCCCTAACCAGTTAGGGTTGAACAGCAGAGTGAGGCACAGATGGTGGGGGTGAGGGGAAGGGACACAAGGGCTAATTTCCCCTAGTACAAGATGGCATCTGAAGCTTGATGGAAGAGCAGAACTGGAGAGACCCGAGGAAGGGTCCAGGCCCTGTATTCAGTCAGAGTCATGGCTGGGAGTGGAGGAGCGGGAGGAGGTATGTCGCCTGCCATGCTTGTGGTGTTTCTGCTGCTTTTTATGATCGTTCTTCATTTTCTTCTGCATCCTTTGTCTGTCACCATTCCTGGTGCTACCATGCCAGGAGCCAATGGGTTCACAGGATACATGCCAGGGGCAGGTGGTGGGTATGGGCAGGGGTAGAGACCTGAGGGCTGGCATCCTAAAGACCCTGGTTGTGGCACAGGATAACAGGGCCCACCAGGGAGAAGAGCTGGATTCCCCTGGGGTGCTCCTGGGGGAGTGGGAAGGTGGGCCTAGAGGAAAGGTAGTGTTGGCGGATGGTGGATGAGCAGGATTGCAACCTTCAGGGTGCTCAATGTTAGGCAGGTGTGGATGTGGCCCTGGCTGCCCAGCACTGGGATTTCACACGTTCAGTGTTTCCTCCAGCTCAGGTCAATATACTCTACAGAGTATCACGCTATACTCTCTCATACATAATCGATCACCACGTCCTACTAAATTCTACCTCCAAAGTCGTTTTTACTTTGATAATTCTCCAACCCTTCTACCCTCACCATCCAGAGCCTGATACTGTAACAGCGTCTAACTGGCCCTTCCTAAGTCCATGCTGCACACAGTAACCTGAGTGATCAATATTCAAATGTGGCCATGTCACTCCTTATCTTTAACACCTTTCAGTGTTATCCCACTGCCTAGAATAAAAACTCAGCTGTACTGAAAATTTGCAGATATTTTAAGGTAGCTCAATCAACATCCAGTCCCACCCACTAACAGCCTGACCTCCTTTCTATAGAGGCTGAGAAACTAAAAGCTGAATTCCCCAGACTCTCTTGCAGCTCTGTTCAGCCTAAGAACTCAGTTTCTTCCTAGTCCCACATAAGACTTGGGACAGAAGTGAGTAATGTGAGACGGTGACTGCTAAGAAGATGTAGTCTCTGGGCAAGCATGGCAGCAGAAGCATTGAGTTCTTCTGAAGCAGCTGTAAAGGAGTTCCACTCCGAGAGTCATACGGGGCAGCTGGGTACATCTATGGCTGCTCTGTTCCTCACTGAACACCACCTTGCAACTCTCCCACAGATTCTGTAAGCTACCTAGTATCTAATAATAAACCCCTTCTGCTTAAAAGAATAGAAAGCTGACACTGCTGTCTGAAACTAAGAACCCCAACACACACCTGACATTCAGCACCTTATAAGACTGAGCTCCTACCAATCCCTCAAGCCTCCTTCCTTCCCACCTTGTACCTCATAACTAAGACTACTATTTCCAGTCTCTGACTTCACTCTTACTTTTCTTTTTGCTTTAAAATTTCTACCTGTCTTTCTTCTCTTGAATGTAGACTTACCCTTTAATATTCAGCTCTACTGGATCACCAGGTTGGCTGAATGTTTCCTTCTCTTAAGTCCCAAAGAATCTGGCAGTATCTCCTTTGCACATGTTGCACACTAAAGATAATGATCTACCTGTAGGTAGATCACACTAGGGACTACATCCTATCTCTGTAACCTCTAAGCCTATCCCCAGTGCTTAGCACACAAAAGGTGATCAAAAAATGTTGCTTGAATTGAATAAACCTAAATCTTCTTTAAGCCCTGACTCTTACTCATGGTTCACCATAGCTTTTTCTTGCGTTTCTACTTTCACTGAATTTGTAAGTGCCCCCAATTTAACCTCTTCATCTGAACTTTCATTTCACCTATTAATAACCTCCAATAAACACCATGGCATTACAGGATGCCCTACTGTGAGCTCCAACTAAGCATGGCCAAAGCAGAAGGCATGCTTCCTTTTAGTGCCTTGCTTATTATGATCATAAAGACCCACCTTACTTGCTTACCAGTCTTCACATCCAACTTACTTTTGTCTGTCTTCACCTTCAGTGTGGGAAGGATCCAAACTAGTTACAGTGACAGATGCTGCTGATTACTAACTCAAAAGCTATTCCTCCCCATTCTTCCTTGCCATCAAAACCATGCTTTTGTTTGGATATTTACCTTCTACTGGCTTGGAAGATGACAATTCCTCAGCCCCAGAAGGGTAAATCAAGATAATTCTCAGTGCCTTAGCCAGTGACTAGAGACAGGGTGTAAGCATGTGATCCGATGCTGGCCTGTTGGCTCTGAAGGGCACTGTACTGGACAGGCTTCTGAGAAAGATCATGCTCCCAAATAAAGAGGAAAGCATATGTACAAATTCTCCACCTCCTCCTCCTCTGTGCTGCTTGTTGTGTGTATAAGAAATGTTTGAAACTGCTACAGCCATCTTGTGACCAAGAGACACTGCCAACAGGATGAAGACATCTGAGTAGAAAGATGGAAACACCTGTTTTCTTAAGGATGTCACTGAGTCACAGACTCAGCCAACCCTGGAACTGCTGTATATTTGCTTTCAGATTATATGAGAAGTAAATGTTCCTGTCCAGACCAATTCTAGCTGAGTATTCTGTTACCTTAAGATGGAAACATTTTGACTGATACTGCTATACTCTTCCATATAATATTAAACTCAATCTATTCCTCCTTACCTGTTCATCATAATCTTTGATCTAAATTCTGGGAATCTTATCTGGTTACTAGCCTTTTTCCACTTTCCTTTATCTACCACAGCAATCATTTCTTGCAGGGTTCTTTTCCTTCTAACTATAAACATATGACCATCCCTATGAAACATAAATACAGGAATTTCAGCAAATCCATTCTAGTGAGGATGCCTGCACCGCTCCATTTCTGAACTCCATCTGATAATCTATTCATTAGCCACAGCCTCTTTTCTTCCACCTTTCTCCTTTTTTATCCCAAGACTGCTCTTTCAATTTGTTGAAACCTGGTCCTTGATCCCTTCCTTTCTCCACCGAACCTGAAGCCCTTAGCTGACTACTCAGAGGAGCAACTGACTTCTCTAGTCCTTTTAACTGAGTTACCTAATGTTTTCTGCGTATCACCAATCCTAGGTACAATCGGAGAAAATCACACAACTGAGGCCCTTATACATCAATGATTTCCATCTTAGGTAGGTCCTCAGTGCAGCTAAACATGTTTTTTTTCATGCCCTTTTCCGTGTTCTTTCTTACTGATCTCAGTACTCTCATGTCACAGTCCCATCCCCCCTTTTCAGCAGATAACCCTGACTTAACTTCTCAGAAAACACAGATGAGTTCCTTCAGCTTGATTTATTCACACTTACAAACCAACTCTATCTATTCTATATTCCTTTACCAGCAAATTAAGAGGAAAAACTTCCTTTTTTATGTTCAATGCTAATCTATCAGCTTAAAAAAAAAAAAAAACTGTGGTAAAATATATACAACATAAAACTGACCACTGTAGCCATTTCTAAGTGTACAGTTCTGAATAAACAAGTTTATTCACATTGCTGGGCAACCATCATCACCATCCATCTCTGAAACATTTTCATCTTCCTAAACTCTGTACCCATTAAATGATAATTTCCTGTTCCTCTCTCCCTCTAGTTCCTGGCAACCACCATTCTACTTTTTGTCTTTATGAATTTGACTACTCCAGCTACCTCACATAAGTAGAATTAGAAAGTATTTATCTTTTTGTGACTGGCTTATTTCACTTGCCATAATGTCTTCCAAATTCATCCATGGTGTAGTATATGTCAGAATTTCTTCCCTTTTCAAGGCTAAATGATATCCCATTATATGTATATACCATATTTTACTTATTCATTCTTCCCTTGATGGGCTGCAATCACCTTTTAGCTATTGTGATTAATGCTGTTATGAATATGAGTGTACAAATTTCATCAATATTCTCTTCATGCTTCAGTAGTCAGGCTTGCTCTTTTTAGCTCTCTTGCTTACTCTCTTTTTTTTTTCAAACTCTCCCTCTACTGATTCCTTCCTGTGAGCCTATAAAACATACTCATGTCTCTCATACCATCTCTATAAACATTCTCTAAATCACCCTAAAAACCTCCTTCCAATTTCAGCTCTCCTCTTGAAGTAGACATGACTAGCCAGACTCATCTGGAGTCAGATATCCTTGTCCTGTTTCCCTACTTTTACTGTAGATGGCAAGGTGTGATTCTGTTCTTAGTTATCCGAATAAGCTCAATAAAGGATTCACTGACTCCTACTGTGAGGTATACATTTAGATTCTGATTTCTGCGTGGGAAAATTTTGGTAATGATGACAGGTAAACATAAGAATACATTTTAAACTATCTGTTTGATCTTTAAAAAAATTATTTTTTAGTCTTTTAAAAAAATTATCCTCAGGGAAAACTTGTAATGACAAGTAATCCTCCTTATATGCAGCTGGAAAAGAGCCAATGATAAGTCAAGGTAACAATGAGAAAAACTCAAGTTTCTTACATTGATGAATGAAGCATTGATGTAATCAGAATCTGGAACTCCTTCAACTGGTGTCAGATGGACTCGAGAGTGGTCATCTAGAAAAAAAAATTTTTTTTCAATTAAATTCAATTTTATTTTTCCCTGGTCCCAATGCAAGCAGGCCAGTTGTGACGATGCAGAACTGTATAGGTTGTATATACACCTATATAGGTTGTCACTGCAACACTATTTATAACAGCAAAAATTCAAACATATCTCAACCATAATATGGAATAGTAAGCAGATGATAAAAAAGAAAGTGAATATTCCTATTTCTCGACAATTGCCAATATATATTAGCTTTGTTTTTATTTTACATTTCTTTATAGTCTCAGGTATACAACCTTATAAGTCAACATCTGTAATGACTACAGTGATTACCACAAGTCTAGCTACCATCCATGACCATGCAATAGACCCCCTCCCTTTCATTCATTTTACCCACGTTCAACCCCCTTCCTCTCCAATAATCAATAATCTGTTCTCAGAATCTAGGAGCTTGTGTTTGTTTTGTTTTTTTTTAGATTTCATGTGAGTGAAATCATACAGTATTTATCTTTCTCTAATTTTCCAAGATAACAGCAATGTATACAGCATACCAGTTATACTAAAAAAATATATACACATTTATACACAAATAAGAAGACAAAAGTATCTATAAACGGCTAGTATAGTGGTCTCTAATTATATTATGCACCCAAAAATACACCAGGAATTTTTAAAAGAATTAATTTTTAAAAAAGCAATTATAAAAATAAAGCAAAGTTCAAACATTTTGCTCTTGCATCCCACTGGATTATGTATATTCTATTCTGGAGGCCACTAGCCTAGAAAAATGTCCATTAAGTTATAGATAAACAGATTCATAATGACTAACTCTGGGAAGGAGTTATGAAGAGAACTCTAAATAAGAATTTTTTTGCAATAAGCAGCAAAAAACTCCACAACAACCACTTTCTATCTGGTCTTAGTGAAATTGTTTTCTTTAACCTCCTAGAAACTTTAGGTCTGCCACAAAAACCTGGTTAAGTACCCCAAATGACTTGATGAGCACCTGGGGATGCCTGGGGAGCCATAAAGACTCTTTCATTCTATTCTTATTACCCAAAGTTTTCACTCTATTCTTATTACTTGTCTTCCCATGATCAATCACCAGATTCCTTCTATCCTCAGAAAACCTGGCTACAGATGCAGTTTCAGTTTGTATCCCAAGAAACCCTACACTCACAAGGCAAGATGTTTACGTATCGATTTTTTTCCTTGTTCTCCTCCTTGGAGGCAGCTTCACAGGTGGCCTGGATAGGACAAGCAGGAAGAGCCTAAAAGGTTAAGAGAAATTACAAGAGTTATTCATAGGGATAAGTACCAGGCATGTAAACTGCTGCACCATACTCTGACCTGGCAGCAAGTTCTACCTTTTCTTGGGGAGAAAAAAATATGCCCACATGAATTGCTACAGCCTAATAAAGACAGCGCACCTCTTTTCTAAATAGCTCCTAAGCTACGTAGAGTCCGAATGCCCAGAGGGCTGAATGCCCTTTCCATTACTATAAGCATGCTCTTTACATGATTACTCTATGGTTAGGGGCCCATTACAATGCTAGATCAAAAGGCACCCCCTACCCCTTACTGTATATAGGAGTGGGCAGCATAACTGAAGGGATGGGCCATTTATACCCATGCTGACCACCATGCAAAGTCGATATGCATTTCAAGAGTAAACCACACAGGAGGGGTCTGGATGGTCAGCTGGGTTAGGGGCCTGACAAGCAGGTATGGCAGCCCAGCCTCTAGCATCATGTGGATAAGGTTGGTGGGTGAGACGGCATTCACGGGGATGCAGCAGTTAGAAAGCAGAAGACTTGGATGACGTGACATGGAATCTGCAGCAGTTTTGGAGCAAATGTAAATTAGCTGGCACTGGGAGGTATGGAACAAGTATAAATGGCTTGATATAAGATAGTCTGGACTACATGAACTTGAGCAAATTGGGCAAAGTTTCCCATAAAATTGGGATAATAATATCTGCTACATAAGGAGTAAACAAGATGATCTCATGTCTGGCATAGAATAAGCATTCAATAAATTAAGTTTTAATTTATTATTTATTTATTTAGGAGGAGGAAGCTAAACTTTATTATTTGAACGGTTTTCTTCTTCTATGTTCTATATATTCAAAACTAAGAAAGCAAAAAAAAAAAAAAAAAAAAAGAAAGAAAGAAATAGTTTAAAATTATCACCTAGACAACCTTCCTGATAAGTGATTTGGAAATATGCTTTAGAAGCCTTAAAAATATTCATACTCTTTGACCTAACAACTCTGGATTCTAGTCTAAATAAAAATCTCAATGCTCAGATTACTTACTTTATTATTGTTTAGAACGACCCCAAACTGAAAACAACCTTAGTATTCAGCAGTAGGGGAACAGTTAAGTAAAGTATGGTTTGTGTGTTACTTTTCATTCACTCTTTCAACAAACATAAAATGTGTACCTCTTAGGTACCAGGTTAGGCACAGAGCAAACAGTGGTAAATCAATCATATACATAGCTCTTGCTCTCATGAATAATGCAAACTTGTGGGTGAAAGATGGATATTAAATAAAACAAATAAAGTTACATACCAAGGTATATGCAATGAAAGAACAGAATATTACTAGAGAAAGAATCAAAAGCCCAAGAAATTCCCGAGTACAGACTGAGGGGTAGGTCTCTATGAGGAAGGATGAGTACGGAAAAAAGTATTCCAGGCACAGAAAAGAGCATGTGTGATGATCCAGAGGCAGGAGAACACTTCGTTTGTGTGGGGAAATAAAGTGTCAGGGAGGGTGTTATGCACAAAATGTGTTGTGCAAAAAGGGTGTTATAAACAAAGTGTGGTTGGTGGGAATGGCAAGAGGAAGTGGGAGGAGCTTAGTTTAACAAGATCATGTATTTCCATGTAGGTCCTTTAATAGGAAGTTTGAGTTTTACTTTAAGTGCATGAGGAAACCGTTTAAAGTTTTTAAATTGCAGTTCATTCTACATGTTAAAGAATCACTCTGGCTGCTGCGTGGAAAACGGGCTGGGAGGAAGGCAAGTATAGAATGTAGAAAGGCGATAGTGCAAGGAAATAGTCACATCTGCAATGTATCACACAGTTAGAATTATTATATTTAGAGATGGAATGAACAAAAGGGAAGTTGGGGAGAGAAAGAGACAGGAATGAAAGACGCTTGCAGGTTTCTAGCTTGGATAATAATAATAAAGATTAAATTAAGTAAATGCGAGCCTAAAAAGAATCAATTTTGTCAGACAGAAGCAAGACTTTTATGAAGGAACGAATATATTTCCTGGGAACCAGCAGTATAGTGGTAGGAGAAACTAAAGTGAAAGACCACAAGATAACAATAATCATCAAAGTCTCATAGTCCATCTACCTTCACTTACTCAAGAGATTTTCTTTTCACAGTTAAAACCTCAGAGGTCCTCCATGTTATTTCTCTAAGAAAAGCAATTTATTTAGACCCAGTGCTGTCAACACATTAAAGGCGAAAAAAGTTTCCTGGGCTGGAAGATTGGAATTTCCCAATTCACCCACAGTTTGCATTCTCTTCACTAAGACAGGCTAGATTTCCACAGGTTTCCACCTTGATGCAGGATAGGATGAGACAAGATTTTAAAAGCCCTCACGACTAATCATAAGGCATAACTGTTACATCCCTTGTCTAAAATGATATAGAACAGATGTAGAGACAACAAGATTCTTGAAAATAATCCTCAAGGTCAGTAATGACAGTGACCACATCTCACAGTCCTGTCAGCATCCCTAACTCCCCCAGTCTTGATGAAGAAAAGTTAGGTCTCCAGGTCGGTTGAGGCTCCAAAAAGCAAAGTTAGGAAGAAACAGGAGCCACTGTTTGACGAGAGAAAATAAAAAGTTTCCTTTTGAGGACACGTGCTAGATGCAAAATGTCACACTAAAGAGCTGAGGTCAAGGATGAAAACAAGGGGAATCTTATTTCTTTCAGTTTCTACTCTGACAAACTGAGCCTGGATAGCTGGACAGAAGCAGCTAAACCAGAAGGCTCTAAGATGTTAAATTCTCCACAAACAGGAGGTGGCATCAAAGACCATTTCATCCCTTGCTTCAGCCTTTACAGGATGCAAGGCTTTTTTTTTTTAAATGTCAATTAAAGTTTTTTCTTCAATTTTTACATTTATCTTTTAAAAAAGTATATCCACCACCCAATTTAACTTAGAAAGATGTTCTCTTTAGGTCCTTCCTCATCATGTCTTCTTCCTTCTCTCACAAGTAAATTTGGAATTTTGTTCTTATTATCCCTTTGCTTTATTTGTATCCCAAACATTCTGTATCTATAAAAATATATTTTTTATTGTTCAGTCTTTTTTTTTTTTTTATAAAAATGGAATGATTATCCAGTGGTGACTTGCTTTTTTTGCCCGACATTACATTCTTAAGATTCACTCAGGTTGTTCCATGCAGCTGAAGTTCATTCATTTTAACTACTTGGTAGTCCTTCATTTTTAGTCCATACCAACATTTATCTTTCCATTCTCCTATTGATGAACATTTGGGTTGTTTACAGTTAACAATCTGCTTTGAGCACTAACTGTGTTTCCTCATGCATATGCACATGAGTTTTAGGTATGAGTATGAGTAACCTTATCAGAAGAGGCCAAACAGTTTTTCCAAGTAGTTACACCAATTCACACTCCCACCATCGAAGTGTTCCAGCTGTTTTGTATCCTCATCAACAGTTGCTATAATCAGACTTTAAATGTATCAATATAGGTTTACTTTACATTTCTCTGATTATTATTATTAACCATCTTTTCACAGTTTACTGGTCTTTCCTCTTCTGTGAAGAACCTGGTTGAGTGTTTCCCCATTTTTCTACTGGACTGTTTCTTACTAATTTGTAGGGAGTTCTCTATGTGTTCTGGATACTCATTCTATTATCAGTTATAAATGTTATAAGAATTTTTTCCCCCAAGTTTGTGGCCTGCCCTTTCATTTTATGTTATTTGTTTATAAAGAGAAGTTCTGCATTTTAATGTAGTCAAGTTGATCAATCTTTCCCTTTATAAACATTTTAAATCTTAAGAATGCTTTCCTATGAGAGATCATGGTATATTTTCCTACATTATTGTCTCCACATTTTGTCTTTTAAATTTCAGTGTTTACATCAACTGGGATTGATTTTTGGTATGAGACAAGAATTCAATTTCATTTATCCCTACCCAGTCGTCCGAGCACTGTTTATGTAAGGACCCTCCTCTCCCCCTGCGAAACTACAACAGCATTTGTCACCAATATGTTTCCCTTTACACATGTATCTGCTTCTAGGTTCTCTATTTTTTCTGCTGGTCAATCCATCTATTCCAGTGCCAATATAAAACTATCTTACTTACTACACTTTATAATAATTCTTTATATCTGGTAAGGCAGGTCTCCTCACCTTGTTCTTCTTCTTCAGGAATGTCTTGGCTATTCTTGAATCTTTTCTCCTCCATATATATTTTAGAATCAGCTTGTCAAGTTCCACAAAAAACCTGTTGGGATTTTTATTGGAATTGCATTGAATCTATATATCAGTTTGAGGAGAATTGACAACTTTACAATATTGAGCCTTCTAATTCATTGATCTTATCTCTTTCACTAATTAAGGCTTTTTTCTTTAATGTCTTCAAACATTTTAATAATTTTCTCCAAATATTTTATAAATATTGTATTAAATTTATTCCTAGGTACTTCATATTTTGGATGTTACTGTAAATGACATCTTTTAAAAACTATTAGACTTCCTGATTTTGGTTTTATGTATAGAAATGCATTAATTGTTATGCTATTTTTGTATCTATCAACCTTGTTAAGATAACATTAATTCTAATAATTTATCTGGTGAATCTATGAATTTCTCTGGAACAATAATTTCCTCTGTGGGAAAAAAACAAAACTGATTTGTCTCTTTCTTTCCAATCCTTCATACCTTTCATTTCTTTTCTTGCCTTACTGTGCTGTCTAATGTCTCTAGTATAGTAATGAATCTCATTCACTTTAAGTTTGAATCCCCTTCCAAATATCCTGACTCCTCACCAGTGTCTGAACACCCTGCTGTGATGGGGATCCTACTACCTTCCACAGCAGTTCCCCTTATCTTGGAACAGTTTGGTTTAGAAGGACTTAAAACCTCGATACACAATTTGTTTCATTTTTCCCTTGTACTGACTACTGTAAAATCCAAGTGGTCAGCTGGTGTATTCTCTGTCCCCTGGAAATCCTGAACCCCCAATTCCCTGCTGAAACCCCAATTCCAAAGCTCCTGACTGCTACTGATAACTCCTGTAGCCTTTGGCTCTGATTCATTTATTTGGAGACAACTCATCCATGTAGAGGCTATTCTGTTTCTGATTCATTCAGTTGCCACACAGTTCTGTTACCATGTTGCACATAAATGTGTCTTTACTTGGAAATTCAATAATTAAGATGTCTCTAAAGATGCAGGGCCCTGACTGGGTTGTGTGTGTGGGGGTGTGGTTCACATTTCACAAATCACAGACTTTGACCACTTCACTGCCTCTCCAGTTCTTTTCCTCACTTATTCCTTTCACTTCAGGAGCTAACTAAATTCTATCTATTTATTAAACCTTAAACAAGCTTTAGGGACCTCAATAAGTGACTTTTCAAACTCTTGCTTAAAAAAAAAAAATTCAATACTTTCTTCTGAGACAAATGCTGGTCAGTAAAAAAAGTTCCAGCTTGTAACTTTAAGACAAAGTTCCATTACCCATAACTTTCAACTATGGTGGGGCTTCATAGAAATGAAAGGCCACACTCTCTGGTCTGTCAGATATCTGAAAACAGCTGTCATTTCCTATGCTTATTGTTTCTTCAGCTGTTCACCTCCATGGTCCAGTTTTTCTCTAAAACAAATTCCCTTTTAATGTTATTCCTTTTCACAGAGACCTAATCACAAGACTCTTGGCACAGCTCACTCTGGGTACACAACTCTTTATTCTATATGCTACACATTCATTAAAGCATAATGGATATTATGCTAAAGCTAATAAGCTTGAATAGCTTTATTTACTATATTAAAAAAACTTTTTTATTTTAAAGCCTGCTTTTAAAAGTATTATCTGAAACTATGCTTGCTGTAAGAGAAAGTCAAATAGTTCAGTAGAAAGTGGAAGTTCCCTATCATCTTTATCTTCTACCCATCCTTGTAGGCAACCACTGATTACAGTTCAGTGTTCCTTCAGACTTAAAAAAATAAAATAAATAAAAGCATTAATACACTCACACACAGACATACATATATTTTTTAAAGGGGATTATACCATGTAATGGAGAAGGCAATAGCAACCCACTCCAGTACTCTTGCCTGGAAAATCCCAAGGACGGAGGAGCCTGGTAGGCTGCAGTCCATGGGGTCGCTAAGAGTCGGGCACGACTGAGCGACTTCATTTTCACTTTTCACTTTCATGCATTGGAGGAGGAAATGGCAACCCACTCCAGTGTTCTTGCCTGGAGAATCCCAGGAACAGAGGAGCCTGGTGGGCTGCCGTCTCTGGGGTCGCACAGAGTCGGACACGACTGAAGCGACTTAGCAGCAGCAGCAGCAGCAGCAGCATACCATGTAAAGTCACCAAAATAGTGATTTTTTCCCCCATATTTTTCTATGTTGACATTTATTTTAACGACAGTACAGAATTTCATAATAGATGAGAGAAATCATTTAGCCACTTGGCTATCTAACAAATACTTTTCATTTTGTTTTCTTTGCTATTATAAGTAATGCTATAATGAACATCCTTGTAAAAATATATGTGTGGTTTTTCTTGTTAGAGTCTCATAAATTAGGTCAGATAGTATAAGCATTTGAAATTTGGTTGATACTGCCAAATTATCCTCCCAAAGCTCTATCAACTTAAAACTCCTCCTACCTGTGTGTAAGATTGCCTTTACCCCCATACCTGTCCATACTTGATATGAATCTTTGAAAATTTTCAAATCTAACAGGCCCCCCAAAATGGTTAGTTTTAATTTGGATTTCCTGATTACTAGATATAGCTGAGTTTGTTTTCCTACGTTTATAGACCATTTGCTTTTCTTCCCTGAATTTTTCTTCCCAATTTTTCTCCTGAAACGTTTACTTTTTTCTCATAGGTTTGGAGAATCTCTATACATTATGGAAAATTCTCTTGTCTACCTGTGGCAAATAGTTTCTTCCAGTTGGCCACTTTTTTAAGGTGTCATTTTTAAGAGACACTTAACATTTTAATACACTTATTATCTTTCAATCTATTCCATTCTAGCTTCTGAATTTTGAGTTTTGTTTACAAAGGCCTTTCTCACTCTATGATTATAAGAATATTATTCTATGATAGTGGACACAAACTGGTGTGTTTGTCCTATGGTTATTTCTCCTCTTTCCTGTCAGGGCTGACCAATGCAAGCACAGTCACACCGTACCTACACTGTGCCATCTAAATTCTCTCTTCTAGGATTTTGAAACTCAGGAAGCAGCAGAGGCTTCCCTAGAGGGCCCAGAACCACCAAGATAGGATCTGCTCAGTCCAGGGGCTGGGTGTCTATCTCATCTTTTGATTCTGCCAGGTTCCCCAGTATCTTCCCAATTGATGGTTTTAATTTTTTGCTTAATTGAGATGACTTCTCTTGCTTTTAAGCTCACTTAGCAGTTAGTAACAGAGGGTGGGGTTGTAGGTGAGAGACTGATGGGGGAAATGCAGGTGATGTGAACCTAATCACTGAGTTCAGATGAAGGGAAAGAACTGTTAGTCAATTTTCATTATGGGAAAGAGCAAGCCACTTATACCTCATGACTCTACAACAGTTACTTCAGTTACTGACTTGCTTGCCATCACCTGGGATGTGTTCTAGCTGACGGTAAAGGAATTTAGGGAGAGGGGAGTCCCAACTAAAAGGAGAGAAGCGACACTGAAACCAAGTAACAGAATTATTTCTAACAATTTTAGACAACAAAACAAGAAAAAGACCAGCTCCAACATCAAATATTCATCTCCAAAGACACCATAAAATTCAGGGCCCTTCTATGATTGTGCTATGTATTTTGCTGAACCAAAAGTTAAGGTTTCAGAATTTTGCTGATTACTAAGTGTTAACGCCAATGGAATTCACATCTTTTCTTGGTTGGTCATGTGAAAGACAAGGCTTTTAATTATCTTTTAATTATCTTAGAGAAAATTATCTCTTGAATTATCAAGTGAGATAACTGAAATGATGCAAAAATGAAACAACAGTTGGAGAAAACTAACTTCTAAAAATCTCTATTGTGCTCTTCACTGCATCCTGCTTTGATGATGAAAACTGCCCCATAACCCAGCTCTCATTGCTCATGGATAATCAGGATGCAAGCATAACACAATCTGGAGGAAATATAAAAGAAGGTAGAAAAGCAAAGAACTAACACCCAGAAGAAACTACAGGAATTCACTGAGTTGGATCATCAAAAACCATAGGAATAACTGTTGAAATAGATTTTGAGAATGTTAGATCAAGGACGGATCTAATTCTAATTGTTGAATAGGGCCATATTTCTAGTTATGGCATGGTTAACTGAACTTCTGCGTTAGTGTACCTGCTTAGGAAACTGGCCACAATTCTAGTGGTGGAGTGGCCAGTGGGAACCTGGACTGAAAGCTGGGTTCAATGAAAAGCCAGAAAGCCCTTGGGACAAAGTAGAGGAGATCAGTGTTATAGGGGATCCAACAGGTTCAACCTTCTTACTGACATCTTCATCATGTCCTTGACGGGCTGTATAATGCATGCCTTAATAGAGGGTGCACACTGGTGAGGAAAGCACCTGAATCTTTTAGAAGAAGGAACTGACATAAAAATGGGATTCTTGATCTTAGTGAAATGAAAAAAAGCTTCAGAGGCCACACCATGACCTCCAGAACAAATGCAAGCTGCTGGAGTAATAATCTCCCTTTATCAAAAGGCTAGGTCCCAGGCAAGTCACAGAGATCCTAACTGTGACAGGAGACTTAAAAGCTGTGGGTAACAATGAGATAACCCATTTACATGTGTGAGTTTACTGACAGCATGAAGCAAATGCTCAGTAACTACTAGTATTAACTATTCTGATGCTTCCTATTACTCCCCATATAAGTTACCAAATAGATGAGATGACAGTTTTTAGGAATGTCAGTATACAGCATACACAAATCATGTGGAGCTGCAGATTTGCAGATGCTTTTCCACATGTGCTCACATTCCTAAAGATTAATATAACCCTGAGTACCTGGAATTTCACTATTAATAAGGCAAGTGTACTTATTTTTTCCTTTACGACTACACATGCAGTTTCCCTTCCTCATGGCAGGAGCAGCTTCAGTGATAAATCATCTTGACCTCTCTCTGCTGTGATCTGGTTCACTGGGGTTTTGTCTTTGTTTCACAGGACATCACCCTGATAACTATGCTGATACAAGAAGCTAACAGGACTTGGAGAACAGGATATTATGTATCTTAGATGTACATGATAGACATAAAAATAAAAGTATAGTGGCTTGTCACCTAGGCCAAGTTTTCTGAAAGTCAAAGGCCCACAGCACGTCACCGTCTACCGTAAAGAACAAGTTGCTACTCCTTGCCCCTGTGCCCCCAACCTCTGCCCACTTGAAGGAGGAGGAGTGATGCTTGCTGTGCCATTACAGACTTTGGAGACAACACCTATCTCATGCTGGTGTCCTGGTCTGACTCATTTGTTGAGTGATCTAAAGAGAAGGCTCTTTAGCTGATCCAGGCCAGAGAAATGAATTCTGGTAGGTTTTGGGGGCCCTAAGTGTCTCTGGTTAAAGCTGAGCAGGAGAACTGCAATGAAATAACCTTAGAATCTGGGGAAAAGATCATGATCCTGTCAGCAACATCATGTTTCTAGTTCAACATTGGGCTCTGGTAATGATGTAAGCCTGGCCATGGGACACTAGATATCCATGACCTTAACTGCTCATTATAAACTTAGTGTTGCTCAGTCGTGTCTGACTCTTTTGCAACCCCATGGACTGTAGCCCACCAAGCTCCTCTGTCCATGGGATTTTCCAGGCAACAATACTGGAGTGGGGGTACTTTCCTGGAAGTTCAGTGGCTAAGATTCCACACTCCCAATGCAGGGGGCCTGGGTATGATCCTGGTCAGGGGACGAGATCCCACATGCCACAGCTAAGAGTTCCCATGCCACAGCTAAAAAGATCCTGCATGCTACAATGAAGATCAAACATTCCGCATGCTGCAACCAAGACCTGACACAGCCAAATAAAGCAAAATAAAAAAAGAACACTGGAGTGGGTTGCCATTTCCTTCTCCACGGGATCTTCCTGATTCAGAGATCGAACCCACGTCTCCTGCATTGGCAGGCAGATTCTTTACCACTGAGCCACCTGAGAAGTCCAAATTTAGTATTATGTAAGTCTATAGGCTATAAATTGGGACATGTCCAGAATTCAGCTGAAATGGATGTGTACAGAACACACGCCACACACCCGCTCCTTCAATAGATTCCACTGACTTCCTGATGATACTAACAGTTGACTAAGGGAGAAAAAAAGTCCAGCCTAGTGTACTAATGGCTCTGTGAGTCATGCTAGCCCATTCTGGAGGTAGACGGCTATGGGATAATCTACTTAGGTATCACTCCGAATAAAAGAGAAATTCATCTGGTGAACAGAACTTCAAGCAAGGTATCACACTATCCACTTCACTGGATCTCAGGATCTAAGCTGACCCCTGGGTAGTAGATAACTGGGACAAGAAAGACAGGAAATATGTATTACACTCCCTGTGTATGCTCACCAGATGGCACGCACTGTAAGAAGCCAAGAGACGCTGATCAGCTCTTTCCCTCACCACCCCAACTGCACATATGTGGCCATGGTAGCACAGCAATTGGCTGGCACAATACCTATCTGAATTTGCCTACCATGCCTCTTAGGAACACCACCTCTACCCAGATATTTGTTATGGATCTCAGGGAATTATCTCCAAACAAAGAATTCATTTCACAGAAAAAATATGGCTACAGGGCCACATACTCATTACTCAGAAGCAGCTTACACCATAATTACAAAACAACAGAATGCCTACTGGAAACCTAGCTTAGTTGAGGCTAGAGTGCTATCTTGTGGGATAAGGTGAAATGTTCTTAATCAATAATGAGTATTAAATGGTGGTGTTATTCTAACAGCCAGAAAAAGGGGTCCAAGTTATTACTTAACTCTTCCCTGGTAAATGGTCTTCTGCTTTACCTCTTGCTTCCCTGCCATCTATTCTCCAAATTGTAGCTAGTGATTTTCTCAGACTGTAAGTCTGACCACACCACTCTCTACTCCAAGCCCTTCGGTGGTGGAGCAAATATCCCAATAATCATTCCTCCTTTCCTCCTTGCTACAAGAGCTTCCATTCTATGGGTTATCCACCCATCTTCTACATGACACAGGAATAACCTGGACTGGTCTCCACCAGGTGCAGTAAGTCTATTTCTTCCTTGCCTATGACTAGTTTGTGACAGAATATGTGACCAGGTAAGTCCCCAGAAGCTTTTGGGAAAGTTTTCCTCACTAGTAAAAGGAAACACACAGGAAGAAACAGTCACCCTTTTCCCCCTGGACTTGTTTACCTCCATTTGTGCCTACAACTAGGGCAGCCATTACTTTTTTAGGGAGCCGTGATGCATGGTTTATGGGGTCTTAGTTCCCCAACCAAGGACTGAACCCAGGCCCTCAGCACAGAATATGCAGTGTCCTAATCATTGGACCACCAGGGACTTCCCTGGGCAGCCAGTTTGGCAACATGAGGGGACCCAGCCTAAGAAACAGGGCTGACACATGGCTGAGTGGAAAGGTTTGAAGGAGACTGAGAGTTCAGCAATGCCCATGTCGATGAATTAGCCAATTCTGGAACTGTTCTTGTATCTTCAAATCCACTCCCCTCTCCCTAATCATTACCACTTTACATCAGTTGGATCAGCACCTCTGGTCTAACTGCTGCAGCCCCTAACTGTATTTCCTGTTTCTATCCTGGTCTCACCATTTTCTTTTCTATCCTGGCTATTCCCTAACCACCAGAGTCATTTTTTTCAAAATACAAACCTGGCTGGTCTGTGGCTTTCCACCTCTCTCGCGACAGTCTACAGGATCTACAGTCTGGCTCAGTCTTATACATTTTCATCTCCCTCAAGTCTCTGCCTTTCAGCCACTCACAGCTTTTACTATTCTTTGAATGTGCCTTCCCTCACCCACTGTCACTACTGACAGATTGATTATGATATTCCCAGTACCTGGAATGTTCCCCATCTGCCTTTCCCCAACGCCCTTGCCTATGATTGGGTCTCAATTAAAACATTGTTTTTTTTTTTTTTTTAAAGTAAATTCTGAATTAGTGGACTGGGATCAGCAACTCGTAGATTCATAAACATGGTCTGCTTTCTTGAGGAATTTATAAAACATACAAATGTAAACACTACCCAAAATGAGGCCTGTGCTCTGCAATCTGCCATGGTCCTCATTTTCCACAATGACTTCCTCCTGTTGTCTACTCAAGATACCCTGGGACCCCTTGGCTCTAGACTCTAAAGGCCACGCCTCTTAATATAGGTTCCCATGCCTCAGCACCAGTTCTTCATGTTCTCCAGTTCTTCATGTTCTATACTGCTGTTTGAACTTATACACCAAGTTCCCTGAATGCAGGGACTATCTGCTTTTGCTCCCCTTGCACCTCACATATATTAGATGTCTGGATGAGTAAATAAAAGTAACAGACGCAATGATGAATGAATGGATAGATGGGTAGATGAGGGAGGCAAGGCAATTTTTTTTTTTCATTTCCTGTCCATGATCACATAGAAAAGAAGTCAGATGAACCTGGTAAAAACTCCTCACCTCTTAACCTATTAGAAACCTGTTTTCTACCCCATCACTCAAAAGGCTTGACTTAGGTCTGCCTTTCTCCCTGCTGATACACCAGCCTCAGTAAAGAACTCACGTTGAATTCCTCTCTGAAGAGCTTATTGTCATCAGCCATTCTCCGGTTAATCTCCTCTTCCAGCTTGTCCACAGGCAGGGGCGGATACTTCCTGTTGGTGCTCGGGGACCTGGCCAGAAGTGGTACGCTCTGGGGTTCTGCAGTGCATAAGGGGGAAGGTTGGTCAGGTGCCTTTGGGACACAGCCCTTCTCTGGAGACCAAATTATGGGCTCTAGCTCATGGGCCAGTCCTGCTCTCAATTCTTTTTTTCTTTTAGGATGGGGAAACTCCTATTTTCTCCATTTTTCTTCTCCATGAAAGTCCCCCATGTCATTCAGGGGTGTCTTACCCACATCCTCAGTGCGGCCATTGGATAAGCGGAAAGAATTGGAATGGCTCCCAGCTTGCTTGTATTTCTTAAACCTAATGAGAAAATGTTCACAGTGAAACACTAAGCATGGAGTCAGAGAGACCAATCACTGGTTTGTAGTTCCACTTATCAATTCAGCCTTTATACACTGAAGCAGCTCCAGTGGAGACTGAGCACCTCAGTGTGCTCTTGCTTAAGCAAGAGAATTCAACCCCACAGTATTTTCTCATTGGAATGGCTCCTTTGCACAGTTCCAGGATTTGCTGCAAATCACAGCCACATCAGGTGGAGACACTGGGTAGGATATGTGGGTATAATAAAGTGGAGGGAGATCAAAGAGTATCAAACAAAAATCCTGGTACTTTCTGGGTGTAATAAGAGAGAAACTTAGAGCTTCAGACTTGTTGGCACAGGTCTGGCCAAAAGTCTTCTGCAGAAAGATAGGAGACACAAGACAAACTATAGGGGTGTACGAGGTGTTCCCCTCGTAGGGTGTTCCCCTATCTTTACCCATACAGAAGAACAGAAGGAGCCCAGAGTAGCTTAAGCCAAAAATAAGAGCAGAGTTAAACTCAGTCAGGGCAGTGACTCCAGTAGGAAAAGAACAAATGTATCTCCCACTTCCCTCCCTTGGGTTTCCCTTCCTGGCTTTTGCTCCCTGTTTGAGGAGCAGTATCTAGAAGACCCTGGAAGAAAGTCAGGAAGAGGAACCCTGTTGCTTACATGGTTCAGTTCAGCACACCCAGTCAGGGGCGTAGCTGGAGGGGTATGGGGTCAAAGCCACAACCAGAAATAAAGTAGACCTTAACTGAACACATAATCTCCACTGGGGCGCTTTCAGGGGTTGTTTCAATAGGGCTAGGTCTGAAGACCTTAAAATGCCGATAGGTAACAACAGACTGTGGCATCTTCCCTCAACCTCTAAACCACGGTCCTGGGCTTTAGGATGAACTGGAGTTGAGGGACTGGACTTGGGACAGATGGAAACAAAAAGAAGGGGCTGGGTGTTAAGACTATACAAAATTTCAACAACATTTTTAAGCAGAATTTTAATCTTAGGAAAGCTACCATGAGTCATTCCCTCTATCCTACTCATTGTCCTTATCCTACTGTCTTTTGGACTTGTGGGCTTATCGAGAACCTGGGGTACTGAAACAGAGTCCACAAGAATGCAGAAGCATCAGCATGCTCACCTTAACATGTACAAAACTATGATAATAAACACGATCACTAGCAGAGAGGACAGGGCCACCATCACTGCAATAATTGGCGTCTCATCTGAAATCAAGAGAACAAAACATGTTGTTAACCACTGTAGGTAATGGAAGGCTTCAGTCCGCTGCTCAGGGAAACACTCAGATGAGGAAGAACAACTCTTCCAAATGCTTATGTATTGACAGATGGAGGAGGAAAGGGAGAAAAGAGAAGAGTGCCAGCCCAGGGCTACTGGGCGAAGAGGAGGGTAGAGCAAGGTAAAGGCCCAGGGTGACATGCCCACCCGACCTGACTTATCATACATATGTTTATTCTCCGTTTTCCTACATTAAAATGAAAGTTCTTTGAAGGCAGAGACTGCTTCTTTCACTGCTATAGAGCCTAAGACAAAACCAGTGCTCAGCATGTAAGAAATACTCAAATATTTGAAAGCATGAACACATTCAATCCTGATGGCAAGCTGGGGTGCAGGCCCAACAGTGTACTTTCTCCCAGGCTCAGTGGGCTCCATGAAGATGGGAGAGAAAGGAAAAAGGACAATTTTCCTATCATAAATGCAAACAGTTTCCTGGAACAGAGAATACTGTTCCTGATTAAAGCAAGGAGACATTATTGGATCTTTAAGCGCTGTGTGTCTAAAACAGCTGGTTACTCTGATCTACCTCTTTCCACAGTCATCCTTTTCTACCTCTTTCCACCAGGACCCCAACTACAGCAACATCTGGCCTGGAGGAGACACAGTAACTCTGCCCTCCATTCCACAGGGCCTGGCTTCCTTTCCACCCCATAATGAGTCTCACCCTCCTCCTGCACTTTCATGCCCCTGCCACGAACTACACAACCAGTATGAATTTGTAACTATCTTCACCGTTTTCCACCCTTTCTAGCAGCATCACTTTCTGCCCTCTGCAGCAGATCCCTCCATGTAAAAGTCAATCCTGTCACATGTGGTCTGTATTACATCTGTTACTGTCACCTCAAGTATCTGTCTTCTTGACCTCACTGACCTTCTTCCTACCACCAATAGCCAGTCCCATGTCTCTCTTCACAGTTATCTTATAAAACAGTTGTCTTCTCTAACCTCTTACCTCTGGGTACTCCATACTCTATTTTGCTCTGACACCTACCCTGAATGCACCCTTTAAATACATTCCTCATGAAGGACACCAATAAATGGCAAATTGCCAAATCCAACGGAAACATTCCCACCCTCATCTGATTCAACCTCTTACTAGCATTCATCCAAAAAATATTTATGGACCCACACTGTATGCCAGACACTGTTCCATTGACTGTGAATAGAAAGTGATTAAACAGACAACTGACAGTGAGCTGACATTCTGGGGGAAGAAGGAGAAAACTGATCATAAACAATTTCAGAGATAAGATACATGATGAAAAGAAGGGTAAGGGGATACAGAATGATGGGGTTTGGGAGAGGGCAGTGGCTGGCTATGTTAAGAGTAGTCTGGGAAGGTCTGAAGTAGTTACCACTGAAGTGAAGTCGCTTAATCGTGTCCGACTCTTTGCGACCCTGTGGACTGGAGCCTTACCAGGCTGCTCAATCCATGGAATTCTCAGTTACACTGAGCAGAGGTATGAATAATGTGAAGAAGTGTATCACAAAAAGGTCTGTGCAAAGAGTTTTCTAGGCCCAGGGACTAATGAGCATAAGAGTCCTTAATAGTTTTGTGGGTTCAAGAAAGAGCACAAAGACCAGTTTTGGTACAGGATGTGGCTGGAGAGGTTGGCAGGAATGAGAAGACTCTGTACGTCACAGTAATGAGTGTGGATTTAATTCTGAATGTGATGAGAAACACTATGTGACTGGTGAGTTTGAACAGAGAAGATATATAAGTAGACTTACATTCTTAAAAAGATCAGGTAGGCAAACTAACTTGTAAGTAGCAGTCTTAAGGTAGGAGATAACCCAGGAGAATGTGGTGTCATGAAAGCCAAGAAGAGTTTTTCAAGACGGCGGGAGTAATCAACTCAATCAAATACTATAGACAGATTAAGTAGGAAGAAAACAGAGAAGTGAAACTTGATTCGACAAGAGGGCAGTTATTGGTAACCTTCTCAAAAGAGCGGTTTCAGTTAAGTCATTGAGAAAGCCTGAATGGAATGAAATAAAGATGGAAAGAAAAGACAGTGAAACACCGATTCCTTATCTGAGGTGAGGACTTTCATCATCAAGAGATGCAGAGAAAAGCAGCAGCTGGAGGCAGAGGCAAGATGGAAAGTTTGTCTGTTTTTAAAGAGATGGGAAATATTATATCATGCTTCTTTGTTAATGGGAGCTGGCATGCAATACATACCCTGGTATGTGAATCTCATATTAAAATGAGCATTCAAACTGGCTGACTACTCCCTCCTCTTTGAAGAACTTTCTTCTCTTCAGTTTCCACGAGAAAGCACTCTTCTTCCAGTCCCTTGGCTGCTTTATATTTTCCCTCATCAGTTGTTCCTTTTCTCACACAGAACTTTAACTGTCTGATTTACTCAGGGCTTTGTCCTTGGCACTCTTCTCAATACTCATCCAGTTGATCAGACCAGGCTGGAAGCTTAAGTTATTATGCTAGCAATTTCCACATATGCACTGCTTGGTCAGACTTTTCTTCAAACTTTTCTGAAACTATCTTACCTCTACTTTAAATTTCACAGGCAATGCCACCTTCCTGTGTTAAAAAAGTTTCCTTCACCAGTAACTCAATAGTTAGCACTGCCATCCATCTACTCTACTGCTCACCTAAGAATTTTAAGAATTCCCTTAATTTCTTCCTTAGGCTTATCTTCTATATGCAACTCAGCTGCAAGTAGTATTTTATTTATTTTTTAAAAATAGCCTCTCATCTTATTTATTTATTGTGCTGCGTTGCATCTTAGTTGTGGGGCTTAGATGCTCTGTGGCATGCGGGATCTTCATCCCCTGACCAGGGATTGAACCTCCATCCCTTGCATTGCAAGACAGATTCTAAACCACTGGATCACCTGGGAAGTCCCTGCAAGTAATGTCTTGGTACTAAAACCAACACCTCAAATTTGTCTGCCTTTTTTCCCTTTTGTTGCTATCACTCTAGTCTAAATCTCTGTCTTTTCTCATCTGAATCACAGTAAGCCACTATCCCTTGCCAGTCCATTTTCCACAAAGCAGGGACAGTGATCTTGAAGAAAGCATATCAGATCATAGTCTCCACTTATGTAAAACCTTCCAAGGTTTCCCAGGCCTTTAGACTGAAATCTAATATCCTTACCTTGGCCAGAAACAACCTCCCCCATTTAGCCCCTGCTTTTTCTGTCTCCTCCATTCTTTCCTTGCTCACTAAACTTCAGTCACTGGCAGTCTTCCATGCTGGGTTTGTTCTTTCCTTGGGCCTTTGAACCCTATTCCTTCTGCTGTATTTAGCCTCCCTCCATTCTTTACCTGGCTAACTCCTAGTCATTTGAAAAGACCCTGATGCTGGGCAAGATTGAAGGTGGGAGAAGGGGACGACAAAGGATGAGATGATGGCATCACCAACTCAATGGGCATGAGTCTGAGTAAACTCCAGGAGTTGGTGATGGACAGGGAGGCCTGGCATACTGCAGTCCATGAAGTCGTAAAGAGTCGGACACGACTCAGTGACTGCACTGAACTCCTAGTCATTCAGTTCTCATTTCAAGTATTACTTTTTCCAGAGAGGTCTTTCCTGACTTAACATTAAATTAGGTAGGTCTTAGTTTCCCTATCTCTAAAATCAGTTATTCTAAAGATTAAATGAGATTATCCACGTAAAGTTCTCGGCACAGTAATTCGCACACAATTACGTACACAGTCAATATTAGCTATTTTTTTTTATTATTTGCACAGACCACTGTTATTTCCTTTGAAAATACCCCTCACATTCTGTATTTATTTGAGTAAAGCTGATTATGAGTATCCCTCCTTTATACCCTAAATTCCACAAAGGCAAGGATTATATACTTGCTTTGCTTCTCACTATATACTTAACACCTAGCACAGAATTTCACACATACTAGGTGCTGAACAAATACTAGATGGACTACACCGAGTGAATGAATAGAAGAATTAATGATTTATCACCATATTATGTCTCAGTTCAATGCTAATCACAGAGGGCTGTATGCTGCTGCTGCTGCTAAGTTGCTTCAGTCGTGTCCGACTCTGTGCGACCCCAGAGACGGCAGCCCACCAGGCTCCAACGTCCCTGGGATTCTCCAGGCAAGAACAGTGGAGTGGGTTGCCATTTCCTTCTCCAATGCATGAAAGTGAAAGTGAAAGTGAAGTTGCTCAGTCGTGTCCAACTCTTAGCGACCCCATGGACTGCAGCCTACCAGGCTCCTCCGTCCATGGGATTTTCCAGGCAAGAGTACTGGAGTGGGGTGCCACTGCCTTCTCCAGAGGGCTGTATATCAGGTATTAAAAGAAGGTAATTAAATCCCACTGCTGGGCATACACACTAAGGAAACCAGAAGGGAAAGAGACACGTGTACCCCAATGTTCATCGCAGCACTGTTTATAATAGTCAGGACATGGAAGCAACCTAGATGTCCATCAGCAGATGAATGGATAAGAAAGCTATGGTACATATACACAATGCAGTATTACTCAGCCATTAAAAAGAATACATTTGAATCAGTTCTAATGAGGTGGATGAAACTGGAGCCTATTATACAGAGTGAAGTAAGCCAGAAGGAAAAACACCAATACAGTATACTAACACATATATATGGAATTTAGAAAGATGGTAACAATAACCCGGTGTACGAGACAGCAAAAGAGACACTGATGTATAGAACAGACTTATGGACTCTGTGGGAGAGGGAGAGGGTGGAAAGATTTGGGAGAATGGCATTGAAACATGTAAAATATCATGTAAGAAACGAGTTGCCAATCCAGGTTCGATGCACGATACTGGATGCTTGGGGCTAGAGCACTGGGATGACCCAGAGGGATGGTATGGGGAGGGAGGAGGGAGGAGGGTTCAGGATGGGGAACACATGCATACCTGTGGCAGATTAATTTTGATATCTGGCAAAACTAATACAATTATGTAAAGTTTAAAAATAAAATAAAATTAAAAAAAAAAAAAAGAAGAAGGTAATTAGAAGACATCTGGCTCAAGATAGTGGGCTAAATCCATAATTGTATTTTTTCCTCTTGCCAAAAGGACACTGAAATGATAGAAGAAACAGAGTGGCATCAGTAGACCAGAAACTTTGAGGGATTTGTGGAAGACAAAGCAGATGGACTTAGACTGCTAAAGAGATGAGAGCTAAAGAAACTCCAGGAGAGAGGTAGTACTAGTTCTACCAGCCTGGGCTGAGAAACACCTCAAACTCAGAGTCAACCAGGACTAGGGATAAAAGTAGGCTCTGAGATAGCAGAGTATTTAACCAAAGGCTCACCAACCACAGCTTGTATACAGACAAGCTGTGGTTCAGTTGGAAAAACAATGCTCTATACAGAGAGGAAGTGTGCTGATGGCTCCTTTATTAAATATACATAAATAAATAGAAGTTGCATATATATTTTATACCTTATTATGGAAAACTTTCAAACTCCCACAGGGAAAAAGAGAACACTACAATAAATCCCTATGCACTTATCATTTCACTTCAACAGTATCATCACATGCCAGCTTTTTCCATCTTTACCAGGTCTGGGGTTCTCAGCTGCACACTAATTAACACTGTGGGATAACTAATTCTCTGTTGTAGGGGGCTGTTGTGTGCACCACAGGATGTTTAACAACATCTCTGGTCTCTAGCTACTAAATGCCAGTAGAAAACCCTTATTTGTGATGACCAAAATCAGCTTCTGTGGTTTAGTTGCTAAGTCGTGTCCTACTCTTTGGGATCCCATGGACTGTAGCCTGCCAGGCTCCTCTGTCCATGGGATTTTCCAGGCAAGAATACTGGAATGGGTTGCCATTTCCTTCTCCAGGGAACCTTCCTGACCCAGGGGTTGAACACGGGCCTCCTGTATTGCAGGTGGACTCTTTAACAACACAGCCACCAGGGGAAGCCCAAAAATCACCTTCAGATGTTGCCAAGTGTTTTCTAGGGGAAAAGTCACCCTGAACTGAGAACCACTGGTCTATACCTGTTGCATATATTAAGGCAAATCTGAGACATATCATTTCAACTGTAGTTACTTCAGTATGTATCACTAAAAGATAAGAATTCTTAACATATTCACAATGCCATTACCCTACTGTGAGCACATTCCAATCCCCTCAGCACTCCAGAGTAAAGCTCAACCAGAGTCCTACAGAAGACCGCCACAAACATCAAGGACAGAAGACGTAATATAAGAAATAGGGTAAATCTTCAAAATATACTGCAATTTGTGCAAGAGGACCCTGCACAATTTAATTTAAAATAGCCACTATAAAATGAGGAGCAATCTCACACTTATCAGGATGGCTATTAAAAAAAGGTCCTAGAAAATAATAAGTGTTGGCCAGCATTGGTAGAAAAGTAAAAATGGTGTAGCTGCTGTGGAAAACAGTATGGCAGTTCTACAAAAAATAGAATTACCATATGATCCAGCAATTCCACTTCCGGGTATATGCTCAAAAGAATATCCATGTTCATAAAAGCATTAGTCACAATAGCTAAAGTGTAGAAGCAACCAAATGTCCTCTGACAGATGAATGGATAAGCAAAACATGGCATATGTATACAATGAAATATTTTTAGCCTTAAAAAGTAAGGAAACATATGTTACAATATAGGGATGAATCTTGAAGACATTAAGCTAAGTGAATAAGTCAGTCACAAAAGGACAAATACAGTATGATTTCACTGATATGAGGTACCCAGAGCAGTGAAATTCACAGAAACAGAAAAGTTTCAGTATACAGGATGATGATCTGACTTACATCATGAAACAATCATCACAGTAAGTTTAGGGAACATCCATGATTTATATGGACACAAAATTAAATATATAGAAAACATTTTTTCTTGCATGAGAACACTTAGAATTTACTCCCTTAACTTTTGTATTTAACATACAGTAGTGCTACTTATAAGCAATAGTTAGAACTGGATATGGTGCAACGGATTGGTTTCAAATTGGGAAAGGAATACGTCAAGGACATATATTGTAACCACGCTTATTTATATATGCAGAGTATATCATGCGAAATGCTGGGCTGGATGAGTCATAAGCTGGAACCAAGACTACCAGGAGAAATATTAACAACCTCAGATATGCAGATAACACCACCCTAATGGTATAAAGTGAAGAGCAACTCAAGAGCCTCTTGATGAAGGTGAAAGAGGAGAGTGAAAAAGCTGGCTTAAAACTCAACATGCAAAAAACTAAGATCATGACATCCAGTCCCATTATTTCATGGCAAATAGATGGGGAAAAACATGGTAACAGTGGCAGATTCTATTTTCTTGGACTCCAAAATCATTGTGGACAGTGACTGCAGCCATGAAGTCAACAAGACACTTGCTCCTTGGTAGAAAAGCTACCACAAACCTAGACAGCATATTCAAAAGCAGAGACATCACTTTGCCAACAAAGGTCTGTATAGTCAAAGCTATGATTTTTCTAGTAGTCATATACAGATGTGAGAGTTGGACCATAAAGAAGGTTAAGTGTCAAAGAATTGATGCTTTTGAATTGTGGTGCTGGAGAAGACTCCTGAGAATCCCTTGGACAGCAAGGAGATGGAACCAGTCAATTCTAAAAGAAATCAACCAAGAATATTCATTGGAAGGACTGCTGCTAAAGCTCTAATACTTTGGCCACATGATGTGAAGAGCTGACTCATCGGAAAAGACCCTGATGCTGGGAAAGACTGAAGGCAAAAGGAGAAGGGGGCAACAGAGGATGAGATGGTTGAACGGCATCACTGACTCAATGGACACAAGTCTGAGCAAATTCCGGGAGATAGTGAAGCCTGGCAGGCTGCAGCCCATGGGTTTGCAGACAGTTGGACACGACTTAGTACTGAACGACAATAACAAGTGCTAATTACGTACATCCCTAGGACTTACTGCCTTTATCCAATTCCCCCTCCCCCTACTCCCCACCTCTGGTAACCAAAATCTGATCTCTTTTTCTATGCGTTTGCTGGAAAAACATTTTAACTCTCCCAAGCTTTCAGGCCAGAACAGTCCTCTATCATTAAAGTCAGATTTTACCTCTTGACATCTAAATTATACCCATGTTTTTTTAAATACAGTTAGAGATAATACAGAGAGTAAAGATGTCCCAGCCCTGTGTGAAGGAAGGAGACTCAGATCTATTAATAAAAGAGTAGAGAATTTACAGCTCCCTGTATCAAATCTCAGACTTGGAGACAGGCTCATAATCCAGTCACTATACTAGGTAGGGCTCCTCCAAACCAGACAGACTCATCATCTCATTGTGCCTTGTCCTGGTCTGGGCTCTCTGGAGATATGGCCTTATATGATGCAGCCAAGGCAGGAACGGTAGCCCATTCCCTGCTACTCCCACCCCAACACCCCACTCCCCAACCATCCATTCTAGCAGAAGTTCAGCATTTAAAGGGCAGCATTTTAAAAGTACTAAAATGGTGTTCTGGGACAAAAGTTGTCTATTTGCTTATACTCCCTTTCCAAGAAAACAAAGGGCATATTATTCTAAGGGCTCATAAATGGCAACCCACCCCAGTATTCTTGCCTGCAGAATCCCTTGGACAGAGAGGCCTGGTGGGCTACAGTCCATGGGGTCACAAAAGAGTTGGACACGACTGAAGCAACTGAGCATATGTAGACAAGTGAATCATCCAAAGTCTTAAGACACCCCCTGGTCAACTGCAACATGATCAGTGAAGTAAAGTTCGTACTCCTCTAGCCTCAACTCCTAAGGCCCAATTTTTTGTCTTGTCTTCATACTTTTTGGCAAATATTTATCAACTCTCAAAGTCACCATCGTTTTAAGAGCGTCTTCATAGGTTGTCAAGTGCTCTAAAAACAGTGAAAGTCATCAAGTTGCCTCAAGTGCCCAAACCTCTGGGGTGAACCCAGTCACTGTTGTCTTGGGCCAAATTACCATTTGGAAGCCTTTATTTCTATTACTCATCCATCTTCCCTAAGGCCCCTGGAGTTAGCTTTCTTAAACAATAATCTGACCATCTTCCTTCCTTCCATCACATCACCAGGAGACACCCTGAGCTTAACACACCACTAAGGCTACCTCCTACCACTTCCCACCTCAGGCAAGTTAACCACGCACAATTCCTCAAACACATGACTGGCTCTTTCATGTCTCCTCGCTTTTACCCTATCTCATGCGCCCTCATTTTCCTCAGTTACTATATTAATTTAAACTGCTCAAAACTCACCATCGTGCCTCCTTCCCACTCCTCATGTACAGTGAGCCTTTTAAGCTCTCCTCATAGCACTTTGTATGGTATATCCAATAGTATATAGCTGAGCAGACTCTGATTCTTGGTGTTCACATGCTTCTTCCATGAGACAGGGAACACTGCCCGCCCACAGAATCTTCAGCATCTTATAGGTGCTGAGTGAACATATTATTAAAGGTGCTTCAGAAAACCACTGGGCTTCCCTGGCAGCTCATCAGTAAAGAATTTGCCTGCAATGTAGGAGATCCGGGTTCCATCCCTGGGTCAGGAAAACTCCCTGGAGAAGGAAATTGCAACCCACTCCAGTATTCTTGCCTGGAAAATTCCATGGACAGAGGACCCTGGTGGGCAAGAGTCAGACACGACTTAGTGACTAAACCACCAAAACAGAAAGCCATTATAAATGAAGTTCACTTAATAATGTCACTTACATCAAGATATCTCTTTAACAAGAATGTCAGGCCCTTTCTAGATTCCAACTCTAGAAAAGAACTGAAAGAGAAAGCCAGGGGGAGCAGGTGATCTGATCTGAGAGCTGAGAAACTTAAAGGCGCCTCTCTCTAGGATGCAACAGAATATTTATCCTGCCTGGTTGTAGAACTCTGTAGTTCCAGAACTCCTTCACAAATACTAACAGGGTACTATTTCAGATCTAAAAAAAAAAAAACAAATTCAAGTTATATAAATGATTACATCTAAAATAATTTATGGTTAGAAAAGTTTTAGCCTGTACTCTTGCTATTTAACAAATATCAGTTATAAGGTCTTTCATATAAAAACCCTACTTTTAAAAACATTCAGATGGTCAAGAATCTACTTACAATGCGGGAGACCTGGGTTTGATCCCTGGGTTGGGAAGATCCCCTGGAGGAGGGCATGGCAATCCACTCCAGTATTCTTGCCTGGAGAATCCCCATGGATAGACTATGGAATCTGGTGGGCTACAGTCCATGAGGTTGCAAAGAGTTGACACTGAGTACTAAGCACACAGCACGTTAAAAAGTAAGATGAGACAAGTTTATGCAGAATTTTGTTTAAAAGATACAGGACAGAGAATGACCTAATGTCGACAGTTGTGGTAGTAAGCTGCAGTGTAACCCTGCCTTGGGATACCGTGGAGCACCCTTGTTCCCACAGTTCTGACTGGATGGCTGAGATTCCTGATCCCTTACTCACCCATCTAAGTAACAGTAACAGAGTGGCAGCGGTAGCAGGAGTTGCTGAGCAACTGCTATATGCCGACCCAGCACTGGTTTAACGTCACTTCATTTCTCACGACAACCCTATGGAGGAAATTTTGTTCCCATCCTATCTTGCAAATGGCAAAAGAAGACAAAGTACCTACCCCCACCCCTGCCATAAGTTGTAGAGTCAACACGCAAACTCAGATGGTCTAGCTCCAGAGCCCACACAGACTAATGCCTTTGCTCTGATATCATGGCATCTTATTTCCCAACCCCTACCCAATTCTCCTGCCATCACTGCCTCACAGGTACATGAAATCTCTGTCTCAGAGTCTACTTCCCCTAGAACAAAACTAATAAAATTGGGATCTCAAACTAGCAATGACTAAATAACAACTGGAGCGTATACTCATGACCACTGTATTTTGGTAGATAATGCTAGAATTAGGCTTAATATATTATTGTATATTACACAAATCATCCAGTCACACAAACTAACACCAGTGAAAATGTTTTAAAAGAAAAGCCTGTTACAAAACAACAAATATTGTGAATCCACTTAAATGAGGTACACAGAACAGACAAATTTATAGAGATAGGAAGTACATTAATGGTTACCAGGGGCTAGGGGAAGAAACATGGAGTTATTGCTTAATGCGCTACAGAGTTTTAGTCTGAGATGATTAAAAAAAAAATTGGGGGGACAGATGGTAGTGATGATTGTGTAACAATGTGAATGTACTTAATGCCACTGAACTGTGTGGTTAAAATGGTAAATCTTAGTATTTTTCAAAATTAGGAAAAGGCTGGCTCTACCAAAATAATTTGGAATACATTTAATAAATACACATGAGAAAATAATTACTGAGTTGGCCAAAAAGTTTATTTGGTTTTTTTGGTAAGATGGCTTTAGTAGTGCTCAGTTGTCTTTAACTTCATTCGAAACAATTTTGTTAAGACTATTGTGACAGCTATCATGTCAGTATGTATTTTTCTTTTAATATCAAAATTGGTGAATTTTTGTGTAGCTATTTTAATAACTAAAGACGGAAGGAAAAAAGCAACATTTTCAACATATTATACTTATTATTTCAAGAAAGGTAAAAATGCCGCTGAAATGCAAAAAAAGATTTGTGCAGTGTTTGGAGAAGGTGCTGTGACTGATCAAACATGTCGAAAGTGGTTTGCGAGGTTTCATGTTGGAGATTTCTCAATGGACGATGCTTGACAGTCAAGTAGACCAGTTGAAGTTGATAGCGATCAAGAGACATAACGTTACACCACATGAAAGATAGCTGACATAGTCAAAATATCCAAATCAAGTGTGGAAAATCATCTGTACCAGCTTGGTTATGCTAATTGCTCTGATGTTTGGGTTCCACATAAGTTAAGCGGAAAAAAACCTTGACTGTATATTCACATGTGATTCTCTACTGAAACGTAATGAAAATGTTCCGTTTTTAAAACAAATTGTGACAAGTGATGGAAAGTGGATACTGTACAATAATGTGGAACGGAAGTGACTGTGGTGCAAGTGAAATGAACCACGACCAATCACACCAAAGGCTGGTCTTCATCCAAACAACGTAATGTGGGTACATTGTGGACTGGGAGTTCTCCATTAGGAGCTCCTTCCAGAAAAACAATTAATTCCAATAAGTATTGCTTCAGATTAGACCAACTGAACGCAGCACTCAACAAAAAACGTCTGGAATTAGCCAACAGAAAATGCAAAATCTTCCATCAGGATAACACAAGACCACATGTTTCTTTGATGGCTAAAACTGTTACAGCTTGGCTGGGAAGTTCTGATTCATCTACTGTGTTCACCAGACATTGCTCCTTCAGATTTCCATTTATTTTGGTCTTTACAAAATTCTCTTAACGGAAGAAATTTCAATTCCCTGAAAGACTGTAAAAGGCACCTGAAACAGTTCCTTGCTCAAAAAGATAAAAGTTTGGGCAAGATGGAATTATGAAACTGTCTGAAAAATGGCAGAAGACAGTGGAACAAAACAGTGAATATGTTGATCAGTAAAGTTCTTGGTAAAAATGAAAAATATGTCTTTTATTTTTACTTAAAAACTGAAGGAACTTTCTGGCCTACTAAATAGCTTCAACTTTGAAAGAAAGGAAGCAAAGCAGCTTGCCTCCCTTCCCTTCTTTTTATTCTTTTATGCCCCTCCTGCTGTTCAAAAACATATCAAAGATCAATGCATAAAAATTTACAACCCTTAATCACCTACATAAGACATCATTTGCTTAGCAAACCCAACATAATACAGATGCTTCAAAACAATAGCCTCATTTGTCAAAAAGCACTTGGCTTTAAAATTACAATGTGATATAAAAATTTATAGTAATACTTCTAAAGATAGGCTCTAGTAAATCATCATTACATATGAGGCTGAGACTACATATGCGTCTTCACTTTCCTATTTGGTTAAAGGCAGTTACACAAAATTATTTTTTAAACTTAAAACATTTATTACATTGTCGTTCAGTCGCCCAGTCATGTCCAGCTTTTTGAGACCCCATAGACTGCAGGATATCAGGCTTCCCTATCCTTCACCATCTCTCGGAGCTTGCTCAAACTCATGTCCATTGGGTCGGTGAGGCCATCTAACCATCTCATTCTCTGTCATTCCCTTCTCTTCCTGCCTTCAATCTTTCCCAGAATAAGGGTCTGTTCTAATGAGTTGGCTCAGGTGGCCAAAGTAATAGAGCTTCAGCATCAGTCCTTCCAATGAATATTCAGGACTGATTTCCTTTAGGATGGATTGGTTTGATCTCCTTGCAGTCCAAGGGACTCTCCAATACCACAGTTCAAAAGCATCCATTCTTTGGCACTCAGTCTTCTTTATGGTCCAATTCTCATATCCATACATGACTACTGGAAAAACCATAGCTTTGACTAGATGGACCTTTAGCATGTCACAATTAGCAATAATCTAGATAATTAAAGTAATTTATTTCTTTTTAATCAGAGTATTAAAATCCATATTAGTCAGGTAGATAAAACAGGGATAGTATCTAGGGCAAGAAAAAGGCTGAAGAGTAAGAAAAGAAAGTGAAAGTGTTAGTCACTCGGTCGTGTGACTCTTTGTGACCCCGTAGAGTGTAGCCTGCCTGGCTCCTCTGTCCATGGAATTCTCCAGGCAAGAATACTGGAGTGGGTTGTTACTTCCTTCTCCAGGGGATCTTTCCTACCCGGGAATCAAACCCAGGTCTCCCACACTGTGGGCAGATTCTTAACCGTCTGAGTCACCAAAATACACACTAAGTAGGAAGTAGGAAGGAATCACAGATCTTATGTTTAATTTTGAAGCCTACCACTTTGACTTTTGATTTTATTGTAAGATTGGTTAAAAGAGCAGTTTTAGGGAGCAAATTCAAGTATATATTGCAACATAAATCTAATTAAGTTCTACATTTGATAGTGAGACTCCAGTAACTGAAAGTGAATAACAAGGACACTGCATTAGTCAAACCAAGTTCCCAAGTTTAAGAAAGCAAGAGCTGGAAAATCAAGGGAAATCTATACATAAGATGGTAACACTTCACTGTTCCTCACCAAACACAGTGGTAGACAGACAATAAATAAAGGGCTGGAGTATCTACTTTTATTTCCTAGTATATTAAAAAAAATTATAGTTGCTGCACAGAGTATTACCTACTTTTCTGATTCAAATGTTCTCTACTTAATAGACCTTCATAAGCATGCAAGTGTTTGCTTACTGATGCAGAAAAACTGTGCATGATTAAATAATGGAATCAGAAAAATCTCAAGAAGTCTGATTTGATAAACAGGAAATCAGAATGAGAAAAATTGCTTCATAGATTAATATTTTCCAAACAAATGAAATGATCATTTCTTAGACCATTTGATAGTCTACCTTAAACTGGTATTCTTGTGTGCATGCTCAGTTGCTCAGTCATGTCCAACTCTTTGTGACCCATGGACTGAATGAAGCCCATTAGGTTCCTCTGTTCATGGAATTTTCCAGGCAAGAATACTGGAGTGAGTTTCCATTTCCTACTCCATGATGGCAGCCTTACTATTCCCTAATCAAATGTGCACTTATACACATGAGGATCCATGCATTCTATTCTCTGGTAACCAGGGATTCCACAGTCCTGCTTTGACCACTGACACAGCATCTTCTGCCATAGCGACTTTACAGGAGAGGGCTGAAAATCCATATAAAGTGACAAAAGGCCAACGTTTTATAGGCTACAGAAAAAACAACATCTACATTTAAAAACAATGAATATTTGTTACTCTTCTCCATGAGGTTATTATGGAAACAATTTAAGGAAAAATAAACACGTAACAGCCAGAGATGCACAAGGTTACATAGATTGAGCAGAGGAAACACAACAGATATTATATACTGTAAAAAGGACAAGAGACATAAGGTGAACGGCTCACCTCTTCTGTCCTTCGAGTCAGAATTACCTGTGTAGTGAGTAAAAAAACAGAAATGTTCACTCAGATTAAAGAAAAGCATTATTATTCAACCTAATGTAAGTCAAAATAAGCTCTAGGAATATGGATACTTTTCCCTTGTATATGCTGGAGCTAGAATGAGGCACCCGCAAACAACTGGGAAATAAGACTGCCCAGATTCATTAAACTTTTATCAATGATCTGGCCTTCTCCCTGAGGACAAAAACAACACAGCATTAATGTTCATAAAATGTACAAGAATGCAAAGAGTAATATAAACACAATGGTTCTTGTGGTCTTTATGTCCTTTTAGGCCATCAAAATGCATCAGGGCAAAATTAAGTTAAAAATATAAAAGACCTAAATGATAATAGATAATGAAATCTAAATGGCATAAATCAAACTCTATATATTAACAGAGAAAACTTTTTCAAAGGCTTATGGAATATCCACAAGCTTTTATAAATGCCTCATAGGAGAAACAGCACAGACAACATTCTTTTATCATGATGCAGTAAAACTAGAAATTAACAAAGTAGGAAAATACTTGAAAATTAAAATCAAAACCAAATTGCAAAGGGAAGTTCAAGAGGGAGGGGGCATATGTATACTTATGGCTGATTCACAGTTATATGGCATAAACCAACACAACAAACTAAACTGCAAAATATCTAAAAAATAAAAAATCACATTTGTGGCAGTAATCTACCACCTTTCCCCCAATATCAATTAGTCTCTTCCTCTTCTTGCCCTTAGTAAAGAACATCCCTCCTTTTTAGGTGAGCGCAAAGCTGTCCAGTTAGAGACTTAATTTCTGATACTCCAGGTATAATCATGTGAAGAATTCCAGTCAACAGGATGTGAACAAAAGGGAGAAGAGTAACTTCTGGGTTCCACCCTCTAGAAAATAAATTGTGCTATTTTCTCTGTTTCCCCTTCCCAGGGGCTGGAACCAGAATCCAGTGATAAGAGCCATCTCTGATCAAGCAGATGAGGGCAACTGTCAGGATGCCAGAGCCACAAGAAAAAAGGAAAAACGTGGTTTCTGACAAAGCAAAGCACCAGGCCCCCCCCCCAGCCCCCCACTTACGGAATGTGACAGGGGAAGGACATTTTTGTGTAACCAAAGAATTTTGGTATGTCTTTGCCAGAATAGCTTAGACCACACCCTAACTATCTACCTACAGGAGCATTTATGGGTTATGCCTAAAGCTGTGTTTATAAAAAATTCACAGCATTACATACATATTAATTAAGAATGAAAACAAACCAATGAAGCATTCAATTAGGGAAGATAGAAAAAGTGTAAAATAAATCTAAGAAAAGCAGGAAAAGAATAAAAGAGAAATTAATGAAATAAAAACTGAAAAATGACAGAACTAATAAAATATACAATATTTATTGCAGATTTCTGAGAAGGAAAGAGCAATAAACGATGAAATAGGTTAGTCAACCTAAACAGGAAAAAGGACTTAAATATATAAAATACTCATAGGGATGTAAGAAATTAACTCTAAGGGATGACTTTTTCTCAAATCTATTTAAGTAATTTTGAAAACCTGTTCAGGTTTTGTTCATTTTGTTCAAAATGAAAAATTTAAGTGAACTTCAATTATTTTCATAAAGCAAAGCAAAACATCGACTAATAAAACTTATCAAAACTAGCTACCTACAAAGGAAACACATATACCAATCTCACTTAGAAAAAACTTGGAAAAATTTACAATAGAAAATAGCAAATAAATCACAACACTTCAGTCAAGAAAAATATAAGACCAAGTGGAGCTGTTTGTGCAGGAATGTAAATAGTTGAAAAACAGGAAATCAATTAATATGATATACTGTAGCACATAATAGGAAAAACCATACAGATCTTGCTCATTGATGCTGAGCAGGCAACTGGCAAAATTTAACACCCTTTCTTAACATAAATATTCTTTAAAACAGGAATGAATCGATAAATATCTAGAAATAAACTGAATAAAACATGTGCCACACAAGTGGTAAAAATTTTAAAATACTTCCAAGAAATACAAAATAAAAGACTTCAGCAAATGGAATATATAGCATTCTTAGATAGGAAAAATTAAAGATATCAACTGTCCCTGTTAATCTAAAAAGTCTACAAATAATAAATGCTGGAGAGGGTGTGGAGAAAAGGGAACCCTCTTACACTGTTGGTGGGAATGCAAACTAGTACAGCCACTATGGAGAACAGTGTGGAGATTCCTTAAAACACTGGAAATAGAACTGCCTTATGATCCAGCAATCCCACTGCTGGGCATACACACTAAGGAAACCAGAAGGGAAAGAGACACGTGTACCCCAATGTTCATCGCAGCACTGTTTGTAATAGCCAGGACATGGAAGCAACCTAGATGTCCATCAGCAGATGAATGGATAAGAAAGCTGTGGTACATATACACAATGGAGTATTACTCAGCCATTAAAAAGAATACATTTGAATCAGTTCTAATGAGGTGGATGAAACTGGAGCCAATTATACAGAGTGAAGTAAGCCAGAAGGAAAAACACCAATACAGTATACTAACGCATATATATGGAATTTAGAAAGATGGTAACGATAACCCTGTATACGAGACAGCAAAAGAGACACTGATGTATAGAACAGGCTTATGGACTCTGTGGGAGAGGGAGAGGGTGGGAAGATTTGGGAGAATGGCATTGAAACATGTGAAATGTCATGTATGAAACGAGATGCCAGTCCAGGTTCAATGCACGATGCTGGATGCTTGGGGCTGGTGCACTGGGACGACCCAGAGGGATGGTATGGGGAGGGAGGAGGGAGGAGGGTTCAGGATGGGGAAAAACAACAACAACAAAAAAAAGCCCACTAAAAAAAAAAAAAAAAAAAAAACTTAACATGATCAATAAGAACTTTTTCCAGCTATACAATAAGTTGATTCTAATGTTCATGAAGAAAATAATCAAGAACTACTAGCAAAATTCTGAAAAATAAGATTAACAAGGGATGACTCACTTTATCAGATATTAAGTATTTTATAAAGTCCACAGTTCACACTTTACATCAGAAAAAATTCCAGATGGATCAAAGATTTTAGTGCAGGCACATACAAGCACATGCACACACACAGAAGAAAAAAACTGTAACAGTGTAAAAGAAAAACATAAGACAATCATTTTATAATATTGGTGTAAGGAATGGCTTTTTATATATGATCTAATACCTAGAACACATTTAGTTAACACAAATCCATTTTTTTTCCACTGCGCAGCATGCAGGATCCTGGTTTCTTGATTCAGGATTGAACCTGCGTCTCCTGCAGCGGCAGTGTAGAATTTTAATCACTGGACAGCTAGAGAAATCCCACAAACCAGTAAGTTTTTAATTAAAAAAATTAATAGCTGATAGTAACAGTTTCTACAATGAAGAAAAGTTAGATGAACAACTAGGGGAAATAACTGCAATCTTATTATAGGGCTAATTTCCCTAACATCAAAGACCTTCTATAAATGAGTTGGGTCACATCCTCTGGAAAAGAAATTGTACTATTTCCTCTGTTCCGCCTTCCCAAGGCTGGAACCAGAAACTAGTGATAAGCCTGACACATTAATAAAAAAAATGGGTAAAGGATAGCAACAGAGTTTTCTCAAAAAAAGAAAAGAAAGAAGGAAATATAAATGATCCTTCTAAATATGGAAAGATGCGCAACCTCACTCAGTAAAATGCAAATTCAAGTCACACTGAGATACTAATTTTCACCTGTCAGTCTGACATAGATCCAGGTGTTTGATAATTTATTGCACTGAAGAAAATGTAGGAAAACAGGCATTCTGACACACAGCTTAAAAGAGGGAGATCTCACAATATTCAATTTAAATTTATAAATGCGCACTAAAAATAACTTATTCAACCTATATTCTCCCAAGACTATTGTCAGTAAGTGTAAAATCAGCCTGAATGATGGCCAATATGGCAGACTGGATAAATATATCAAAGTAAAGCCATACAACGAGGCAGCTCCTTACTATAACATAGAAAAAGTATGACAGGCTAATTGAGAAGAAGTAAGGTGAAGAAATATACACAGTACATTTATTATCTGTGTTATAAATGGAAGAAAAAAGGTATGTTTAAGTATGTATGTATGCTTATTTTAAAAAAGAAAAAACTCAAAGGTCAATAGGAAAGAAAAATTAAGATTAAAAAATTAATCCAGGGTAAGTCCAATATCCAAATAATAAGGATTTTTAGAACAAGACAGAGAAAATGGAAGGGGGAAGAACATTTCTGAACAGATATAAGAAAATTTTTCAGAACCAAAGGACAAAAACTCCAAAGGTCCTATCCCAAAATAATGAACGGAAGAAAAAGACCCACATCAAGATCCATTTCTATGAGATTTCAAGACACCAGTGATGAAGAGTAGATCTTTAAAAACACACAATTAGGAATCAAGACAGCAGTACAATTCTCCAAGCCTGCAAATTAGAAGTCAGGACAATGCTTTAAAAATTCTAGGGAAAAAAATATTTCCTCAAATTCTATACATACCCCTGAAGATATTTTTAGACATGTAAAAAAGAAATAACAGATTATCTAGTAAGTCTGACTTTATGGAAAACTGTATTATGAAGCTATGGCAAATGCAGGAAGAACTGGCCATCAACAGTAAATAGAAAACTAAACAAACAAATAAAAGGCAATTTCACATTATACCCACAGCTCAGCAGGGAACAGTATTACAGAAGTTATGATGTAACAATTATGGGGGGATTGGTAAAATGGTGGTAAATGAGGAGGATGTGGGGTTACAGAATGTAACATCCTGATGTGCCATAAAGTTTTCCTTTTATTGATCTTGAATAACAGTCACCAGTGAAATACAGTCTCAACTTCCTCTGAGATATGAAATGTGTTAACTGTTCAATAACTGGCTTCTCAGCTATGGCATAATTTGGACCTACAGCAGATTACAGAAAACTCAGTAGCAGTGTGCAAAGATTACTGAAGTGAGAAACAGGCCTAATTCACTACCTGACAGCCTTCAGATCTAAAGCAAATTATTTAACCTCTAAGGTCTTACATCAAACATCTACTAAAAAAAGAGATAATTACCACTGGTCATCTCACAGATTATTAAATGAAAGACAGAACAGAACATAAGTTAAGAACATAAGCCGTGGGACTTCCTTGGTGGTTCAGTGGTTAAGAATCTACCTTCCAATGTAGGGGATGTATGTTCCATCCCTGATCGGGGAACTAAGATTCTACATGCTGTGGGGCAATTAAGCCCGTGAGCCACCACTACTGAGCCCATGTGCTCTAGAGCCTGTGCACCACAACTAGAGAAAGAAGACACAGCACAGCCAGAAAACAACAAAAACATAGGCTGTGAAGTTAGTGACAGTCTCACCTTTTCCATTTACTAATTCAGCTTGCACAAGTTTTGTTTTTCCTCTCTAAGCAATGGCCATAATTTACAGAAAGAAATACATTTTTACACCATTACTTAGTATATGTTTGTGTATAACTTGAACAGAAGTTCTATAAAATAAGTTAACAGGAAAAGAATAAAAGTTGAAAAGGACAATACACACACACACAGATTTGTAGTGGCCCACTAAACTGATTTCATGAATCAGTCATGATTTGTACTTTGAAAAACACAGTAAAACTCCTTCACCTATAAAACATAAAACAGAACCAACGTAACAGAATCCATAGGATACTTCATATGAATTACTTCTATAACACTCTTAGTACAATGCCTAACACTTAAAATTAGTGCTTACCACATGCAGGTCCCACTATAAATGCTTTACCCATAATAACCTGTTTAATGCTAACAGCTCCTTCATGAATTAAGTACTATCAACATCATTCATTCTTATATACTGATGACAAAACTGAGGTAGAGAGGTTAAATAAACTTGCCTATTGTCACACAGCTAGGGTACAGCAGAGTTAGGAGGATTCAAACTCAAATGGAAAATATGGGATTAAAGCTGGCAGGTGCAGGGTCTGAGTTGCAAGGTCTAGCTAAGAGATGTCATCAGCAAATGACACTCAGTTCATGAGCCATATGTGATTCCACCCAGGGGCACTCACCATCTAACAAGTGAAAAATATGAGCCAAGGGGATGAGACCAAAGAAGAGTAACTGATTTTTGCTAGAAAAGGAATGACAATTATACAGCTGTCAAGGAGTAATTATTTCCTTTTACTACTCATAGAAGCCCTAAGAGGGACCTTCCCAATCCTTGGAAATTTGCCCTACCCTACATGGTCTCGTACTCAGGTCTCTGATTCTATCTTCAAAGCCACTTCCACTTCAGTGATTGACTCAAGGAGAAGTGGGTTGGGTTCAGTCCTTGAACAAACTGGTACTGTAACTTAACTGTTTTTCCTGATCTTCTCTTAATAATTCTACTCCTGGCCACAGACCTTCCACTCTTACCTAACTGTTACAGATAAGGCCCATTCTCCCTCCCATGGTCTCCAGGGATTCCTTTCTTTTCAAGGCTAATCCTATTATTCAATTATACTTTCCTTTCAACCTCAGTTTCTAGCATCATCAATTACCTATTCTCTTTCTATCTTCTTCTCTATCTTTAAATATTAATCGTCCCTAATCTAACCAGGATTCCATGCAAAGCAGAATATCCTCCAGGATCTACCTTCTTTCCTCCTTTTTTTTTGACCATACCATGCAGTGTGCTGGATCTCAGTTTCCCGAACAGGGATCAAACTTGTGCCTCCTGCGCTGGAAGAATGGAGTCTTAACCACTGGATGACCAGGGAAGTCCCCTATCTTCTTTGCTCTTAATTCTATGTTAACCAGATATTCTTGAGAATCCCCTATATCTAGGTTTCATTACTTTGCTTGGGCAATTTTACTTATTTCAAGAAATTTTATGGCTAGAAAACACAAACAATAACAATAAAAGGGTGAATAAACTCAAAGAGCCAAAGAAAGAACAAACAGAAACCATCTCTAGTACCTGAAGGAGGAAAAGTTTCTGGAGTGGTTGCTGCAGTGCTGGCATTCCCCTCCCAAGGTTCTGTTCTGGTATCTGTGAACTGGTTATCTGGAAGCCATGTTCCATTTGGTGAAATTGTAGTGACTACAGAATTGGTGCTTACTGTTCTTGTGGTTCCATTGTCAGAGTCTGAAGAATTGACAGTGGTTACATATACAGGTCCCAGAGTTAGATTTGGGCTGAATGTTGGTGTCAAGGAAGAAGTTACTGAAGGAGTAGGATTTGAAGTTTTGGTCTCTTCTTTAAGTGATTCTGTTGTAGATGCTTTCACAGATCTTGTAACGCCTACTGAAGGTGAAACTACAAAAACCAAAAAAACCAAGAAAACATCACACAAAGAATTGAGATCTCAAAAGTTATGAGACACAAAGCAGCAAGCCCTACTACACCTCAAACACTTGGAGACCAATAGACACACCACACACACACTTTTTATTATCTTTTTAAAAAATTAAAGTATAGTTGATTTACAATGTTGTGCTAATCTCTGCTGCACAGCAAAGTGACTCAATTACATACACACACACATTCATTTTTAAATATTCTTTTCCATTATGGTTTGTCCCAGCTCATATTTCCCTGAGCTATAACAGTAGGACTTTGCTATTTATGCATTCTAAATATAGTAGGTTGTGTCTACCAATCCCAAACTAACAGGCAGTCCCTCCCCTCACCTCCATGGCAACCAGTCTGTTCTCTATGCTGTGAGTATTTCTGTTTCATAGATAGGTTCATTTATGCCATAGTTTAGATTTCACATATAAGTGATATATGGTATTTGTCTTTCTCTTTCTGACTTACTTCACTTAGTATGATAATTTCTAAGCTGCTGCAAATGACATTATTTCATTCTTTTTTAAGACTGAGTAGTATTCAATTATATATATGTACCACATCTTCATTCATCCGTTGATGGACATTTAGATTGCTTCCATGCTTTGGCTATTGTGAATAGTACTATTATGAACATAAGAGTGCATGTATCTTTTTGAAGCAGAATTTTCTCCAGGTGTATTTCAAGGAGCATACACTCTTTAAATGGTGAATCCTTCCCTCCAATTCTAAAAGTTTACTGTCTAATGGAGGGAAAAACTGGTCTCTTAGTTAGTTCCTCAGAGTCAATATACAGGATCTTAAATAGTAACCATTTTGTCTTCTTTAACTTTTCAGGAATGAATATAATCTCTTCATTTGAAGTAGTATGGGGTATATAGAACAATGCTGAGTGTGGCATACAATATGACCCAGAGATTCCCAAAGACAACTTACTTTGCCATCACTTTTAAGTAAAACTTAATATTAATTTTTTCTTTCTTTAGTACCACCAAGGTCTTCAAACTTGGGTCACTAAACATAAATACAAAATTCTATTCCAAGTACCAATCTTATCAAATGGCAATTTACCTGTGGTAGTGTTGCTGGCACCAACATGTATCAGACCACTGCCAAGCAGAGTAAGAAGGAACCAGGAATCCATGCTGACCTGGAAAACAGAGAGTCATTTTAGATACAGTACTGAAATACTGTAAAACTATGTCCAAACAACTCACCAAAGGAGGTATTTTGGGCAAATTCTTCCTAGCTATTGAAGTACACACACAGGACCAATGATCTTTTAGGAGTCTGATAAGCACAACTCTCCAGGAATCCAACTACTTAACTGAAAGTTTATACAACTATAAGTAAGAGCAGTCATTCTCAATCTTGGCATACTTTAGAATCACTCAAAGAACTTAATAACAACAAAACTCTGTGCCGGACTGTATCTCTGGGAGTGAGAGGCAGGTAGCAGTCCTTTTAAAAGCTTCCTAGGTAACTGCAGCTTTAGTATCTTTAGGATGAGAAGCACAGAGAAGGTAGGTTGACTGCAAGGATGTACTGACCTCCAAAGCAGACATTATACAGCTGTCCTCAAACTTTATTTCCCTTCAAACCGTATCAGAGGGCTGTGCCCCATTCACACTGGTAACAGAGGTTTATTCATCCATTCAGATGTCTGTGCCTGATACTAAGCTAGGTATCAGGGAAACAACTAGGGAACAATATACTCCAAGATCCCATTTTCATGGGACTCATAGCACAGAGGTAATTTAATGTGGCAGTGACTCTCCAAATCAACCAAGACAGGCCTCTCCGAGTGGAACATGAAAATCTCTGAGGGAGGGTGGAGAGATGTAGGTGGTTTATACACAGCCCAGGAGATTGCCTTTAATACCAGCAATCATGCTTAGCAGGGAACTGGGTTCAGCCAATGGCCTTCCCAAGGTATAACCATATGTGATTTGACCAGTTCCCCACTCTTCCTACCTGACTGTTAACCCAAAATGGGGAGAGCACAAAATTTCCTCCATAAGGGTTAGGAAACAGATTGGAAGGCTGATTATTATGTATGTATTCATGTATATGCTAGATAAATCAATAGGAAACGGTTTTGTGAAAAATAACAATGTATTTGGAGGAAGCAGGCTAGATGATCACTTCATTCCATATATCAAAATAAAATCCAGATGGGCTGAAGAATTAAATGTTTACAGACACATTTTAAAAGGAAATAAATGAGTATGTTCATAACGAGGAAGGATTTTCTAGACATAAAGGCAATGTAAGAAATCACAAAGGTGTAAAGCAAATATCTTTCAATAGAAAAATAAATTAATTAAAAAAAAGAAATCACAAAGGAAAAATGGAATATCTGGCAATAGAAAAAATAATCAATCAAACAATGTTAATGGACAGGAAGATTCCACACTGTCAAGACATCAGTTCTTCTCCACTCAGTTTACAGATTCAATGTAATCTCAATCAAAATACCACCAACCTATTTTGTGGATGCTATGCTATGCTATGCTAAGTCACTTCAGTCGTTTCCGACTCTGTGCGACCCCATAGACGGCAGCCCATCAGGCTCCCCTGTCCCTGGGATTCTCCAGGCAAGAACACTGGAGTAGGTTGCCATTTCCTTCTCCAATGCATGAAAGTGAAAAGGGAAAGTGAAGTCGCTCAGTCGTGTCCGACTCTTAGCGACCCCATGGACTGCAGCCTACTAGGCTCCTCCGTCCATGGGATTTTCCAAGCAAGAGTACCGGAGTGGGGTGCCACTTTGTGGATAGCAACAACTAGTTCTAAAGTTTATATGCAGATGCAAAAGATGGAGAACAGCCAACTCAATACTGAAGAAGCAGAGTAAAGTCAGAGAATTACTATTAATTTAAAAGCAAATAGTAATACAAAAAAGCAAAGAAAGATACAGCAACGAGTGGCAGTATGGTACAGACAAGACAGACCAATGGAACACGAGAGAACTCAGATAAAGACCCACACAAATAGAGTCAACTGATCTTTGACAAAGGAGCAAAGGCAATACAATGGAGCAAACACAGTCTTTTGAACAAATGGTGCTGGAATAATTCAGCACACACATACCAAGAAAAACAAAAACAAAAAACTAGACACAGATCTTATACTCTTCACAAAAATTAACTCAAAATGAATCACAGACTGAGATGTAAATGCAAAAGACTCCTGGAATATAACACAGGAGAAAAATCTAGATGACCCTGGGTATGGCAATAACTTTTAAGATACAATACCAAAGACAGAGCCATCAAAAAATAATCAACTGCACTTCATCAAAACTAAAAAATTCTGCTCTGTAAAAGACAAAACCAAGAGAATGTTAAAACAAGCCACAGACTGTGAGAAAATACTTGCAAAAGACACATTAGCCGAAGGACTGTTATCCAAAATAAACAATAAAACCTCAACAATAAAAAAATTATCAAGCTGATTAAAAAATGGTCAAAAGCCTGAACAGACACCTCTCCAAGGAAGAGAAACAAACGGCAAACAAGCAAATGTAAAGATGTTTAACAGCATGTGTTACTAGGGAATTGCAAAGTAAAACAATGAGACACCACTACACACCTATCAGAATACCAAACACTAACACCACCAAAATTAAAAGACGCTTACTCCTTGGAAGGAAAGTTATGACCAACCTAGATAGCATATTGAAAAGCAGAGACATTACTTTGCCAACAAAGGTCCGTCTAGTCAAGGCTATATTGGAGAAGGAAATGGCAACCCACTCCAGTGTTCTTGTCTGGAGAATCCCAGGAACAGGGAAGCCTGGTGGGCTGCCATCTATGGGGTCGCACAGAGTCAGACACGACTGAAGTGACTTAGCAGCAGCAGTCAAGGCTATGGTTTTCCAGTGGTCATGTATGGATGTGAGAGTTGGACTGTGAAGAAAGCTGAGTGCCGAAGAATTGATGCTTTTGAACTGTGGTGTTGGAGAGGACTCTTGAGAGTCCCTTGGACTGCAAGGAGATCCAACCAGTCCATTCTGAAGGAGATCAGCCCTGGGATTTCTTTGGGGGGAATGATGCTGAAGCTGAAACTCCAGTACTTTGGCCACCTCATGCAAAGAGTTGACTCATTGGAAAAGACTCTGATGCTGGGAGGGATTCGGGGCAGGAGGAGAAGGGGATGACAGAGGATGAGATGGCTGGATGGCATCACCAACTCGATGGACGTGAGTCTGAGTGAACTCCAGGAGCTGGTGATGGACAGGGAAGCCTGGCGTGCTGCGATTCATGGGGTCACAAAGAGTCGGACACGACTGAGTGACTGAACTCAACTGAACTGAACAACACCAAATCCCAGTGCTTCTGTGGAGCAACAGAAACTCTCCTTCACTGTGGGAATGACACTTTGGAAGGCAGTCTGCTGGTTTCTTGCACAACTAAACTTACTCTTATTATATGATCCAACCAATTGTGCTCCTTGGTATTTACCTAAGAAGAATTGAAAACTTACACCCATATAGAAATGTGCTTTATTCATAATTGCCAAAACTTGGAAGCAAGCAAGCTGTTCTTCAGAAGATGAATGAATAAGCAAACTGTAGTACACCTAGAACATGGAATATTATTTAGCACTAACAAGAAATGATCCATCAAGCCACGAAGAAACATGGAGAAAAATGCATATTACTAAGTAAAAGAAACCAATATGAAAAGGCTACAGTCTGAATGATTCTGACTATATGATAATTCTTAAAAAGGCAAGGCTCTGGAGGCAGTGGTTGCCAGGTTAGGGAGGAGAGGGGAATGAATAGGTGAAGCACAGAGGATTTTAAGGGCAGTGAACTATTCTGTATGGTAATACAATGGTGGATACATGTAATTATACATTTGTCCAAACACAGAAAATGTATAACACCAGAAGTGAACTCTAATGTAAACTATGGACTCTGGGTGATAATGATGTCAAAGTAGGTTTATCAACTGTAGTAAGTGTATACTGTGGTGCAGGATGTCAACGGCGGGGGAGGTTGTGTGTATATGGCAACAGGGAAAATTTGGGAACTTTTTATTCTTTCTGCTCAATTTTGTTGTGAATATAAAACTGCTCTAAAAAATAAAGTCGATTTCTTAAAAAAGGTAATTAACTGGGAAAATTGTCACAAAACAAATAATTAAAACAAGAACTCATATTAATATGGAATACATTAAGATTCCAATTCTGAAAAATGTGAAAAACCTAATGTACAAAAGAGAAAAAGAAACAGCTAAGAAAATACACAAAAAAGTGCTGACTAATCAAAGGAAAATAATAAAGAGAGAACATTTTTACTTGCAGGAAAGACCAATGGCATGAAAATACAATGTTTCGAAGAGTCAAATGAAAAGAACTGAAATAATGATGGAAATACCAATTAGCCTATAATAACAAACTCCTTTCCAGAAAGATTATACAAGAATCTTAAAGGTGCCCACATTGTTTTCTGACCGATTTCCAAGGTTCTATTCTTGAGTATAAGTAAATAATCTGAAATTCAAGATTAAAATGATAAAGAGCTATTTAGTCATTAAGTGGAAAAACAGGGAAAAGCTGGTAGTGAGTATCATGCTGCTAGTCCAAACAATAATTGTGGCTACGTGGTATGCTATGGGCTTCCCTGGTGGCTCAGATGGTAAAGAATCTACCTGCAATGCAGGTGACCCAGGTTTCATCCCTGGATCAGAAAGATCCCCTGGAGAAGGGAATGCCTACCCACTCCAGTATTCTTGTCTGGAGAATTTCAAGAATTTAAGGAAATGGAACAAGCTTGTCATTTTTAAGCTTAAAAACAAGTCAGATCAGGACTTCCTGGTTGTCCAGTGGCTAAGACATCACACTCTCAATGCAGGAAGCCTGGGTTCAATCCCTGGTCAGGGAACTAGATTCCACATGCTGCAACTAACAGTTCACATGCTGTGAAAGAAAAGACCTGGGGAAGGCAAAAAAATAAAAATAAATATTAAAAACCAACCAGATAAAAACTGAATAGCCCATTACTGAGGGCTTTCTTTGCCTACTGGTCTCCTGGCACTCACTGAGGACAATACAATGTGGCTCACAGCTTTCTTCCTATCCCAAAGTCCTGATATCCTTGGAAGATTTTTCAACATCCTCACAGGTGACAGCCACAATTCACATCCAGACACATCTCTGAGTTCTCTGATTTCAACTCCAACGACCTTAAGGGAAATATACTGATTTGAAATCTCCACACTGGCCAGGCACTATAGTAACCATTTGCATTAGTTATTTTATGACAGGCAGTTACAGTAAGGAATACAGAACTAATAAGCCACAATCAACCAGAAGAGTTCAGGAAAGGTCAAAAGGAGAGGCCATGTGTCCTACCACCTCCCAGAATCCTCCTCGCTAGAATCCATCTTGGCTGAGGAATGCATGTGCTACCAGGAAGGTAGAGTTAGAATGACTGGCCAGACAACTTGGAAATTAACCCCATTACCATAAAACCAGAGACTGTGACTTTGAGCCATGTGGCAGAGCAGTTCTCCTGGGTTCCCTTACCCTCCCACTCTCTGCCTGGGCGTCCCTTCCCAATAAAGTCTCTTGCTCTGTCAGCATCTCTATCTACTCAGACAACTCATTTCTGAGTGTTAGACAAGAGCCCACCTTCAAACTCTGGAAGGGGTCCCCCATCCTACAACACTTATACAACTTCCACTCCACTGAAGCCGGTCGTGACAATGGCTGTACTTTAGACTTTGTCAGCACTGGGAAAAATGCTCATACTGAATCTTACTTTCCCACTCTCCAACCATACTCCCTTACTACTAAAGCCTGGGACCTCACTCAGGCTTTCAGTCCCTTGATCCTCTAATTTTCATCCCAATATCTCTGTTCTATTTCCTTCTCTACTCAGCCAAGAAAAGTTGGTGTCAGTTCAATCACTGCCTTGCAAATATCCTAAATTCTTTTGCTACACTCTTCTTCTATTATACCTATATGGGAAAATAACCCCCAATCCTGAACAAATCCAACTGTCAGTCAACGTGGGCTGCCAAATGCTTCTTAAGAAAATCAAACTACCCCTAAGGTTGAGATTTGCCTCATTGGAACTCTGAACACTTTCTGCAATCTTTCTATATTTCCCTACTTAGCTCTCTCTCCAATTCTCCACTGCAGTGATTTCAAAGAACCTCCTCTCCTCTCCAACATATCCTCTTCTCACATCCTTGGCCGTTGGCCTTGCCTTCAACTTCAAAGAAAACAGAAACCACTAGACTGGGACACCCTTACCTACCAGTCACCTTATTTACTAATTTCTTCCTTCTCTGCATTTCCTCCCAAGAATCTCAGTTCCTTAGGAACCTTGTCCTGTAGATCTTCTAACACCATCTTCTAGCTTTAACACCTCCCTTTCGTAACAACATTTAAACACAATTAAGAATTTCTTACAAATAGCTGAGAAAAGAAGCGAAGCGAAAGGCAAAAGAGAAAAGGAAAGATATATCCATCTGAATGCAGAGTTCCAAAGAACAGCAAAGAGAGATAAGAAAGCCTTCCTCAGGGATCAATGCAAAGAAATAGAGGAAACATAGAATGGTAAAGAATAGAGATCTCTTCAAGAAAATCAGAGATATCAAGGGAACACTTTATGCAAAGATGGGCACTATAAAGGACAGAAACGGTATGGACCTAACAGAAGCATAAGATATTAAGAAGAGGTGGCAAGAATACACACAAGAATTACACAAAAAAGATCTTCATGACCCAGATAACCATGATGGTGTGATCACTCATCTAGAGCCAGACATCCAGGGATACAAAGTCAAGTGGGCCTTAGGAAGCGTCACTACAAACAAAGCTAGTGGAAGTGATGGAATTCCAGCTATTTCAAATCCTAAAAGATGATGCTGTGAAAGTGCTGCACTCAATGTGCCAGCAAATTTGGAAAACACAGCAATGCCACAGGACTGGAAAAGGTCAGTTTTCATTCCAATCCCAAAGAAAGGCAATGCCAAAGATTGTTCAAACTACGGCACAACTGCACTCACTGAAGAGTAATGCTCAAAATTCTCCAAGCAAGGCTTCAACATATGTGAACCAAGAAATTCTGGATGTTCAAACAGGATTTAGAAAAGGCAAAGGAACCAGAAACCAAATTGCCAGCATCTGTTGGATCACAGAAAAGGCAAGAGAGTTCCAGAAAAACATCTACTTCTGCTTTATTGACTACACCAAAGCCTTTGACTGTGTGGATCACAACAAACTGGAAAATTCTTAAAGAGATGGGAATACCAGACCAGCTTACCTGCCCCCTGAGAAATCTGTACACAGGTGAAGAAGCAACAGTTAGAACCAGACATGGAACAACGGACTGGTTCCAAACTGGGAAAGGAGTACGTCAAGGATGTGTAGTGTCACCCAGTTTATTTAACTTATATGCAGAGTACATCAAGCAAAACGCTGGGCAGGATGAAGCACAAGCTGGAATCAGGACTGCAGGGAGAAATATCAATAACCTCAGATATGTTGATGACATCACCCTTATGGCAGAAAGAGAAGAACTAAAGAGCCTCTTGATGAAAGTGCAGAGGAGAGTGAAAAAGCTGGCTTAAAACTCAACATTCAGAAAACTAAGATCATGGCATCTAGTCACATCACTGAATGGCAAATAGATGGGGAAACAATGGAAACTGGCTGACTTTATTTTCTTGGGCTCCAAAATCACTGCAGATAGTTACTGCAGCCATGAAATTAAACAATGCTTGCTCCTTGGAAGAAGACCTATGAAAAACATAGACAGCATATTAAAAAGCAGAGACATTGCTGACAAAGGTCCATCTAATCAGAGCTATGGTTTTTCCAGTAGTCATGTATGGATGTGAGAGCTGGACTATAAAGAAAGCTGAATGCTGAAGAATTGATGCTTTTGAACTATGGTGCCAGAGAAGACTATTGAGAGAGTCCCTTAGACTGCAAGGAGATCAAGCCAGTCAATCCTAAAGGAAATCAACCCTGAATATTCACTGGAAGGACTGATCCTGAAGCTGAGGCTCCAATACTTTGGCCACTTGATGCGAAGAACTGACTCACTGGAAAAGACCCTGATGCTGGGAAAGGTTGAAGGCAAGAGGAGAAGGGGATGACAGATGATGAGATGGTTGGAAGGCATCACCGACTCAATGGCCATGAGTTGAACAAGCTCCGGGAGTTGGTGATGGACAGGGAGGCCTGGCGTGCTGCAGTTCATGGAGCTGCAGAGTCGGATGTGACTGAGCGACTGAACTGAATTGAACTGAAGAATTTCTCAAAGAAAAGAAGAGCCCCTTTTAATCTATATCAGTCCTCCAGCTAGCAATCACTCTACTCCACCTTGCAGCCAAATTTCTAGAAAGAGTTGTCTCCATAGCAATCTGGCTTCTTTTCCCACCAGTCCACTAAACAGCTACCTCCATATTTTTAAAGCATTATAAAAATATTTCCAACTAATTCACAAAACTCTAATTTCCTTGATATAATAAAGGACTCCTACAGATTAAGAGATGACAAAAGAGATGAAACAGATTCACAGAAAACCAGATAGTTCTCTTAAAACATAAGAACAAATTCTTAACCTTACTCGCGATCAAAGACAGTTAAATCAAAGCTACACTGCAATGTCATTTTTCACCTATCAGATAGGCAAATACAGAAAAACTTTACCACCACCACACTGGCAGATTTCCCTGGTCCAGGAAGATTCCACATGCCACAGTGAAACTAAAACCCATGTGCCATAACTACCGATGCCCAGAATGGACTCACTGGAAAAGACCCTGATGCTGGGAAAGACTGAAGGCAGGAGAAGGGGACAAGAGAGGATGAGACTGTTGGATGGCATCACCGACTTGATGGCCATGAGTTTGAGCAAGCTCCAGGAGTTGGTAATGGACAGGGAGGCCTGGTGTGTTGCAGTCCATGGGGTCGCAAACAGTAGGATACGACTGAGCGACTCAACTGAAGTCTAGAGCCCCATGCTCTAGGGCCTGTGCTCTGCAATAAGACACCACAATGAGAAGCCCACACACCACAGCTAGAGAGTAGTGACCTGGCACAGCCAAAAATAAATAAATTAAAAAAAAAACAAAACAAACCACTGTGTTGGCAAGGGTTTGTGTAAACAAATACTCTTATACAAACTATAAATACTTACCAGAATTACGAAAGCATAAGCTCTTTCACACAATTCTACTTGGGAACTTTACAGATATACCCATACTTTTAAAGTGATCTTTTAAATGTTATTCAAAACAATACAGTTTGTGACAGAAAAAGACTGAAAATAACCCGAGAGGACATGTTTAAATAAATTACTGCAGATTAATAAAATGGAATACTATGCAGCTGTTAAACAGAATGAGGAGGTTCTTTGGAGATCATTTTATTTCAGCATACAAGACTTTAAAAATTTTGAACCATCTTGAAAATAACATTTTCAAAAAAACTCAATTAAAATTCACAAGAGGAAAAGCCCACTTGTATTTCTTTTTCCTTCGCCCATTTTCCTTTCTCTTCCTCTCTCCTCCACCCTTCTCTCTGGGTATGTGTCACACACGCACACAACACCTTTCTGTTGTTAAATCCCTCAACCTCTCTGTCACATCTTATTTATCCACACCCCATACTTCCCCAAATTCATCTCTTCCCCATGCCTCTCTATGAATTGAGGATTTTTAAAAAGTTGGTTCTGTGATGAAGGCCTAGTCCTGACAAGGATGAACAGTTAAATAGTTTGAATCTGAGGGAAATGTGCACTACCAAATGTCAGAAGGTAACCAGCCCTGTTCAGCTGAAGTCTGCACAATGCCAGGAAGCCTGTGCACAAACTCTCATAGCAGAAATGGTTCTGCCTTGTCACAGAATGATTTTTAGATGAGTAATCTGTGATACTTTTTGTCTGACTTACAGACATGTAACTTTGTGATCCAGTAATTCCACTTCTATATATTTATGTAAGAGAAATAAGAGTATACGTTCAAAAAATAAGTACAATAATGTTTGTAACAAAAAGCTGAAAATAACCCAAGTAACCACCAATAACAGAATATATAAACAGAAGTGCAGTTTTCCCCCTCACAATGAAATGTTACTCAGTGATTAAAAGGAAAGAACTCCAGATACACACAAAAACATGCATGAATCTAAAAACCACTCAGGAAACTCAAACAGGGGCGCTGTATCAACCTAGAGGGGTGGGGTGGGATGGGGAGGGAGATGGGAGGGAGGTTCAAAAGGGAGGGCATATATGTATACCTATGGCTGATTCATGTTGAGGTTTGACAGAAAACAACAAAATTCTGTAAAGCAATTATCCTTCAATAAAAAAATAAATTAAAAACCATCATGCTGAGTGAAAAAAGCCTTACAGAAAAGAGTAATATATGACTCTACACAGCAAGGACCTAAAAGAAGCAGAAGAGATTAAGAAGAGGTGGCAAGAATACACAGAAGAACTGTACAAAAAAGATCTTAATGACCTGGATAACTATGACAGTGTGGTCACTCACCTAGAGCCAGACATCCTGGAGTGTGAAGTCAAGTGGACCTTAGGAAGCATTACTACAAACAAAGCTAGTGGAGGTGATGGAACTCCAGTTAAGCTATTGAAAAATCCTACAAGATGATGCTGTTAAAGTGCTGCACTCAATATGCCAGCAAATTTGGAAGACTTGGCAATGGCCACAGGGCTGGAAAAGGTCAGTTTTCATTCCAATCCCAAAGAAGGGCAATACCAAAGAATGTTCAAACCACCACACAGTTGTGCTTATTTTACATGCCAGCAATGTAATCCTCAAAATCATTCAAGTTAGACTTCAGCAGTACTTGAACTGAGAACTTCCAGATATACAAGCTGGATTTAGAAAAGGTAGAGGAACCAGAGATTAAATTGCCAACATCTGCTGGACTATAAAAAAAACTAGAATTCCAGAAAAATACCTACTTCTGCTTCACTGACTACTTCATTCAGAGTCCCTTGAACTGCAAGAAGATCAAACTAGTCAATCCTAAAGGAAATCAACCCTGAATATTCACTGGAAGGACTGATGCTGAAGCTGAAGCTCCAGTACCTTGGCCACCTGATGTGAAGAGCTAACTCACTGGGAAAAAACCCGTTGCTGGCAAAGATTGAGGGCAGGAGGAAAAGGTGGCAAAAGAGGATGAGGTGGTTGGACAGCACCACTGACTCAATGGACATGAGTTTGAGCAAACTCTGAGAGAAAGTGAAGGACAGGTGCAGTCCATGGGGTCACTGAGAGTTGGACACGACTTAATGACTGAACAACAACAAATTAAAAGATTACTTTTCTTATACAGGAAGGACACTGGTTCTCCTTTCCTTCACTGAAATTATAAACTATTAAAATAAGTCAATAAAGCATGCTCATTACAAGACATATAACCTGGGAATTTCCTGGCAGTCCAGTGGTTAGGACTCGGGGCTTTCATTGCCATTGTCTTGGGTTCAATCTCTAGTCAGGGAACTAAGATCCCACAAACTGTGTGGTTCAGCCCAAAACAAAACAAAGATATCAAAAAGAACAGAGGGATATAAAGAAAACTCTGAAAGTATCATTCATCTCCTGCCTGTCCCATTATCCAAAAGTGACCACTAAATACTTTCCTTCATATCCTTTTGAAATAGATACCCACACATAAAAAATAAATAAATAGGATAGTAGACATACTGTCTACAGCTTGCATCTTTTACTTAAAATAATAAATCCTGGATATCTTCCACATCAATACTTTCTGGTTACCTTTCTTTGCAATGGCTGCGTAGTAGGTCATCATACAGGTATACCACAATTATTTTTCAATTTATTTTTTAATTGGAGGAGAATTGCTTTACAATGTTGTGTTCATTTCTGTTGTACCACAACGCAAATCAGTCATAACTGTACCTATATCACCTCCCTCCCCTCCCTCATCCCATCCCTCTAGGTCAACACAGAGCATCAGGCTGGGCTTGCTGTGTTATATAGCAACTTCTCACCAGCTACCCACTTTACACGTGGTGGTGTATATATGCCAATGATACTTCCTACATTCGTTCCACTGTCTCCTTTCCCAATGTGTCCACAAGCCTGTTCTCTATAGCTGCGTCTCCATTCCTTCCCTGCCAATACGTTCATCAAGATCATATTTCTAGATTCCACATATATGTGTTAATATACAATTATTTTAACCAGTCTTTCTATTTTTGTTAGGTAGGAGATAACTGTATATGATTTCCTCTTCTGTCTTACACATTATTTTTGATTCGGCAACAGTGGATTGAATAAAGACAGAATTATATACTCTAGGAGAGCCAAATGGGAGGAAACTCAAACTTACACGTTTTTCATTTTTCAAACACATTTGTGAATAATAAGCTTTTCGTTATGTGAATATAGCACAAATAAGCAGGGAGGCTTCGGGAGATGAGTCATGAAGTTCTGGGCAATTCCCTATTTTATTTGACACAATGGCATACACACTGCATCCTTTTGCCCACCCCACCACACCCAGACAAAGGGCTAATACACACCATTTTTTTTTAATTACAAAAACATTTCTTACTTAAAAAATCTGTTTCTACTGCACATTAGGGAGATAAACCAGGAAAGTTTAACATTCAAATAACAAAGGAAAACCAAGATGCCAACAGCAAATACTTAAAAGCCTTATGACAAACAACAAAGTAAGTTCTAAAAAATTACAGCTATTGTTTTTCTGATAACTGAGAGTCTAAGAATATTTCCTAAATGTTCTTAGAGTGAGAGAGTCTCTCTTGAATCACAGAAATTCATAAGCAATCAATTATATATGCTTACACACATTTCAGGGGTATATTATTTGAAATATATGTACTGCACTCGAGATGAAGGAACCATCACAGGTATGTTGAATATCTTGTAGAGAAAGATTTTGTGAGCTTCTGGCCAAAGAGGAACATTCCTTGCCCAGATGTACACTCACCATCAGTGGACCCAGAAGTCCAGAGAGAAATGCTATCCTTTCCTAAGAAAAGGAGAGGAAGAAAGAAAACTGGATGCTAGGAGAACACATCCATTCTTCAGTTAGGGGTGGACAAGTACTAAATTCTGGCCAAGGATGTATAAGCTTAAGTATATCATGCGGGAAAAAAGTTTATTATGAGATCTCTAGGAAGGTGGTTTAAGAGGGAGAGAGGGAGTCTTTTTTTTTCTCTGTCCTTTTCCTTGTAATCTAGAATTCAGATGTGATGAGTACAGACCCAGCAGCCATTATGAACTTTGAAGTGACTTCCAGGATAACAGAATTAGAGAGCCAGGAAGAGACTGAATTCTCTGATGACACTGTTGAACTGTCATACCAGCCCTGCTTACTTTCAGATTTCATATATACAAGAAAGAAATAAACCTATACTCTGAGATACGCAACCAACCCCAATCCTGATAAAGAATAAGACCAATGGCACCCCACTCCAGTAATCTTGCCTGGAAAATCCCATGGACGGAGGAGGCTGGTGGGCTGCAGTCCATGGGGTCGCTGAGAGTCGGACACGACTGAGCGACTTCACTTTCACTTTTCACTTTCATGCATTGGAGAAGGAAATGGCAACCTACTCCAGTGTTCTTGCCTGGAGAATCTCAGGGACAGGGGAGCCTGGTGGGCTGCCATCTATGGGGTTGCACAGAGTCGGACATGACTGAAGCGACTTAGCAGCAGCAGCATGACTTATAATGGATGAGGAATGGAAATGATGAGGGTACTCTGAAATGCATTTTTCTTGGTGCTCTTGTTAGGAAGCACAAGGCTGCATATGTATATGCTAAAGAAAAAAATGTTACAAGGAATCAGTATTATGAAATTCCCAGGAGCAAAGGAGAGCTTGGCCAATACACACATTCTCTAGAGTTTAGACTGGCTGTGATAACTTCTAATAAAAGTCCACCTGTACAAAGCTAACCATTCAGTATTAAATACATTGATAAATTATGATCAAGTGTCTGGTACAATTTATCTGAATATCTGGCCTTTTACCTCAGTTAAATCTCAGAGCAACTCTACAAGAGAGATATTCTTACTCCCATTTTGAAGATTGAGAGATGGTCACATAGTTGGCAGTTGTACAAGTAGAATTCAAAAAGTTTACAGACTGTTGAAGGATACTCCTAGGTGTGAAAGAAACAAAGGAGTGGCAGCTAGGAGTGTTAAGCTCTGTCCGAGCCTTCTTCTAGAGCTGTTCAGGTTCACTTTGAGAAAAAGGCACCCAGATGGAGAGTTCAGTTCCTTCAGCTGTTACTCAATCAACATTATGGTATTTATTATTAAGAACAAAAACTATTTTTACAATTATAATCCTTGGTTGTCTGCTATGTGCTAGGCACTTGCACATAGGCATTCTGTATACTTTAACCTAATTATTCCCCACAACCACCTTTTGAGTTAGGTATTGTTTTTCCATTTTACAAATGAATAATGATCAAAGAGGTCAAGAAATTTGTTTAAGGCCACGTATCCATTAAGTACCTACTTACTAGGATTCAAACTCAAGGCTTTTAAAACTCCAAAGTTCATGTGCTTTGTACTTCATCATAATGGGAATACACAGGTTAGATATGGACTAGATATAGATTGTCGTCAAGTGGTGAGGGACAAATAAGCTATTTGTTCAAACCCTGAATTATCTTGTGGCATAATGTTGATCAATTAACACTAAGATGAGGTAGTAAAACTGTAGTCCAGAGAAAGAATTTTCAGAGGAGGTAATGCTTGAGATAAACTTGGGAAGATAAAAAGTAGTTAGCCAAGAGAAAGATCAGAAACAAGAAATAGTCTTTAGAGCAAAGAGGACTCTGAAACTTAAAAAGGTCTATCTTGCCCCAAGAATGGCAAAGCAGGAAAGGTATCAAGCAGGACCTCAATAAACATTTGCTGAATGAATGTGAAAATGGTAAGCATTAAAGAGTGGGGTCTGTGAGGATATATGGAGGAAATACAGGAGATGAGGCTAGAAGAAGCAATGAAGAGATCACAAAGGTGCCTGTTAGGATGTAATAAAAAGTTCTGACTTTCCACTAAACTCACCGAGGAACCACCAAAGGCTTTAACACAGGGAGGTTGACAATAACAGTCTGGATTTTAAAAACAATGACCGACAGTAGGAGAGAGGATCAACTGGTGTGGTTTGACGTTTGGAGGGCCGCTGACGGAAGCTTTTCAAAGTAACCTAGCCAATAAACCAGAAGGACCTCAGAGCTATAGCAGCAGAGTATAGGGGTACAGATCTCAGAGCACAGGGGCAGAACTAAAAACTTAACAATGAGATGCCAGAGGTAAGGAAGGCCCAGGTTTCCGACTTAGAATCTCAATGCTATACGCAGGAGGATGATTGCTTTGGGACACACTGCAGGGAAGGTGATGAACTCAGTTCTGAACCCTGAGAATGACACAGTACTACAGTACATGCTACACCTAAGGGGGAAGGGATGAGGGGGTGAAAGGCTGGATATGGGGCAGAATGGCAGACAGGCAATGATAGAGCAGCTGCCACGGAAGTCAGGCAGCATGCCAGAGAAAGGAAGAAGACAGCTGTAGAGCCTGACAAAAGCAGCAGTGAGTAAGCCAGGCAGGAGACATCTGACAAACACAGGAGGGAGGAGAAGGTGGGTGCTGATGAATAAAAAACTGACACATGTCACCAAGGGAGGGTGGAGTAGGAATGGCACACACTGCATACTTGCTAGTGAGAAAAAAGAACCTGAAAAACTGCTGAAGGGCTCCTCAGTGAGGCCTGGGACACCAGAAATCAACTTTTGTTATAGGTCTTCCATGGAGAAAGACAATGTGATAGAGGTAAAATTAACAGGAATCTGAACCTCTAGAAGCAGCCTGTTTCCAGAGATAAGCCTATATACAGAATGAAAACAATGACAACGCAAAAACACTAAGGCTGTGAAACAGAATGTTAAACTCTATTATCTCTGAGTTACACCTAAGGCAAGATTCAATTTGGGTCCCGGAGACAAGGAAATCAATTAGACTACTTCAATAAATAAAATGGTTTGGTATAAACTTATACTGCAGGTTAATTAAGACAAAGAACAATATGGAAAACTATTTTTCCTACTTAAATCACATATTGGAATAAACTACTGGATATATAAAACCAAAATATAGCACAGGTTATATGCATAAAGTTTAAAAACAAATTAGAGACAGAGCGTGGCCAAGATGGTGAAGTAGGATGGTCCTGAGCACCTCCTCTTGCAGGCATACCAAAATCAGAATTATCTCCAGAGCTACTACTGATGAGAAAGACCAGAATCTAGCAGAAAAGATCCACAGAGATAAGAAGGAAACCACAACCAGATGGGCGGGAGGGCTGGCACTGTGACATAGTCGAGACCCATACCCCCTAGTGGAGAATGGATACATGTATATGCATGGCTGAGTCCCTTCACCTGAAACTATCACGACACTGTTAAATATATAAAAAGTTAAAAAACAAAACCATACACCCAGGTGGGCAAAACACAACAGGAGGATAATCATAATTGCAGAGGTTTTCCCCAAGTGGCAACCAGTTTTTGCTACACATTGGGGTTCCCAGTCCAGGGGGCCTGCACCAGGGAAAGTCTCCAGAGTGCTCGGCTTTGAAGGCCAAGTGGGCTTGCTTGCAGGAGTCTCAGAGAGCTGTGAGAAATAACCTCTTCAAGGGTACATGCAAACTCTCACATGCTTCAGGATGAAGGGCAGAAGAAGTAATTTGGAAGGACACTGGTCCAACCCACCTGCTAATCTTGGAGAGTCTCCTAGAGAGGCAAGAGGCAACTAGAGCTCACCCTAGGGGCACAGACACTGGCAGCAGCCATTTGGGGGAAACTGTTCTACCACATCCACACTGGTGCTAGCAGTACCATTTTGGAATCCTCCCTCTAGCTTATCAGCACTGGGACATTGCTCTGCCCGCCAGCCTGTCAGTACCAGTACTGGGACACCCCAGGCCAAGCAACTAGTAGGCAGGACACAGCCCCACCCACCAGTAGGTGGTTGTTGTTCAGTTGCTAAGTCCTGTCTGCCTCTGTGAACCCATGGACTACAGCATGCCAGGCTGCTCGCTCCTCAACTATCTCCTGGAGTTTGCTCCAATTTCATTGAGTTGGTGATGCTACCTAACCATCTCATCAGGTGGCCACAAAGACAATGGAGCTTCAGTTTCAGCAGCAGTCCTTCCAATGAATATTCAGGGTTGATCTCCTTTAGGATTGATTGGTTTGATCCTCACAGTCCAACGGACTCTCAAGAGTCTTCTCCAGCACCACAGTTTGAAAGCATCAGTTCTCTAGTACTCAGGCTCCTTTATGGTCCAATTCTCACAACTGTACATGACTACTGGAAGAACCATAGCTTTGACTATACGGACCTCTGGCTATGAATACACTGTCTAGGTTTATCATAGTTTTCCTCCCAAGGAGCAAGTATCATCTGCAGTGATTCTGGAGCTCAAGAAAACTAAATCTGTCACTGCTTCTACTTTTCCCCCCTCTATTTGCCCTGAAGTGATGGGATTAGATACCATGATCTTGGTTTTTTTTAATGTTGAGATTCAAAAGACCCTAGGACCCAGCTCTATCCATCAGTGGGCAGGCACACCAGTGAGCCAATACACCAACTCCAGGACCCCCAGAGCCCTGCAGCCAGAGACCCTGGGAGACACAAGTAGGCAGGCACTAGCTACAGGACCCCCTGGGCTCCAGCTCTAACCACCAGCAGGCCAACATCAACTCCAAGACACCTTGGGGCCCTCGGCTAGCCAGCCTGGTATCTGATCTATACAGCAGAGGGCAGGCATAAGCCTCAGGACAACCCAAAGAGAACAGTCAGCTGTGTTGGGAATTGGACCCACACCAATTCCAGGACCCTCATGGCCCTGCAACAGAAATCACAGCAGCAGGTGTTCAACATCAACTTTGGGATCACTCAGCCCTGTAACCAGAGACCCAGGGACCCAGCTTCACTCACTGGTGGGCAGGCCCTGTGTCCTGGGAGCTCATGTCCCAATCTTACCCACCAGCTACTGAATACCAATCGTAGGCCCACTGCAGCCCTGCAGTCTCCCCTGTCAGGACCCAGCTAACAAGTGAGCAGGCTGGCACCAGCCATGGGGACCCCTGCACCCAGAACCCAGCTGTGCCCACTAGTAGGTCAAACCAGCTCTGGGACATCTTGGGCCCCTCAGCCAGCAGCCCCGCCCACCAGCAGGCTGAACCAGCTTTGGAGACCTCAGGGCCCTGCACTCAGAGACCCCAGGACCTAGCTCCTCCTAGCAGTAAGCTGGCACTCGCCCCAGGAATCTCTGGGCTCTGTCTCCCTCCACCTACTAGCTGGTCAATACCAGCCACGGGCCCACATGCCAAAAGGCGAACGCCAGCTCTAAGAAGCCATTGACTCCTCACCCAAGTGCCCCAGGGTCCAGCCCCATTCACTAGTGGGGCAGCACCAGCTTTGCAACACCCTGGAACCTATAGTCAGGCATGTCAGGAATTGGCCCCACTTACCAGCAGACTATACTATATCCAGGAACCCTTGTCCTGCAACCACCCACCCCAGAATCTGGCTCTAGCTGTGGTATCCCCTTAGGCTTCCATAACCAGCTGCCTCATGCTCTCATCCAGCCAACCAGTGGCCAGCAGCCTCCATACAAGGCAGGGCCTGGCAACCAAATGGACCAGGGACCAGCCCCATCTACCAGACCACCACAACAGAAGGATCAATGCAGTCTACACAGTGGGCACCCCTAGAGCATATAGCTCTGTTGACTGGAGAGGAGTGCACTGCTGGGATGCACAGGTCATGTCATATGAAATGCCTCATATCCAAGGTTGGGAAATATAACCTACCAGATACACAGAAATAAAGTCAGCATAGTAGGCATAAGGAGGTGTCAAAGGAACTTGCTCCAAATGAATGAACAAGATAAAACCCTAGAAAAAGAACTGAAGTGCAGATGGGCAGTCTACCTGATAAGAGAGTTCAAGGTAATGATCGTAAAAATGATCAAAGAACTTGGGAAGAGAATGGATGAAAAGAGTGAGAAGTTAGCAGTTTAAAACATAGAGTTAGAAAATATAAAGAAGAACCAGAAATAAAGAGTACAATAACTGAAATAAAAATGTACTAGAAGGCATGAATAGTATATTAAATGATAAAAAGGAACAGATCAGCAAGTTGGAAAACAAAATAGTGAAAATCACTGAAGCTGAACAACAATAAAAAAGCATAAAAAGAAATGAGGACAATTTAAGAGACTGCTAGAACAACAACAGTACTGACATTTGCATTACAGAGGTCCTAGAAAAGAGAAAGGGGCAGAGAACACATATGAAGACATAATAGCTGAAAATTTCCCTAACCTGAAAGAGGAAACAGACATTTTCTATACTTTCAAGTCCAGGAAGCACAGAGAACTCTAAATAGATCAATCCAAAGAGGACCACATCAAGACACATTGTAATTAAAATGGCAAAAACAGAAGATAAAGAAACAATATTAAAAGCAGCCAAGGCATGTTGCTTTGTATGCATTAATGTTTGTGCATCTATTCAACAGGGAGCTACAGTATTTAAACTGACCAAACTAATGATACAATTACTTTTGAACTGCCCAAATACAAGCCCTAATTAAAATGGTGCCATTTTGTACAACTTAGCATCAGCAGGTCACTAAACTTGGACCATGCAATAAATAAATAAATAAAAGCAACAAGCTATGTACAAGGGGACTTCCGTATGGCCATTAGCTGACTTTTCAGAAGAAACTCTGCAGGCCAGAAGGGAGCCACATGATATACTTAAAGTGATGAAAGGGGAAAACCTACAATCAAGAACATTCTACCTGGCCAGGCTTTCATTCAGATTTGATGGAGATCAAAAGTTTTATAAACAAGCAAAAGCTAAGAATTCAGCACCACCAAACCACTTTACAGGAAGTGTTAAAGGCACTTCTTTAAAAAAAAAAAAAAAAAAAAAAACAACAACTAGAAACATGAAAATGACGAAAGGAAAAAGCTCATCAATAAAGGCAAATAAACAAAAAAACATTAAATAAACCATGTACAAAGCTACTAGGGAAGTTAAAAGACAAAAGTAATGAAATCATCTGTATCCACAGGAAGTAGACAAGGGATACACAAAACAGATGAAAAATATGACATCAGAAACAGTAATCGTGCTTTTCTGGTTGCGGCACTGCACGGTTAGGAGCTCTAGCTTACACCCACAGCCATGCTGTCCAAGAGTTCTGTCTCAAAAGCAAGAAGACTGTCACAGCCACTGTGCACTGAAAATGAAGTAACGACCTCATCAAGGTGAATGGGCACCCCTGGAGATAATATACTGTGATCCAGCCATTCTACTCTTGGCCATTCATCCAAGAGGAAAGGAAAGATATGTTCATATAAAAATTTGTTCATTACTATTCACAGAAGCTTTATTTGTAATAGCCCCAAAGTGGAAATAACTCAATGCCCATTAATAGATGGATAGAAAAACAAATTTGGTATAGACACTACATATAAACATATAATGACATACTACTCAGCGCTAAGAATGAATGAATTGTTGATACACAAAACATGGAGGAATCTCAAAATAATTATGCTGAATAAAAGAGTAAGAAAAAAAGAGTTCATACTTGTTTTAAAATATAGGTTTCATTATTATTCACACATGCTGTGACGAACAAATCAGAGGACTGTCCCTGAAAAGGCTTGCTTGTCACTCACAATTCTCAAAAAGAGACGGAGTGAGGGGAAAAGTTGAGTAAGAGCCATTACTGTTGTTTCTTCAGGAAGGAATGGACAACAGAAGGAAAACAGGTTTAAGATTAGCTCTGGGGCTTAAAGGTTGTCCTTAGTCAGCTGGTACATGGCCCTGGGGAAAACTGACCAGGTCAACAGTGACCATGGGTGTGTGTGTGCTCAGTTGCTTCAGTCGTGTCTGATTCTGTGACCCTATTGACTGTAGCCCATCAAGCTCCTCTGTACAAAGATTTTCCAGGCAAGAATACTGGGGTAGGTTGTCATGCCCTCTTCCAGGGGAGAAAGAGTATAAGAGCCCAATAACTGAGGTATTTAGGGTGTGGGCTCTGGACTGGTTGGTTTGCATATGAAAGGTACTCTAGCAGGTGAGTGTTTTTTTTTAACTATCTCTAGAAACTGGCTAAGCCAGGAAGTGCAGTCTCTCCAAGGTCAGCAAGGCTCCAGAAGTCAAAGCATTCAGTTCAGTTTAGTTCAGTCACTCAGTCGTATCCGACTCTTTGCGATCCCATGAACTGCAGCACGCCAGGCCTCCCTGTTCATCATCAACTTTCGGAGTTCACTCAAACTCACATCCATTGAGTTGGTGATGCCATCCAGCCATCTCATCCTTTGTCATCCCCTTCTCCTGCCCCCAATCCCTCCCAGCATCAGTCTTTTCCAATGAGTCAACTCTTTGCATGAGGTGGCCAAAGTATTGGAGTTTCAGCTTTAGCATCAGTCCTTCCAAGAACACCCAGGACTGATCTCCTTTAGAATGGACTGGTTGGATCTCCTTGCAGTCCAAGGGACTCTCAAGAGTCTTCTCCAACACCACAGTTCAAAAGCATCAATTCTTTGGCGCTCAGCTTTCTTCACAGTCCAACTCTCACATCCATACATGACCACTGGAAAAACCATAGCCTTGACTAGATGGACCTTTGTTGGCAAAGTAATGTCTCTGCTTTTGAATATGCTATCTAGGTTGGTCATAACTTTCCTTCCAAGGAGGAAGTGTCTTTTAATTTCATGGCTGCAATCACCATCTGCAGTGATTTTGGAGCCCAAAATCAAAGCATTAGAAACACATTACCAGGCTTCCAGGGTGGCTCACTGGTAAGGAATCCACCATGCAAGAGACAAAGCTTCTATCCAGGAAAATCCCACATGCCCTGGAACAACTAACCCAATGCGCCACAACTACTGAAGCCCGTGAGGCTACAGCTTGTGCTGTGCAATGAGAAGCTACCACAATGAGAAACCTGAGCACTGCAAAGAAGACCCAGCATGGCCAAAAATAAATACATACATACTCAAAATTATTTTTTAAAAAAGAAACACGTCATCCACTTATATAAAAACCTAGAAAACGCCTATAGTGACAGAAAATAGGTCCCTGATTGCTTGGAGATGGAGGAGTAGGCACGGGCAAGGAGAAGAGATTACAGAGAAACACAAGAAAATTTTGAGGGGAGATGGATATGTTCACACTCTCTTGATTATGGTGAGTTTCACCGCTGTATATTTATGTCAAACCTATTAAATTTTAAACTTTAAATGTGCACAGTTTATTGTATGCCAATCATAAAGTTGTTTAAAAATTATAGAAATAATAATACACAATAAAATACATAAAATATACAATAAAAATGAAATAAAGCAAAAGGATGGTTCTTTGATAAACTAACAAAACAGATAAAAAGAGAAGGAACAAAACATTCATTCTAAGAGATGAGGAAAATCTGACATTAAAATTGGACAAAAATATTATAAGAAATAAAATAAGATCATTTTGACTCAATATAGATTCAAAAATCCTAAACAGAATACTAACAAAATGAATTCAGTATATGAAAAAGATAACCCACAATCAACCTGAGTTTATCCAAGGTATACAAGGATGTTTTAATATAAAATCTATAAATATAATTCACCCATATTAAAGAAGATAGATCATATAATCTTTTCAACTAATGTAGAAAAAGCACTGGATTAAAACACATGAATTCACAATAAAAAAAGGAAACCCTCAATTAAGAATTGAAAATTTCATAACCTGGTAAAAACAGTTACTTTCAAACAACGAAACTTAACAATTATCATCTTTAAAGGGGAATCAAAAAGCAATCTCTTTGAAATGAAGCATAAGGCAAAGTGATGCATTATTACTCCTATTCAGTAATGTATGAGAGATCCGAGTCTATGCAATAAGAAGAAATCAGAATCATAAAAAATTGGTAAAATCACATATTTATAGGAAATGCTATCATTTACAAAGAAAACTCACAAGAACCTATATGCAAATAATTAGGGGGTTATTAACATGACTAGATATAGGTTTTTATATCCTACAAAAATAGCCACTGATTTGCACAAGACAGGGTTTGTTTGTTAGTGTAAGAGAACACATCATGTATAAATGCTGGTAAGAAGGAATCAGAAGGGAAGGAAAAGATACGTAAGAAAGATAGGAAGAGATAAAGAGAACTAGTAGAAAACTGAGGGAGCTTTCATTTTCAAGGTTTCCTGTGAAGTACACAGCAAAATTAAAAGCTAAAAAGGAGGAAGAGACAGTGGGATAGAGTTTTAAGAAGTGATAAGACTAACACTGCTGCAGCAAAAAGTGGTAGTATGTGTTGGCACTGGGAAGCCCAGAGGGCCCAGGTAAGATGAAATTCATTTTTTTAAGGACTCTTTTTTTTGGAAAAATGCTCTGAGTAGTAACGGCTTAGAAAACATATAGAACTGAGGTTTTGCTGGGTGAAAGCAATGTAACTATAAGCAACAGAGTTATAGTTATACTAGCAAGAGAACAGCTGAATTGCTGAAAAGTCTATACTTAACAGGAGAGGAAGGCAGACGTTACAGATGATTTGAGAAAATAAAGGATTTAAATGACTACAAACTCAGAAGCTGTTAGAGAATATTTCATATTGGGAACAACAGAGTAAATAAACTGGAAGCCTCCCACCCTTCAAGAAACTAATTTCATCAGAATTGTTTGGAATTCATTGTAAATGTTAGACTGTAGTCCTTGAAAAACCAATAAATGAATGGTTAACTTTACATACAGTTAACCCTTAAAAAATATAGGCGTTAGGAACACCAATCCCCCATGCAGTTGAAACTCTGCATATAAATTATATATGTGTATATGTGAACCACATATCTGTATATGTGGTTCATTACCCTTGGAATTCAACCAACTGTGGATCATGTAGTACTATAGTATTACTATCGGAATAAATCCATGCAAAAATGGACTCATGCAGTTCAAACCCATGTTGTTCAACAGCTAACTGCAATTATAGCTTCCTTGAGGCATATGGAGTGTCAGTAAAATGCAAATCCTTTACTACCAGATGATGCCACAAGCAGCTTGCTTAATATCCCTTTAAAATTTCATGCTTACTTTCCTCCTTTACTTCTGCAGGCAAAAAACTATTTCAGTGTTGATTATCTTCTTTTAAAAAGCCAATTATTCAGAAAGCAGCAGAATACACTTTCTTCTCAAGCACATATGGAACATTCTCCATGATAGCTCACATCTCAGGTAACAAATCAAGCCTAGATAAACTTAAGAAAATTGAAATCGTTATCAAACAACTTTTCCAACCACAGCACTATGAGATTAGAAATCAATTACTGGGGAAAAACTGTAAAAAAAACAAACAAACAAAAAACCAGAAAACCACAAAACATATGGAGGCTAAACAATATCAAATAATTAAGAGATCATAAAGAAATCAAAGAGGAAATAAAAAACCAGAAACAAATGACAAAGAAAACACGATAATCCAAAACCTACAAAATGCAGCAAAAACAGTTCTAAGAGGGAAGTTTATTCAGTCTTACCTCAAGAAACAACAGAAATCTCAATAAACCTAACCTAACACCTAAAGCAACTAGAGGAAGAACAAACAAATGCCAAAGTTAGTAAAAGGAGCCTCTTGATGAAAGTGAAAGAGGAAAGTGAAAAAGCTGGATTAAAGCTCAACATTCAGAAAACTAAGATCATGGTATCCGGTCCCATCACTTCATGTATAATAGATGGGGAAACAGTGGAAACAGTGACAGACTTTATTTTGGGGGGCTCCAAAATCACTGCAGATGGTGATTGCAGCCATGAAATTAAAAGACACTCACTCCTTGGAAGAAAAGTTATGACCAACCTAGATAGCATATTCAAAAGCAGAGACATTACTTTGCCAACACAGATCCGTCTAGTCAAGGCTATGGTTTTTCCAGTGGTCATGTATGGATGTGAGAGTTGGACTGTGAAGAAAGCTGAGCGCCGAAAAACTGATGCTTTTGAACTGTGGTATTGGAGAAGACTCTTGAGAGTCCCTTGGACTGCAAGGAGATCCAACCAGTCCATTCTAAAGGAGATCAGTCTTGGGTGTTCACTGGTAGGACTGATGTTGAAGCTGAAACTCCAATACTTTGGCCACCTGATGCAAAGACCCGACTCATTTGAAAAGACCCTGATGCTCGGAAAGATTGAGGGCAGGAGGAGACGGGGACGACAGAGGATGAGATGGCTGGATGGCATCACTGACTCAACGGACACTGAGTTTGAGTAAACTCCAGGAGTTGGTAATGGACAAGGAGGCCTGGCATGTTGCAGTCCATGGGGTTGCAGAGTCAGACACGACTTAGCGACTGAATACATGAAATAGAAACAAAGAAAACAATAACAAAAATCAATAAAACTAAAAGCTGGTTCTTTGTGAAGATAAACAGAATTGATTAACCTTTAGCCAGACTCATCAAGCAAAAAAAGGGAGAGGATTCAAATCAACAAAATTAGAAATGAAAAAGAAATTACAACTGATATCACAAAAATACAGAAGATCATAAGTAATTAAGCAACTATATGCCAATAAAATTGACAACCCAGAAGAAATGGACAAATTCTTAGAAAAGTAAACTTTCCAAGACTAAACCAAAAGAAACAGAAAATATAAACAGATCAATCACAAGTAATCAAATGAACTACAATTAAAAATCTTCCAACAAACAAAAGTTCAAGACTAGATGACTTCACAGGCAAATTCTATCAAACATTCAGGGAAGAGTTATCACTCATCCATCTCAAACTCTTCCAAAAAACTGTAGAGGAGGGAACATTCCCAAGCTAACTCTAGGAGGCCACCATCACCCTGATACCAAAACCAGACAAAAATATCACACAAAAAAGAAAATTACCATGTTAATGTCACTGATGAACATTTATGCAAAAATACTAGCAAACAGAATCCAAGATTAGGTAAATTAATAGAGGCAGAAAGCAAATTAGTGGTTGTCAGAGATTGGAAGGAAGGGGAAATGGAGGGTGATTTTAAATAAGTATGGGGTTCTTTTGGGGTGATAAAGATGTTTGGAACTAGATAAGGGTCAAATACTACAAACAGTATTTGTAGTACTATGTAGTACTATGTATTTACTACAAATGTAGTAAATGTACTACATTTACAAATAGTAAATGTACCAAATACTATTAAACTGTCCAGTTTTTTAAAAATTAATTTTAATTGGAAGCTAATTACTTTACAATATAGTGAAAGTGAGAAAATGAAGTCGTTCAGTCGTCTCCGACTCTTTGCGACCCCATGGACTGTAGCCTACCAGGCTCCTCTGTCCATGGGATTTTCCTGGCAGTAGTACTGGAGTGGATTGCCATTTCCTTCTCCAGGGTAATCTTCCCAACCCAGGGATCGAACCTAGGTCTCCCTCATTGTAGACAGATGCTTTACTGCCTGAGCCACCAGAGAAGTCCTACTTTACAATATAGTAGTGGTTTTTGTCATACATTGACGTGAATCAGCCATGGGTGTACATGTGTTCCCCATTCTGAACCCCTCTCCCTCTTCCCTCCCCATCCCATCCCTGAGGGTTTTCCCAGTGCACTGGCTTTGAGTGCCCTGTTTCATGCATCGAACTTGGACTGGTGATCTATTTCACATAGGGTAATATACATGTCTCAATGCTATTCTCTCAAATCATCCCACCCTCACCTTCTCTCAGAGTCCAAAAGTCTGTTCTTTATATCTGTGTCTCTTTTGCTGTCTCGCACATAGGGTCATCATTATCATCTTTCTAAATTCCACATATATGCGATAATATACTGTATTGGTGTTTTTCTTTCTGACTTACTTCACTGTGTATAATAGGCTCCAGTTTCATCCACCTCATTAGAACTGACTCAAATGCATTCTTTTTAATACCTGAGTAATATTCCATTGTGTATATGTACCACAGCTTTCTTATCCATTTGTCTGCTGATGGACATCTAGGTTGATTCCTTGTCCTAGCTGTTGTAAACAGTGCAGCAATGAACATTGGGGTACACATGTCTCTTTCAATTCTGGTTTCCTCATTGTGTATGCCCAGCAGTGGGATTGCTGGATCATATGGCAGTTCTCTTTCCAGTTTTTTAAGGAATCGCCACACAATTCTCCATTGTGGCTGTACTAAAAACTGTCCAGTTTTAAAGGTTAATTTTATGTTATGTAAATTCCATCTCAATAAAAAATTTTTTTTAAAAAGCAAAAAAAAAGTTAATTATCAGTATGTAGGTTGTTTGAAGCATCCATCAATCTCTCATTCAACTGGTTATACAGAAATTATCTATAGGACAATTTTATATATAAGCTCTGGCTTATATAATTTATATATATATAAATTATATATAAGTATATATATAATATATATATAAATTTTATATATAATTTTATATATAAGCTCTGGCCCAATAATTCTGCAAAAATTAGGCTGCAAGTCACTATATTAGATACTAGTGGACACTAAGTTTTGTGGCTAGGACACTAATTAATATTGAATTCTCTTGTCTGGAAGGAGGATTTTTCATATATTCAGGGTCTGCAGAGTTCCTGCTGAGCTAAAACATAGTGCAGTGCGTACTCCATGAAAGAATCCATGAGACAGGCATGGGGCAGGGGGTAGTTTAACTCTTTTATAATGCCTGCAGAGAGTCTGGCAGTGTGAAAGCCTAGAAAACTCATGAAAGGCCCTTTTATAACCAGGGTGAATGTGGAGCACAAAAGCCAAGTCAGGTGACCTACTTAAAGCTTTGCTTTTACTGATGAGAATTCATTCTCATTCCAGTTTAGTCTCTTTCTAGAAAAAGAAAACCTTACATAATAGGTGTAAAATTAAGAAACAGGGAATGTAACTCAAATTACTAAATTCCAATCTTTTCCTCTCAAACATCAGCTGAAGCCCTACAGTCTAAGGCCAGAGACAGAATACTTTCTAAGGTTCCAAGAGGTATGATCTTGTTCACTTCAGTTTAACAATATGTTCTCTGACTGCTGGCTATGAAGAAATCTAAGCTGTATATCCATCAATCAAATCAGAAGTTTGGGCTAACAATATTATGAGAGGAAGTAGTTTCTTAATCCCTCCCTGGAATTTATACAAAGCTAAGGGATGCTAAACTGTATGGTAAGGTAAGGACAAACCAAAATTGCCTCAAAGCAGGGAACCACTCATTTGCTAATTTGTTCAGGCAAACTCTTATCTTGTGCCAAGTGGGGCTGCAAAGGAGAGGGGTGCTCCTGCCCTTGAGGAGCTCACATCTAAAGTATTCTCTCACCCACCATTCTCATGTTACTCAAAACATTTCAGCTTAGTCAATAAAATCCTTGTACTCCAGGAGGTAGATGAACATGGCTTTTCTTCATTTTGATTCATCTATTTTCTTTCCTTTAAGTAGAGGGATAAGATGGAAAATTCTCATTCTTCTCTGCTATGATTAATTCCCCATTAAAAGCATGACCTGATCTGTTCTCATTTTGCTAAATCAACAGGTGCAATGCTTACTATACACACCAAACAGTGCAAACACTTGTAAGGAATACAAAGAAACCTGACATGCTCTCTCTCCTCATGTGCTTCTTTCATTACTTCCCATTCCATCTCCACGTGTGTCCCCTCCTTCTCTCCCTCCATTTTGCTCTGAATGAAGAATCAGGTAACTGGTCTAAGATCACAGGACTAGATCTAGTACCTAGATTTGTCAATTCCCAATTCATTAGTCTTTCTGAAACAAAATGAAAGTAAAATGGTGGTGGAGGCAGGGTAGGGGGGTGTTGTTTCCCAGACTCATTAGTATGGTTCTAAATCAATCTCAGTCATCTGGAGATTCCCTATAGCTCAGTTGGTAAAGAATCTGCCTGCAATGCAAGAGACCCCAGATCAATTCCTGCGTTGGGAAGATTCGATGAAGAGATAGGCTACCCACTCTAGCATTTTGGGGCTTCCTTTGGGGCTCAGTTTGTAAAGAATCTGCTGGCAATGCGGGAAACCTGGGTTCAATCCCTGGGTTTGGAAAATCCCCTGGAGAAGGGAAAGGCTACCTACTCCAGTATTCTGGCCTAGAGAATTCCATGGACTCTATAGTCCATGGGGTTGCAAACAGTTGGACACGACAGAGCCATTTTCACTTTCAAATCAATACCAACTCTCTCCCCCTACCCAAGTTTTTTGTTGCCATCCATTCTCTAACTGGCACTGCTGCTATTTGAACACTTCTGCTCCCAGTCTTGTCACATCAGCCAGGTCTCAGTTTTAACAAAACTTGCTCCAGTTAGTTAAATAGGACCATTCTCCCTCCTTCCCTACCCCAAATATTCACTACCATAAAGATCTATTCATTGCTTTCCAAAAACTTAATTGCATACACATTTACCTGTGAATCATAATCAATACTCTGTGCTCCATGTGAATCAAAGACTATGACTACTCTGCTCACAGGATCTACCCAACACCTAGCAAAGCTCCCCACACATAACAAGTATCCCAGGTAGTGGACTGCCTCTGCTTAAAAGCAACACAAACCCTTGAAACTGGATTAAAACAATTCAAGACCCCCAAGAAAGACTAGTAACAAATTTAAATCCTCCAGAAAAAGATACCATACTAGGTCTCATATTATTTCTATAAGCAATTTTAAAAATAAAATGTTTGGTTCATGAGAAAATAACAAGAAAAACAGTAAAAAAACAGACAAGAACAGTACCACAGCATTGAGAATTTCAGCCAAGTGTTAGTGCCACTAAAAAATGTAATAGAAAAACTAGAAAAAGAAAAAAGACAGAACAGAAGTTTTAGAACTGAGAAAACAATTATTTGAAACAAAGATCTCAATACAAGGATTTAAGAACAGATAAAATACAGCTGAAGAGAAAGTTCATGAAATGGAAGATAGGTCAAAAGGATGTACCTAGAATAAAGCAGAGGGAGGCAAGAGGATAAAAAACATACAAGAGAGGATAAGAGGTATAGAGAATATGAGTAAGATGATCTAATGTACATGCAATATGAGTCCCAGATAAGAGGAAAGAGAGAAATGAGACAGAAGAAATATTTCAAGAGACAAAGGCTAAAAATTCCCCCAAACTGATAAAAGACATCAAGCAACAGATTTACGTAGCTCCAAGAACCCCAAGCAGATAAACAAACATGAAATCTATGTATAGATACACCAAAGTAATACTTCTGAAAAAGAATTTTTAAAAAAATTAAGCATTAAGAAAGGGGAAAAAAGATACCATGGTAGACTGCAAAGATGGCTACAAACATTCCTCCCATTGCTGTACATATATCTTTTATAATGAGACTAGTATTCCTCCTACCAAAAAGTGAAATATATTTCCCCATCTCTTTTGAATTTAAGCTGGCCTTGTGACTCAGGCTTCCCTGATAGCTCAGTTGGTAAAGAATCTGCCTGCAATGCAGGAGACCCAGTTCAATTCCTGAGTCAGAAAGATCTGCTGGAGAAGGGATAGGCTACCCACTCCAGTATTCTTGGGCTTCCCTTGTGACTCAGCTGGTAAAGAATCAGCCTGCAATGTGGGAGACCAGGGTTTGATTCCTGGGTTGGGAAGATCCCCTGGAGAAGGGAAAGGCTACCCACTCCAGTATTCTGGCTTGGTGAATTCCATGGACTGTATAGTCCATGGAATTATAAAGAGTTGGGGTTATAAAGAGTTGGACACAACTGAGTGACTCTCACTTTCACTTGTGACTTGACTGAACCAATATGCAACAGAAGTGATGGTGTAATTTTTAAGTTGAGACCTAAAGAGAACTTAAAGCTTTCATTTTGCTCTCTGGGAACACTGTTGCCATAATGTGAAATAGCCCATGCTGACCTCTTTACATAGACAGCTCCAGCAAACAGGTAACACCAACTGTCAGAGATGTACTTAAAACAGTCTCAGTCCCAGAATAACCACTAGCTGACTACAGCTACACAAATGACTCTAGTCAATACCACAGAGGAACTAAACAGCAAACCCAGCATGGACTGCTGATTCACAGAATCATAAGCTAATTACAGATCTTCCTCAACTTACGGTGGGGTTATGTCCAGATATTCTTACTGTAAGCTGAAAAAAGTCCAATTCAAAAATGCATTTAAGGATGGACCCAGAGTGTCATACTGAGTGAAGTTAAGTCAGACAGAGCAGAAATATCATACGACATCCCTTATATGTGGAATTTAAAAAGAAATGATACAAAAATGCATTAAAAATGTTTCTTTTAATGCATTTAGTAATTTAACCTACCAAATGTAAGAGCTTATCTTAGTTTACCTTAAATGTGTTCAGAACACTTAACATTAGCCTATAGTTGAGCAAAATTTTATAATAAAGTATTGAATATCTCACATAACTTATTGACTACAGTGGGTGGCTAAATCTAATCAGTTGAAAGCATGAACAGAACAAATAGCTGATTCCCTAAGTCAGGGAATTCTCTAACAGACTACCTTCAAAATTCAACTTTTTTGAGTCTCTCATCTATTGCCCAACCCCTCATCAGATTTTGAACTAGACAAGTTGCCACTATTGGGTGAGTCATTTCCTTAAACTGCATCTTTTTATATATACATGCACATGCAACCTACTGGTTCTGTTTCTCTGGAGAATCCTGACTACTACAGACAGAAGCCAGAAGACAATGTAATGATAATCATAAAAGGGAAAAAAAAAAAAATTGCCATCTTAGAATTCTATAGTCAGCAAAAATATCTTAAGACTCTTGAGGTGAAATTTAAGAATTTTCAGATCAAGAAAAGCAGACAAAATTCATCACTGGCAAAACTACAGTAAGAAATCACTAAATGACATTTTTTCAGGCAGAGGGAAAACAATTTCAAAAAGAGTCTGAGAGAAGACTTGGAAATGAAAACGGTAATATGTAGATACATCTAAATGTATACCAACCATATAAAAAAATAATAGTATCTTTTGGAGTTTAAAACAAAAATAGGTATACATGGAGAGGGAAACTGAAGAGGTCAAGTGTTTCAAGGTCTTTACACTGTTTAAGAACCAGTGTACCAAAGTATTGTTAACATTAATCTGATAGTCTAACCTGCTTGTTGTAACCTCTAAAGTAATCACAAAACAATATATAGAGTTTATAACTTTAAGGATAAGAGGGGGGGAAATTCAGTAGTAAAAAAGCCAGTCAATGCAAAAGCAAGAAGAGAGAAAAAGGAACCTAGAACAAATGGGTCAAATAGAAAGCAAGGAGTAAGATGGCAGATTTAAATTAAAATATATTAACTACGGGCTTCCCTTGTAGCTCAGTTGGTAAAGAATCTGCCTGCAGTACAGAAGACTCAGGTTTGATTCCTGGGTCGGGAAGATCCCCTGGAGAAGGAAATGGCAATCCACTCTAGTATTCTTGCCTGGAGAATCCCATGGACAGAGGAGCCTGGCAGGCTACAGTCCATGGGCTTGCAAAGAGTCAGACACGACTTAGTGACTAAGCCACCAACCATATTAATTATATGAAATGAACTAAATATTCCAATTAAAATATGAAAATTATAAGACATAAAAGCAAAAAAAAATGAACTACGTGCTGTTTTTAAGAAACACTGAAAATACAAATACATATAAAAGTTGAAAATAAAAAAGCAGAATAAAATAATCTATGAAAATAGAATAACTCTGGTATCGATATGTGACAAAGCACGCATGCACACATATACGCACACACACAATAACTGTAAAGATCTTAAAATTCTAACCAAGAAAATATAGCACATGTTATAATTATACTACAATGAGACCAAGTAAGTCTTACTTCAGAAATTTAGCAACAATCTGTTCTTAGGAAACATATTAATAAACATTCTCACAAAAATAATTCAAAATATAAAAGCCACATGATTACCCTGATGGTTGCCAGAAAACCTGCTTGTAAAACTCTTGATCTTTAAAAATGCATTCATTAGACAAAAACATTTACTGAGCACTCATTTTGTGCCAGGTCCTACTCCTGGTACTAGAAGTGAAATCGTAATAAGCAAAACCTAAATGAATCCCTGCCTTCATGAAACTGCAGTCTAGGAGCAAACAAAACTGACATTAAATAACTCACCTGAGAGATAAACTCTGAAGGAAGTGAGAGAAGAATTACAAGACTCTTAACAGCCTATAAGAAGAAAATCTGACCAAGATCAGGGAGCTTAGTAAAGCTCCTTGAGGACTCCTGACTCTTGAACTGAGAAGTTAAGGATGAACAGGAGTTGAGCAGGCAAGGGGAACCCTATTCCATCTAGCCAGTGGTCTCAGAAATGGTGGAAACAAAGCCAAAAAGCAGCCATTGTGTCTAGAGCACAAACAACAAGGAAGATCATGGTACCAGAGAAGAGTGGAGATGTATCCAGGTCAGGACCACATATGTGGGATTTTTCTTTGTCCTAAGAGCATTAAGAAGCCTCTAAAGAGTAGAAGCATGAATTCTATTTCTACTAGAGGGTGACTTACCTCATTTTGGAATGAATACTCTGGCTGGGTATAGGACAGTGGTCCCCAATCTTTTTGGCACCAGGGACCAGTTTCGTGAAAGATAATTTTTCCATGGACCCAGGGTGGTGATGATGGTGAAGAGTTTCAGACTGATTCAAGTGCATTACATTTATTGTGCTCCTATGAGAATCTAATGCCACCGCTGATCTGACCAGAGGTAACGTGAGCAATGAAATACAGATGAAGCTTCGCTCACCCGCTGCTCACCTCCTGCTGTGCAGCTTGGTTCCTAACAGGCCATGGACTGGTACTGTGGGGATCACTTGTATAGAGGACAGAGTTCAGGACCTGAGGAGAAATCCAGGCTACTGGCAAAGATGTTAAGTATTACAAGTAGGAGACATTTAGAAGGTAAACTGCACAGGACTTGATTAGTGGATTTTCTCTTAAGCTGAGAGAGAGGAAGGCGTCAAATGCTACTCCTCCGACTTCTGGTTTACTGAGTTTGTGCCATTAGATGAGTCAAAGAACAAAGGAAAATAATCACATTTGTGAGGGAAAGTTCTCAGGAATCCTTAAAAACCAGAAACAAAAGAATCTTTCAACTGAAAAAATTAAATATCTCAAAATAATGGTCAACAACATATTGAAAAGTAAAACACTTAAATCATTTTCATTTATCAATAAACCAGGACAAAAAAAGCACATAAGCTATCACTACAATGATTTAATCTTCTACAATAGAGGTTGGCACACAATCTCTGTTGCAACTACTCAACTCTGCTGCTGTACTATAAAAGCAGCTGTGGACAATATGAAAATGAATGAGCATAGTTGTATTTCAAAAAAACTTCATTTATGAACACTTAAATTTCATGTAGTGTTCCTACAGTATCCTTTTGAGTCTTTTTCCATCCACTTAAAAATGTAAAACCCATTTTGTGCTCATATGTCATACCAAAAAAAAAACACAAAAAGGCAGTAGGCTGAATATGGGAGATGGGCCAGTTTGCTGCCTCTGTTCTAGAAATTCCAGTTAATGAGGTGAGGAAACAAAATGAGCTGTGACTATTGGGGAACCGCACCTAAACTTAACACATGCAAGGCCGTGTACTTATGAAAAATAAGTATACAGGTGTTAAACTAGTGTCCATAAACTCAAGTTTATAATTTAAAACAAACTGGACTTTCAGTTCAGGACAAGAGATGGAATAAGCATATTTCACCCTATTCCTCCCACCAATTAGAACAACAAAAAACTCACACAAAATTCATGAAGCAACTGACAGAAGATTACAAAAAAGGAGAAAAAATAAGGTAGATTAGCTAGGGACCATGGAACACAAAGACTGACACAAGGACAGAACTTCCTGCAGGAAGTTTCCTATTTTTTGTTTGGCTTGGTTGGGATTGACTCCTAATATGTCCTGTCCTGAGCTCTGGAGACGCCCACAACGTGAAAACAAAAATGAGCACAAACAAAAAAGTACCAAGAAAAGCCTGCTTTCTGTAGACAAAAGACCAGGAAAAGGGTGACACAGCAAGACAGAAACATTTTGACATACACAATCCAGGCAAACAACAACAGAAAAGTGGCATCCCTCCACCTCACGAGGCAATGTTTCCCAGTTCTGTCCAGTATCAATAAGGCAGCACCTCCCCTCACCCATTAGGCGGCAGTTTTAAAGAATGTGGGTAGAGCTCTGTCTTCCATTTCTACCCTGGAATATTAAGGTGGAGCTTCACCCCAGTACAACTAGAAAATGGGGTGAAGATTATGTGAGGAGAGAGTTAGAAAAATGAATCTTTTAAATATCAGTACAAAATCCTAGACCACCTCTGAACAACCTATGTATAAAAGTGACCAGAAACAGCACAGTAAAAGGTTTCAGTACTAAACTCTGGTATGAATTAAGGCCCAGGTTTCAGACTGGTCTCCTGGTAGCACACAAGTAGGGCAGAGCAGAATAACAGTGCAAGATTTCGAAAATTAAACTGATTTTCGAACCACAGTCAGCAAAAGTAGGCCAGGGTGTGTGCTCCAAACCTAAACAGGTTGACTGCCTATTAAATAAAAAGGTTTAAATGGGAACAGAACACTCAAAATGGATAGGATGCAGTTCAAAATCACTTGTCACACCAGGAACTATGAAAGTCTCAACTTGAATGAAGAAAAAATAATAATAATTATAAATAAATAAATAAATACAATATATTGTATTATTGTATTGTATTATAAATAAAAACATAAAACCCATTTTGTGCTCATATGTCACACTAAAAAAAAAAGGCAGTAGGCTGAATATGGGAGATGGGCCAGTTGTATTACAATACAATAATACAATAAATATTTTAATAAATATTACAATAAGATAATACAGATTTTAAATTATTTGGAAATTATTTTAAAGCAGCTATCCTAAGAACTCTCCAAAAAGAAATCATAAACACTCAGGAAGCAGAAGATATAAAGAATATCAGATAGAAATTTTAGAACTAAAAGCACAAAAGTTGACACTGAAAAAGAAACAATCAAAGCAAACAAACACTGGATGGGGACTTCCCCGGAGGTCTAGTGGTTAAGCTTTCACCTCCCAATGCAAGTGGTGCAGGTTCAATCCCTGGTCAGGGAGCTAAAATTCCATATGCCTGACTGTGGCCAAAAACCAAGAATACAGACAAGAAAAGCAATATTGTAACAAATCCAATAAAGACTTAAAAAAACTCAATAGCAGAATGGAAATGACAAAGGAAACAATCAATGAACTTAAAAACAAATCAACAGAAAAGGTCCAATCTACAACCGAGACGAAAGAGATTAAAAAACAGAAATGAATAGCACCTCAGAGTCCTGTGGGACAATAATAAAGATATAACATGTTCACCACTAGAGTCCTAAAAAATGAGAAGAAAAAGAATGCAGAGATAAATATACATATATATATTTGAAAAATGATAGCTGAAAATATTCCAAATTTAGTTATGGATTATCAACCTTCAAACTGCTGAAAACTGATGACAAAGTTCTGAAAGAAGCCAGAGAGAAATGATATGCTACTTCTAAGAGAATAACAATTTGAAGGACAGTATATTTTCCACCAAAAACCACGGAAACTAAAAGGAAATGTATAATATTTTTCAAATGCTAAAAGGATCAAGCCAAAATATTCAGTTCAGTAGTTCAGTCGTGTCCAACTCTTTGCAAGCCCATGAACTGCAGCATGACAGTCTCCCTGTCCATCAACAACTCCTGGAGTCCATCCAAACCCATGTCCATTGAGTCGGTGATGCCATCCAAACATCTCATCTTCTGTCGTCCCCTTCTCCTCCTGCCCTCAATCTTTCCCAGCATCAGGGTCTTTTCAAATGAGTCAGCTCTTCGCATGAGGTGGCCAAAGTATCAGAGCTTCAGCTTCAACATCAGTCCTTCCAATGAACACCCAGGACTGATCTCCTTTAGGATGGACTGGTTGGATCTCCTTGCTGTCCAAGGGACTCTCAAGAGTCTCCTCCAACACCACAGTTCAAAAGCATCAATTTTTCAGCACTCAGCTTTCTTTATTGTCCAACTCTCACATCCATACATGACCACTGGAAAAACCATAGCCTTGACTAGATGGACCTTTGTTGACAAAGTGATGTATCTGCTTTTTAATATGCTGTCTAGGCTGGTCGTAACTTTCCTTCCAAGGAGTAAGCACCTTTTAATTTCATGACTGCAATCACCATCTGCAGTGATTTTGGAGCTCCCAAAAATAAAGTCAGCCACTGTCTCCCAATCTATTTGCTATGAAGTGATGGGACTAGATGCCATGATCTTCGTTTTCTGAATGTTGAGCTTTAAACCAACTTTTTCACTCTCCTCTTTCACTTTCATCAATAGGCCCTTTAGTTCTTCTTCACTTTCTGCCATAAGGGTGGTGTCATCTGCATATCTGAGGTTATTGATATTCCTCCCAGCAATCTTGATTCCAGCTTGTGCTTCTTCCAGCCCAGCATTTCTCGTGATGTACTCTGCATATAAGTTAAATAAGCATGGTGACAATATACAGCCTTGACGTACTCCTTTTCCTACTTGGAACCAGTCTGTTGTTCCATGTCCAGTTCTAACTGTTGCTTCCTGACCTGCATATAGGTTTCTCAAGAGGCAGGTCAGGTGGTCTAGGATTCCCATCTCTTTCAGAATTTTCCACAGTTTATTGTGATCCACACAGTCAAAGGCTTTGGCATAGTCAATAAAGCAGAAGTAGATGTTTTTCTGAAACTCTCTTGCTTTTTCGATGATCCAGCAGATGTTGGCAATCTGATCTCCGGTTCCTCTGTTTTTTCTAAAACCAGCTTGAACATCTGGAAGTTCACGGTTCACATATTGCTGAAGCCTGGCTTGGAGAATTTTGAGCATTACTTTACTAGTGTGTGAGATGAGTGCAATTGTGCAGTACTTTGAGCATTGTTTGGCATTGCCTTCTTTGAGACTGGAATGAAAACTGACCTTTTCCAGTCCTGTGGCCACTGCTGAGTTTTCCAAATTTGCTGGCATATTGAGTGCAGCACTTTCACAGCATCATCTTTCAGGATTTGAAATAGCTCAACTGGAATTCCATCACCTCCACTAGCTTTGTTCGTAGTGATGCTTTCTAAGGCCCACTTGACTTCACATTCCAGGATGTCTGGCTCAAGGTCAGTGATCACACCATCGTGATTATCTGGGTCATAAAGATCTTTTTTGTACAGTTCTTCATATTAGAGTAAAATCATCCTTCAGGAATGAAGATGAGAAAAAGACACTGGCAGATGAAGGAAATAATGTGTCATCAACAAAACAGCTCTGAAAGAATGGTTAAAGGAATTTTTTCACACAGGAAATAAATGACAGAAACCTCAAACATCAGGAATAATGAGCAGTAGAAAGGGTGTGTGCCCACACGTGTATGTATGCTACATATGTATTGTGTATGAACATATACATAAATACATATATACTAATTAAACAGTTTTCCCCTTGTTCAGTTTTTAAAATTATGTTTGATGATTGAAAGTAAAACTGTAACACTGCCCTGTGGTTTTCAACATACATAAAGGTAACACTTAAGACAACTGTTTCATAAAGCGGGTAAGGGCCTAAAAGGTAGTAAGGTTTCCACCTTCCACTTAAAGTGGCAAAAGATCAATTAGCAGATTGTGATAACTTATGTATGTGTATTTTAATCCCTAGAGCAATCACACAAAAAAACTATACAAAGAGATACACTAAAGACATTACAGAAAAACCAAACCGGAGTACTAAGAAAATGTTCAAGTAACCCATAGGAATACAAGGAAGGGCAAACAGAAGAAAAATATGAAAAAGAATTCCTAAAATGGCAAACTTTGCCATTCATAAAATGGTAAACAAATGCAAAATACTGAAAATTACATTCAATATAAACAGTCTAAATACACCACCTAAAAAGACAAGGATGAGAAGAATTGGTTAAAAAGGAAAAAGACCTAACTAACTATATGCTGTCTAGGGGGCTTCCCTGATAGCTCAGTTGGTAAAGAATCTGCCTGCAATGCAGGAGACCTGGGTTGGGAAGATCCCCTGGAGAAGGGAAAGGCTACCGACTCCAATATTCTGACCTGGAAAATTCCATGTATAGTACATGAGGTTGCAAAGAGTTGGACATGACTGAGCAACTTTCACTTCAATTCACTTCATATGCTGTCTATAATAAACTTACTTCAAAGATAATGATATAGAAAGGTTAGAAATAAATGGATTCCATGTTTTAGGAGGAGAAAAGGAAGGATAAAAAAGTATAGCACAGAAGGTGTTTAGGGTAGTGAAACTATTTGGTATGATACTGTAATGGATATATGTCGTTATGTATTTGTTAAAATTCATAAAATATACAATAAAAAGAATAAACCCTAAAGTAATCTATGAACTTCTAGTTAATAATAATGTATCAATATTGGTTTATCAGTTGTAACAAATCAACCACATGAATGCAAAATGTTAATAAAGGAAACTGGTGGGAGTTGGTAAGAAGAGGGTATATGGGAGCTCTGTATTTTCTACTTTGAACTGCCTAAATTTTTTTGTCAATTAAAAAAAAAAATGGATGAGGAAAGACATACCATGCAAATATGGAACAAAAGAAAGCTGAAGTAGCCATGTTACACTGGATAAAGTATTTTTCAGAACAAGGAAAATTATCAGAAACAAAAAGGAATAATACATAATGACTAAAAGGCCAAAATAGACATAAAATTCTAAATGTGTATGCTCCAGAAAACAGCTTCAAAATACAAGAAGCAAAAATTGGCCTAATTGAAAACAGAGAAAGACAAATCAATAACCCCCTCTCAGTAACTGACAAAAACCTTAACTGAAAATCAGCAACAGAAAGAACACTACCATCAACCAACAAGACCTAACTAACATTTATAGGACACTCTATCCAACAGCAGGCTAGACTTTTTTTTGTAAACTCCTATGGAATACTCTCTAAGACAGACCACATCCTGGTTCATAAAGCAAACCTTCACAACTGTAAAGAAGGGACATCGCTATAGAAACCACAGACATCAAAAGGATAAGGGATGCTAAGAACAACTCTGTAAACAGAAATCCAACAACTCAGACAAAATGCACAAATTCCTTGAAAATCACAAACTCCTATAGCTTTTAAAGAAATGTTTAACTTCAGAAAAACAAATCTTAAGGCCAAGATGTCTTCAATGGCAAGTCCCACAAATATTTAAAAAGGAAATAATACCCATTCTACACTTGCCATAATAACACCCATTCTAACTCTTCCAAAAAATAGAAGATGAACACTTTCCAATTCTCATTTTTATACTGATATTATCCTGATAAAACCAGATGGTAAACAAAAACAAAATTACAGATCAATTCCCCTTATGAACACAGAAACAAAAATCCTCAGCAGAATATTACCAAACCAAATGCAGCAATACATAAAAAGAAAAATATACCATAAACAAGTGGGATTTATCCCAGGAATATAAGGCTGCTTCCAAAAAAACTGTCAATCAACAGATCCTATCAACAGATGCAGAGAAAACGTTTGACACAAACTCATGAGAAAAACGCTCAGCAAACTTGAAATTTAAGGAATTTCTCCCACTACCTGATAAAAGGCAGCTAAACAAAACAAAAACAAAAAACCTAGTCTGACTACTTCCTCCTAAAATTATGAACAAAGCCAAGATACCTGCTCTCACCATTCCTATTTAACACAGTACCCCAAGTCCTAGCCAGTGCAAAAAATAAGGCAAGAAAAGGAAATAAAATTTTCCACAGATTGTAAAGTAGGGGACATGATTAACCTCATAGAAAACCCCAGGGAATCAAATTAAAATCTCTTTAAACTACTTAGTTTAATAATGTCACAAGATATTAAGATCAACACAGGAAAATCAGTAATATTTTAGTATACTAAGAATGACTAAAGAAAAAACAAACTTAAATGTAACACCATTTACAATCACTTCCCCAAATAGAAAATATTATTTAAGTATAAATTTAACATAACATGTTTAGAATCTGGTATGCTGAAAATGATAAAGCACTAATGAAGTAAAGCCTAAATAAATGGAAAGACATACTGTGTGCATGTTTTGGACCACTCAACATTAGTATAGCTGTCAACTCTCCCTAAAATGATCTACAGATTTAACACAAATCCTATAAAAAAAGCATAGCAGTTTTTTTTCCCCCTTTTTTTGGCTACACCATGCAGCATGCTGATCTTCCCCAGCCAGGGACTGAAACTGTGCCTTCTGAAGTAGAAGTGCAGAGTATTAAACACTGAACCACCCACCAGGGAAGTACCACAGCATTTTTTTGGGGGGTGGACACAGACAAGTTATAGACAATTTTTTAAAACAGACAGACAAGTTGATTCTAAAATTTATATGAAAAGATAAATGATTCAGAATAAAACAATACTGAAAACTTGGAGGAACCATATTATCAAATTTAAAACTTACCATATGGCTTCAGCAATCAAGAGTGTATGGTGCTGAAGAAGGGACAGACACAGAGATCAATAAAACAGGATAGAGAAACTGGAAATAGACTCACAAGTATGCCTAACTGATTTCCGGCAAAGATATAAAAGCAATCCAAAGAAGGAAGAAAAAATCCAAAGAAGGAAGAATAAATGGGGATGGAGCAAATGGACTTCCATAGGCAAAGAAAAAACAGAGATCCAAAATTTATGTAAAAATTAACTGCAAATGGATCTTAGATGCAAAGATAAAGGGTAAAACTATAAAAAATGGTACAGGAAAACACAGGAGAAAACCTTTGTGACCTAGAGTTGGGCAAACAGTTTTTAGACATGACACCAAAGCAAGACTTATAAGAGAGGATTGGCCTTCATCAAAATTAAAAATCAAGTTTATCAAAGACCCTGTTAGGAAGATTAAAAGACAAGACACAGACTGGGGAGAAAACACATATAAAGAACACTTATCCAGAAAGTCTCTAAACACAAAAATGAGAAAACAAAGAATCTCATTAGAATATGGGCAAACACATGAAAAAATATTCACTGAAGAATATATTCACATGGCAAATAAGGACATGAAAATGTTCACTATCATGAGAAATCAGGGAAATGCAAATTAAAGACACAATGAGATACTATTACAACACCTTTCAGAATGACCAAAATTTGTTAAATATTGACAATGCCAAATGCTAGTGAGGATAGAAACTTCATCTTTCATATAATGCTAGTGGAAATGCAAAATTTTTATAACTTGTCCAGAAAGTAGTTTGGCAGTTTCTTTAAAAACTAAACATACATTTACCATACAACATAACAATGGCACTTCTGGGTATTTATCCCAGAGAAATGGAAAACATGTCCACACAAAACATGTGTACATGAATGTTCGTAACAGTTTTTTTTTGTATACCTCCCCACTCCAGTACTCTTGCCTAGAAAACCCCATGGATGGAAAAGCCTGGTGGGCTACAGTCCATGGGGTCGCGAAGGGTCGGACACGACTGAGCGACTTCACTTTCACTTTTCACTTTCATGCATTGGAGAAGGAAATGGCAACCCACTCCAGTGTTCTTGCATGGAGAATCCTAGGGACGGGGGAGCCTGGTGGGCTGCCATCTGTGGGGTTGCACAGAGTCGGACACAACTGAAGTGACTTAGCAGCAGCAGCAAACTGGACTTAATACAAATGTCTTTCAACAAGAACATGAATAAAATGCAACATATCCATACAGTGTAGTACTACTGAGCTACAAAAAAAGAACAAATTACTGATACACACAAAAACTTGGATGGATCTCAAAGGCATTATGTTGAGTGAAAAAGCCAATCTCAAAAGGTTACACACATTCCATTTATATACCACACTTGAAATGAAAAACTTGTGATTTTCATTTCACTGATAGGTTGCTTCGCTGGTAGCTCAGCTGGTAAAGAATCCGCCTGCAATGCAGGAGACCCTGGTCTGATTCCTGGGTCAGGAAGATCCCTTGGAGAAGGGATAGGCTACCCACTCCAGTATTCTTGGGCTTCCCTGATGGTAAGGGAAGATGGTAAAGAATCTTGGGCTCAGATGGTAAAGAATCCACCTGCAATAAGGGATTTGATCGATCCCTGGGTGGGGAAGATCCTCTGGAGAATTCCATGGACTGTCCAGTCCATGGGGTTGCAAAGAGCTGGACATGACTGAGCGACTTTCACAGAGATAGGCTGCCACAGTTACGTTGGGGAGAGGATCTGGTGATTATAAAGGGGTAGCACGAGGGATTTTTTCCTTCTTTGTGGTGGTGGAACAGTACTGTATCCTGATTATGGCAGTGGTTATACAACCTGATAAAATTTCAGTGCTGGGTTCAGAAATCCAATTAAAACCAGTCCTTGTCTGGGATTTCCCTGGTGGTCTAGTAGTTAAGATACTCTGCTTCCACTGCAGGGGTTGATGCCTGGTAGGGGAACTAAGATCCAGCAGCCAAAAAACAGGAAAACAAAACAAAAACAGTTCTTGTCTTCAGTGAGCTCATAGCCCACAGGCAAACTTCTTTTCTGTGTCCCTAACTTATGCTATACACTCCTTGAAAGCAGAATCTTCACTCAGCAAATGCCCAATACATGAAGAACAAAAGACTAACAATGCTTGGTTTAGAAACATATTGTAGTTTTCACCATACATGAGAAATTGAGAAAGCAATTCTTTTCCTTAGAGATCCAACACAGTAGAGTGAAAAAAACATGGACTGTGAAGTCACACATACTTGTATATGAATCTTAGCTCTGGGATGACTACAGCTTAGAAAAAGCTCTTGGTTTTTATGTTTTGAGTTTTCATTTCCTTATCTTTAAAATAGCAATGTCTCCCACTGATAAAAGGGGACTGCTATGAGTACTATAAAAAACATAATGTAGGGAATTCCCTGGTGGTCCAGTGGGTAGGACCTGCAACTAAGATCCCACATGCCACAGAGAATGGCCAAAAAAAAAAAAAAAAAGTAATGTAAATATATCTACACATAAAACTCCATCATAAAATCTAGTACACAGCAGGCATTTTCCAAGTTGCCCCTACACCTGTTCCTTATTCACTAATCCTTCACTATGACCAAAATGACCATTTGTACTCAAATTACACATTTCTTTGCCTTGACTTTTCTGGCTTCAATTAAGCCCTTACCTTAATGTACACCTTCAAGATGAGGAACTCAAATTCTATATAACTCAATATCATAACACTCAAATTTGTAAGACTTTACACTTAAACTTTTCCCCTAAGAAGCATTCTATAGGTTCCTTGAACCTCAAAATTTGCACATGTAGTGATGAGGATGAAAACAGTAATGCATTCATGTTGGTAGTAGCAGCTCACTCTGTTCCTCATTTCCACAGCCACTCTGGAATGTGATCAGCAGTTGGGAGCTTACTTTGGGGTTCCTGCTGCCACAAACTAGAAATCTTCGGACTCCTACCAGCCTGGGGTTAGAGTATCCACAAACGTTTAAGTAAATTTTCTTCAGTCAGTGCCTGCTTCACTGCCAATATTTCCATGTCTTGGGCCTTTCCTACTACAGATCCCTCCTGATCGAGAGCTCATCCCATCAATTTTCCTCCATTTAGTTCTTCTCTCCCAATTCCCTTTCTTTCACCTACTACAGGCCCTACTGCAACTTTCTCATTGTTAAATTATTTTATATTTACTTTTTTTATTATTATTATGTAACTTGATTTTTCTTTTTTTTTTGTCCTACACTATTTTATGGTCATTTTTTGATGTCAGCACACACAATCTTACCTCACCCTCATTAATGATAACACTGTTCAGAAGCAGAGATGTACATTAAGTAAATAATAAAGAATTTGTTTAAACATACAGCAGGAACTAAAGTTGGGAGAATAGGAAAAACAGAGAGCTAATGCTATGGTCAAGTCCTCTGCATTCTTCAAAGTTTAACAGCCAGCTCATGCCCACTTACTCTGCCAGCTGACAAGTCTTTCCTATGTACTCAAAGCTCTTACTCAACTTTTCTAAACTTTCATTCTTAAAAATAAAGAATAGGCAAGGATCACCAAAGATAAACAGGAAAAGAAAATGACTAGAGGAAACAGGAATGATTCCAGGAAAAAAAACAAAACTTTTAAAAACTATCTTCAGAGATAAAAATAGAAGTAAAATCATAAAACAAGAAACAGCTCTAGAAAAATTTTAAACAAACTGAAGATAATTCAATAGAAAGAGAGGAAAAAGTCATGAAAATCTCCCAGAAGAGAGACCTGAAAAAAGGAAACCAAAGAAAAAAAGTTTGAAAACAGGCGAGAATAGATAAGAACATTATAAGAGCAATCCAAGAGGCCCAAATTAGAATTTCTGAGAGAAAAAAGTAAGAAAACGGAGTGGAGGATATCATCTAAGAAAAACATAAGGCAATCATTAAACATGAAAAATACGAGTCTGCAGATTAAGGGGGGCTAGGACTTTCCTGGTGGTCCAGTGACTGAGAATTCACCTTCCAATGCAGGGGACATGGGTTCGATCCTGACTGGGGAAACAGGATTCCACATAACAGAGAGCAACTAAGGCTGCATGCCATAACTAAGAAAGCCCGTGTGCTGCAAAGAAAGATCCCTCATGCTGCAACCAAGAGCCAATGCAGCCAAATAAATAAATATTTTCAAAAATTAAAAAAAAAAAAAAAACAGATTAAGGGACCCATCAAGTACACCACTATGGAATTCTTAGAAAACAACTGATCCTTGAACAACTCGGGGGGTTAAAGGTGCCAACCAGACCCCCATTACCACCACCAGTCCCCCACACAGTCAAAATCCATGTATAAGAATCCATCTGCTAGACATAACAGAGAACAGACTTGTGGACACAGTGGAGGGGAAGGAGAGGGCGGGATGAACTGAGACTAGCACTGAAACACACACAGTACCATACATAAAATACATAGCCACTAGGAATTTGCCATATGACAGAGGGATCTAAACCCAGTGCTTTGTGGCAACCCAGAGGGTGGGAGGCGGGAGAGAGGGGACATATGTTGATGTATGGCAGGGACCAGCACAACACTGTAAAGCAATTACCTTCCAATTAAAAATTAAAAAAAAAAAAAAGCATCCATCTGCCAATGCAGGGGACAAGGTTCAATTCCTGGTCCTGGAAGATCTCACATGGCCTGGGGCAAAAAAGCCACATGCCACAACTACTGTGCCCCAAAGCCTGTGCTGCACAAGAAAAGAGAAGCCACCACAACAAGAAACCCAGGCACCAGAACTAGACAGCAGCCCCTCATCTGGTTGAAACTAGAGAAAAGCCAACACACAGCACAGAAGACCTAACACAGCCAAAAAAAACACTCATGTATAACTTTATATAGTTGGCCCTCCACATCCTAGGTTTGGCATCCTCAGATTCAAGTATCATATGATGCTATATAGTGCTACATTCAACATACCTTTTTTTATTGCATTCGACACTACCATGCTTTGCAGAAACTGTTTTTTTTACAAACTGTAGGTCTGTGGCAATCCTGCATCAAGCAAGTCTGTTGGTACCATTTTCCAGTAGCATTTGCTTACTCTGTCTCTGCACCCCGTTTTGTTAGTTCTTGCAATATTTTGAATGTGTTCATTATTATTATATTTGCTACACTGATCTGTGATCTTTGATGTAACTACTGCAAAAAGATTATGGTTGACTGAAAGCTCCTTTTTCACCAATAAAGTATTTCTTAAGTTACTTAGATTTTTTTTTTTAGACTTAATGTGATTGCACACTTAGTACAAATTTTTCTTTTTTTTTTTTTTACTGTATCACATGGCTTGTGGTATCATCACAGTCATACCAGGGATTGAAGCTGGGCCCTCAGCAGTGAAAGAGTGGAGCCCTAACCACTGGACAACCAGGGAATTCCCCCTAAACATACCTTTTATATGTACTGAGACACCAGAAAAAAATTATGTGACTCACTTTATTGCAGTATTTATTGCAGTGGTCTGGAACCAAACCCACAATATCTTTGAAGTATACCTGTATTTATTTTTAAAAATTTGTGAATAAGAGGAGTTCAAGCGTGCAGTTAAACCCGTACTGTTCATGATCAACTATGTATGGAAAAAAGAGAAGTTTTCAGAGAAATGATAGAATAAATTTCCTACAGGAAACAAAATGAGACTAAATTTCACTTCTTATGATGAACAATGAATGCCAGAAAAAAAACCGAGCAATGACTTTCAAAGTTCAGAGGGAAAATAACCTGCAATTTAGAATTCTAAACCCAACCATCACTCAAACATGAGGGGAGAACAGACATCAGAAGAATCAGTTTATCTGCTGAGTACTCTTTCTCTTAAGAAGTTACTTGAGAATGAACTTTAGCAAAAAAAAAAAAAAAGCTTTTAATTTTTATTTTTATTTTTTTTTTAGGTTCAGGCATGTTTTTTAATGATTTTATTTATGGTTGTGCACGGTCTTCATGCTGCGTGGGCTTTTCTCTAGCTGTGGCTCCTCTTGTTGCGGAGCATGGGCTCTGGTGCCCACAGACCTCAGTTCTGCGGCTCCCGGGCTCGAGAGCCCCGGCCCAGTGGCTGTGATGCATGGGCTCAGCTGCTCTGCCACGTGTGGTCTTCCCAGACCAGGGGTGGAACTCGCATCCCCTGCTTTGGCAGGGGGGCGATTCTTTACCACTGAGCCGCCAGGAAAGCCCTCAGGAGTATTTTAGACTAGTTTTCCATGCTCCTATCTGGTGAGAGAGGCCTGGGAGCCAGGAGTCCTCAGCCACGGTGCTGGCTCTGCCATCAAAAGCTCTGGGGCCTCTAGCGAGCACCTGCCCCTTGCTCAGTCGTGTCTGACTCTTTGCCCACCAGGTTCCTCTTGTCCATGGGATTTCCCAGGCAAGATTACTGGAGTGGGTTGCCATTTCCTTCTCCAAGGCTTTTAATTTTTAATTAAAAAAAAAAGAAAACTGAGATCTAAGATTCAGGGGGAAGGATACTACTCAAAAATGCAATGAGGAAAATCACAAGAAAACAGCCATGCAGATGACCTCAAGAATAATAGACTAGAATGTATATGATTGACAGCATGGGGAACAGTAGGATAATAATAAAGATAGATCAAAAAAAAAAAAAAGACAAGAAAAAAGAAAATCAGGAACTCCAGAAAGAAAATTCCAGTTGAGCTATTTAAATTCCTAAAAGATGATGCTGTGAAACTGCCGCACTCAATATGCCAGCAAATTTGGAAAACTAAGCAGTGGCCACAGGACTGAAGGTCAATTTTCATTCTAATCACAAAGAAGGATAATGCCAAAGAATGTTCAAACTACCATACAATTGCGCTAATCTCACATACTAGCAAGGTTATGCTCAAAATTCTTCAAGCCAGACTTCAGCAGTAAGTGAACCCAGATCTTCCAGGTGTACAAGTTAGGTTTTAAAGAGGCAGAGGAACCAGAGATCAAACTGCTAACGTTCGCTGGATTATGGAGAAAGCAAGGGAATTCCAGAAAAACATCTACTTCTGCTTCATTGACTACACTAAAGCCTTTGTGTGGATCACAACCAACTGGAAAATTCTTAAAGAGATGGGAGTACTGGACAACCTCACATGCCTCCTGAGAAACCTGTATGCAGGTCAAGAAGCAACAGCTAGAACCAGATATGGAACAACAGATTGGTTCAAAACTGGGAAAGCAGTATGACAAGGCTGTATATTGTTACCCTGCTTATTTAAATTAAATGCAGAGTACATCATGTGAAATGCCAGGCTGGATGAATCACAAGCTGGAATCAACACTGTCAGGAGAAGTACCAACAACCTCAGATATGCAGATGATACCACTCTAATGGCAGAAAGTGAAGAACTAAAGAGCCTCTTGATGAGGGTGAAAGAGGAGAGTAAAAAAGTGGGCTTAGGCTTAAAGCTCATCATTCAAAAAACTAAGACCATGGCATCTGGTCCTATCACTTCATGGCAAATAGATGGGGAAACAGTGGAAACAGTGGAAATAGTCACAGGTTTTATCTTGGGCTCCAAAATCACTGCAGACGGTGACTGCAGCCATGAAATTAAAAGACGCTTGCTCCTTGGAAGAAAAGCTATGACAAACCTAAACAGCATATTAAAAAGCAGAGACATCATTTTGCCAACAAAGATCTATATAGTCAAAGCTATGCTTTTTCCAATAGTCATGTACAGATGTAAGCGCTGGAAGGCTAAGTGCCAAAGAACTGACTCTTCTGAACTACGGTGCTGAAGGCGGCTCTTGAGAGCCCCATGGACTTCAAGGAGATCCAACCAGTCAATCCTAAAGGAAACCAACCCTCAATATTCACTGGAAGGACTGATGCTGAAGTTCCTATACTCTGGCCCCTGACGTGAAGAGCCGACTCACTAGATAAAAGACCCTGATGCTGAGAAAGATTGAAAGTAAAAGGAGAAGGGGTGGCAGAGGATGAGATGGTTAGATAATATCACCAACTCAATGGACATGAATATGAGGAAATTTCACAAGATAGTGAAGGACAGGGAAGGCTGGTATAACGTCCATGGGGTCGCAAGAGTTGGATATGACTTATCGACTGAACAATAACAATTGTTATTAACAATTCATATAACAATAACAACTCATAGTAACATTACTCACAACAGCCAAAAGGTATAGACAACCCAAATGTCCACTGAAGGATGAATAAACAAAATGTGGCATATATGCACAGTAGAAGATCATTTGGCCTTAAAAAGGATGGAAATTCCGATCCGTGCTACAACATGAATAAACCTTGAAGATTATACTAAGTGAAATAAGCTAGACACAAAATGACAAATACTGTACGGTTCCACTTACATGTGTACCTAAAGTAGTCAAAGCAGTCAGGGAAAGCAGAATGTGGTTGCCAGGAATTCAGAAAAAGGGGAAATGGGGAGTTAGCTATAAACGGTACAGAATTTCAGTTGAGGAAGATGAAGTTCTAGAGACTGTTGGTGGTGATGATGGCTGCACAACAATATAAATATACTTAATGTCAATGATTTGACACATAAAACTGATTTAAATGCTTAATTTTTATGTTACGTATTTTTGTACAACAAAGAAAAAAATAGGTATATGAATACTTTAACATGTAACACCTTTTCCTGCTCCCAACTCCTGCCAGAAGAACCACTAGTCTGATTTCTATCATCATATCTCCTGGCAACTGAACTGTAGCTACTTTTTTGTGTATCTGGCTTCTTATATATATCTGTGAGATTCATCCATATTGTTGCACAGTAGTTCATTCCTCTCTATTGCTGAGTACAATTCTATTGTATGAATGTATCACAATTTATTCATCTTTTCACCCATTTTTAGACATTTGATTATTTCCTTTTTCTTTTTTGCTATTATAAATAAAGCTACAGTGAATATTTACATGCAAGTCTTTATGTAGACATATATTTTCATTTCTCAAGGGTAAATACCTAGGGGTAGAATTTCTGGATTATTGGATACATGTATATTTAGCTTGTAGAAAATACTCAATGATTTTCCAAAACTGTAGTGTTGGTGCTGTTTAAAACTTAGAATGATGGGTAAGTTGATAATGAAATTCTGCTTTTCCTTTTTAATACAAATTGTTGTTTAATGCTACACAGACTGAGTACTGAATTCTTTGAAACTCTCAGTGCATCAGCTCTTCAACAAGGATCCATATCAATTTCAACTAAAAAAAAAATGCACAATGTGAGTTGTGAGTTAAGTTTTATTTGGAGCAAAATGCCAACTATAACCTAGGAGGCAGCAATTCAGACAGCTCTGAGAAACCCTTCTGAAGAGGTGGTAGGAAGGTCAGCGTATTATGTGATTTTGGTGAAGGCAGAATACATACAATCAAGCACACATTTCTGCAGAACATTGCTGCCAGTCTTATAAAGGTGACTGCTAGTCACAAGGAGCACATGTCACCATGAAAGATTTTAGTGCTTTTCTAGATATGAGGAGATGCAAGAAGTGGGCTCATAAAATCTTCTTCTGAAAATATCTAACTATCTGAAGGCCTGTTCTGCAGGTTTTTCCCAGAGCACAGAGTACCTCATTCCTGATCTCCACCCTGAATCCTTTCAGAGTGGGGTTGAAGGTCAGCGGTCACAACTTGTAATTTGATCCTTGCAGAGGCAAACGACAAGTGCCAATTTGTAGTTGACATCAGGATCATCTCTGCTCTACCCACAGAAACTTTGATTCAACAGAGAAGGACAGCAGGGTACAGACTTTGGTCTTTTATTTCTTAAAGCTCTTTAAGTGATCCTGATTCATGACCCGGTTGAGAACCAGTGTCTTAACCGATGAAAATTATAATATTTTTAAACATTAAAAAAAAAAACCTACTCTTGGGACTTCCCCAGTGATCCAGTGGCTAAGACTCTGTGTTCCCAATGCAGGGGGCCTGGGTTCAATCCCTAGTGGAGAAGCTAGATCCCACAGGCCACAACTAGGAGTTCTTATGCTGCAACTCAAGAGCCCGCATGCCGCAACACAGACTCGACACAGCCAAATAAATAAATAAATAAAAATAGTCTGTAAAAAAAAAAAAAAAAAAACCTACTCTTATAGCTTGGAAATTAAATGGGAGTGGGAGAAAATCTGATTTTAGCTATATTTTGTGAAGACAATAATTTGGGTGACAAATGTTTCCTTGTACTTCAGGTTTTACCTCTTTAGCTACTTGAACTGCATCATCCATCAACACTCATTGGAATTCCATTAAAAATTTTTTCAGTTGTGCCACCTGCAACTAAAGAAAAAAAAAAACCTTTAGAAAGATGAAACAGCCCTATTTAAAGAGCACTGGTTGTTCTGGGGGAGAGGGTACACTCTACCAAGATATCTCACAGAGTTGTAATGAACATTCCAGGAGCCACAGCACAAAACTTCATCTTAAATAGTTAATTCAGATCACTGACAAGCTCATGAGAACTGAATTCAACGATATCTTAGGTCCTTACTGTAGGAGATAGGATGGAACACTCCTCCCTTGTCCAAAAACCTGGATTATTCCATGGTAGGGGTATTTATGTACCATAACATTCCGATAGGGGACATTTGGCAATGTCTGAAGACAGTTTTGATAAACAAATCATAGGATGGCCCTTCCAAAACAAAGAATTATCCCCAAACGCCAAAGCTGAAAACCCAAGCACTGGTCAAAAACACCCTCGGGTCTAACCTTTGCAACCTAAGTGTCTAACTAAGTGTCCCAAGCCAAATCTATAAACCTCCTTAAGCCTCAGTTTTCTCCCTTGGAAAAACACTATAGAGTCTGCATTCAATATTCTCTGCCTTTTCTAACTCCAGCTTCAACAGCTGGAAGTTCACAGTTCATGTACTATTGAAGCCTGGCTTGGAGAATTTTGAGTGTTTTTACTTTGCTAGTGTGTGAGATGAGTGCAACTGTGCAGTAGTCTGAACATTCTTTGGCATTGCCTTTCTTTGGGATAGGAATGAAAACTGACCTTTTCCAGAGGAACCAGAGATCAAACTGCCAACATCTGTTGGATCATTGAAAAAGCAAGAGAGTTCCAGAAAAACATCTACTTCTGCTTTGTTGACTATGCCAAAGCCTTTGACTGTGTGGAAAATTCTTAAAGAGATGGGAATATCAGACCACCTTACCTGCCTCCTGAGAAATCTGTATGCAGGTCAAGAAGCAACAGTTAGAACTGTACATGGAACTACAGACTGTTTTCAAATAGGGAAAGGAGTACATCAAGGCTGCATATTGTCACCCTGCTTATTTAACTTATATGCAGAGTATATCAGGAGAAATGCCGGGCTGGATGAAGCACAAGCTGGAATCAAGATCAGTTCAGCCCAGTCACTCAGTCGTGTCTGACTCTAAGATTGCTGGGAGAAATATCAACAACCTCAGATATGCAGATGACACCACCCTTATGGCAGAAAGCAAAGAAGAACTTAAGAGCCTCTTGATGAAAGTGAAAAAGAAGAGTGAAAAAGTTGGCTTAAAACCCAACATTCAGAAAACTAAGATCATGGCATATGGTCCCATGACTTCATGGCAAATAGATGGGGTAACAATGGAAACAGTGAGAGACTATTTTCGGGGGCTCCAAAAATCACTGCAGATGGTTATTGCAACTGTGAAATTAAAAGATGCTTGCTCTTACGAAGAAAAGCTATGACAAACCTAGACAACATATTAAAAAGCAGAGACACTACTTTGCCAACAAAGGTCTGTTAGTCAAGGCTATGGTTTTTCCAGTAGTCATGTTTGGATGTAAGAGTGGGACTATAAAGAAAGCTGAGCGCTGAAGAACTGATGCTTTTGAACTGTGGTGTTGGAGAAGACTCTTGAGAGTCCCTTGGACTGCAAGGAGATACAACCAGTCCATCCTAAAGGAAATCAGTCCTGAATATTCATTGGAAGGACTGATGCTGAAGCTTAAACTCCAATACTTTGGCCACTGATGCAAAGTACTGACTCAATGGAAAAGACCCTGATGCTGGGAAAGGCTGAAGTCAAGAGAAGGGGATGACAGAGGATGAGATGGTTGGAAGGCATCACCAACTCAATGGCCATGAGTTTAAGTAAACTCCGGGAGTTGGTGATGGGACAGGGAGGCCTGGCATGCTTCAGCCCACGAGGTTGCAAAGAGTTGGACATCACTGAGCTGAACTGACTGAACCCATCAGAAGAATGTCCACAAGTTGATCACGCCCTCTTTAAACAATTACTATAAAACTTCTCACTATCTTCCTCAAGTTGGGACACATGGTTTTAAGGGCATTAGCCCACTATGGGCCTCTTTCCCTGGCAAAATAACAAAGCTACCCTTTACTACTTCACCCAAAATTTTGGCACCAGTGTACAGGGAAGCTGAGCTTTTGGGATCGCTTTCGATTCTTTTGGGCATATACCAGAAGCAGAATTACTGAATCATGTGGTAATTATATGTTTAATTTTTAAAAATATCTCCAAACCATTTTCCACAGCTGCTATATACCACTTTACATTCCCACCAACAGTGCACAATGTTCTAATTTCCCCACATCCTCACCAACACTTGTTTTCTGGTTTGATAGTAGCCACCCTACTGATGTGAGCAGGACAGACACAAAGCTTTACTGCTCAGAACCCTCTTCAAGAAGGGACTTCTTATTTAGTTGTGGAGACTGGTTAGCTGACAGCTTCCTGCTGTTAATCCCTTTAGAATTCACCTTAGCTTTCAAATAGAGGGTACCCTTTCCTCAGGACTGTCCCTGGCCAATGAGTGGACAAGGTGGGGTGGTACAATGGCCTAGACCTTTCCAACCAGTCAATTTGGCAATCTGGGCTGACAGATTTTGTCAGGTGGGCACTGCATTCTGACAGCCTCCCATGCCCAACCTAATCTGTTCTGCCACTTCACAGGCATTACTCCTCAAAAAGCCCCTTGCTCTCCTACTCCATCTCAATCTAATTCCTGGAGAACCCAATTGGCACATATATTAAGTATACTATTTACACTGATGGAGTGACAAAAACCACTGGGGAAAAATACAACTCCCAATTAAATAAACTAAAATGTTAACAATGGTGAGACCTCTGTACTATTTATGTATTCCTTATTAGTGTTAGTTGCTCAGTCATGTCCAACTCTGTGTGACCCCATGGACGGTAGCCCGCCAAGTTCCTCTGTCCATGGAATTCTCCAGGCAAGAATACTGGAGTGGGTAGCCATTTCCTTCTCCAGGGGATCTTCCCAACCCAGAGACTGAATTGGCTCCCCTGCACTACAGGCAGATTCTTCACCATCTGAGCCACCAGGGAAGCATTCCTTAACCACCATCTATTAATTACTTATACAAATTAATAATAAAACCATTAGAAGATGCCATACCTAATTCTGCTCCTAAGGAAATATTCTAATGGTAGGATAAAATGGTGTATTTTGTAATTTTGTACAAAATTATGACTAATTAGTGAGTCATAAACAAATTGCTGGTGTTCTTAAAAAAAAAAAAGCATATGCCCAGGTACCAAGGAACTAAAAGATCAGGCACTGGGCTTCATAGACTTTTCATAGGTTCCTCTTTTGTTTATAAAGACTTTCAGAAGAGACAGTGGAGCCTGTTCATTCACCCTCATGTTTTCATAGATGAGATCAATGCCCCAGATAGGATGAGGGAAGAACATTTGTTGGCCTTGTTTCTCAATGCCTATGTCCAAAGAACGCTCAAACTACCACACAACTGCACCCATCTCACACGCTAGTAAAGTAATGCTCAAAATTCTCCAAGCCAGGCTTCAGCAATACGTGAACTGTGAATTTCCAGATGTTCAAGCTGGTTTTAGAAAAGGCATAGGAATCAGAGATCAAATTGCCAACATCCACTGGATCATTGAAAAAGCAAGAGAGTTCCAGAAAAACATCTATTTCTGCTTTATTGACTATGCCAAAGCCTTTGACTGTGTGGATCACAACAAACTGTGGAAAATTCTGAAAGAGATGGGAATCCCAGACCACCTGACCTGCCTCCTGAGAAATCTGTATGCAGGTCAGGAAGCAACAGTTAGAACCGGACATGGAACAACAGACTGGTTCCAAATAGGAAAAGGAGTATGTCAAGGCTGTATATTGTCACCCTGCTTATTTAACTTATATGCAGAGTACATCATGAGAAACACTGGGCTGGAGGAAGCACAAGCTGGAATCAAGATTACTGGGAGAAGTATCAATAATCTCAGATATGCAGATGGCACCACCCTTATGGCACAAAGTGAAGAGGAACTAAAAAGCCTCTTGATGAAAGTGAAAGAGAAGAGTGAAAAAGTTGGCTTAAAGCTCAACATTCAGAAAACGAAGATCATGGCATCTGGTCCCATCACTTCATGGCAAACAGATGGGGAAACAGTGGAAACAGTGTCAGACTTTATTTGGGGGGCTCCAAAATCACTACTGATGGTGACTGCAGCCATGAAATTAAAAGACGCTTACTCCTTGGAAGGAAAGCTATGACCAACCTAGATAACGTATTCAAAAGCAGAGACATTACTTTGCCAACAAAGGTCCATCTAGTCAAGGCTATGGTTTTTCCAGTGATCATGTATGGATGTGAGAGTTGGACTGTGAAGAAAGCTGAGCGCCAAAGAATTGATGCTTTTGAACTGTGGTGTTGGAGAAGACTCTTGAGAGTCCCTTGGACTGCAAGGAGATCCAACCAGTCCATTCTAAAGGAGATCAGTCCTGGGTGTTCTTTGGAAGGACTGATGCTAAAGCTGCAACTCCAATACTCTGGCCACCTCATGCAAAGAGTTGACTCATTGGAAAAGACTCTGATGCTGGGAGGGATTGGGGGCAGGAGGCGAAGGGGATGACAGAGGATGAGATGGCTGGATGGCATCACTGACTCGATGGACGTGAGTTTGGGTGAACTCTGGGAGTTGGTGATGGACAGGGAGGCCTGGCGTGCTGCAATTCATGGGGTCGCAAAGAGTTGGACACGATTGAGCGACTGAACTGAACTGACTGATGTCCATTTCTCTTTCCAGCTAAAGGGGTAATATGTCTAAATGTAGGAACCACATTAAACATACAATTCCAGAAAGGGTAAAGTAAGATTATCCCAAAACTGTTCAAAATGTATCTCTTTCTATGAAAAATTGAATGGTGGCCATCTAATACCAACATTCCAGGCAGTTAGCAAGTGCTGACTCCCTCAGTGCATGAACCTTTCAAATGAAATCTCTAATGCCTTTCATTCCCAGCTATCACTTTCTCTCCTTTCCTTCCCTGCCAATCTTCTCAATAGTACACTTAGTGTCCCTCCTCCTCTACTTCATACCCTTTGACATACACTCTCACTTTGTCTCCACAGGAACTCCTCTTGATAAACAGTCAAAAACAATCTTCAAAGAAGATTTCACAATCCTTATTTATACCACCAAATTGTGAATCTGACCACTGCCACAAGTCCCATCATTACTCAACCAGAATCAACAAGCTGGCATCAACATTACTGGGAGAAATATCAAGCAGCTCAGATACACAGGTGATACCACCCTAATAGCAGAAAGCAAAGAGGAACTAAAGAGCCTCTTGATGAAGGTGAAAGAGGAGAATGAAAAGGCTGGCTTAAAATTCAACATTCAAAAAACTAAGATCATGGCGATGAATTCAACATTTAAAAAACTAAGATCATGGTGATACTTGCTCCATGGAAGAAAAGCTATGACAAACCCAGCGTAAGCATATTATAAAGCAAAGACATCAATTTGCCAACAAAGGTCCATATAGTTAAAGCTATGGTTTTTCCAGTAGTCTTGTATGGATGTGAGAGTTGGACTTTAAAGAAGGCTAAGCACTGAAAAATTGATGCTTTCAAACTGTAGTGCTGGAAAAGACTCTTGACTATCCCCTGGTCACGAGTCCAGGAGCATGGAGACCAAACCAGTCAATCCTAAAGGAAATCAACCCTAAATATTTATTGGAAGGAACAATGCTTAAGCTCCAGTACTTTGGCCACCTGATGTGAAAAGCCAACTCACTGGAAAAGACCCTGATGCTGAGAAAGACTAAGGGCAAGAGGAGAAGAGGGTGCCAGAGGATGAGATGGCTGGATGGCATCACCACCTCAATGGACATGAATTTGAGCAAATCCAGGACACAGTAAAGGACAGGAAAGACTTGTGTGCTGTAGTCCATGGTGTCATAAGAGTTGCACACAACTTAGTGACTGAACAATAGTAGATAAAAATCACCATCTATCCCAGGAATCAGCAAACTTTTTCTGTGAAGAGCCACACAGTAAACATTTGGCTTTGGAGGTCATACAGCCTCTGTCACAGTTACTCAGCTCTGCTGTTTTAGCATAAAAGCTGCAACAGACAAAAGGTTAACTGTAGCTATAGTTCAATTTCATTTCAGAAAACTAAAATTTGAATTTTATATAATATCCATATGTCATAAAATATCATTCTTCTTTTGATTTGACTTTTCCCAACCATTTAAGGACGTTAAAACAACTCTTAGTTTGTGGGCTATGCAAAAACTATCAGTTTGCAACCTCTGGTCTCCCCTTTACCAAAGCCAGAGATTCTAGGTGTCCCAACTCCTTCTTCTCCCTTAATCAGGAGAGTCAGTCCTTACCTCTAGTAAAGTACTTGTCACACACTATTCTAACTGTTTATGGCCTCCTTCAACTGACAGTAAGATCCTTGAAGGTAAGAAACATGTCTGTTCTAAGACGATCCTTGAAGGTAAGAAACATGTCTGTTCTTTTTAGTTTGGCTCATTCTTGAACTTAACAGTAACATTTAAAGGAAAAAGAAAAACACAGCCAATTTTAAAATGCATTATCTAAAGGCTCAGGCAAACGTGGAACATGTTTATTAAGTACAAATAGTAATGATCTTTATTCAATGCTTCAGTAACTGCTCCATTTGTTTTCTGGGTGCTTTTTGTGCTTTCCAAGGCCTTGAAATGCTGTATGGGTCTTGAAACAATGAATTTGAGATGCCAATACAGTGGCTAGCTACCACTACAGTTGGGTCTATGAGCAGCCTTTATGCCTTCTACACATCTCTCCTTTCTAAGTGGCACGTTCAACCGTAATCACATCTTCAAAGTCATTCAATTAAAGAAAGAAAAACAAGGCATAGTAAAAAAAAAAAAAAAAAGACATAACCAGACACATCTAAAAAAACAGCAGCTCAACAAAGATTGTAATAATAACCATTTGTTAATGCTTAGTATGTGTTAGGCACTGTATCAAGGCATATGATGCACAGTGTTTAACATATCTTCAAAGCACAGAAAATAGATGCTTCATTTTGCAGATGAAGAAACTGTGGCACAGAACAGTTAAATAACTTGTCCATAGTCAAACAACTAGTAGGTGACAAGACTAAGACTCAAACTGAGGTATGCTGCTTTAGTCGCTAAGTCATGTCTGACACTGTCACGCTATGGACTATAGCCCAACAGGCGCCTCTGTCCATGGAATTTTTCAGGCAGAATACTGGAGTGGGTTGCGGTTTCCTTCTCCAACCCAGGCACACATGATTCCAAAATCTATGCTCTCACCACTGGTTGAATAGGGCCTATAACCAAGGTACATCAATATCCACTGGAGGAAAAGCTTCCTTCAGAAGGAAAGTTTCAAAGCTCTATTTGAAATGTATCATACTTGTCATATAATTACAAAACTCCTAAGTATGGTGCAATGTACACAGACAGTGAGGCTTTCTAATCACTGTCTGACTAAATAAACTGGAAGAGTCAATTCCTTGTATATAGCAGAACCTCTTACTCTAAAGATGGGAAACAAAATCTTATGGCAAATTAGAACACTCCCATGGTTCCATTTCCTACTGTTAATAGAGCCACTGTCAGGAAGTCCCATGCTTACTATAGCAACCACTGGTCTTACTATTCACCAAGTTTCTGCCTTTTTGCTTCCTCAGGAAACAGACAAGAAAACCACGCTCCTGATGTTTTTTAAAAGAGGAAGCTGCCATTTAAAACTGAAAATTAATAAATGAATATGTAAAAGTAATTTTATATTTTGGATGACACCCAATATTTCCATATATTAAACTCAATCTTTAAAGCACACAATCTTATCTTTTTTTATCTTCAAATAAACCTCTTTCAAGTGCACATAATTGTGGTAGAATTCAGTTCCTTGCAGCTGTAGGACAATGGGCCCTATTTCTTTGTTACTTCTTATTCAACTGTGGCAGAAGGGGGCATGAGAGAATGGTTACATCCTAGGTCTTAGGGGAGAGTCACTGGGATAGGCGCTAAGTGAGAGTCCTTGGCTTTGTACAGGGAAGAATTTAACAGTAAGTCAGAAGCAGAGTGAAAACAGATTTATTCAGGGAGAATCACACCCCACAGATAGAATATGGGCTTGTTATCAGAAGGCTACAAGGTCCTAGGAGATACACATTCCATAGACAGAAAGTGAAGGTGAGATAAGAGTGGTTAGTTTTTATGGGCTAGGTAACACCAACTATTGGGGGGGGAGGAGTAGGGATTTCCAGGAATTGGGCCACTGCCGACTTTTTGGCCTTTTATGGCCAGCCTTCGATCTGTCCTGGTACTGGTTGGGTGTGTTATTTAGCATAATACATTATAATGAGCATATAATGAGGTTCAAGGTCTACTGTAAGTCATCTTACACCATCTTGGGCTTAGTTGGTTCTAACTAGTTTTTGTCATATCCTCAATGGCTGTGTCATTCTTTAACAGTTGGGCCCTGCCCGCTTCCCTCCTATCTCACAAGGGCCATTCTCAGCTGCTAGAGGTCATCTGCAATTCTTATCATATGGACTCTTTCATCTTCAAAGTCAGCAATGGAAAAATCTCCCTCTAATTCAATTCTTCTCATGTTTTAACTTACCCGACTCTTTCTTGCTCTGACTCTGGACCCAAATTTTAAGATAGGCCTTTCTGCATAATCTCCCTTTTTACTGACTCAAAGTCGCTTTATTAGTAACTTGATCACATCTTTAATATCTCTTTTGTAACATAGTGTAACATTAAGCACTGAAATAAAATTTCAGCAAATTCACAGGTACAGTACACATTCAAGAGAAGAAATTCTACACAAGTGTGGGTCATCAGGGGTCTTTTTAGGGTTCTGTCAACCAAAGATAGATGAAGACTTCTTAGATTGGACACAAAAAGCATGAATCATTAAAAAAAAAAAAGTAATTAATCTGTGGCTTCCCTGGTGGTTCAGTGGTTAAGAATTCACCTTGCAATACAAGGACACTGGTTCAATCCCCAATCTAGGAAGATCCTACACGCTTCGCGGCAATTGAGCCCATGTGCCACAACTAATGAGCTTGTACTCTGGAGGCCACAAGCAGCAACTACTGAAGCCATGCACCACAACTACTAAAGCCCGCATGCCTAGAGCCTAAGCCCTGCAACAATGGAAGTCATCACAATGAGAAGCCCTTGCACGGCAACTAGAGTCACCCTAGCTCGCAGCAACTAGAGAAAGCCCACGGGTAGCAACAAAGACCCAGCACAGCCAAAATAAATAAATAGATATTTTTTCAAGTGATAATTTGAACTTCATCAAAATTACAACTTTCTGCTCTTTGAGAAACACCATTCAGTTCAGTTCAGTCACTCAGCTGTGTCCAACTCTTTGTGATCCCATGAACCGCAGCATGCCAGGCCTCCCTGTCCATCACCAACTCCAGAGTCCACCCAAATCCACGTCCATTGAGTCAGTGATGCCATCCAACCATCTCATCCTCTGTCATCCCCTTTTCCTCCTGCCCTCAATCTTTCCTAGTATCAGGGTTTTTCAAATGAGTCAGCTCTTCACATCAGGTGGCCAAAGTATTGGAGTTTCAGCTTCAGCATCAGACCTTCCAATGAACACCCAGGACTGACCTCCTTTAGGATGGACTGGTTGGATCTCCTTGCAGTCCAAGGGACTCGCAAGAGTGTTCTCCAACACCACAGTTCAAAAGCATCAATTCTTCGGCGTTCAGCTTTCTTTATAGTCCACCTCTCAAATCCATACATAACTACTGGAAAAATCATAGCCTTGACTAGACGGACCTTTGCTGGCAAAGTAATGTCTCTGCTTTTTAATATGCTGTCTAGGTTGGTCATAACTCTCCTTCCAAGGAGTAAGCGTCTTTTAATTTCATGGCTGCAGTCACCATCTGCAGTGATTCTGGAGCCCCAAAAAATAAAGTCTGACACTGTTTCCCCATCTATTTGCCATGAAGTCATGGGACCATATGCCATGATCTTCATTTTCTGAATATTGAGCTTTAAGCCAACTTTTTCACTCTCCTCTTTCACTTTTAAGAGGCTTTTTAGTTCCTCTTCACTTTCTGCCATAAGGGTGGTATCATCTGCATATCTGATGTTTCTCCCGGCAATCTTGATTCCAGCTTGTGCTTCTTCCAGCCCAGCGTTTCTCATGATGTACTCTGCATATAAGTTAAATAAGCAGGGTGACAATATACAGCCTTGACGTACTCCTTTTCCTATTTGGAACCAGTCTGTTGTTCCATGTCCAGTTCTAACTGTTGCTTCCTGACCTGCAGATTTCTCAGGAGGCAGGTCAGGTGATCTGGTATTCTATTCTCATCTCTTCCAGAATTTTCCACAGTTTATTGTGATCCACACAGTCAAAGGCTTTGGCATAGTCAATAAATCAGATATAGATGTTTTTCTGGAACTCTCTTGCTTTTTCCATAACCCGGCGGATGTTGGCAATTTGATCTCTGGTTCCTCCGCCTTTTCTAAAACCAGCTTGAACATCTGGAAGTTCACAGTTCACGTACTGCTGAAACATGGCTTGGAGAATTTTGAGCATTACTTTACTAGCATGTGAGATGAGTGCAACTGTGTGGTAGTTTGAGCATTCTTTAGCATTGCCTTTCTTTGGGATCGGAATGAAAACTGACCTTTTCCAGTCTTGTGGCCATTGCTGAGTTTTCCAAATTTGCTGGCATACTGAGTGCAGCACTTTCACAGCATCATCTTTCAGGATTTGAAATAGCTCAACTGGAATTCCATCACCTCCACTAGCTTTGTTTGTAGTCATGCTTCCTAAGGCCCACTTGACTCCACATTACAGGATGTCTGGCTCTAGGTGAGTGATCACACCATCGTGATTATCTTGGTCGTGAAGATCTTTTTTGTACAGTTCTTCTGTGCATTCTTGCCACCTCTTCTTAATTTCTTCTGCTTCTGTCAGGTCCCTACAATTTCTGTCCTTTACTGAGTCCAACTGTGCAATAAATGTTCCCTTGGTATCTTTAATTTTCTTGAAGACATCTCTAGTCTTTCCCATTCTATTGTTTTCCTCTATTTCTTTGCAGTGATCACTGAGGAAGCTTTCTTATCTCTCCTTGCTATTCTTTGGAACTCTGCATTCAAATGGGTATATCTTTCCTTTTCTGCTTTGCTTTTTGCTTCTTTTCACAGCTATTTGTAAGGCCTCCTCACACAGCCACTTTGCCTTTTTGCATTTTTTTTTTCCCTTGGGGATGGTCGTGCTCCCTGTCTCCTATACAATGTCACGAACCTCAGTCCATAGTTCATCAGGCACTTTGTCTATCAGATCTAGTCCCTTAAATCTATTTCTCACTTCCACTGTATAATCATAAGGGATTTGATTTAGGTCATACCTGAATGGTCTGGTGGTTTTCCCTACTTTCTTCAATTTAAGTCTGAATTTGGCAATAAGGAGTTCATGATCTGAACCACAGTCAGCTCCCGGTCTTGTTTTTGCTGACTATACAGAGCTTCTCCATCTTTGGCGCAAAGAATATAATCAATTTGATTTCAGTGTTGACCATCTGGTGATGTCCATGTGTAGAGTCTTCTCTTGTGTTATTGGAAGAGGGTGTTTGCTATGACCAGTGTGTTCTCTTGGCAAAACTCTATTAGCCTTTGCCCTTTACTCCAAGGCCAAATTTGCCTGTTACTCCAGGTGTTTCTTCACTTCCTACTTTTGGATTCCAGTCCTCTATAAGGAAAAGGACATCTTTTTTGGATGTTAATTCTAGAAGGTCTTGTAGGTCTTCAGAGAACAGTTCAACTTCAGCTTCTTCAGCATTACTGGTCAGGGCATAGACTTGGATTACCGTGATAGTGAATGGTTTTCCTTGGAAACGAACAGAGGTCATTCTGTCGTTTTTGAGACTGCATCCAAGTACTGCATTTCGGACTCTTTTGTTGACTGTGATGGCTATTCGATTTCTTCTAAGGGATTCTTGCCCACAGTAGTAGATATAATGGTTATCTGTGTTAAATGCACCCATTCCAGTCCATTTTAGTTCGCTGATTCCTAAAATGTTGACGTTCACTCTTGCCATCTCCTGTTTGATCAACTGCAATTTGCCTTGATTCATGGACCTAACATTCCAGGTTCCTATGCAATATTGCTCTTTACAGCATCAGATCTTGCTTCCATCACCAGTCACATTCACAACTGGGTGTTGTTTTTGCTATGGCTCTGTCTCTTCATTATTTCTGGAGTTATTTCTCCACTGATCTCCAGTAGCACCTACTGACCTGGGGAGTTCAACTTTCAGTGTCCTATCTTTTTGTCTTTTCATATTGTTCATGGGGTTCTCAAGGCAGGAATACTGAAGTGGTTTGCCATTCCTTTCTCCAGTGGACCACATTTTGTCAGAACTCTCCACCATGACCCGTTCGTCTTGGGTGGCCCTACACGGCATGGCTCATAGTTTCACTGAGTTAGACAAGGCTATGGTCCATGCGATACCTTAATATTAACTGATGTTAAATATGCTTTCACTTGTAAACCTTGTTAATACTTTCTGAGGGACAGAAGGGGATATAAGGAAAGTTTCAGTTGCCACAATTTGTCCTTAACTTTAACTTGTTAGACAAATATTTCTGGAGTTCCTACTGTGTGTCAGATACAGGTATAAATATTCTTTTACTATAGGGCCTTAATCATGGATGTTTCACAGGCACCTATCACAAGCAACTTCTGTTTTAATAGTGTGGTAAATGAGACTCAAGTGATGAACAAATAAACAAGTAGTAGACGGACAAGGTAATTTCAGAGCACGATAATCACTACGGAGAAAACAGAAAAGAATTATTATCACATACTATGCAGTTGTTTACAAATGCGGAGATTTCTTATCAGCAGAGTCAAGTGACACCATCAGCATGGCTTGGTGGTAAAGAAGGTATCTCTGTAGGCAGATTTGTTGGGCTCACAACCCTGCCTCCCTCACTCCCTATGTGGCTCTGAACAAATTATTTAACCTTCCCCGGCTCCTCTTTCCCATGCTCTTAACAGTATCTATCCTGCATGAGGTGAATCAAAGATTACAGAGTTGGTATGTGAAGTGTTTGGTGCTATGCCTGGCAACCCAGGAAGCGGTTGGTAACTGTTAGTAAACATTATCATTGGTCATGTTAAGAAAACTTAGAGACCAGAAAAACAAGCAGCAATTCAAAAATTATAAGAAAATTTTTGTTTACTTGCTTGCTGGTTTTTAAACATTGAAAAATGTAGTAGTATTTGCTTCCTGTAAAAGTCTCAAGCAATATTCAAGTTGTATTAAGTGAAAAGTGAAAGCCTGCCATGTTTTCATTTGCCTTCCAATACTGGTTCAGTATTGGATCAATAGTTCACACAGTTACTGACATTTGTATTTATTTGGTAAACCACCTTTGCCCATTTTTCTAATAGAGTATTGGTCTGTTTCTTTTCTGTAGCTACTCCTTCATACTAGGATGATATTATTAACCCTTTCCTGACACACTGTTGCAAAAATTTGCAGTTCATCATCTAGTTTTGCTTATATTATCTTTTCAAGTAGTCACATTTTATGCAACCTTTTCCTTCTTGATTTTGGCCATGTGTAATGCTTTACCTTAAATAAAGATGAGTGAACTATCTGATAAGATCTGCAAGTTAATAAACATTTTTACATTTTTTAATGTTTAAAAAAATAAGAGTACTATTTCATGATATGAAAACTATATGAAATTCAAACTCCAGTGTCCACAAATAATATCAAATGCAGTTGTACTCATTCATTTACATGTTGGCTATGTATGGCTAGCTTCATCATTACAACAGCAGAATCAAGTAGTTCCTTGTATATGTGGTGCTCAGAGCTTCACACTGCTGTTCAGTGTACCACAAATCACAGTGACCAAGTTACAAGTCAACAGCATTTTGAGTGTCACACACCCATATTGGCATACTGTGATAGTTTTTTTTTTTCTTTTTTTAATTACCAGTACATAGCTGTCAAGTTAAAACGAGAAAAGAGAAAAGTTGACTCTTTTCAACGTGCAGTGGACAGTGTGGATTATTTTGCTATCAAGTCAGATAAGAAAACATTGTTTATTATGCAATGACACTACAGCTTGTGGTAGAAGAAGTCAATATATATAAACATTACCAGACTAAGTAGTCATCTCAATATTCCCAATTAACAGGAAAGCAACGGTCAAAAAAAGTAGAAAATCTGAAGTAGAATATCTCATCACAGCAGAATTTCTGGAAGAAAGAAAGGGAAGGAGTATATAAAAAAAAAAATTACGCTGCAACAAAAGTAAATTTCCAAGAAGCTCATTAATTAGCCAAGCAAGGAAAGTAATTTTCTAATTTTGAGTGAGTAAAAAGCACCTAGGAGTTCCCTGGTGGTCTGGTGGTTAGGATTCTGTGCTTCCACTGCTGGGGTCCTGGTTTGATTCCTGGTCGGGAAACTAAGGTTCTGCAAGCCAACTGGCATGACCAAAAATAAAAGCAAAATAAAATAATAATGCTTGACTGCCGGAGCTCAAGAAATGTATTCAGAGAAACTAAGCTTGAGATTATTATTAGCCTTTCAGCAAAACCAGCTGCTCCAAAGGTTGAAGACAATGGGAATAAAATTTGTCATCTTTTTTTAAGGCAAATGATTTCAAGTAAATTATCCTGTCCGTTGATGAATTAGATGTTACTAATACAGCTCAGTTGCTGTTGTTTACTCAAGGAATTAATGCCAAGTTTAAAGTATTTGAAGAATTAGCTTCTGTTAATAGTCTGTGTGGTGAGAAACTAAGAAAATACTAATTTGGAACAAGCTGAAATAGAAAGATGAGTTATAACTGATGATGTTTGTAAAAATATATATGGAGTAGAAAAAGGCTTAGTTGCATAACTTAGAAAGCTTGTGAAGATATAAGGTGGTTGTTTATTATTTTTCATCAGCAGGTACTCTGGAAAATATCTAAATTTATCATGTTACTCGGAGAAGGCAATGGCACCCCACTCCAGTACTCTTGCCTGGAAAATCCCATGGATGGAGGAGCCTGGTGGGCTGCAGTCCACGGGGTCGCTAAGAGTCGGACACGACTGAGCAACTTCACTTTCACTTTTCACTTGCATGCATTAGAGAAGGAAATGGCAACCCACTCCAGTGTTCTTGCCTGGAGAATCCCAGGGACGGGGGAGCCTGGTGGGCTGCCGTCTATGGGGTCGTGCAGAGTCGGACACGACTGAAGTGACTTTGCAGCAGCAGCAGCATGTTACTGAAGGAACCAATAGTGTCAATGGTGAACCTAATTCGCTATCATGGGCTAAATCACAGTCAGCAACAGAAGCAGCATAACCTGTCTTGCCTGCTCATGTAGTTATGGCTTAGCAACTGTAAAGTTTTACTGTGATAAAATTTTTTTAAAGCTCGGGGCTGAGATTCCAGTTTCAGAACACTAAGACCTTTTCAGTCACTATTATCACTGATGGCTTTGAAACTTAGCTTCTGTTGCAGGTTTTTTAATATTTAATAAAATCAACCTAACATTATAGGGCAGAACTGGACTTACATATGAAATCTAAACTGTAGTTAATTCATTTAGACAAAAACTATTATTCAAATCGTAAGTAATGTCAAGCTGTTTTATATACTTCCAGTGCTGTCAAAAAGTTAAAACAAAAAGTGAGATCTCAATTCTCAATAAATTTGCAGTGAATACATATTTTAGATTAAATTATAATTTTGGAAGCATTTTTAAGACTTTAAGGCAAGTGCAAAGAATATTTCCATGTCTCAAAATCTATTTAACAGTGCAATTATGGCACTCACATCTAACCTTCAATTGGAAGTAATTAATCTACAATGCAATGATACACTAAAAGGCAAATACTAAGAGAAAACTACAATATAATTCTACAAATGTTTCCCAATGGATTAATATGCTCAATTAAAACCATACGCTTGTGGGCTGATTTCAATTGGCTATATATCTGTGTGAAGATATTTCCAAAGATGAAATTTGTAAAATCTCATTATAGATCAGCAATAAGAGATGAACATTTGCAATCAATTCTGATGACAGGAAACACTAACTCTGAACCCCAATTAAGAAAATGTATCACCATTTTTCTCATTAGCGTACATATATTACAAAAAGTGTACTCAGTAGTAACAGTAATTATCATTACTATTACTATATTTGAATTTCATCAGTAATAAATTTGTGGAAATGTATTTTCTCTCTGGTTATAAAGTACCCACATAAGAGCCTCAATTTTGCTTTTTGGACTGCAAAATCTAGAATGTTTACTCTCTGGCTCTTCATAGAAATTGTCTGATGACCACAGAAATTGTCTAATGTCTATGAAGACAACAGTCCTCACAGACATCAAGGCAGAAAGGTTTTCTTTAGCCTAAGCATATAAAAGCACTACGTCTATTTCTTCCAGGGACAGGTAAAAACTTTTATCCAACACAAACAGGACCCAGGCCTGGTTGGTTACATGAAAAAACACAGTAAACCAGGTCATCAAAATAAATATATATATATATGTAACTTAAATATTTTTTACTTAAACCCATTTACTTTCATACACAGCATTTTCTTTAAGTACAGATATGCTAATTAATGCTTCACATCTTCTTTCCTGCATAGATCATCATGTCCCTAATACATATCTATGATTTTAATTTCAATAACTTAGACATCTGTGAAACAATTGAGCACAGAAGGATTAGTAAGACTTTTATGGTTCTTTCCCTTAATCTTTTAAAGGATTAAGTGCCCAAAACTAGTAAGAAAGTGGGGGACTAGTAAGAAAAAGGGAGGAAGGGACTCGTATGTATCCAATTCTTTCAGGATCTTCAACTTAACTTTCTTAAAAACAACTCTTTTTATATATTTCATTGGTTTATATAATATTTAATTAGGTTACAATAAATATAACTGGCAGGTTTAGAACACACTGATCCCTGAAAGTATAAATTCAACTACTGATTGCAGAAGGCAAGGTATACTAGAGAGTAGTCTATCAGCCATGAGTGTTTGGATTATTTTAAGAACCACTCAGTATATTCTAAAGAATGAAAAGTGTAACTGGGAATTCCTTGGTGGTCCACTATAGGGGGCACAAGTCCTAAAGTGGTTGAGGAACTAAGATTCTGCATGCTGCGTGGCACAGTCAAGAAAAAAAAAAAAAAAGTCTAGTTAATTCAGTATTATGCATACTGATTTAGCATATTAAAAAACAGAGACATTACTTTGCCAACAAAGGTCCATCTAGTCAAGCCTATGGTTTTTCCAGTAGTCACGTATGGATGCGAGAGTTGGGACTATAAAGAAAGCCGAGCGCAGAAGAATTGATGCTTTTGAACTGTGGTGTTGGAGGACTCTTGAGAGTCCTTTGGACTGCAAAGAGATCCAACCAGTCCATCCAAAAGGAGATCAGTCCTGGGTGTTCATTGGAAGGTCTGATGTTGAAGCTGAAACTCCAATACCTTGGCCACCTGATGCGAAGAGCTGACTCATTTGAAAAGACCCTGATACTGGGAAAGACTGAGGGCAGGAGAAGGGGATGACAGAGGATGAGATGGTTGGATGGCATCACCAACTCAATGGATATGAGTTTGAGTAGGCTCCAGGAGTCAGTGTTGGACAGGGAGGCCTGGCGTGCTGCAGCTCATGGGGTCGCAAAGAGTTGGATACAACTGAGCAACTGAACTGAACTGATGCATACTCTATAATTTCATGATTATTCGAGCATAGTCTAAATTAGCAATCTTTATATATTTTCCTCCAAAACAGCCTACTATTGCAGGACCACTCACTGAATACTCCATCCTTCTCATCCAGATTTTTTAAAATTTTTATTTATTTATTATTTATTATTGTGGCTGCACTGGATCTTCACTGTAGTGTACGGGCTCTGTGATGCAGCATGCAGGCTTTTCTCCAACTGCAGTGCACGGGATTCTGTTGTTGCAGAGCATAGGCCCAGCAGTTACAGCGTGTGGGCTCCCAATTTGTGGCATCTCGTTGATTTTTAAATGTTATTTTTATCACATTCTAAATTCCCAACATACCCAGGTCTGTTTCTGAACTTACTGTTCTGCTCTAAACACTTGTTTTGTCTATTTTAACACAAATGCCATGCTCCCTAAATACCTTTAACCTTCTGATATGTTACTATCTGGAGGGTCAAATGTCATATACCCTCCCCATTTCTACGGTCTTCCAACTACTGTTCTTTTTCAAAGTTTTTTCAACTACTGAATTCATCCTTCCAAATGAACCATGCATGCGATTTTTTAAGCTCTAGAAAAGGCTCACCCCACTGCTTATTGAATGTTATTTATCTCTTAAAAAATCCTTTATATTCTTTTAAAAAGTTTTCATTTTTTCACATTAATTTTACATATTTTTTATTAAGTTAATTTGTACTCTCCCGTATCACATAATTTTTTTAATTTAAAATTCTACTAGTGTAGCACCCCACTCCAGTATTCTTGCCTGGATAACCCCATGGATGGAGGAGCCTGGTGGGCTTTAGTCCATGGGGTCGCTAAGAGTCGGACACGACTGAGCGACTTCACTTTGACTTTTCACTTTCATGCATTGGAGAAGGAAATGGCAACCGCTCCAGTGTTCTTGCCTGGAGAATCCCAGGGACGGGGGAGTCTGGTGGGCTGCCATCTCTGGGGTCGCACAGAGTTGGACACGACTGAAGCGACTTAGCAGCAGCAGCAGCAGCATTTAACACAATTTTTAAAAATAATTTTATTTTTGACTGTGCTAGGTCTTCATTGCTGTGCAGGCTTTTCTCTAGTTGTGACGAGCAGAGGCTACTCTAGTTACAGTGTGCAGGCTTCTCCTTGTAGTGGCCTCTAGAGCAGAGCATGGGCTCTAGAGTGGGCTTCAGTAGCTGCAGCATGCAGGCTCAGTAGCTACGGCTCCCAAGCTCTAGAGTACAGGCTGAGTAGTCATACTGCAAGGGCTTAGATGCTCCTCAGCATGTGGGATCCTCCTGGGTCAGGGCTGGAACTTTGTCTCCTATACTGGCAGGCAGATTCTTTACCACTAAACCACCAGGGAAGCTCTTTAACACAGTTTATAAAGAATTAAGTTTTATAAGAATAGGTCATTCTCACTTCTTCACCCTTCTCCATTCACACCCCTCCAAACAGAATGTTGTCTCATTCACCTTTGAAATCTTAGCACCTACCTAGTATGTAGCAATCAATCAAACAATTACTGTTTCCCAGACTGACAAATATCTTACTAAATGTTTAAAAGGAAGAAAAAAGCAGATGATTTACTCTGCTAAATCATAGGGATAGGGAGGAGATTCCTATATCCTCTATCACCTAGTTAACTTAAAAAGCAGTACATATGTCAAAAGGCATCATCCTTCCTTTTGGGGTCTTTCATAAATGAACTCAGTACAAATCATCTTTGAATTTAGTTATTTTTCAGCTTTTTTTTTTTTTTTTGTAAGGCATTTTTCTTTATTATTTTTCGGTTTATCTTAGTAATGCCAGAAAAATAACAGCCATTATTTTCACTTTATTTATTTATTTTTTTAATTTTTAATTTAATAATTTTAAAACCACCTGACAAAGATCCCACAAAAAAAGAAAACTACAGGCCAATATCACTGATGAACATAGATGCAAAAATCCTAAATAAAATTCTAGCAATCAGAATCCAACAACACATTAAAAAGATCATACACCATGACCAAGTGGGCTTTATCCCAGGGATGCAAGGATTCTTCAATATCCGCAAATCAATCAATGTAATACACCACATTAACAAATTTTTCAGCTTTTACAACCTCATCAATAATTCTATTCTTTATGTATAAATTGAATGGCCAATATTAGTTTCATACTTCTGATAAGTTAGGTATGCTACATAATTTAGCTCATTTACTCCCCACCACAACCCTGCTACTGCTGCTGCTAAGTCACTTCAGTCGTGAAGTGGATATTATGATGTCCCATTTTGCAGAGGGGAAACTGAGACAGAGAGATTAATCAATTTAGCAGATGGCTTCATAATCCACAAAATATTTTAAAGAATACATTATTTCATATTTTTATTTCATGAGTAAATAGCATTTAGTGGGTAAGTTGAAAATCTTGTGTGTGCTCTGTTGTGTCCGACTTTGTGACCCTTTGGACGAGCTGCCAGGCTCCTCTGTCCATGGGATTTTTCAGGCAAGAATACTGGAATGAGTTGCTATTTTCTTCTCCAGGGTATCTTCCTGACCCAGGGATCAAACCTGCATCTCGGATCCACCAAGGAAAGCCCTAAGTTGAAAACCTCCATTGCACTAAAAAAAAAAATGTTCAGCATATCTACAACTCTTCACATTTTAAATTCATAAAGCTAAAAGCAAAAAATAAAATCCTCAAATTATACTTAGGAATGTTTTAAACTATTCTTTAAAAGGACTAACCACAGCTTCCCTGGTGGCTTAGTGGTAAAAAATCCACCTGCCAATGCAGGAGACAGGGGTTTGATCCTGTCTGTATGTGGTCCAGGAAGATCCCACATACTGCAGAGTCCATGGGCCACAACTATTGAATCTGTGCTTTACAGTCGGAGAGTTGCAACTACTGAGCCCACCTGCCACAACTACTGAAGCCCACTCTAGAGCCCATGCTCTGCAAGAGAAGCCATGGCAATGAGAAGTCCAGGCACCACAACTAGAGAGTAGCCCCTGCTCGCTGTAACGAGAGAAAAGCCAGAGTAGCAAAAATACATAGCACAGACAAAAATAAACAAATAAAAATTATTTTTAAAAGGACTAAATATTAATAATTCTATACTTTATAGTTCTGCTTAAATTAGGCATACAAATCTCTCATTATCACTGTAGTTTTGTTTAGCAACTTGTTAATACTTAAAGTGAAAGTCGCTCAGTTGTGTTCGACTGCCTGCAACCTCATGGACTATATGGTCCATAGAATTCTCCAGGCCAGAATACTGGAGTGGGTAGCCTTTCCTTTCTCCAGGGGATCCTCCCAAACCGACCTGGGATCGAACCCAGGTCTCCAGAATTGCAGGCAGATTCTTTACCAGCTGAGCCACAAGGGAAGCCCAACAATACTGGAGTGGGTAGTTAGTACTTAACTGAATTGCATCTATTTGACAACATTCCCAACCCCCCTCTGGGATGACCTGGAATCATTTGGCCCCAATCTTCCCAAAATGAATTATTAAAGAATCTCATGCTTTTAAAAGAAAGGATCAGACCAATGGTGGCAGCTGCCAAGAATGAGTTTACTGCTTGGTTTCCACGACTACATCAATCTGAGACCAGTGTAAGAGAGAAGATGTATCCTTGGAAACCAACTCTTTGCTTCCCTCAATTAAGAAAAGGAGTGGAAAAAAAGAGCGAAAAGGCTTCAGAATAATTTAACTTGTGTTTAATGTGTTCACTGCGCATGATAATCAATGGCAAAAGTTCTGTCCCAATCAAATCTGTGAGAAAATTATATGATGTTAGTGGAAAACTCCAAACTGATTTTACAGAGGTTATCTTATGACCCATGAACAATTATTTTGGTTTCAGTCTTTAAAAAAAGATCACAATAGAAGCTCCACTAGTAAGAACTTCATAAATGATATCTAACTGGGAACAATATTTGGTAACCCTCAAGTGCACAACTGCATACTATCACCTGAACTCTCCACACACATCCATATACTCTAGAAGAGTCCTTTGTTTTAGGTGTCACAAATTGTGAAATTTCAAAATGGAAGTTTTTTTTTCCAAATTCAGGAAAAGACTGAATATATTTATGAAAATAACTATGCTTCGTAACATATGCTGCAAGTCCATTCATCTCAACTTCACTTCCTATGAAGTGCAAATGAGCTTCAGTGAAATATATTAAGTACAGCCTCACAGGTTTTCTTAAAACCAGGACCCTATTTCCCTGGAGCTATAAATATACTTCCTGTCATCAACAGCAATGGCTGGAGCAACCCCTCTGTTCAAAAGAACTAAAAATACATTTTTGTACATATCCTCTCTTTTCTACCCACCCACCATTCCAAGAGGAACTGACAGAGGGAAATGCAGAGCTGTGTAAAGTTCAGCTGAGAGCAATGCAGAGACTGCAATTTTCCTTTAAAAAAAAAAACAAAAACATGCTACCTTCAACTGAATATTGTTCAGGGGAGATAGTAATCACAGCTATTACAGAGTCAAAGTAAATTTTAATTCTTTTGGAGAAGTTATTTCTGATCACAAGTTATATTTAGTTACATTAACTGTTATTTGGGGACTGGTGTCATCTAAACCATGGTAACATAAATTCATGCATATGGACTATGATAAAGGCACTTATCCATATTTTCCCCTCACTCCTCTGCCTCCTGACTGACTTTAGTGCTTTTCCCATGTAACCCTGCATAACAGCTTGGTGCCTGCTCCCTCTGGGGAACTATGAGCAATGAACTTCCTTCAATGGCACTGACCTCTTCATGCCATCACTCAGTCATACTTATAAATTAAATCCTAGGTACATTTAAAAACACTATCCTATCTCTAACCTCTAACAGAGCCTAGGAGCAATGACATCTCAGAAGCAAAGAACACATCTGGTATTCAGATCTTATTTCCTAAATACATCCCCTAATAAAAGGAACCAGAGCTCCCTGATAGACATTGTTGATTTCGGACTGGGGCAGTGAAAGTACAAGATGAGCATGGAAAATCTTACTGTGTAAAAAGAAAAGTAAGTGATCAAAGAAGGATGGGGACATGAAAAAAGACCACAGGAGCCAGCCTGAAAGGGTGTCTATGGCCAAATCTAGCACAATATGAGCATCAAATAAATGGTAAATGAATAACATAGGAATCCAGGAGTTCATGTTGATACGTTTAAATGATTTTTAAAATAAATTTCTTTTCTGGCTGTACCGAAGTGTTACTAGCTTGGACTTTTCTCTTGTGGAGAGTAGGGGCTAATCTCTAGTTGCAGTGTGAGAGCTTCTCATTGTGGAGGCTTCTCTGCTTCAGCAGTTGCAGCATGCAGGCTCTAGAGCGCAGGCTCAAGAGTTGTGGTGCATGAACCTAACTGCTCTGCAGCACGTGGGATCTTCCCAGATCAGAGATGGAATCCATGATCTCTGGCACTGGCAGGCAGATTCTTTACCACTGAGCCACCAGGGAAGCTCCTAAATGATTTTAAAAGAGAAAAAAGAAACTTCCCTGGTGGTCCAGTGGTCAAGACTCCATTGCAGGGGGCATGGGTTCCATCCCTGGTCAGGGAACTAAGATCTCCCATGCCAGGCAGCAGGGTAAATACATAAATAAAAAGGGGTAGAGAAAGCTTTTTCTTACAGTGAAATGCCAAATGAACTCAAAAGGAGTGATGAAATTTTATAAATTTTATCATTTGGTAACACTATATTAATAACTGACTTAGGCACAGATCATCAATGAATGGGTGCTAAAACACAGTAGGTAAAAAGTGGATGAGAAATGAACTATTCATACAGCCTCAAAGTTATCATTTCACAAAAATGGATATTATTTACTTACTAGAAAAGGTAAAATATTTTTGAACTAACTGTAACTGAAGAGACATGATAACTAAATGCAAGACATGTTCCTAGATGGTTTCTGAACTGGAAATAAAAGGAGGAAAGGAAGAGGTTTTCCTGGTTTTCTTTCTAGAAGGGTTGCTGTTGCTGTTTATTCTCTAAGTCGTGTCCAATTCTCTGCAACCCAGAGAACGCAGACTGTAGCTTGCCAGCTCCTCTGTCCATGGGATCACCTAGGCAAGAATACTGGAGTGGGATGCCATTTCCTCCTGCAGGGGATCTTCAAAACCCAGGGATCAAACCCAGGTCTTTTGCTTGGCAGGTGGATTCTTTACCACCTGAGAAGCCCTTTTGGAGCGGAGAGTTGGGTTTTTGGTTAATCTTTTAGCTTTTTTTTTTGTTTTTGCTGTAAAAAACATAATTGGAAAATCAGTGAAATTTGAGAGGTATCTGTGAATTAAACAGTACTGTATCAATATTTATTTCCTGATTTTAACGAGTGTGCTATGATTAAACAGAAGAGTATCCTTGTTTTTAGGATATATATACAGATTTAAAAGTTACAGAGCCTTTTGTCTGCAACTTATTTCTTAAATGATTCAGAAAACTTGTATAGCTAGAAGGATATAGTGACAAAGATAAGGCAATTATAGTACAATGTTAATAATTTAACATTAATAATGTGGAGAACACACTCAGCCAAACAGCAAACAAATATTAAAGGACTAAAATCATACAGGTCAATCCTTTAACCACAATGCAGTTAAATCTATTAATCCATATTAAAAAACCTCACAGTTGAAAATTAAAAGACACACTTATAAATAACCCATGAATCAAAGAAGAAAACCACAATGGAAATTAGAAAATGGCCTTAACTGTTATTGAAAAAATTCCAACCAAAATACTAGTAATCTGATGCCATCAATGTGTAAGATAAAAAGATACTACTGTAGACACCATGATCAAATTGTGTTTCATTTAAAAACTCCCTTTTTAATTAATGAAAGGTAGGTGCCAAGGGCTAGAGGGAGGGAGAACTGGAACATACTGGTAAAAGAATACAGAGTTCTAGTTGGGAATGATGAAAAAGTCCTAGAAATGGATGGTGGTGGTGCTATCACAACAATCAATATGAATGTACACCAAACTGTAATAAAAATGGTATATTTTGTTATGTATATTTATAATAAAAATTACATGAGTCTAAAACAAAAAAATAAAACAATATTTTCTCATGAAGAGTTGATTAATGTAATTCATTATATTGACAATTTAAAGAAATATCATATGAACATTAAGAGATGCAGAAAAAGCATGATATACAATTCAACATCCACTTTACAACAAGGAAAAAAAGGGAAGTTCCTTAATCTGACAAACAGTGTCCACAGCCAAACTGCCCTAAAAGCACAGGGCAAGATTCAAAAAACTAATGCCAGATCAGATAACGTGGCATACCATATAAAATTCTGCATTCCTCTTTTAAAATTCTTTTAGAATTATTTGAAATGTAAAAGACAGAAAATGCAGTCATCTCTTCTGTGCTGATAAATACTGTTTTGATGTCAAGAACAATTACCTTAACAGAAAAGTGATTCTTTTAAGCAACTAACCAAAAAATTGGATCCAGATCAACTTTAAAATCAAAACCATTTAGAGCATCCAACAATTTTTTAATATTTAATTTTAATAAAATCCAACAATATTTTAATATTTATTTTTATTTATATTTGGCTGCACTGGGTCTTAGTTTCAGCATGTGGGGTCTACTAATAGTTCCCTGATTAGAAATCAAACCTGGTCCCCCTGCATTGGATCACCTGTGAAGCTCCCAACAGCCAACAATTCTAAAGAACAGAACAATTCTGTTTCTTGTTCAGTCACTCAGTTCTGTCTGACTCCTTGTGACCCCATGAACTGCAGCACACCAGGCTTCCCTGTCCTTCACCATATCCGAGAGCTTGCTCAAACTCATGTCCATTGAGTCGGTGATGCCATACAACCATCTCAACCTCTGTCATCCCCTTCTCTTCCTGCCTTCAATCTTTTTTTTTTAAACACATCAGTTTTAATTGTCAAGATTATTCCAGGGCAAGGGTTCACTTCCAATCACTTCTCTCTGGCTTGCATTCCTCTGTGGCCCAGCCAAGACCATCATTCCAGTTTATTCTTGAATTTGCTCTCTCCTGCCCTCCCCATGAGGCCAGCGAGAGAGGCGCGGCCCTGCTGAATCTGCAGCAGCCAATCAATCACCATCAAGTCCAACAGACTAGCCGATTGTGGCCAGCGCAGAACGCACCATCTTGCTTCGAGCCCGGAGGTGAAGACAGATGTGTGTTCTAAGCGATGCATAGGCCTCTTCACAGCCCAGTGTCAGCGTCCACCGGCCTGCAGCCAGGGTAGATCTGAGGTCATAAGGCCACTCGGATGCAGTGGTGCTTCAGTCTGCAAGGTAGGACCCTTTTTTCAGCTGCTAAAAGTCAACAAGCTGGATCAGGTCAGAGAATTTGGTGTTCCCATTGTCAAGGCTGAAGTATGTCTGCCCATGATCCTTGCAAGGTAAGATCTGGAAATTTTTAATTTTCTGATGACGACACGGTCTGAAGACAAATGCCTTTGGATTACTCTCCTGCCTTCAATCTTTCAGTGAAGCCCAAGAATACTGGAGTGGGTAGCCTATCCCTTCTCCAGGGGATTTTCCCCACCCAGCAATCAAACCCGGGTCTCCTGCATTGCAGGTGGATTCTTAACCAGCTAAGCTACCAGGTAAGCCCAATTCTGTTTCTAGAGAAACCTTGTCCAAAAGAGTCGTCCTTATTAGAGGATTCACGAGAAAATTATGCTACCTGAAATTAGGTAATTACTGATACCTTTCTATAGCTAAAATGAATAGCCAGGTACATCAACTTTGACATTTTTTTCAGACTAAACTCATTCAAGCCATGCTCTCTTCAATTGGGAGGGTTGGAACCTGTGTATCCATTCATTTGTGGATTAGAGCAGTGAACACTTTTCTGATAACCATCTCAGCCTTTCCTATGGTTGTTTCATGTAAATAGATGGAGTCACCATCTATGAAAACTACCATTATCTTCAGACTTCTTTATTTTCAAAGTAAGTTGGATTTGTCATTAATCAGCAACTGTACTCATGATTTCAAAGTCTTTTTCTAATCAACAAAATTCAATTATGAGAAATGACATTTAGAAAACTGCCTCTTATTTGGGCATCTGTGGACTCCGTTGAGAATAAGCAAACCTGTAATAAGGTCATGGCAAAATCACTACTGCAGAGCTTCCCTGGTGGCTCAGTGCTAAGGAATCCACTTCCCAATGCAGGAGACATAGGTTCGATCCCTGATCTGAGAAGATCCTACATGTTGAGGAGCCACAACTGTGGATCCTGTGCTCCAGAGCCCGGGAGCCACAAGTGCTGAGCCCACATGCCACAACTACTGAAGCCCACACACCTTAGAGCCCGTGCCCCATAACAAAAGTAGCCACCAAAATGAGAAGCCCAAGCACTGCAACTATAGAGTAGCCCTTGCCTGTTGTAACCGAGAAAAGACCAAGTAGCAACAAAGACCTAGCATATGCAAAAATAAATAATTTTTTAAAAAGTCACTATGGCAGGAGTTCTCAAATTTGAGATACGGACTACCTTTTAAACGAAGCAAAATTTTTAACAAACCTTCACTGCTAATTAAAAGTTTTATTGATGATTAAATATAAATGTAACACTGTGCTATTACACAGCTATAAAACCAAATTTATAAATATAAAAATATAAAACCAAGATTCAAATTAACAATATTAATAGATAATAATAAATTCAATGCTGAAATTAAGTCACCACTCATAACATAGCTACTGTATGACCTACTACAAGTTTTTGTGTGTTTGTTTAAGCTTGGCAAGCCTAAACACATATGTCATATAACACCAATTCTCCCACCACTTTCCCATTCAAACAACTACAAGCAAGTTGCCCACTGTGCCCAGCACTACTTGGCCTTCCCTTGGTCCCACAAACTACTTACTTACAAATAAAGATGTAGCTTGATCCTAAACATACACAAACATGGGGGCTGAAAGTGTGTGGCAATAATCAGTTACAAAGTCAGCAATCTACATACTTAACGCTCAGATTATTGAAACTTCTAAAACTGTTAGAGTCTACTCAGAGAAACTCCTCTCCAAAATATATCCAAGGCCTTCCATTTGAGAAACTGCACTACAGTATGACTGTAGAGGTACTACTGAAAACATTCACCGTATCACACAATACCCCTTTTAAGAGGAAAATGCCTCAAACCATAGTGCCAGGAAAGGCTGTTTTTCACTGCTGATGATAGTTCATATCTTCTAAGTCAAGTCAATATCTTGGAATCTTTGGCTACTAAAACTTGAGAGCTCAATATATAGTCTTCTTTAAATAAATGCACAGGATCTAATGAACTGCACCATCATTCCCATTATTGGGTAGATAATGAACCACACACTATATTGGATAGTCCTTATTGGGTAGATAACGAACCACACACTATAAAGTCAAAGAATACCAAAGAAAATATGCTAAATAGAATGTATCCTTCCCACCAATAATCCAGTTCCCCACTCCTCAGTAATGATTATTATTGACTAGTTTTTTGTCTTTCTAGAGAGCTCCTAAACACAACCTCTCCAGAAACACATACACAATGGGTATTATACGAACTTCAGTAAATTCCTTCAAATTCTTCTTTGAATGAACAGTATTTCCTTCACTGGTCCAAATATTTTGGAAATTAGAGTGTTTCAGACTAAATAATTTTAGGGAAAGATTTGAAACCATCAAGTCCCTTATCACTTTACAGAGGAAGAAACTGTGACTAGGAAAGACCTGACTGAAGTCACAATGTTAATTAGTACTGCCAGAAATAGGACTGAGGTCTGTTTATTCCAAACTCTTTCTTTATCCAAGGTCCACTCAAATTTCTTTATATTTTCCACAATTATCAGGTGATTTATGAGTCTTAACTGTATGAAATTAGAACAGGAAGTTCCCCTTGTAGGGATTTTTTCTCAGGAGGCTGAACCATTGATTATTTGGAATTAAGTTTAGTCATCATCCGTACACAGATCTGTCTGCACCAAAAAGAGCAACACATATCAATCATGACTAACATTCCTGGTAATTTCCAAGAAACAAAGCTGAAATTAGTATAGCCACACAGCCCTTCAAATCATCAAAAGAGAAGGAAATGTTATAGGCTCCCACATTTTGGTTTTAATCAGTATCTGTTCATGGATAAACATGTCTGTTTACTATATCCTAGCACTTTACTCAATGATAAACACCAATGTATTGAACTCCTAATGGAATCAATAAGATGTTCCTCAATACATAATTCTCTTCAATAAACTAACAGGAAATTAAGACATGAAAGTGAGTAATTAAAATACATTTAGATCAATACTTGTTATTCCAACCCCAAAAGGAGGAAAGAACAATTCCGAGGAGAATTCAGGAGACTTCACTAAGTAGGTAATATTTCAGCTGGGTCTAGAAGACCAAGTAGTAGTATGGCTACTTAAGTTTTTACTTATTTAATGAGTTTAGTTTCATAAAGATAAACTAAATCATATAGGTACAGTCTTTAGCAATTACACTGAAGTTTCAAAATGGCAGCACAGTGTATAATAAAAATGTTAAATATGAACTTCTTTAGATAGACCATGGAGAAACTCCAGTGTAACATGAGACCCAACAGATCTATCTTTCTCGTTCACATAAGCTGCCTGGCTTCCAAAGACATATTTGAGTTTGTATCCCCTAATTTAGTGCCAAAGATAAGGGAGATAGAAAGAGAAGAGAAGAAAAAGACATCTTAAAAACCACCTGGATTTTCAAGTCATTACAGGGACTTAAGTTTTCTGTTTCAATTTTCTAATTTTGGAATCAGAAAACCTACAAAACTAGAAAATGAACAGGAAAAAGCAGGAAATAAAAAAAGACAGCTTAAGATTCTTAGTGAGGTTAGGCTCACTGAAGAACTAAGTGAACTCAACTGCTGCCATCAAACTCAAAGTCCAAGTAATATGAATCTGTGCCCAGCAAAATTACATATTATGACACATCTTGGACCACCAGGATCCTTCTAAAGTTGTTAATCTGCAAGTGTCAACGTACAGATTATAAATGTCTGGATTATCACACAATATGATTAACTGACTTGACAGAAATAAGCACAGGATCTATAACTAGATCCCCCTTTATGGATCACAGCCTTGTCCTATAGAAGGGGCTAATGTAACTCAATGAAGCCATGAGCCATGCCGTGCAGAGCCACCCAAGAAGGACAAGTCGTAGTGAAGAGTTATGACAAAACATGGCCCACTGGAGAAGGGAATGGCAAACCACTCCAGTACTCTTGCCCAGAGAACCCCATGAACAGCATGGAAAGGCAAAAAGATGTAACATTGGAAGATGAGTCCCCCCGGTCAGAAGGTGTACAATATGCTACTGGGGAAGAGTGGAGTGCAATTACTAATAGTTAAAGAAAGAATGAAGCAGCTGGGCCAAGGCAGAAATGATAGTCAGTTGTGAATGTGTCTGGTGGTGAAAGTGAAGTCCAATGCTGTAAAGAATAAGATTGCATAGAAACCTAGAATGTTAGGCCCATTAATCAAGGCAACTTGGATGTGGTCAAGCAAGAGACAGCAAGAGTGAACATCAACATCTTAGGATCAGGGAACTAAAATGGACAGGAATGGACAAATCTAATTTAGATGACCACTGTATCTACTACAGTTGGCAAGAATCTTTTAGAAGAAATGGAATAGCCCTCATAGTCAATAATAGAATCTGAAATGTAGTACTTGGGTACAATCTCAAAAATGACAGGATGATCTCGGTTCATTTCCAAGGCAAACCATTCAATATCATGATAATCCAAGTCTTTGCTTCAACCACTCTAACGTCAAAGAAGCTGAAACTGGTTCTACGAAGACCTACAAGACCTTTTAGAACTAACACCAAAAAAAGATGTTCTTTTCATCAGAGGGGGCTGGAATGCAAAAGTAGGAAGTCAAGAGACACCTGGAGTAACAGGCAAGTTTGGCCTTAGAGTACAAAATGAAGCAGGGCAAAGCTAACAGTTTTGTCAAGAGAACACACTGGTCATAGCAAACACTCTCTTCCAACAACAAGAGATGACTCTACATATGGACATTCACTATACTGAAATCAGACTGATTATATCCTTTGCAGCTGAAGATAGAGAACTCTATATACAGTCAGCAAAAACAAGACCTGGAATTGACTGGATCAGTTCCTTATTACAAAATTCAGGATTAAATTGAAGAAAGTAGGGAAAATCACTAGGCCATTCAGGTATGATCCAAATAAAATCCCTTATGATTATACAGTGGAGGTGACAAATAGATTTAAGGGGTTACATCTGTTAGAGTGCCTGAAGAACTGTGGATGAAGGTTCTGAACACCATACAGAAGGCAGTGACAAAAACTATCCCAAAGAAAAAGAAATGCAAGACAAAGTGGTTGTCTGAGGAGGCTTTACAAAGCTGAGGAAAGAAGACAAGTGAAAGGCAAGGGAGAAAGGGAAAGACACATCTAACTGAATGCAGAGTTCCAGAGAATACTAAGGAGAGATACAGTGAAAACGAAGTTGCTTAGTCGTGTCCGACTCTTTGTGACCCCATGGAATGTAGCCTATCAGGCTCCTCAGCCCATGTGATTTTCCAGGCAAGAATACTGGAGTGGGTTGCTATTTCCTCCTCCAGGGGGTCTGTCCGACCCAGGGATCGAACCCGGGTCTCCCACATTGTAGGCAGATGCTTTACCATCTGAGCTACCAGGAAAGCCCAAAGGAGAGATAAGGCCTTCTTAAATGAACAATGCAAAGGAATAAAGGAAAACAATAGCATGGGGAAGATTAGAGATCTCTTTAAGAAAACTGGAGATATCAAGGGAACATTTCATGCAAGGATGGGCAGGATAAAACAAACAGTAAGGACCTAACAGAAGCAGAAGAAATTAAGAAGTGGCAAGAATACACAGAAGAACTATACAAAAAAGATCTTAATGACCCAGATAACCTTGATGGTATAGTCATTCACCTAAAGTCAAACACCCTGGAAAAGGTCAGTTTTCATTCCAATCCCAAAGAAGGGCAATGCCGAATAATGTTCAAAGTACCGCACAATTGTGCTCATTTCATATGCTAGTAAGGTTATGCTCAAAATCCTTCAAGCTAGGCTTTAGCAATACATGAACCAAGAATTTCCAGATGTCAAAGCTGGGTGTAGAAAAGGCAGAAGAATCAGAGATCAAACTGTTAACATTCGTTGGATCATAGAGAAAGCAAGGGAATTCCAGAAAAACATCTACTTTTGCTTCATTGACTACACTAAAGCATTTGATTATATAGATGACAACAAACTGAAAAATTCTTGAGATGGGAATACCAGACCACCTTACTTGTCTCCTGAGAAACCTATATGTAGGTGAAGAAGCAACAATTAGAACTGGACATAAAACAGCTCATTGGTTCAAAAACTGAGAAAGGAGTATGACAAGACTGTATATTGTCACTCTGCTTATTTAACTTATATGCAGAGTATATCATGCAAAATCCCAGGCTTGTTGAATCACAAGCTGGAATCAAAATTGCCAACAGAAAACATCAACAACCTCAGATATGTAGATGATACCACCCTAATGGCAGAAAGCGAAAAGGAACTAAAGAGCCTCTTGATGAGAGTGAAAGATGAGACTGAAAAAGCTGGCTTAAAACTTAACATTCAAAAAACTAAAATCGTGGCATCCAGTCCCATCACTTCATGTCAAATAGAAAGGGGAAAAGTGGAAGCAGTGACAGATTTTCTTTTCTTGGGCTCCAAAATCTCTGCAGATGATGACTGCAGCCATGAAATTAAAAGATGCTTTCTCCTTGAAATGAAAGCTATGACAAACCTAGACAGCATATTCAAAAGTAGAGACATCATTTTGGCAACAAAGGTCCATATAGTCAAAGCACTGAAAAACTATTGCTTTCCAACTGCGGTGCTGGAAAAGACTCTTGACAATCCCCTGGACAGCATGGAGACAAAACCAGTCAATCCTAAAAGAATCAACCCTGAATATTCATTGAAGGACTGATGCTGAAGCGCCAATACATTGGCCACCTGATGCAAAGAACTGACTCACTGGAAAAGACCCTGATGCTGGGAAAGATTGAAGGCAAAAGGAGAAGAGGGCAGCAGAGGATAAGATGGTTGGATGGCATCATCAACTCAATGGACATGAATCTGACCTAACTCCAGGAGATTGTGAAGTACAAGGGAGCCTGGCATACTGCAGTCCATGGGGTCGCAAAGGGTGAGACATGACTTAGCAACTAAACAACAAAATACCTACATCAGTCTTGAGACAGTCAGTCAGACAATGCTGACTAGAGGAGCTGATCCTTACCTAAGAAATTATAATGTGAAGTAAAAAAGAGGGAGATGCACAGCCAGTCAGAGTCTGAAAGAGCATAGCACAGTCATGGATATAGGGAAAGGTTAAGGCTAAAAGATTAAGAGGGGTTGGTCACAAAAGCTTGCACTGATAAGGACTTTGGATTTTATCCAGAGGATTTCAAACTGGGGAGTGCTGTGATTAGATAAGGAAGTCAAAAAGATCACTCTTGGCAGCAATGTGACACATGATCTGGAATAAGGAAATAATAATGGGCACTCATCTAAGTAAAAAGAAAACCAGAGCTGAGGGATAGAAGAGGTGGGGGAAAGCAGGCAATTTTGAGAAATATTAAAGTTAAAACAGGACTATATCATCAACCATAAGAACAACGTCATTCAAGTTTGATTTACTGGGTTGTTTACTGGTTTGATTTACTGGGTGGTTTCACTCATCAAGATGGAGAATATAAAAATAACACATTTAAAGGGAAGAAGATGGGGTCAGTTCTGAGCCTGTTACAGGTTCCTGGGAAACTGTCCAATGACGATGAGAGGAGGTTGATGGTCATCATCCAGTGCTAAAGACGAATTTTCTCCTAATTAGCAAAGAACTGGAAGCTGAAACCCTAGGCATAGGCATGTAGCTTAAACACAAGAGTACTCTTTGGTAAGTCAAAGAGTGGTCAAAGTGAGGCCTAAGGAAACTGACATGTGGCAAGAAAGGAAGAGAAAAACAAAGAAAGTATACGACAGAACTCCAGGGAAGATGGTTCAGGGAGCAAATGTTCTACAGTTTATCCCATTTACTCCATTCTTCTCTTGTCTCTTCCTCTCCCATCCTTGCCACAATACCCCGCACTGAAACTCTTGCAAGATAAAAATTACTCTGTGATCAATTATACAGCTAGAGCAATACTGTATCCTCATCAACTACTAGCGAGGAAAGACAAAATCAAGATCATTATAATACTGAAAACTTTATTTCAGTAAAACATTTACTCAAAGTTTACTACACACTAAGCACTTGGGGTGCACTATCTAATCCTTAAAACAAACATGCAGTAAAAGAGTACTACTGTTGAACCCATGTATTAGATAAGGAAACAGTCCCAGAAAGTTAAGGTTAAGTACTTTGCCCATGTTCACAAAGAACAGCAAGTAATGGTATGGCACAGGGCCCTGTAGGGCTCCTGGGCACAAGGCCTTTCTGTTTCTCCCATTTCTTTGATTATAGGCAATAGCTTTCATTCAGTCTCCATGACCTTCTCTGAGTTCCAGTGGGCAGATTCAAGTAGTTGTTGATTAGGGAGGGGAGGGGATGTGAGATGAGGGAGAAACAGTCAAAAGCAGCTTTTGGGCAGGGTCCTGTTTCCCCATCAACAGATATGTATAACTGTTGGGCTTCCCTGGTGGCTCAGACAGTAAAGCGTCTGCCTGCAATGCGGGAGACCTGGGTTCGATTCCTGAGTCGGGAAGATCCCCTGGAGAAGGAAATGACAATCCACTCCAGCACCCTTGCCTGGAAAATTCCATGGACGGAGGAACCTGATAGGCTACAGTCCATGGGGTCGCTAAGAGTCAGACACGACTGAGCGACTTCACTTCACTTTCACTTTATGCTATTTTGCAGACACCGAAATCCCCTCCAGGTGGGAGAAGTTAAAGATGGTAATCTGCTCACAAGCCATGACCCAGACCGTTGGATCTACCTGAAGGTTGATGATGCTGACTCCTACTTACCTTACCACTAACTCATCAGAAGAATGTCCAAGGACCTATCATGCTCTCTTTGAACAATTACTTTAAAACCTCTGTCTTCCCCAAGTGGGGACACAGTTTTGAGGGCATTAGCTCACTGTGGCCCCCTTTGCCTGGCAAAGTAATAAAGCTACTCTTTTCTACTTAACTCAAGCTTTGGCATCAGGTATAGGATATGAACTCTAGTCGCTTTCAACTCCCCAAATTAAAATAACTATGGGGGGTGGGGTGGGAGGGAGGTTCAAGACAGAGGAGGTATGTGTATACTTATGGGTGATTCACAGTGTTGTTCGGCAGAAACCAACACAACATTGTTAAGTAACTATCCTCCAATTAAAAATAAATAAATAAAATAACTATAAGGTCTGACAAGGAAAAATGAAAGAAACACAAGCCCAATCTGATTCAGAAAAAAAATATTAAGAGGTTAATTTGAAAAAATACAAAATAAAACACACGGAGGGTTGTAAAACAAACCTCAAACATTGATTCCCCTATTGATACCCAATTCAGAACTCTAATATAGGGAAGGGCACCTCTTAAGAACTATCCTGGAAACAAAAAGCCTTTAGTTTTCTCAGTCTTGATCCTTTGACCAACAAATAACTGCATTGTGGTTCTATATTTTCAATCTAGTAACTCAGGCTCTCTTACAGATGATAAAGCTGTCCTCCTTAATTGGCTAAGTGGCATTACAACTCCAGCAGAAAAAGGTGTTAGCAACAAGATGAGGTATATCAAACTCACAGTTCTTCTGAGTTAAATTTAGGATGTGTGTTTTTTAAATGCTGGTAATTCACGTGCTGGAGAGGACTTGATCTCCTTGTTGTCCAAGAGAGTCCCTTGGACAGCAAGGAGATCAAACCAGTCAATCCTAAAGGAAATCAACCCTGAACATTCATTGGAAGGACTGATGCTGGAGCTGAGGCACCAATCCTTTGGCCACCTGATGCGAAGAGCTGACTCTTTGGAAAAGACCCTCATGCTGAGAAAGATTGAGGGCAGGAGGAGAAGGTGGTGACAGAAGATGAGATGGTTGAATGGCATCATCAAACCAATGGACATGAGTCTGAGCAAATTCTGGAAGACAGTGAGGACAGGGAAGTCTGGTGTGCTGCCATCCATAGGGTTGCAAAGAGCTGTACTCGAATAAGCAACTGAACAATAACAACAAATTCAGATTCAGCTATTGAAAAGTACAGGAAATCTTAAAAGATTCCGTTTTACTACATTTATAAGTTTAATTTCTTAGTACTGCTCAAGTGCTTAAGGAGATTATGCTTAAGGTAGTAACTCTAACTTGTCAAGGACTTGTATTTGACAGATTAAAAGTATAAATGTTTTTTAAATATCTAAGAAAATTAAATTCACTAACAAAGGAGTATGAAGGAATTTAATCAGTTAAGCTGAATTAACACTAAAGAGCAAGTGAAAGTTATTGGTCTTATTTCTCTACAAAAACTGCAAAGCTAAAATTACAGTAACAAGACTAAAGAAAAACTAAGTGCAATCCAGAACACCATCATCCCTAGCCAAACTTGCTTTAACAATCACCAAATGAGTGTCAATGCTCTGTTCAATTCATTATCCACAGTAAGGACAAACCTTTGACAGCACACTGGCCAATCAATCAATGTGAACATCCTCAAAACGTTTCCCAATAAATATGACAAAGGTACTAATATATACAAATACTACAGAAACACACATTCATTTCCAAATGTAATAAAATAATGACAGCAATAATGGTTCAACCATTACTACTACTACTAAGATACTAAACTTGTTTTAAAAATATTTAGTGTGATCCATAGGATCAAATATTTCTCATTATGCTTGAAAAATCTCATTTTAATATTTTGTGACAAAGCAATCTGCAAGTCTGGTTTCAAACCAGTATTTGACTTTTTTTTTTGGATGTGGACCAGTAAACTCTTTGTTGAATCTGTTACAATACTGTCTGTTTTATATTCTAGCTTTTTTGGTCATGAGGCATCCTAGCTCCCAGATCAGGGATCAAACCCACACTTCCTGCATTGGAAGACGAAGTCTTAACCACTTGACCATTAGGGAAGTCCCAATGGTTGGTTTTAACAGCTATCACAGTCAGAAAGAAATATGGATCCAAAAGGAAGAAGTACTATGGCTGTGCTTACTAAATTGTTAATATTTATTTTTCCAACCCATTCAATTATACAAACATTTCCCTTTAAATGTGGCTAGCAAATATCTATCTTCCCTTGAAAAGGAAACTGCTCTTAAAATTACTCCTGAAAACTAGTCAAAAGATGTTACTTTTTCTAACGAACGGATGTGAAACCCACTAAAACTAAAAGCAAAAGCAAACTCTATAACCAACCCTTATGTACCAAGTACCCAGTGTCAATGATTTATCAATAATAGTAAATAATCTACAACCCTCAGATACACTGAGTTATCTCAGAGCAAATCCCAGACATCATATCATTTCATCCATAAATACTTCAGTACTAATCTCTAAGGAAAAGAAATCTTTTAACATAATACTATTATATCTTTATGATAATAAAGAAAATATGAAAATAATAAATTTTCATAATTCTTTATGAAAATAAAAATATGATTATATGATAATAAAACAATTGTTTAAAAATCATTTAATATATTAAGTGGTATTCAAATTACTCCCAAATGTCTCATAAATATTTTTTAGTTGGTTTGTATGAAACAGGAGCTAAGCAAGATCTAAGCATTACATTTAGTTAATATGTCTCAAATCTTCTCTACTACTACTACTACTAAGTCGCTTCAGTCGTGTCCAACTCTGTGCAACCCCACAGATGGCAGCCCACCAGGCTCCACCGTCCCTGGGATTCTCCAGGCAAGTACACTGGAGTGGGTCGCCATTTCCTTCTCCAATGCATGAAAGTGAAAAGTGAAAGTGAAGTCGCTCAGTCGTGTCCGATTCTTCGCGACCCCAGAGACTGCAGCCTACCAGGCTCCTCTGTCCATGGGATTTTCCAGGCAAGAGAACTGGAGCAGGTTGCCATTGCCTTCTCCACAAATCTTCTCTAACCTGTTATATTTCTCCACTTTTCCCCTTGCCATTTATTTGAAGTAACTGGCTTAATCTTTCCTATCAGATCCCTCCCACTCTGAATTTTCTAATTACATTCTGTAAACTGACTGTTAGATCTAGGTACTTAATTTGAGTCAGGTTTGGCAGAGAAAGAATATTTCATGAATGGTGTTATATTTTTTCTATTGTCTCACATCAGAGGAACATAAAGTTTGGTTGTACCCATTTTAGAGATGTTAAGACTGATTAGAAGACTGTCTATCTGATCCTTCTATTATAAAGTTCCCAACTGGTTTTAATAGCAGCTGATGATCAATGCCAAGGTGCTTTATTTCATTAGTAGCTCATCTGGAAAATTTTCAGAAATATATTTGAGTATGTTTATCATGTAAGAAATTTGTTTCCAAGGTTCTTCATGTGTAAAAATATGAGAGTTTTTATGGCTGCAACAAAATCACAATGAAAAGAGTCACCAAGGAAATGCAAATCAAAACTACAATAAGGTATTACTTCACATCACTAATAGTCAAAGACAGCATAATAAATGTTGAGTGAGGATGTGGAAAAACTGGAAACCTAGTGCACTGCTACTGGGAATGTAAAATGACACAACTGCTTTAGAAAACAGTTTGGCAATTCCCCCTCAGAAGTTTAACAGAACCATTTAACCCAGCAATTCCACTCAATATCCAAAAGAAATGAAAACATGTGTCCACACATGTACTTGTACACATATGTTCACAGCAGATTAATCATAATAGCCAAAAAGTGGAAACAACCCAAAAATTCACTAACTGATGAATAACTATATATCCATACAATGGATTGTATTATTCAGCTATTAAAAAGGAATGAAGTACTGATATATGCTACAACATGAATGAACTCCCCTTCAAAATATAAGGCTAATTAAAAGAAGTCAGCCAATGAAGACCACATTTTATGATTCCATTTATAAAACTGTACAGAAGACAAAAATTGACAAAGACAGAAAGACTAGAGGCTGCCAGGGGCCAGAGGGAGGATGGAATGGGAAGTGAAGGTAATGGCTGCAGGACTTCTCCTTGGTGTGATGAAAATGTTCTGAAATTAGATAATGGTGAGCATTTGCACAACTCCACAAATATACTAAAAATCACTGAACTGTGCACTTTAAAAGGGTGATGTTTATAATATATAAATTACATCACAATAAAGCTTTTTCTTAATTACAAAGAAAATGCTATCCCATAGCACACTTTTAAGAAAGAAAGATATTAGGCAATTAGTCCATACAGCAATGTTATGAAGGCAGTCACTTATTCTTAAGAATGTCTTCTCCAGTGTAACTTTCCTCCAGTTCAGTTCAGTCGCTCAGTCGTGTCCGACTCTTTGCGATCCCATGAATCGCAGCACGCCAGGCCTCCCTGTCCATCACCAACTCCCGGAGTTCACTCAGACTCATGTCCATCAAGTCAGTGATGTCATCCAGCCATCTCATCCTCCGTCTCCTCCTGCCCCCAATCCCTGCCAGCATCAGACTCTTTTCCAATGAATCAACGCTTCGCATGAGGTGGCAAAGTACTGGACTTTCAGCTTTAGCATCATTCCTTCCAAAGAACACCCAGGGCTGATCTCCTTCAGAATGGACAAGTTGGATCTCCTTGCAGTCCAAGGGACTCTCAAGAGTCTTCTCCAACACCACAGTTCAAAAGCATCAATTCTTCGGCATTCAGCTTTCTTCACAGTCCAACTCTCACATCCATACATGACCACTGGAAAAACCATAGCCTTGACTAGACAGACCTGTGTTGGCAACATAATGTCTCTGCTTTTCAATATGCTATCTAGGTTGGTCATAACTTTCCTTCCAAGGAGTAAGCGTCTTTTAATTTCATGGCTGCAGTCACCATCTGCAGTGATTTTGGAGCCCCCCAAATAAAGTCTGACACTGTTTCCCCATCTATTTCCCATGAAGTGATGGGACCAGATGCCATGATCTTCGCTTTCTGAATATTGAGCTTTAAGCCAACTTTTTCACTCTCCTCTTTCACTTTCATCAAGAGGCTTTTGAGTTCCTCTTCACTTTCTGCCATAAGGGTGGTATCATCTGCATATCTGAGGTTATTGATATTTCTCCCAGCAATCTTGATTCCAGTTTGTGCTTCCTCCAGCCCAGCATTTCTCATGATGTACTCTGCATGTAAGTTAAATAAGCAGGGTGACAATATACAGCCTTGATGTACTCCTTTTCCTACCTGGAACCAGTCTGTTGTTCCATGTCCAATTCTAACTGTTGCTTCCTGACCTGCATATAGGTTTCTCAAGAGGCAGGTCAGGTGGTCTGGTATTCCCATCTCTTTCAGAACTTTCTACAGTTTATTGTGATCCACACAGTCAAAGGCTTTGGCATAGTCAATAAAGCAGAAGTAGATGTTTTTCTGGAACTCTCTTGCTTTTTCAATGATCCAGTGGATGTTGGCAATTTGATCTCTGGTTCCTCTGTCTTTTTTAAAACCAGTTTGAACATCTGGAAGTTCATGGTTCACCTATTGCTGAAGCCTGGCTTGGAGAACTTTGAGCATTACTTTACTAGCGTGTGAGATGAGTGCAACTGTGTGGTAGTTTGAGCATTCTTTGGCATTGCCTTTCTTTGGGATTGGAATGAAAACTGACCTTTTCCAGTCTTGTGGCCACTGCTGAATTTTCCAAATTTGCTGGCATATTGAGTGCAGCACTTTCACAGCATCATCTTTCAGGATTTGAAATAGCTCAACTGGAATTCCATCACCTCCACTAGCTTTGTTCATAGTCAAGCTTTCTAAGGCCCACTTGACTTCACATTCCAGGATGCCTGGCTCTAGGTGAGTGATCACACCATCATGATTATCTTGGTTGTGAAGATCTTTTTTGTACAGTTCTTCTGTGTATTCCTGCCACCTCTTCTTAATACCTTCTGCTTCTGTTAGGTCCATACCATTTCTGTCCTTTATTGAGCTCATTTTTGCATGAAATGTTCCCTTGATATCTCTAATTTTCTCGAAGAGATCTCTAGTCTTTCCCATTCTGTTGTTTTCCTCTATTTCTTTGCATTGACCACTGAGGAAGGCTTTCTTATCTCTTCTTGCTATTCTTTAGAACTCTGCATTCAGATGCTTATATCTTTTCTTTTCTCCTTTGCTTTTCGCTTCTCTTCTTTTCACAGCTATTTGTAAGGCCTCCTCAGACAGTCATTTTGCGTTTTTGCATTTGTTTTCCATGGGGATGGTCTTGATCCCTATCTCCTGTACATGTCATGAACCTCCATCCATAGTTCATCAGGCACTCTATCTATCAGATCTAGTCCCTTAAATCTATTTCTCACTTCCACTGTATAGTCATAAGGGATTTGATTTAGATCTGAATGGTCTAGTGGTTTTCCCTACTTTCTTCGATTTAAGTCTGAATTTGGCAATAAGGAGTTCATGATCTGAGCCACAGTTAGCTTCTGGTCTTGTTTTTGTTGACTGTATAGAGCTTCTCCATCTTTGGCTGCAAAGAATATAATCAATCTGATTTTGGTGTTGACCATCTGGTGATGTCCATGTATACAGTCTTCTCTTGTGTTGTTGGAAGAGGGTGTTTGTTATGACCAGTGCATTTTCTTGGCAAAACTCTATTAGTCTTTGCCCTGCTTCATTCTGTATTCCAAGGCCACATTGGCCTGTTACTCCAGGTGTTTCTTGACTTCCTACTTTTGCATTCCAGTCCCCTATAATGAAAAGGATATCTTTTTTGGATGTTAGTTCTAAAAGATCTTGTAGGTCTTCATAGAACCATTCAGCTTCTTCAGCGTTACTGGTTGGGGCATAGACTTGGATTACTGTGATATTGAATGGTTTGCCTTGGAAACGAAGAGAGATCATTCTGTCGTTTTTGAGATTGCATCCAAGAACTGCATTTTGGACTCTTTTGTTGACCATGATGGCTACTCATTCTTCTAAGGATTCCTGCCCGCAGTAGTAGATATAATGGTCATCTGAGTTAAATTCACCCATTCCAGTCCATTTTAGTTCGCTGATTCCTAGGATGTCGATGTTCACTCTTGCCATCTCCTGTTTGACCATGTCCAATTTGCCTTGATTCATGGACCAGACATTCCAGGTTCCTATGCAATATTGCACAGGAAATATGCAACTTTCCTCCAGTAGCCCACAAAAGTGATTCTTCTTGGATTTCTTTCAATAAAGAGAATCTAGCAAATACTAAGACATGCTACAAGCTTCTATACTTTTAAAACCATGTAACCCACTCCAGTGTTCTTGCCTGGAGAATCCCAGGGACGGCAGAGCCTGGTGGGCTGCTGTCTATAGGGTCGCACAGGGTTGGACACAACTGAAGCGACTTAGCAGCAGCAGCAAACCTCCCACACTGGAAGATTTGTTCTAATATTGCTTGTTCAAATCTTCAGCAACATTTTCTATGCATCTTACAAGTTATAAGGGATACATTTTAGTTTCTTGACATATTATTTTCCATATACAATATCAGCGGGGTTTTTTTTGGGGGGGTGGGGGGTGGGGCACCATTGCAGACAGGAAGACCTGCCAATGGTATATGCTTTTCTGTTGTTTCTAAGAACAGAAAACTCTAATATAGATACTTGAATCATTAGGTTAGTAAAATTATTTACAGCATCTGATTGAATAGCCTACATCTTTTTTTCTTTTTCTTTCTGGCTGCAATGCCAGGCCTTGTAGGGACCTTAGTTCCCCCACCAGGATTGAACTTGGGTTGGGGCAGTGACGGGCCAGGGAACTCCTCAGCCAATGACTTTAAACATCACAGGGGGAGGACTTCCCCGGTGGTCCAGTGGTTAAGAATCCGCCTGCCAATGCAGGCGACATGATCCCTGGTCCAGAAAGATTTCACATGCTGTGGGGCAACTAAGCCTGTGCATTCCAACTACTGAGCCTATTCTCTAGAGTCCATGCTCTTCAACAAGAGAAGCCACTGCAATGAGAAGCCAGGGCACCTCAATGAAAACTACCTCCCACCTGCCCCCAAACCTGCCCAGCCAACTAACCCCAGTGCAGCAACAACCAACCAACAGAGCCAAAAAGTAAATAAATTAAAAAAAAAAAAACAAAATCATTAGGAGAAAGAAAATGCAGAGCTTCTCTTTATGCTCCAGATGCTTAGTTTTCAAATGGCTTGGTACTAGTGATGACCTCATATTTTATTATTTTACATCTCAGGTTCTACACAATCTTAAAGCAAGATTCCTATAATAACAGAGGATGTAAGTCCATAGGGTTCTTTATACTTTCCAATGTAATACAAGCTGAGTAGCTCACTAAGACTTCATAATAGGAGCTAGACAAAGGTCAACTGTGCCATTTTGCTTGTTTCCTTGTGCTTGCATTATTTTCTTCAATCACTGGTTTCTTTGCAGGGATCATTTTAAGCCACTTCTTCATTTTGTGAAAGTCAGTTTAACAAAACTTGATAATATAAACTGTTATTAATGTATGTATACAGCTCTGCTCGCTTACTGCAGAACTCCCCTCTCTTACTTCTGGACATCTAAGGTTCTGCAGTTAACATGTTAACATTGTTTGACCTATAGACACAAGGAGATACCAGTGACAGTCTCTAATGTAATATTTTATCAATTTTTAGATAAAAATAATTAAAAATTCAGCATCCCAGCATCTTATCTACCTCACTCTGAAAACTACTGCTCTGGACTGCAGCCACAGTGAACTTTTCATAACTGCAAATCAGATCAGTTTACTCCTCTTTGAAATCTCTTAAAGGCTTAGCTCTGCCTTAAGGATCAAGTTCAAAATACTTGCATGGCATACAGGGCCTTGAACTCTGGTCCTTGCCTCTCTCTAGCCCAGTGGTTCTTAACTCTGGCTGCATATTAGAATCACCCAGGGAGTTAAAAAAAATATATATGTATATATACTCCCTCAGTCCCTTAATCAGAACTATTATGTAATAAAAATTCCTGGGGGTGGGCTATTAAACATCCCTGATCGTTTAAGTTCCCCAGGCAAACTCAAAGTGCAGCCAGGATAGAGAATTACCCGCTACTACTCACCATGGTCATTCAGCTTTTGATACTAACCAAGCTCTCAATTAGGCCTTGCTACTCAAGCATGGTCCACCCACCAACAGCATCTTCCTCACCAGGGAGCCACTTAGTAATACAGAATCCCAAGTCCCACCCTGTTGTTTAGCTGCTAAGAATTTCCAACTTTGCAAGGCCATCGACTGTAGCTGCCAGGCTCCTCTGTCCATGGGATTTCCCAGACAAGGATAGTGGAGAGGGTTGCCATTTCCTTTTCCAGAGGATCTTCCCCACCCAGGAATCAAACCTACATCTCCTGCACTGGCAGGCAGATTCTTTATCATTGAGCCACCAGAGAAGCCCAAGTCCCACTTCAGACCTGCTGAATCAAGACTTGGTATTTGAACAAGACCCCTAAGATGGTTCAGGTGAACTCTCAAGTTAGGTACCTAAGGTATCAACACCCTTCCTAGCTCAGGGATTTTGTGTTGTTTAACCGCAAGTGTTGTTTACCTGTTGAACTTCTCTGGCACTCCCAAGACATCCTATTCTTCCCCTCTGATCGTATCTGTAATTACCATAAGGTAATTAATGTCTGCCTACTGAATTAGTCCAAAAGGATAGACATCACATCCATGTTGTTGTTGAGTCACTCAGTTGTATCCAGTTCTGCATCCCATGGACTGCAGCACACCAGGCTTCCCTGTCCTTCACTATCTCCTGGAGTTTCCTCAAACTCATGTCCACTGAGTCTATAATGCCACCCATTCACCTCATCCTCTGTCACCCGCTTCTCTTCCTGCCCTCAATCTTTCCCAGCATCAGGATCTTCTCCAGTGAGTCAGCTCTTTGCATCAGGTGGCCAAAGGACTGCCACCTCAGCTTCAGCGTCAGTCCTTCCAATGAATATTCAGGACTGAATTCCTTTAGGATTGACTGGTTGGATCTCCTTGCTGTCCAAGGAACTCTCAGGAGTCTTCTCTAACACCACAGTTCAAAGCATCAATTCTTCAGCACTCAGCCTTCTTTATGGTCCAACTCTCACATCCATATGACTACTGGAAAAACCACAGCTTTGACTATACAGACCTTTGTCAGTAAAGTGATATCTCTGCTCTTTAATATACTGTCTAGGTGTGTCATAGCTTCCCTTCCAAGGAGTAAGTGTCTTTTAATTTCACAGCTGGAGTCATTATCTGCAGTGATTTTGGAGCTCAAGAAAATAAAGTCTGTCATTGTTTCCCCATCTTATTTGCCATGAAGTGATGGGACAGGATGCCATGATCTTAAAGTGTTTTGAATGTTGAGTTTTAAGCCAACTTTTTCACTCTTCTCTTTCACCCCCATCCAGAGGCTCTTTAGTTCCTCTTGACTTTCTGCCATAAGGGTGGTGTCATCTGCATATCTGAGGTTATAGATATTTCTCCTGGCAATCTTGATTCCAGCTTGTGATTCACCCAGCTCGACATTTCTCATGATGTACTCTGCATATAAGTTAAATAAGCAGGGTGACAATATACAGCCCTGACATACATCTTTCCCAATTTTGAAGCAGTTCATTGTTCCATGTCCAGTTCTAACTGTTGCTTCTTGACTTGCATACAGGTTTCTCAGGAAGCAGGTAAGATGGTCTGGTATTCCCATCTCTTTAAGAATTTTCCAGTTTGTTGTCATCGACAAAGGCTTTAGTGTAGTCAATGAAGCAGAAGTAGATGTTTTCCTGGAATTCTCTTGTCTTTTCTATGATCCAATGGATGTGGGCAATTTGATCTCTGGTTCCTCCACCTTTTCTAAATCCAGCTTATACATGTGGAAGTTCTCAATTCACATACTGTTGAAGCCTAGTTTGAAGGATTTTGAGCATTACCTTGCTAGCAGGTGAAACACATCCATATTACTCTGGGGTATCCCTAACTCACAGCACAATGTCTGATATTTTCTATTGAATAGCACCCAGTTTTCTATTTCATACTAATATGATCTTATCCTAAATTTCCTCAATATTTCTGTCATAAACTATGTCCTTCTTCAAAAACAAGTTGGCTTTAGCTACATAACTCTTGGATATGATATATATCACAGTACAATAGCTAATTCAAAATCTAAATGAGCTACTAAAGCTCATTTAGTAGCTCATTTACTTTTCTAAAGTTTTTCTGAAGAAACGTACATTTAACCTAATTCAAAGTACTATTACATTTTTTGTAATTAACAAAATTGATTTTTAGGTTATATTTAATAGTACTGATTATATTGTCAGGATATAGAGCCACATAAATTGTTAATGGTGTTGTAAACTAGTTCAATCTTTCTAGACACCAATTCGGCAATGAAATCATATTCTGATACAGTGAGCCCATTTTAGGGAAAGAATCCAAGAAAATAATCCAAAAGAAGTGTTTCAGGGATACTCAAAAGTACCATTCAAAATAGTAAAAAGGAGAGAAAAAAAGAAAACAAAAACGATTGTACAAAGTACAGTTATCAATGCATGGACTGCTATTTTGTGATTTAAAATAATAAACAAAATGAGTAAAGATAAAATGTTTGATGTTATTCAAAAACACAAAAATCAGGGATTCCCTTGTGGTCCAGTGGTTAAGAATCCGTTGCAACTACTGAGCTCTCACGCCCTACAGCCATGCTCTGCAACAAGAGAAACCACTACTGCTTGTGCACTGCAACTGGAGAGTAGCCCCCACTCTCTGAAACTAGAGAAGGACCACACTCAGCAATGAAGACCTAGAATAGTCAAAAATAAAAATCAATAAATTACAAAAGAATACAAAAATCATATTCTGCATGTACTTTACCTACCAAGTACAGATAAAAGGTAAAAACAAACAAACAAAAAAAAAAAAAAAGAAGAAGGAAATGGCAACCCACTCCAGTATTCTTGCCTAGAGAATCCTGAGAATCCTGTGGATGGAGCCTGGTGAGCTGCTGTCCATAGGGTTGCACAGAGTCAGACACGACTGAAGTGACTTAGCATGCATGCATAGCATGTCTATACAATGATACAAATAGATGTGAATTTAAAGTACCTACAATTTCATATTTAATGGATTCTCTTTTCTATAGAGAATATATTAAAATAAATTTTAATGTTGGGTTATTTATGGATTTGTTGCTCAATTGTATTGTTAGTGTTACAGTATTGCTACTTTTGTTGTACTCAGAGTCACTAAAAAAATTTCCTCAGATTTGGCATTTGTTAAGAAGTAAAACGACAAGACTCTACATTTGGCCAAATTCTTGCTTAAAACTGGAGTTTCACTGGACCTCATTTTTCCCACATGAGGGTGGAGAAAAACAATGCAACAATGTTTACAAATCAACTCTAACTTCCAAAGATAGATGCTGGGCAAATACAAATAACAGGGCTGCTTAAAAAAACCACCACCACACACCATCTTGCACAAGTCACTCTATCCTTCTGAGACTCAATCTCCCTCTGCAAATTCAAAGAAACAGGATAAAATCAAACAGGGGGAGAAGGTTAGGTGAGAGAAAGCATGTGGAGAAGCATCCCAGGTTATCCTGATATATACCCTGATAAAGATTCATTTGAGTTCCATTCACATCTTTAGAGAGAAGATAAATAAGCACAATGGGCTTCCCTGGTGGCTCAGAGGTTAAGAATCTACCTACAAGGCAGGAGATGCAGGTTCGATCCCTGGTTCAGAAGATCCCCTGGAGGGGGACATAGCAACCCACTCCAGTATTCTTGCCTGGAGAATCCCATGGACAGAGGAGTCTAGCGGGCTAGTCCACAGGGTCGCAAAGAGTCAGGCATGACTGAAGCGACTTAGCATGTACTCTAAACTTCAACCATCTCTGAGGAGGTCAGGTAGAAAGAAGATATTTCTCTATTACATACTTTCAAACAGCTGTAATTTTTCTCCTAAGTATTATCTTTTTCTCAAAATTCTGCAGTATTCTCTTTGGACCTCACTCCGGGTTTAAGAGGCCATGATTCTGCCTCTGTGCGTCCTGGCCATTGCCTCTTAAATTGGAAGGGCATGAGCATCTGGCCCCACATTGCCCCCGAGTGACTTTTCCAAAGCCTGGTCTGCTCAAGTCCCTGACCGCCTCTAAAATCCTCCTTTAAAGTCTCCACTGCCCAAATTTTGGGGCTTCCCAGGTGGCTCAGTGGTAGAGAACCCGCCTGCCAATGCAGGAGATGCAGCAGATGTTGGTTCAATCCCTGGGTCAGGAAGATCCCTTGGAGTAGGAAATGATATCCCACTCCAATATTCTTGCCTGGAAAATTCCATAAACAGAGAAGCCTGGTGGGCTACAGTCCATGAGGTTGCAAAGAGTTGTACATGGCTGAGCATGCACACTCAAACTTAAACACAGCACTCACAGCCCTTCAAGCTGACCTAATCTCATCTCCCACCCTTCTCTCTACCCAATCCAACTATGTTTAACCTCTCCTCGTTCCCCAAGGGCAATGGATTCCTTCCACCTCCAAGCCTGCCTGTGCTGCTCCCTCGTTCCCGTATCCTGTCCACCATACAGAAACTCCTATCCATCCAAGGCCTCCTCCCAGTCAAGTTTTCTCAAGCCACCCAAAGAAGGAATGCTGTCTATACAGCCAGGTAGATACTCTGGAACTGGACCGCCAAGATTCAGATCCTGATTATTCCCTCATCAGCATACTGTATGGGCTCAGTTTCCACCCTTGTCTAGTAGGAATTAGCCACTATTAGAGGGTAGAAAGGAGTAAATAAGATAATTCATGGAAAGCATTTATTATCTAGCCTAACACAAGGCAAATAAAAGGTATTATCACATCCTAACAATACCTGTGGCAAGTATTTGTATCCACCTGTCCTGCTTTAAGCTGTGAGCCCCTCAAAGGTAAAAATGTGACTTCCTCACTTTTATTCTGTATCCCAAGCACTTTGTCTGGCAAATAGAACACCATGAATGTAGTTAAGTCAGAGATGTGGCTTTTCTGGTTCTGGATTTCTCCTAGATGGTAAATCAGCATCTAAAAAGTACCCAGTGAACAGCCTCCTAGATCGCACTCTGCCTCAGAGTATACATTAGCCAGTGCACTTCAGATAGGCAGAGGTGAAAAAGAGACCATAGCGCTTTTGGCCTTTCAGAGACAGTGGAGCAGATTGAAGGTCGTGGGATATGAGACCTGTCAGTTCCTACCTGCTAATTAGTTATGGGGCTGGATGGGATGGACATGGGTAGATGGGGAATCAAGGTACTAAAAGTCCTGTCTTCAACATTCTATCTGCCTGGCTGCATGCCAAGCAGGAAACGCTCAAGAAAGATTCTCTCAGGAAGTGGGTACCTGGAAGTAAACATAAGGGGAAAAGATGGGACAGGACCTATAAGACAATTGGGAGGAAGAAGCTCTCAACATGGGAGATGAACAGCTGAACAAGACACAGCTCCTACATCTAGCCTCTCAACTGAAAACGGCTTTAAAGAGGTGGAGCTCAGCAGGTAAAGGTGGGGAAGAAAGAGCAAGCAAAAGTATCCAAATGTAAAAAAAGGCAGGCAAGCAATTCTGAATGACCAGAAAAGGGGATGAAGGGAAGGAGAATTGAAGGATTAATTTAAAAATAAAAGAGTAAGTTGAAGCAAGGCTGTCAAGGGTCTTGTATGACTTGTTAAGGCATTTTGGGCTTCATTCATCCTATGGCAAAAGAAAAGCAAGGGAGTTTTAAGTAAACAAGTGATAGCATCAGATCTGTGTTTTGTTTAAAGGAGTGGCCAGGCAAGGGGCTTCCCTAGTGGCTCAGACCATAAAAAATCTGACTGCAAAGCAAGAGACCTGGGTTCGATCCCTGGGTTGGGAAGATCCCCTAGAGAAGGGAATGGCTCCCACTCTAATATTACTGCCTGGAGAATTCCACAGACAGAGGAGTCTGGTGGGCTACAGTCCATGGGGTCACAAACAGTAGGACACAATGTTCATCCATCTTTCACCACCAGTCCTCTCCTCGCCTACCATCTTCTGGTTCTAGAGCTGCCTAACAGCAAGCAGGTGGCAAGAGATCTTTCTGGAGATGTGACTGGTTCTAGAGCAGGGATCTCCAAGCAAGGGCTTCTAAAGGCATTCACCCTCCTAGAGAGGTTTTGAATATTCTTCTTTTCCTGTCTTACAAACATCATTCACTGACCTCAAAAAAAAAAAAGAAAGAAAGAAAGCTCAACACTGGGCTCAGCTCTGCCATTATTATTTTTATCTTCAGGAAATACAATTAGGAACTAATTTCTCAAGAAACGATATTCTTTGTGTTATTCACGAAAGTCAAAAGGAGGGGGGCATGCATTCCCAATTGGCTCATTTTGAATTCTGGGCAGCTCTGAGCCCGTTTTCCTTCTTTAGCAGCCTCAACTGCAGGGAGTGGACAGAAAAGAGAGGGGCTGGGGAAAGAAAAGTTGGTCACTGCAAGAGCAAATTTTCTCATGCCAGGAGTTCTCCTCTTTCTTCCCATTAAATGGACCTGAGCAAATTCTGATCTCACTGTCCAAATTTCTTCTTTCAGAATGAACTATGGCAGCGACCCGGCCCCAGGAGGATGCACGCAAAGTTCCTGGGCTGTGGAGAGGGGTCGGCCCCTGGGCGGGCGCGTTTCCGGGGACTCTCCCCCTCCCCCGCCCCAGCCCCACGGACAGCGCAAGGATGTGGAATCCCTGGAGAAGCCGGATGGATCCTGCCCGGAAAAGAGGGATTTGGGCTCAGGCCGGGGACCCCCTCCCACCCGCGCCTGGGAACCGCCGCCCCACCTCCGGAGCCCGTCGGGGTGGCGGCGGCCGTGAACACTCACCGAGTCCAGCGTTGGGCGGGACCGCTGGGGTCGAGGACTGCGGCTCCGCCTCGGTGCCGCGACGGCGTCTCGGCCCGCCACACGCCCTCAGGGCCACCGCCCGGCCCGCGGCTTGGAACCCCGAGGCGGCGGTGGCGGCCTCGCCTCCATGGCGAGGAGAAGCGGCTGAGGAGCAACTGGGCAGGCGGCGGTGATGGCGGCGACGGTCCGGGGTCCGAGCTGGGTCGCGCGCGCGCGTCTCTGTCAGCGCCGCACTCGCCGCAGCCTCGCTCCCGACCTGGCCTTGGCTGTAAGGAGCTTCCTCATTGGCGGTTCAGAGACGGGCGCTGGTTGGCCCAGATCGAACGGGCGTTCCCCTGGCCCTCGTGGGCCCCGCCCTTACGCGTCTCCGAACGCTTGCTAGCCTGCCGGCCTGGGGCGCAGGCCCGGGTCTCTCAGTCTCACGGTCTCATTGACCGCCAGGGAGGCGGTCCCCCCACCGCGGTCCAATCCTGGGAGAAACAGGACCCTAGGAGCACCGGGCGACTGTGCACCAACACCTTCCGTTTCTCTACAGTCCCACCTGGACGTAGGTCTTCTTCCCAGTTTACAGACGTGAAAACTGAGACCAAACACAAGTTACACCAGTGTTTAGCGATCGGGGCGACCTGGAGCTGAAAAATCTTTCCACTCTCTCCAAACGGGTTCCCTAGAGCTCCCCCTCCCTCCGCTTTTTAATTGCTGCAATGTATTTAAAAGACAGAGGTTCTCGGTGGTGAAGGTGGTGAACGTGCATAGCCCCTGGAAGACGCCTAGCACCGTGGCTGTCATCTTAACAAGTCAGCCCACGCCATCCCCACCCGAGCCCAAGGAAATCTCCGCAGCTTTCCAGATGCGCGTATCCGGGCCTGACTCGCGTCGAGCTGGGTAGAAACACTACACACGGTGCTCTGCGGAGGGTGTTTGCGACAGGTCTGGCCGGGAAGGAGAAGTTCACAGCTTCGAGCGGATCTGGAGACGCGTCTCCCCCTGGGGTCGGGGACTGGGACCGGGTGGAAGGCGCGGACCTCCTCCCCAGCGCTCCCCGCCGCGCGTAAGCACCTCAAAGCCATCCGTGGGTATGCCTGGCAAGTGGCTTCCCAGGCTGCAGGACTAAAAGAATCGCTGAAGGCCGATTACAGAGCCGTGGTGGGTGGCGAGTGAGACACCCCAGATTGTAGTCCTCAGGCAGGGTCCTTCGGACGGAGCCGGACCCGCTCAGGAGTGACCATAAGTCCGTAGGCGGGAGACATTGCTCAGCAGTGTGTAAGCACAGCTTGCTGGGAAACCCTTCATTCCTGACCCGCAGCCTGAGCTGCCAGGGGTGAGCGGCGGCCAGCCTCCCTCTCCCATCCGTGGCTGGGCAGAGTCCCACGATCAGCGCTCCCGAGGGAACGGGTCTGTTCCTGGTAGCAATCCTTTTTCTTGGAGGGGACATTTCAGCAAAGGAGAAGGAGACCACATGAGCTGCCATTTCCACAGGGCTGGTGCTTCTAGCACCTCCAGTCCGTACCACCGCCAGCAGTTGCGGCGTCAATTTGGGACTGTATGCACCCCGCTGCCCGTATTTGTAGAATCAGTGTGTGCTGACCAGAGCCATGACCTGGGAATACGGGGTGCAGCGGGCCTCCTTCGAGGCATCCCCTCTGCCACTGGAAAGTCCCTCCTTGAGAGGGAGGTGTATCTCCCACTACCTCTCAGCGGGGCTGACCCAGAGGTGTGAAATGACTGAATCCTAAACGCCTCTGAGTGACAGATCCTACAGCCGAAAGACCCACACACCAAGTCTCCTGTTAGAGCCTAAGGGCAGCCAATGAGGGCAGGACTTTCTATACACCAACGGTTCAGTTACCCAGGAAGCAGAAAAACTCACTCTATCCACACACTGAACGCAAAAGTGAAAAAGCCTGAACTCGGGAAAAATAATGATTGACTGCTGGAGACACCTGGACAATCTCATAAAAGAGTTTGACGTGCTACTTATATTTCCTAATCTATGTGGAAATAAATAGCTATTATAATAAAAAGCATTCATCCTTGGGATTATCTGAAAGATCCCCACCCAATCTGACCATACTTGGGAAAATGCTGTGGTTGAGCCCTGAAATTCAAGCCCTGCCACTGGCTGCTTGACCTGAGTCCCCCTCTGCTACTCTTCCTGGAACCTCCCAAGGCTGCATGAAGAATTACAGGCATGTACAGCTTGGCAAGTGGCCCATTCTTAGGAAATGCAGTTCCTTCTCTCCAGGAGACAGCTGCAGTTGGGTCAGAGCATGTGTGGGGTGTGTGCAGAGGTGACAGGACCTCACACCAAGGAGCCTTGCATATTCCATCCTGGAGACCCTGAGAAGGAAATTTCAGTTTGGTGACCACACATACTCTATTTTCAATGAGAGAAGACAGACTCTTATCCTCAGCTGCCCAGCTGTGGAGACCGTCCATATTCCCCATCCTACCTGATGCTCAGGGTATTCACAGCTCCCCCCACCACCACAAGGCAAATGGCTATCTTCAAAGAGAAGAGAGGAACTGAGAGAGGGCAGGGAGGCAGTCTTCTGCTCCAGATGCTGCTTTAGTCCCAGCCCACAGGAGCGCACACCTAGTGGTAGGCACTTGTCAGTCACCACACAGGTGCCCCAGAAGTCACAGGTTTCGTGAGAAGAGGACTGGACTAGAAGGAGAGCTGGAGGGCGGGAGTAAAGGATTCCTGTTTCTTTAGGCAAGTCACTTCTCTCATGGCCTCCTTTCCCCATCTAGTCAATGGAACAATTAATCATTCCCTCAACAAATACTTTTTGAGTGCTAATGGTGTGCTGGACATAGCAGGGGAGTAAGATAGAAAAGGTCTCTGCTCTTAGGAACTTACAGTCTGGATGGGGAGACAGACAATAAACAAGTGAACAAGAAAATTTCCTAAATGGAGTAATGAAAATAAAGCAAGACAGTATGATAGAAAGTTGAAGTAAATGAGAGCCTAGGGACTTACCAGGCCATTCACTGTTCTATTCCTAAGGGTCACTTGCTGGAGTACAGTACCTAAAGAAACTGCAGCCCCCTCACCCTGAGAAGGTGGCTTACAGGAGCCTTTGCCCCAATTTCCACTTCAGGACTGCCACTGATGTCCTAAAGCAGTAGAAATGTTTCTAGATTCACTACCCTCAGGCCCCAAATCCTGGTCCAAGGCTCAATTCTAGTTCCATCCATTGGCCAAGATGACTCTTCCTGTGAGTCAGGCCGAGGCCTGTGGTGCAAACTGCTCAGGGTAGAGGAGGCATTTTTACACCAAGCACAGTTAAGAAACCAAGATTTGAAAAATGAGTTCTAGTTATTTTTGTATTGCAGGTGAGGCTTGAACTAGTTTTTTTTTAAATTAAAAAAATCACTATTTAGAGACTTCCCTGGAAGGGAGCGTGGGTTTGATCCCAGCTGAAGGAACTAAGATTCCACATGCCAAACAGTGTGGCTGACCACCCCCCCTCCACAACCATTCATAAGTGTATAGATTTGTCAAAACTCAGCAAATGTACATTTATGAGATGAGAACTATATATTTTTGGTCTGAAAAGAAAAAAATTGCACAGATAATGAACTCTAGTTAACAAAATGCATTCTGAAGTATTTAGAGGGAAATACTAATGACTGCAACTTTGAAATGTGTCAAAAATAACATGAAATAATAAAATGGATAGAGGAATAGACAGATATATAAAAATTAAGCAACAGTCCAGTTCAGTCGCTCAGTTGTGTCCAACTCTTTGCAACCCCATGAATCACAGGACGCTGGCCTCCCTGTCCATCACCATCTCCTGGAGTTCACTCAAACTCACGTCCATCGAGTCGGAAATACCATCCAGCCATCTCATCCTCTGTCGCCCCCTTCTCCTCCTGCCCTCAATCCCTCCCAGCATCAGAGTCTTTTCCAATGAGTCAACTCTTCGCATGAGGTAGCCAAAGTACTGGAGTTTCAGCTTTAGCATCATTCCTTCCAAGGAACACCCAGGGCTGATCTCCTTTAGAATGGACAGGTTGGATCTCCTTGCAGTCCAAGGGACTCTCAAGAGTCTTCTCCAACACCACAGTTCAAAAGCATCAATTCTTTGGCGCTCAGCTTTCTTCACAGTCCAACTCTCACATCCATACATGACCACTGGAAAAACCATAGCCTTGACTAGACAGACCTGTGTTGGCAAAGTAATGTCTCTGCTTTTGAATATGCTATCTAGGTTGGTCATAATTTTTCTTCCAAGGAGTAAGCGTCTTTTAATTTCATGGCTGCAGTCACCATCTGCAGTGATTTTGGAGCCCCCCAAAACAAAGTCTGACACTGTTTCCACTGTTTCCCCATCTATTTCCCATGAAGTGATGGGACCAGATGCCATGATCTTAGTTTTCTCAATGTTGATCTTTAAGCCAAACTTTTCACTCTCCTCTTTCACTTTTAAGAGGCTTTTTAGTTCCTCTTCACTTTCTGCCATAAGGGTGGTATCATCTGCATATCTGATATTTCTCCCGGCAATCTTGATTCCAGCTTGTGCTTCTTCCAGCCCAGCGTTTCTCATGATGTACTCTGCGTATAAGTTAAATAAGCAGGGTGACAATATACAGCCTTGACATACTCCTTTTCCTATTTGGAACCAGTCTGTTGTTCCATGTCCAGTTCTAACAGTTGCTTCCTGACCGGCATATAGGTTTCTCAAGAGGCATGTCAGGTGGTCTGGTATTCCCATCTCTTTCAGAATTTTCCACAGTTTATTGTGATCCACACAGTCAAAGGCTTTGGCATAGTCAATAAAGCAGAAATAGATGTTTTTCTGGAACTCTCTTGCTTTTTCAATGATCCAGCGGATGTTGGCAATTTGATCTCTGGTTCCTCCGCCTTTTCTAAAACCAGCTTGAACATCTGGAAGTTCACAGTTCACGTATCTCTCGCATTTAGAGAATTTTGAGCATTACTTTCCTAGCATGTGAGATGAGTACAATTGTGTGGTAGTTTGAGCATTCTTTGGCATTGCCTTTCTTTGGGATTAGAATGAAAACTGACCTTTTCCAGTCCTTTGGCCACTGCTGAGTTTTCCAAATTTGCTGGCATATTGAGTGCAGCACTTTCACAGCATCATCTTTCAGGATTTGAAATAGCTCAACTGGAATTCCATCACCTCCACTAGCTTTGTTCATAGTCATGCTTTCTAAGGCCCACTTGACTTCACATTCCAGGATGTCTGGCTTTAGGTGAGCAATCACACCATCATGATTATCTTGGTCATGAAGATCTTTTTTGTACAGTTCTTCTGTGTATTCCTGCCACCTCTTCTTAATACCTTCTGCTTCTGTTAGGTCCATACTATTTCTGTCCTTTATCGAGCCCATCTTTGCATGAAATGTTCCCTTGGTATCTCTAATTTTCTCGAAGAGATCTCTAGTCTTTCCCATTCTGTTGTTTTCCTCTATTTCTTTGCATTGATTGCTGAGGAAGGCTTTCTTATCTCTTCTTGCTATTCGTTGGAACTCTGCAATCAGATGCTTATATCTTTCCTTTTCTCCTTTGCTTTTCACTTCTCTTTTCACAGCTATTTGTAAGGCCTCCCCAGACAGCCATTTTGCTTTTCTGCATTTCTTTTCCATGGGGATGGTCTTGATCCCTGTCTCCTGTACAATGTCCACAAACCTCAGTCCATAGTTCATCAGGCACTCTATCTATCAGATCTAGTCCCTTAAATCTATTTCTCACTTCCACTGTATAATCATAAGGGATTTGATTTAGCTCATACCTGGATGGTCTAGTGGTTTTCCCTACTTTCTTCAAATCAAGTATAGTAAAATGTTAACTGTAGAATCTAAGTGGTGGGTATACAGGTGTCCACTGTAAATTCTTTCAATTTAGTTGTATGTTTCAAAGTTTTCAGGATAAAATGTTGGCGGGAGAGAATCAGCATTTAACTTTATAAGAAAATATACAAAACTGCTTTTAATTTTCAAACACATCTCTTCATGGACAATTCCATTGCTTCTCCACATGCATGCACACTTTGTATAAAGTTGTAATCAGTTTATACAGTCGTCATTGTTATTTCTCATGTATTTCTAAAACTTCACGTGTACTATGCTTAATGTTTGCACACTGCACATTAATATGCTGCATGTTTGGGGACATAGGCTTTTTTCTAATGCAGGCTGTTTTGTTTTTATTTGGCTGCACTGGGTCTTAGTTGTGGCACACAGGCTCTTCCTTCCTTGTGTCATGTGGGATCTTTCATGCTGTGCAAGGACCCTAGTTGTGATGCTCTCACTCCACAGCATGCGGGCTCAGTAGTTGTGATGCAAGGGCTTAGTTGCTCCACGGCATGTAGGATCTTATTTCCCTGACCAGGGATCAAATCCTCATCTCTTGCATTGCAAGGCAGATTCTTGACCACTGGACAGCCAGGAAAGTCCTAACATAGGCTTTTATTGTGTAGCTTCTAAATGCACTGCACAGGGCCTCCCTTCCAGAAAAAGAGGACTGAGTTGGATGGTTCCAGCCCTTTTTCTAGTTAGAAAAGCTGGAGAAAACATTTGTTAAAGGCACTGAAGGGAATTCCCAGCTGTCCAGTGGTTAGAACTCTGTGCTTCCACCGCAGGGGGCATAGGTTCTAATCCCACATGCCACATGGCATGGATTAAAAAGCAGTGAAGAGGTACCAAGGCAGGGAAGAAGTGTGGTGCCAAGACTGAAGAGAAAACAAAAATACCAGAATGACCTCAGTATTGGAAATCTTCTGTCCTTTCCCCAGAAGGGTCTGCTGATTCTGAGAGAGAAGGCTGATATACTGTGCAGATCATGACTCCCAAAACTGGCCACATTTCCAGTTCTACTTACTGTTCCAAAGCCTTGCTACTTCTCTCTCTAGAGGCAGAATCTATTTCCCCTTGAAGTTGGGTGAGGTAGGCCCACGTAACTGCCTTGACAAACAGAATGTGGCAGGTATGATACTGCTGCTGCTGCTAAGTCGCTTCAGTCGTGTCCGACTCTGTGTGACCCCATAGACGGAAGCCCACCAGGCTCCCCTGTCCCTGGGATTCTCCAGGCAAGAACACTGGAGTGGGTTGCCATTTCCTTCTCCAATGCATGAAAGTGAAAAGTGAAAGGGAAGTCGCTCAGTCATGTCCGACTTTTCGTGACCCCATGGACTGCAGCCTACCAGGCTCCTCCATCCATGGGATTTTCCAGGCAAGAGTACTGGAGTGGGGTGCCATCCCCTTCTCCGGGTATGATACTATGACTTCTAAAACCATGTTAGGGAAGGCAGTACAGCTCTACCTGGCTCTTCTTGGATGCTGCCCTTGGGACCTGGCTGCTGGTGTTTGAGGCAGGTGTTCTGGCTAACAGAACTAAGGTTCCAGTCAACAACTAGCTTCAATTGCCAGACGTGTGAGTTGCCAAGCCTTCAGATTCCAGTTCCTAGCTGTCAAGTCACCCCCAACCTTTCAGTCTTCCAGCTAATGCCCTAGACATTGGGGAACAGACAAACCATCCTGTTTCATCCTGTTCAAATTCTCTAAGTGGTGAGCATAACAAATGATTCTTTTATAATTTGATTTATATCCCCAAGAATGCCAACAGAGGAGCCTGGCAGGCTATAGTCCAAAGGATCGCAGAGTTGTGAAGAGTCGGACATGACTGAAGCAACTTAGTACACGTGCATGTGGGATTTTCACAAACTTACAATCAGGTAGGGGAGGAAAAAGAAACATCTTGCCAAGCTTGAATCTCTCACTATTTTTAAACACAGCCCTAGGGGTGTCAAAGAGGGAAAAGCCGAAAGTTCCAGGGAGGTCTGCCTTCTCTTGGCTTTGGTTTCCTCCGTCTTCCATCTAGACTAATAAGAGCAACAGGAAGAAAGGTAATGCCCTCAGTGTTGGGTAACACTGCTGGGGTATGAAGCCAAAGTGCACTGGAGTGCAGAGGCTAGAGGCAGGGAGCCTGGAGGGCCATGAAGGCATTCTCACTGACTGTAGGGAAGGCCTCCACTGAGCCAACTGGGGAGCCAGGGGTCTCCAGTTTGCAGCTCTTCTTTGGCAGAATTGCCAAAGGGAGAATTCCCTTCTTTTTCTCTTCAGTCCAGTGACCGTTCAGGAATTGCTCACCACTATTCAGTGGGCAGGGTTTCCAAAGTCTCCTTCTCGATCTCTCCAACCCAATGGCCACATGCTCCTCATCCGTCCTCCAGTCCTCACTGTAGGGCAAACCAGGGGCCTTGCCTCAGGACCCTCTGCTCAGAGGGCCCGGTTTCAGGTCCGGCTGAGTCATCCTTCCTCTGTCACAACAGCCAAGGAGAAGCTCTAAAATCTCCAAATGTCCAACATGGTTTCAAATTCCAGTCTTGCCATCTAGTTGCTCCCCAGTCCTCAATCCTCTTCTGTAAAATGGGGCGGTATTACCTCTCTCATAGGACTGTCTTGTAGAAAAAATGAAAGCAAGGTAAAGTGCTGAGCTTGTACCATGTGTGCACGTGTGGGTAATGCTTTCAGTGTGGTGCTTAGCACGTGTGCTATCACGTCCCATAATCTTCCTAGGGGCTGTGAGTTTGAGAGGACTTTGCCTGGTAACTGTAGACCGGGGTCTGTGAATATCACTGGGGAAGCTCTCTCTCCAGACCCCCACAATCAAACACATGAAGTTCTGCTGAGATATCTGGATGGTTCTGCCTCCAAGCTGTTTTTGCTTAGACTGCACTGCATAAAACAAGTGCTCTAAAACAGGGGTCTCCAACTTCCTGGCCAGGTACCTCCTGTCAGATCAGAAGCGGCATTAGATTAGAAGTAAAGTGCACAGTAAATGCAACTCATTTGAGGGACTTCCCTGGTGGTCCAATGGTTAAGGATCTGCCTGCCAATGCAGGGAACACAAGTCCAATCCCTGGTCCAGGAAGATCCCACATTCTGCAGAGCAATTAAGCCCGTGAGCCACAACTACTGAAACCCTTGCTCTACAGCCCATGCTCCACAGAGAGAAGCCACCGCGATGAGAAGCCAAGTACTGCGAGGAAGAGTAGCCCCCACTCACTGCCAACTAGAGAAAGCCCACGCACAGCAATAAAGACTCAGTGAAGCCAAAAAATAAATTTAAGAAAAGGTAATATGCTTGAATCATGAAAACATCCCCTCACCCCAAGTCTGTAGAAAAACTGTCTTCCACAAAACCACTCCTTGGTATCAAAAAAGTTGGGGACTGCTGTTACAAAATATTTCAACTTTATTTACAACCAGAACCCTGGCCCCAACCCCAGCTTTTCGGGCTTTGCTCTGTGGGAAGATCTAGATGAGCAGGGACACTTCTGACAGGTCCAGGGCTCAGGAAGATGAGCAGGTAGGCTCCTCATTTCTTCTGGGCTTGTGCCCGGGCCCGTTGAATCTTGTCGGCTGTGGCCCCATCTGTGGCTCCAGTGCAGTGGGACAATACGAGGCTCATCTCCGCCTCATTCCGGTGTTCAATAGCAACGTCCGCAGCCTGAGCCACATCCCTGCAGTTTGAGTAGGAGGGGAGATAAGTATTGAGCTGCCCAAGGGCACAAATTGTGCCTCTCATCAGCCCACTGGCTCTGCCACCCAGCACCCCAGGGCTCTCAGCAGACGCACCCAACAAGAAGCAAGGCCTTGACCTTCTGCTCAGGACCCACACGGGAAGCATACTTCTTGGCCTCATATTTATTGTGTTGCTTCATGCAGATCTCCACAAAGGGCTTAGGAGAAGAGGATAGAAAGACATCAGGCAAAGCCCTCCTGTTCTCTCTTATGAGCAAAGCCTGTGTGTCAAGTCACATCAGTTGTGTCTGATTCTTTGCGACCCTATGGACCATAGCTCTCAAAGCTCCTCTGTCCATGAGTAAAGCCAAGTGGCTACATTATCCCAATGTATCTTATATACCCTTCTGTCTGTATAATCCCCCCAATTCCTATCCCACACCCATACAACAGTTGTGATCTCAAAATTCTTTGGGTGAAAACCACCTACCCCAAGCTCTATTAGAGCTTTGAGATCAATTATTTCTATGCATCCACGCCATCATCTACCGTTACCCCTCACAGCAGGCATTTCCCGCCTTCCCAGGGCCTGAGTTTTGGGCAGTTTATAGCTGCCCTTATTTGACCAACCTACCACACCTCTGAACTGCCTGCCACAGAAAACAAACAACTCAACATCCTCCACTGCTTTGCAAATGTACTCTCCCCTTCCTCCCCACCAACAGGACTTTCCTTCAGACACTGGTGTCCCCTATGGCCCTCCTTGGGGAAAAGCAGCTCAGTCTCCTTTCCTCCAGCATCTGCAGGCGGACTTGGGCCTGTCCTCCCCTGTGCCTGACTCCGAAATGTGCCCACCAGTTCTGTAGGATAGCTGAGCAGATGTGTGAACAGACCACTGGAGCCTGGCCATCTCCTCAGCATTGCCTCACTGGAGATGGGCTAGAGGGAGGTCCCCACCTCACCAGGTAGCCAATGGGTGATTTCTTGCTCTTAGAAAACTTCTCTAGCTCCTCCCAGTCTTCCAAATCTGCCAGGGCAGTCAACTTCAGCCACCAGAGCCTGTGGGAAAGCTGGGCATGGAGGCATTGCAGGAGGGGCAGGGGGTCCCAGGACCTACATGCAGATCAGGCCCTCATCTACCTCTTGTCAGGGATGCGAAAGTCACGTGCCAGCTGCTCCGCACGCTTGTTTTGGCCACTGAGAATGAGGGTGGTGACCGTGTCATGTAGAGACAGGTCTAAGAACTGGCCCCCCAGCTCATCTTCTAGGCGTCGCTGCAGCCGTAGGAGCCGCATCTGATCCTCTGTAGCCTGGGAACAGGGATGTGGTGGGACAGGGATGAGAGGGACAAGGAAGGAAGACTGGGAAGTGAGGAGAAGAGGTTTAGAGAAGAACGGGCCAAACCTTGGCTGCAAACTCATTTTTGGCCTTGTAGAAGGCGTCGGCTGCCGTCTGTAGAGCTGCAACTCGCCCCTCAATTCGCTGCAAAGGCCAAAAGGGAGCTCATAGCACAGAGAACCTCGGCCGTCACCACTCATGCTGCAGTTTTCTCCCCAATCCTTGTGCCTAGGGTCACCAGTGCCAGCTCTTCCTGCTGGGAGCACTGTGCTGGTATTCCTAATGGGAATGACTAGCTCCTCTGGGACCAACTCATGTGCCTCACATCTTCTCAAGCTCTCCCTCCACAATGAGGACCAAATGGGGTGTGTGACACATTCAAGGCCTAGACTCCTGGAGAAGCCAGACCAATGGCCCAGTTTGTGGGCCCCACCTGCCCTGTGGCCCTCAGACCTCCTCTGCAGCGTAGCTGGCTCGGATGTGGAAGCTGCCCAGCTCCTGGTGGTTGTCATCCTGGTTGTAAAGGTCCTTCAGTGTCTCCAGCTCCTGATGCTTACAGAACTGGGGACAGCAGGTGGGCAGTCAGCAAGGCCAACTCGGGGGCTCCTCAGGCTCCACCCCACCCTGCCCCTGCACACACCTGTCGGTACAAACTTAAGGCCATAGGCTGGTTCCGAAGTGTCATGAAAAAATCTCCTCGGTTCAGCTCATTCTTCAGGTGCAGCAGCACTGTGAACACTGCGGGACGATAAGGTGGGGTGGGGATTCAGCCCAGCCCCTTACTGAGCCCAGGGTCCCCAGCCTCGTCCTCACCCAAACCCTGCTCACCCAGATCAGTATCCCCACTCTCGATGGCCTTGCTTAGTGCCAGTTTGCTCCTCTTCATCTTCAGGAGAAGGGGAACTTGCTCCCCAGAGCGTGGCTCATATTCCAGCAGCTGTGGGACGAGGAGGAAGGCACAGAGAGAAGGAGCTGGCCTGGGGGCCTCTAACACCCACATCAGAGCATCCAGGGAGGGCTAAGCACCCACACCTTGATGGCCAGCTCCGTGCGGCCACAGCCATAGGCTCGTGCAGCAATGTCAGAGTAGGAGACACCAGGCGTGTCCCCCAGCTTCTGATTAATGGCCCGAGCAACATCCTCGTCAGACACATCCTTCTGTTGTACCTGGAGAGGGAAGGAATGTCACCAATCTGGCTCTCACCCCTTAAACCCGACCCCCACTGCCTTGATCAAGACCCACTCTTTCAGCTCTACACATCTTTTCTACACCTCACCTTGGCCTGTAAACCCTGAATTGCCCTTGGACTCCGTTCTATATCCTCACCTTGTAGCAGGCCCAGTGGGCCAGGATTCTGCTGACGCCCTGCACTTCAGGAAGCCGCAGGTACTCACATATCTGAATGGCCAGGGGGTAAAGCCTTCGCAACACAAGCCTGGCAGACAAGGGAGATAAAGGGAACAAGGGATAAAGTAGGGTAGAAAGAGGACAGAGTGGCCCGACCCTGTAACCCCAGCCTCCCTGATCCCAAGCAAATGGATCACAAGCAGTGACCAGAAGAGCAGAGCAAGGACTGTAATGTCTGCCCACCTACAGCCCTCCGCCCAGCACCCTTGGGCTAGCTGTACCTGTCTAGCAACACCTGGATAGTGAGCTGCTTGTATCTGTATTTCATTTTGTTAAGGATCCAGCTGGGAGATAAGTCCTATTTGCCAAGGACCTTTAGGTGGCATCTCCATCCCCTTGCCCTTCCACCCCTGGAAGTAAACACTCTGTCAGCACACTTGAGGATACTGGCTATAGGTGAGGGGGATTCCGATGTGATAGTCCCGAATAGCATTGAGTACACGAAGGTCCTGACACATGCGCACAAAGCTGTCAGGTGGAAATCTGTCCAGGAAACACTTTCCGAAGGAGGCCGCCTAAAAAGAGCCAGAGAGTAATGGAGGGCTTTCCCCTCTGCCAGCCAAACCCTGCCCTCCCTCCAGCCCTGCCATCCAGGCCAACCCTGAGCAGACTCTTCTGCATATCTGGCCAGTGCTCGTGTCCTGCAGCCTCGATGCACTGCTGCACAGCCTGGGGCAGCTGCCCCAGCTCCTGGATCTCCCGCAGGTACTCATCCGCCTTCTGGCTCTCTTTCTGGGGTGGAGGGAAAGTGCCAGGGACAGTGCGTCATGACCGAGAACACCTCTATGCCTGGCTCCCAACCCACTGGGCTGTGGTGGCAGGTCTGGAAGGTTGCAGAGGCCGGAGCCCAAATCCCCTCAGCCCCACCACCCGAGGTATTCACACACACCCCCAATCAGCGCAGTTGCCTATGAAGCCCTGAGATCTCTCGATAGAGCCCTGATTTGTGACTAGACTGCAAGGGTTCCCTGCCCCTCCCTATCACCATACAGAAGACACCAAGTCCCTTCAGTGCAACTGAGCCAGCTCTCTCTACCCCAGCCCGGCCCAGCCCATGTCCTGCCTGAACCCCCATCTTTAAAGGTAGCACTTGGCTGCAGAAACAGGGGCTGGGTCAATTAGTGGAAGGGGAAGGCGAGTGGCTTGGGGCCCCGGGAGAGGCCCAGGGCTTTACCTCATACTCCTTCTGAGCCTCCAACAACAGCGCTCCAGGGGCCATCGAGGCTATTTTAAAGATCTCCTCACTGGCCACTAGGGGAGGAAAATGGTAAGTGGGAGACAGGGAGCGTCAGGAAACCCTCAGCCCTGCCTCAGTGCCCTGATTCTGCTTTGGGGCACTAGTCCGGCAGCTGTGGTGTTGAGGAGCCCCTGTCCTGGTCACTCAGAGCTTTTACGAGGGCCTCACCTGGAACCTCATGCAGGAACTCGTGGGTACTGCGGGAGAAGACTCGGACCCCGTCCAACTCAGGCACCAGGTAGGAGTCCTCATCTAGCACGAACCTGAGCGTGGTCAAGGTTCCTAAGAGTAACCAGGGATGGGGCGGGGCAGGCCACCCTCCCCTAACCCCTGGCAGCCCTCCAAGGATACTGGATGCTCTCAGGGGCATCGCCCACCACCATTAGCCGCCTCTCCCAGGCCACCACAACAGCCCTCTCCTTGCTGCGCGGACGGCTACACCTGTGTGCACACACACACACATCTGGGATTAATACACAGGATGCCTGGCCCACAGTCATGTCTCTCACATCACTGTCTGTATCACTTTGCCTTGGGGAACTCCGCACAGGCTTGCTGCCCTTCATCTTACTTCTCTGGCTGACTTATTTGCTTCTCTCTCTCCCTGGGCCCATCAGCTTCCTGGCACACCTGGGGCCCACCGGGAACTGGGGTTTCCCTCAAATGTGCACTAGCAGGGAAGACAAGATTCAAGCTCTGCTTGCTCTGGTCAGTAGACAGGATGAATCAATGTGTCCCAGGAGGCAAGGCTATGTGCATGTCCACTCCCGTGAGAACAACACCCCTCCCCCATCCTTACCAGACCATCTGCTTCGGGGGGGCCCGGATGTTGCAGTTGAACTCACACAGCTTCTCCTGAAAGAGTGCAGGGAATGTCATGGCCCTATCCCAGCCATCACCAGTCTGGCTGAAAAGTCCTTCCCCTTTGCCCCACACATCTTTCCTAGACAAGGCACAGTGCCCTGAGAGATGTGCCTTATACCTTGAGAGATGCTGTCCCCATCCAGATGTAGCCTGTGTCTGTGAAGAGCGCCAGGTGTCTGTAGGTGAAGGAGACAGCCATCTGCAGGAAGCTGCTCACTCCTGGGGCCAGGCCAGGGGGTGTCTGGGGCAGGGCCAAGGGGAACACCAGACAGACTGACTTTTCAGGATCTCCCACTGGCTTCTACAGTCCCTCCGGTTCACTCCCAACCCAGGCTCCTCACCACCGCAGAGCAGGCTGCATGGTCTAGGAGGTAAAGATCAGGTCCTACAGCCAGGAGAATGTGCGCCACTCGGTCCTGGCACACTGTGGTCCAGCATGAGGGTGCACTCTGCAGACCTATGGTCGTGGAAAAGGACAACCTTAGACTGCCCAAAGTCCAGTTTCTGCCTCTGATGGTCCCATGGACAGGAGGCACATTTGTGGGCAGTGAATGCTGCTCCAGGGGTGTCAAGGCTCACCTGGCACCTCTGGCATCCGGCGGAGTTTGAGGTCACCCACGTTGGCACTGAGGGTGAAGCGGTGAGCTCCTGTGAGGATGGCCACCCCAGAACCAAACTCAGTATGGAAGATCCGGGCATCCAGAACCCGGTTCTGGAGCACCTCCTGGAGAGAGGGGTCGTGGGTTGAGGGAGTGAGAGAGTCCCAGACTCCATCCCTTTTCCCCAGCCCCCAGGGCCCCCTACATTGCCCATGCTGAAGTGTCTCCGGAAGTCACCATGCAGCCCGTAAACCAGCACAACTCCGTCTTCCTGCACGCAGAGCAGCTCCTCCTCAGCTGACCAGCCCAGGGACACCACGGGCCCACTCTTCCACTGCAGATGAGAGAGAGGCTCCAGAGGCTGTCCTCAGGATGCAGAATCCTGTAAAGCCCTCAGCCCCAGGGAAGGCAGGGAGCTCACCAAGAGACTGGCCAGAGGCACCCCGGAAGCTGAGTAGATCTCGAGAACCGGCCTGGCACTGGCGGGCTTCTCCTTCCGCCAGGGGTTCCTCAGCAGTGCTGTGGTTTGAGCAGAAACCTTCTGTCCTAGTTGCCCAGGCCCACTCCATGCCAAGCAGGCCTATGAACTAGTTCTGAAGGCCCACACCACATGTGGCAGGCCTCACGAGAACCACAATTAAAACATCTCAGTAAGGTGGGGTGGGGGTGGGTAGCATAGGCCAGCAAGAACCCCTCAACAGCAAGGCCCCCAGGAAACAAGGACCCTGAGTTCATCCCACAGTCCCTAAGCATGCAGTGGCAGAGGGGTGACTTACCAATGGGCCCCCCATAGGGTGCAGCAGCCACTAGGCAGTCCCTCAGTTCCTCCTTCAGGTCCCAGTCCATGCTATACAGCTCATATTTCCTGCCCACACAGAGACAAGCAGATATCAGCCTCGTCATGACCCTGCATCCACATGGAGTGCGCACCAGAGGAGCTCCCTAATGCTTCCAACTGTCCTGCACAGGTCCCCTCGGGAAAGGAGGAGGGTGATGACTAGAAACTGTGAGGGACATCCTAGGGACAGCAGGCGAGGAAGCAGAGGGTGTTGGGAGGGCAGACTATGTGGCCACTACGTAGAGCACAGAGTGAGGTGGGACTAGGGTGAGGTGGTTGGCTTGGGTCTCCATTGGCAGAAAATAAGACCCTGCAGGAGGTCCTCTCAGCTTAGGCAGCCTTTCTTCTATTTCTGGTTCTTAACACTGAATCTGGCTATGGGCCTTATACCCAGGGCTCCAGCCTGTTGATAATGAACTCAATTTTAGAGGTACTGAGTGAACACTGCCTGAAAGAAATCCAAGAGGAGCTCCTTAGTGAGCCCAGAGCTAGGAGAGTCGTGGGCTACAGATGCCAATCTGTGAAAGCTTGACTCAGAGAAGGTAACTGAAATTACAAACTGCCACAAGATGACTGCAATCTGAAGCGCATATGGATCACCAAGACATGTGCTGCATGAGAAGACAGAGTAGGAGGCTTGAGGAATGCCATAATTTGATGGTTGGAGGTGGGGAAAAGGGTACAGAGGAGTGGACACTCCTCCAGAATACAAGAGAAGACAAAGTTCCAGAAGCAAGTATTTTAGCTAGGATCATTTCAGGAGCCTTCCCATTAAAGACCAGGAAGATGCCATCGTCTCTCTCTTTTTTTTAGGATAGGTGAGAATCGGATTTATTTAAAAAGCAACATACTCCACAGACAGAGAGTGGGGTCATCTCAGAAGGTGAGAGAGGCTCCATTATCTCTATTGACATTCTTCTTGGAATTCTAGCCAAAATAATTCAAGAGAAAAATGGTATTCTAGCCAAAATAATTTAAGAGGAAAAAAAAAACAGGCTTCCATTTTGAAGAAAGAAAGAGACTGCTACTATTTATCAATCCAAATGATCAGACTAGCTACTTAGAAAATCCAAAGCAGTCTATGAAACAAAGAGCTCAGTAAATAATGAACAAAAATCAATATATTTTCTATACCAATGAGTTTTCTATACCATGAAGTGAAGTCGCTCAGTTGTGTCCGACTCTTTGCGACCCCATGGACTGTAGCCTACCAGGCTCCTCCCTCCATGGGATTCTCCAGGCAAGAGTACTGGAGTGGGTTGCCATTTTCCTTCTCCAGGGGGATCTTCCTGACCCAGGGATCGAACCCAGGTCTCCCGCATTCCAGGCAGATGCTTTAACCTCTGAGCCACCAGAGAGGCAGTTATACCATAGCAAGAACTAATTAGAAATATAACTTTTAAAAAGATCCTAATTGTGATATCAGTAAAACTATTAGATATTTAAGAGTAAGCCTAATAAAATTTTTAGCAAAATCAAATTTCTTTACTCAAGGATAGAGAAGACATGGGGAAATATTCTAAAGGATCTATAGACGGGTAAGAATTCCAATAAAAATCAGCCCAACTTTTTGATGGTTAGGGCAGCACAAACTGATTCGATAGTTCATTTGGGTGGTGGAGGAGGAAGATCTTCTGAAAGAGAAAATATTTAAGAATATTTGAAAATATGAAAACAGAAATACATCAGATACCAAATACATTTAAAAGCTAAAGTTAATTAAAATTTGTTTTCGCACAGGAATAAGCAAACAGATCAATGGAAGAGAAGACAGTCCAGAGAAAGACCTGAGACTAGACAGAGGTTGTACTGAGTTGGCCAAAATGTTCCTTTGGCTTTTTAAGTAAAAGTAAAAGACACAATTTTCAATTTCACCAACAACTTTATTGAACAACGTATTTACCATTTTGTTCCACTACCTTCTCTCATTTTTCAGGTAACTTCATAATTTCATCTTCCCAAAACTTTAAAAATGTATTTATTTATTTTTGGCAGTGCTAGGTCTTCGTTGCTACATGTGTGCTTTCTCCAGCTGCAGTGAGCAGGGGCTACTCTTTGCTGCAGTGCCTGGGTTTTTCTTGCGGTGGGCTTCTCTTGTCCCGGGGAGCACTAGTTCTAGGCGAGCAGGCTTCAGTAGCTGCAGCACAGGGGCTCAGTAATTTGTGGCTCGCAGGCCGGAGAGAGTGGGCTCTGTAGTTGTGGCACACAGGTTTGGCTGCTCCAAGGCATGTGGGATCTGCCCAGAACAGGGATCGAACTCGTGTCTCCTACACTGGCAGGAGGACTCTTATCCACTGTACCAACAGGGAAGTTCTTCCCAAAACTTATCTCTTTGACTAAAGAACTGTTCCAGGTGACCTTTATCTTCCAGGGAATTGAAATTTTTTCCCACTAAGAGAATTCTGTAAAGATCAAAATAAATGGACATCCAAAGGTGCAATGTCTGCTGAATACAGTGGATGCCTCAGAACTTCCCGCCAAGTTGTAACAGTTTTTGCCTGGTCATCAAAGAAATACATGGTCTTGTGTTATCCTGATAGAAGATTATGTGTTTCCTACTGACTAATTCCAGATGCTTTCTGTTAGAGTACAGTTGGTCTAACTGGGAGCAGTACTTGGAATTAAATCATTTTTCTGGAAGGAACTTGTAATAAAGGACTCCCTTCCAATCCACCAAATACACAACATCACCTTCTTTAGATGAAGACCAGTCTTTGGTATAGTTGGTGGTGGTTAATTTCGGTTGCCTCATGATCACTTCTGTTCCACATCATTACACAGTATCCAATTTTCATCATCTGTCACAATTTGTTTTTAAAACGGAACATTTTCATTAAATTTCAGTAGATGTGGAAATATGGGCAAGAAGATTTTTCTTCAGTCAAGAAGGTTTTTGTTCACTAAACTTACGGGAACCCCAACATTAAAGCAATTAATGTAACCAAGCTGGGGACTTCCCTGGTGGTCCAGTGGTTAAGAATCCGCCTTGCAATGCAGGGGACACAGGTTTGATCCCTGGTCAGGGAACTAAGATCCCACATGCCACAGAGGAACTGAGCCTGAGAACCAAATGAGAGAGTCCATGCATCACAACACAAGATCCAATATGATGCAATGAAACACAACCAAGACCCAATGCAGTCAAAACAAAACATAACCAAGCTGATGCAAATGGTTTTCAATGTTTGATTTGGGTATTTTGAATATGTTGGCTATCTCCCTCGTGGTATAACATTGATTATTCTCAATGAATGTCTTGATTTGATTGCCATCAACTTCAACTGGTCTACTGGACCATGGAGCATCATCCAGTGAGAAATCTCCAGCACAAAATTTCACAAACTACTTTTTGATATGTTCAATCAATCACAGCACCATTTCCATATGTTGTACAAACCTTTTTTTGTGTGTTTCAGATGCATTCATACTTTTCTTGAAATAATAAAGCATAATGTGCTGAAAATGTTGCTTTTTCTTCCATGATCAGTATTAAAATGGTTACACAGAAATTCACCAATTTTGGTAAGTTTTTTTTAAAAAATGCACGCTGATATGACAGCTGTCACAATACAATCTAACAAACTTATTTCAAATGAAGTTAAAGACAACTAAGTGCTACTAGCACCATCTTACAGGAAACACTGAAGGAGCCTTTTCATCCCAATGATAAAGATGGCATTTCAAACTGGGGCAAACTGATACTTGCAATGAGACAATGGGCCATATAGGAAGAATCACAATAAATGCTATTTCATTACTTAATCTCTGTAATAAAATTTTCTAGATGAAATTCAAGATTTAAATGTTAAAAAATAAAGCCATATCAGAACAAATCTTGTTTATTTTTACAATCTCAAAATAGGAAAAAATTCCATGAACATGATATAAAGTCTGGAAGTCACTAAGAGAAATAACAAGTGCTTCTAAATAAAAATTAAGACCTTCTGTATACTTGTATGTAAAAGGTGTAAAAACAATACATATTTATGCTTACTTCTACTTGAAAAAAGAGACTCTGGAAAAGGTTCTAAGAATTAATAACAGTAGTTACTTGCAGGTGAGGGGTGCAATCAGTTGAAGAAGAGAAGAGATGGGAATGAGACTGAGCTTTTAAACTACAGTCATAGCTATTAAAATAATTAACATTAAAAAATTTTTATAGGGACTTCCCTGGCAGTTCAGTGGTTAAGACTCCACAATTCAGCCCTTGTGGGGGAATTAAGATCCCACATGCCATGTGGCACAGCCAAAAAAAATTTATATGCTAAAGAAATCTATCAAAAGCAAACTAGGAAGACAAACTATGAGAAGGGGGAAAAAAATGAAAAAAATGTAACACATGTGAAAAAGGATTGCTGTTCTTTAAAATACAAAAGGCTCTAATTAATTGTAAAATAAAAATGAAAAGAAAAATGATCAACGGTTGTATCATAACTATGTGAAAATATGTTAAAATGAAACATAAAAAACTTGAGACTATAAAAGCTGATATTTTCATAATATGAACTATGGAAAATTCTTTTAGCACAAGACACAAACCCCAGAAATTACAAAGGAAAAGACTGATAGAGTTTATAACATGGACTTTTAACATATATATGTTAAAAATTAATACACACACTTTCCTTGTGGCTCAGCTGGTAAAGAATCCACCTGCAATATGGGAGACCGGGTTCGATCCCTGGGTTGGGAAGATCCCCTTAGAGAAGGGAAAGGCTACCCACTCCAATATTCTAGCCTGGAGAATTCCATGGACTATATAGTCCATGGGGTCGCAAAGAGTCAGACACGACTGAGAAACTTTCACTTTCACTTTGAAATGAACACAGATTAAATAAAATGAGCACTCCATAAAAATTAATACATAAAAGTCAAGTGACCACAGTGAGAAAATTTTTAACAAAGAGTTATTATGGAGAACATGTAAAGAGCTCCTTTACAAATCAACAGAAACAACACAACAGAAAAATAATTGAAGGATATGAACAGACATACTTAACAACTAGGTAAACATGAATTTAAAAGTTATTTTGATGTTTTGGGCATCTGAATAGCAAAACTTAAGAGGTTAATAAATAACATGCAATATTGCTGAAGGTGTGGTAAAAATGAAAACTTTCTCACATATTGGGAGTGTAAAATGGTTCACCCTTATGGAAGAAAATGAAGCACTATGTATCCAACTTTTAAATGTGTACACACTCTAACTTAGCAATTTCTTTTCAAACATCTAACCTATGAAACTACTTGCACAAGTACACAACAGTATGAATACACTGCAGCACTGTTTAAAATAGTTCCAAAAAAACAAATCCTGGAAAAAAATCTCCTTAAATGCCCATTCAAACGAGACTGGTTAAATAAACTATTGTATGCCCATTCTGGGGAATATTTTGTGCCCATTAACAAAGTGACCGTGTATACTGACATGAAGTGACCTTGAAAATATATTAAAAAAAGATACAATACAATGTAGTATGAACCACATGAATCCACTTATGCAATAAAAAAGTGAGCACACATTTTTACAGGCATATTTACATATACTCACGTGTATGTGTGTCAATACAAAGAAAAACTCTCATAGGCCTCCACACTAAGCCAGTGTGGAGAGACAGTGGCTACCTCTGGAGAAGGTGGTAAATGGGGGAGGGGAACAAGGAGACGGACAATTTGGCTATACAGGCTATCAGTTCAGTTCAGTTAAGTTGCTCAGTTGTGTCCAACTCTCTGCAACCCCATGAACTGTAGCATGCCAGGCCTCCCTGTTCATCACCAACTCCCGGCGTTCACTCAAACTCATGTCCATCGAGTCGGTGATGCCATCCAGCCATCTCATCCTCTGTCATCCCCTTCTCCTCCTGCCCCCAATCCCTGCCAGCATCAGGGTCTTTTCCAGTGAGTCAACTCTTCGCATGAGGTGGCCTAAGTACTGGAGTTTCAGCTTCAGCATCAGTCCTTTCAATGAACACCCAGGACTGATCTCCTTTAGGATTGACTGGTTGGATCTCCTTGCAGTCCAAGGGATTCTCAAGAGTCTTCTCCAACACCACAGTTCAAAAGTATCAATTCTTTGGCATTCAGCTTTCTTTACAGTCCAACTCTCACATCCATACATGACCACTGGAAAACCATAGCCTTGACTAGACGGACCTTTGTTGGCAAAGTAATGCCTCTGCTTTTTAATATGCTATCCAGGTTTGTTGTAACTTTCCTTCCAAGGAGTAAGCGTCTTTTAATTTCATGGCTGCAATCACCATCTGCAGTGATTCTGGAGCCCCAAAAAATAAAGTCTGACACTGTTTCCCCATCTATTTCCCATGAAGTGATGGGACCAGATGCCATGATCTTAGTTTTCTCAATGTTGATCTTTAAGCCAACTTTTTCACCCTCCACTTTCACTTTCATCAAGAGGCTTTTTAGTTTCTCTTCACTTTCTGCCATAAGGGTGGTGTCATCTGCATATCTGAGGTTATTGATACTTCTCCCGGCAATCTTGATTCCAGCTTGTGCTTCCTCCAGCCCAGCGTTTCTCATGATGTACTCTGCATATAAATTAAATAGGCAGGGTGACAATATACAGCCTTGACGTACTCCTTTTCCTATTTGGAACCAGTCTGCTGTTCCATGTCCAGTTCTAACTGTTGCTTCCTGACCTGCATACAGGTTTCTCAAGAGGCAGGTCAGGTGGTCTGGTATTCCCATCTCTTTCAGAATTTTCCACATATCTGGTCTTTATCACTAGGTCATGTCTGACTCTGCGACCCCAGGGACTATAGTCCACCAGGCTCTTCTGTCTATAGAGTTTTCCAGGCTAGAATACTAGAGTGGGTTGCCATTTCCTTCTTCAGGTATCTTTTCAACCCAGGAATCAAACCCACATCTCCTGCAGTGGCAGGCAGATTTTTCACTGCTTTACTCATATACTTTTGTTATTTATTTGAACTTTTATACCACATATGCATTTCTTCTGACATTTTGGTACTAAAATCCTTAGATGAAATCTGATGGAAAGATAGATATTTAAATAGCACCCCACTCCAGTACTCTTGCCTGGAAAATCCCATGGACGGAGGAGCCTGGTAGGCTGCAGTCTATGGGGTTGCTAAGAGTCAGACACGACTGAGCGACTTCACTTTGACTTTTCACTTTCATGCATTGGAGGAGGAAGTGGCAACCCACTCCAGTGTTCTTGCCTGGAGAATCCCATGGACAGAGGAGCCTGGTGGGCTGCCGCCTATGGGGTCACACAGAGTCGAACACGACTGAAGCGACTTAGCAGCAGCAGCAGCAGCACGCCAGTTATCAGTTCACTGACGCTCAGCTCCCTTCCATGTGTTCTGTGGTAACAGATGGTATTTCTTCTAAGCATTTCTCCTTCACAATGAGCATGATGTTGAGGCTTCTCAGCAGAGGGCGCTGGAGGAACACTACATGAGGAACAGGCTCTCCTGTTGATTCCAACCGGGCAGCTGGCTAGCAGCCAGGATGTGAGGACATCTGGCAATGCTCTGACTCCGCCATGCAGCAACCTCCAAGGCTTGCCCAGACTGACTCCCTGGACAGACACAGCATTTCTGGCTTCTTGCCTCCACCAGGGCCTACTTCCTCTGCATGCCACGATGCCTGGCCACTGGCTCCCCTGCCCGTGCCCTGGAGCATTTCCACTGATCCTCTCTGCATAACCATGCACCCAAGTCACTAGTTGTGGCTTGCCTTACAGATACTGTATGCTCCAGGCTACGAGCATCAGCTCCCCAACTCTCTACATGCCCACACCACTGATCCCTAGTTGTAGTTCTCCTGTGCCCCGCTACCCTCTGAAACCCAGAGGGCTGCTTCTTGCTTGCCAATCAACTGTGGACCAGCTCTGGCCCAGTGAAGTGAAAAGTGAAAGTCACTCAGTCATGTCTGACTCTTTGCGACCCGATAGACTATACAGTCCATGGAATCCTCCAGGCCAGAATACTGGAGTGGGTAGCCTTTCTTTTCTCCAGGGATCTTCCAACCCAGGGATCAAACCCAGGTCTCCCACATTGCAGGTGGATTCCTTACCAGCTGAGCCACAAGGGAAGCCCAAGAATACTGACTGGGTAGCCTATCCCTTCTCCAGACAACCTTCCTGACCCAGGAATTGAACTGGGGTCTCCTGCATTGCAGGTGGATTCTTTACCAAATGAGCTATCAGGGAAGCTCTGGCCTGGATGGCCTGCAACTGCATTTTCGCTGGGGTTCAGCTGGGGAAGGGCCTCCTTCCCACGTTTGTTGTTCCTTGAGTACTCTCCCTTAGTCCTAAGCTACCATATAAACTTTTCTCACATCTTATAGTTAATCTTTATCACAGTATAATAATCCCTTATATTTATTAAAATTTCCCAGTTTACATCTCCTCAGTGGACCCAGACTAACTGATACAGGGAGTGGCCCCAGGAGTGGTAGTGGTGGCAGTTTAGCTGCTAAGTCGTGTCTGACTCTTGCAACCCCATGGACTGTAGCCCGCCAGGCTCCCCTGTCCATGGGACTTTCCAGGCGGGAATACTGGAGTAGGTTGCCACTTCCTTCTCCAGGGGATCTTTCTGACTCTAAAGATGGGATTTGAGGATTGGTATGGTCATGTGCTTAGGCTTGGGTGCAGTGCTGTGTTCCCTACTGATGAGAACGGATGCTAGTAAAGTAACCCACTGCATGCAGCAGCATCACAATTAGTCAAACCTGCAGTTCAATATGGCGAAATGCCAAGTCAAACACATGCTTTGGGAATGACTTCTGTGCTTGATTGTATGGCAGTAATGATGATTATAAGGGCCATGGTGTGGATGAGTTATTTTGAGTGCATTTGAACATTTTCAAAAAGGAAATGACAAGGTTAGGTCCATTAACTTTCAGCTCAAGTCATGGTCTGAGAAGCAGAAAGCTTCTATAACAGCCTCAAAGAATCTCTTATTTCTTGTACTCACACAGCTGTTACTGCTGAGAATCAAAGACAGTTTAATTGTATGGGTTGTTAAACAATAACAGTTAAATTCCCCAGCACACCATCTCTCATGTGAAAGTGAAGGCACTAATTAGGAGAGAAAGGAATCCTGAAACATGGAAGGAAGATAACTGGTTAGACCCAGAGGAAGCTGACAATCTTGAACCCCCCAAGTCATCATGGGTCTTCCTCAGCAGTGGAAGCAGCTTGCCCTCCTGTGTTGAGGAGACTAGCCTTCCTCTGCTTGAAAAGCCTGTGATGACCTCACTTCAGGCAGATGTCTTGGGAGCCTCCCTCTCCGTGGCTGACCTGGCTAACATCCCTGCTGAGTGGTTATCAGCTAAGTCAAAGAAGCTCAGTCGTGTCCAACTCTTACGGACCCCATGGACTGTATAGTCCATGGAATTCTCCAGGCCAGAATACTGGAGTGGGTAGCCTTTCCCTTCTCCAGGGGATCATCCCAACCCAGGGATCGAACCCAGGGCTCCCGCATTGCAGGTGGATTCTTTACCAGCTGAGTAATCAGCTAAGAGCAGAGATCAATACGTGGCCCCAATATGGCACTGTTCCTGGGGGAGAAGCCTACAAGTCGATTACACTGGACTTCTTCCATCATGGAGGAGACAAAGATCTATCTTCATTGGAATACATATTCTTAATGTAAATTTGTCTTTACCTGTAATGCCTTTGCACTAGCAAACTTCCACCATCTATGTACTTAAGGAAAGTCTCATCTACCATGGCAGCAGTCTGCCAAGCCTTGCAATTAATCAAGGATCTCATTGCATAGCAAAGGAAGTGCAGCAGTGGGCTTAGGTACATGGAATCAACTAGCCTTACCTTACATCCCATTACCCAGAAGTGGCTGGTCTAAATGTACTGATGACTCAGTTATGGGACCAACTAGGAGACAGTAACCTAAAAATATAGGGCTCTGTCTTACAGGATGCAAGTCTAGGCTTTGCATCAAAGACCATTACATGGGATTAACTCGACAGACAATATGCAGGACTGGGAGTCAAGGGGTGAAGTGGGAGTGGCTCCTCTCACTATTACAAACCTAGTGACTCTCTTATTAAAATACTGCTTCTAGGACTTCCCTGGTGGTCCAGTGGTTAAGACTCTGCCCCCTCCATGAAGGGAACATGGGTTCGATCCCTGGTCCTCGATGATTCCACATTCCATGAGGCAACTAAGCCCGTGCACCACAACTACTGAGCCCACACTCTAGAGAGACTGAGAGCCTCAACTACTGAGCCTGTGCACCACAACTAGAGAAAGCCTGCACACAGCAATGAGCACCCTGGGTAGCTACAATTTTTTTTAAATAAAATTTTAAAATATTGCTTCCAGTTTCACTAACTTTGAGACCTACTGATTTGTATAGCTTAGTCGCCAAGGGAAGAATGTTTCCACCAGAGGATAAAAACATTGGATTCACTGAACTGGAAGGTAAGAGTGCTACCTTGCCATTTGGGTCTTCTTATGCCACTGAAGTGGAGAAGGCAACGGCACCCCACTCCAGTACTCTTGCCTGGAAAATCCCATGGACGGAGGGGCCTGGTAGGCTACAGTCCATAGGGTCACGAAGAGTCGGACACAACTGAGCAACTTCACTTTCACTTTTCACTTTCATGCACTGGAGATGGAAATGGCAACCCACTCCAGTGTTCTTGCCTGGAGAATCCCAGGGATGGCGGAGCCTGGTGGGCTGCCGTCTATGGGGTCGCACAGAGTCAGACACGACTGAAGCGACGCAGCAGCAGCATGCCACTGAAGCAACAGGCAAGAAAATGGGGTTAATCCACTGGCTGAAGTAATTATCCTGAGGGCCCAGGGGAAATCAAGTTGCTACTACATAATGGAGGCAAGGAGGACTTTGTCTAAAACCCAGGGATCTTCTGGGGCACCTCTTGGTACTTCCATGTCTAACGGGAAACGTTCATGAAAAACCTCAGCAATCAAAAAAAAGCAGAATGACAGGTTCGGGTCACTTCGCTATGTAAAGAACAGAGCAGTGAAGGTTCTGGCTGAGGGCAAAGGAAATACGTGATGGGCAGTTAAGAAGGAAGCCATAGGTATTAACTATGATCTTGTGAACAGCTACAGAAATGAAGACTGCAGCCACTTCGTGCATTTTCTCTGTGCTTGTTATGTGCTTGTGTTTATATGCATACACTAGCCATTATGTTCTCTCCTTGCCACTTTTATTTTATACACAAATTATTGAAGGTTAATTTTTAAATTCAATTTTTAGGTAACAAAATATCCAGTAATACTGTAATTCATTCGAGAAGTAACTAATATAGTGATTGATACAATGACTTAAGACGTGTGTCTCCTCATTTGGGGAAAGAGTAGTATACTTATAAGAAGGATGGTAGTATCCTGTGAAGCAGAAATACAGAGCTCTTCGGTTATAGTGAGGGAGTTGAAAAGCGTGTAGAGGGTGCTCGTTGAAGCTGATTGGCCAGAGAAAGGATCCTGCTAGTTATCAATTTATTACCTCCCAGAGCCAAATTCAACCTTCAATATGTGCTCCACAGCGAGCCAGATGTTAAGCTTTCTCAGTAGTTGGTCCTGTAGAAAAGGGTCTTTGTAGGAGGAAGGGAGTCTTTGGCTGTTTCCAGCAGGTGCAAGATCAGTCAGCAGTGTGGGCATGAGGGTATCTGGGGACACTCTGACCCAACCACGCACCCAGAGCACACAATCCCTCACAACCTTGGCCTGGACTGGCCATCTACCTTCCTGTGGTTCTCTTCACAAGATATTGCATGCTCTAGGTGTCCTGCTCAGCCTGGTGCTCCCTGTGCAAGGCCATAAGCCTGGCCACCAGCTATGGATCACCTGCACCCTATCTAGGCCCAAGAGGGCTGCCTCCTGCTTATCCAGTGGCTGTGGACCAGCTCCAACCCAGCACACCAGCAACTCTACCACCATTCAATGAGCTGCAACTATATCTTCTCCAGCAAGGTCGGAACCTTGTTTGGGGAGGGCACCCCCCTTCCAACTTTTCCTTCCTTTATCCTCAGCCCCCAGGAAAGGACAGTTTTATCTTATAGCTACTTTGCTATCATAGTTTAATAGTTCTTTATGTTAAACTTCCCCTATTTAGTCACTGTATGGTATCTCCTAACCAGAATCATAGAAATATTACCAGTGTCACATTCCACAGACCACTTGCTTGTCTCAAGGGGGAAACACGAATATATGGCAGAAGATGAAGCCGTCAGCCTCAGAACACTTCTCAATCTCAAATTCCCTTCCCTCGTAGCAGACAACCTGATACAATGGCCCATAGCTGTGATGCAGCATGAACACCACACAGTTCAGTCACTCAGTCGTGTCCGACTTTTTGCAACCCCAAGCATGCCAGGCTTCCCTGTCCATCACCAACTCCATGAGCTTACTCAAACTCATGTCCATCAAGTTAGTGATGCCATCCAACCATCTCATCCTCTGTTGTCCCCTTCTCCTCCTGCTTTTAATCTTTTCCAGCATCAGGGACTTTTCCAACGAGTCAGTTCTTTGCATCACGTGGCCAAAGTACTGGAGTTTCAGCATCAGTCTTTCCAATGAATATTCAGGACTGATTTCTTTTAGGATGGACTAGCTTGATCTCCTTGCAGTCCAAGGGACTCTCAGGAGTCTCCTCTAACATCGCAGTTCAAAAGCATCAATTCTTCAGCAATCAGCTTTCTTTATAGTCCAACTCTCACATACATATATGACTACTGGAAAAACCATAGCCTTGACTAGATGGACCTTTGTTGGCAAAGTAATGTCTCTGCTTTTTAATATGCTGTCTAGGTTGGTCATAATTTTCCTGCCAAGGAGTTTAAGCGTCTTTTAATTTCATGGCTGCAGTCACCATCTGCAGTGATTTTGGAGCCCCAAAAAATAAAGTCTGCCACTGTTTCCACTGTTTCCCCATCTAACTGCCATGAAGTGATGGGGCTGGATGCCATGATCTTAGTTTTCTGAATGTTGAATTTTAGACCAACTTTTTCACTCTCCTCTTTCACTTTCATCAAGAGGCTCTTTAATTCTTCAGTTTCTGCCATAAGGATGGTATCATCTGCACATCTGAGGTTATTGATATTTCTCCTGGCAATCATGATTCCAGCTTGTGCTTCATCTAGCCCAGCGTTTCTCATGATGTAGTCTGCATATAAGTTAAATAAGCAGGGTGACAATATACAGCCTTGATGTACTCCTTTTCCTATTTGGAACCAGTCTGCTGCTCCATGTCCAGTTCTAACTGTTGCTTCCTGACCTGCATACAGATTTCTCAAGAGGCAGGTCAGGTGATCTGGTATTCCCATCTCTTTCAGAATTTTCCACAGTTTGTGGTGATCCACACAGTCAAAGGCTTTGGCATAGTCAATAAAGCAGAAATAGATGTTTTTCTGGAACTCTCTTCCTTTTTCTATGATCCAGTGGATGTTGGCAATTTGATCTCTGGTTCCTCTGCCTTTTCTAAAACCAGCTTGAACATCTGCAAGTTCACAATTCACATACTGCTGAAGCCTGGCTTAGAGAATTTTGAGCATTACTTTACAGGCATGTGAGATGAATATAATTGTGTGGTAGTTTGAGCATTCTTTGGCATTGCCTTTCTTAGGGATTGGAATGAAAACTGGCCTTTTCCAGTCCTGTGGCCACTGCTGAGTTTTCCAGATTTGCTGGCATATTGAGTGTAGCACTTTCACAGCATCGTCTTTTAGGATTTGAAATAGCTCAACTGGGAATCCATCACCTCCACTAGCTTTGTTCATAGTGATGCTTCCTAAGCCCCACTTGACTTCACATTCCAGGATGTCTGGCTCTAGGTGAGTGATCACACCATCATGGTTATCTGAGTGAGTGGTTGGTGGGAAGAGAGAAAATGGAAGTGAATATAGATGGCAGTTTCCAGACCCTTGGTGAGGTGAAAAGGGATTTGTTGGTTTTTTGAATAGGGAACTTTATTTTCTGTTAGGCTGGGGAGATTTGAATATAGTAGTTGAGATCTGATACAGCCCTTGTGGGTAGGGATGGTGGAAAACAATATAGAGGTCTTCTACCCTGAAAAACACCTGGCTGCTTATTAAAGTACACATCAAATTCAAAGGACCCACGCCAGAGACAACAGAGATCTGCCCTAGGAAGCCACATGCAGCAGCACCTTTGGTGACCTGATGCAGGGAGTCCTATGCAAGAGTGGCTAGAGAAACCTGAGGCGACATGAGAGCGGGTAGACAGCACATGGTTTCTCAGAAGACAGGGAGGTGGGGCATATCTCCTCAGCAGGCTGGGAACACAACAGGCAGATTCTGTCAGGGAAGCCTAGGCCCTTCTAGGCCATGACTTTCAGCTCTCTGGGAAGCACGAGGTGAAGTCAGCAACTGGGCAGAGGGATCAAGGAGCCTTCAGTTGCAGGCTAGGACATTAGCATCGACATAGACTGGAGTGGGAAAGAGGTGCAGGGGTGCAGGAGTAAGGCTCTGGGAGTGAAGAGCAACAAAGTACAGGCCACCTCCTCAAGCCTTCAAGGTAAAGAAGGCTTCTCAGGGACAGTGAGGTGACTCAAGCTATGCCATAAGGTTGGCATGGGGTACAGATGGGCAGACTGAGAGCAGCAGAGAGAAGAGCATCTCAGAAAAGTCTGGAAGTGAGAACTTTGTAAGGATAGGTCATATTTTCAGTGAGGAAAGCCAGCTACATATTCCTCTTCTACCTGCAGGTCCTGGAAGTGGAAATTCCCATAGTAGCAGTAAATGAACCCTGGATTTGAATACCAGAAAATCACTAAAGCAGGTCCTGTTCTTTAGTCACTATGTCGTGTCCGACTCTTTGTGACCCCATGGACTACAGCATGCGAGGCTTCCCTGTCCTTCACTGTCTCCCAGAGCTTGCTCAAATTCATGTTCATTGAGTTCGTTATGCTATCTAACCATCTCATCCTCTCCTTTGCCTTTAATCCTTACCAGCATTAGGTCTTTTCCAATGAGTCAGCTCTTTGCATCAGCTGGCCAAAGTATTGGAGCTTCAGCTTCAGCATCAGTCCTTCCAATGAATATTCGGGGTTGATTTCCTTTAGGATTGACTGGTTTGATCTCCTTGCAGTCCAAGGGACTCTCAAGAGAGTCTTCTCCAACACCACAGTTCAAAAGCCTCAATTCTTCAGCACTCAACCTTCTTTACGGTTCAACTCTCACATCTGTACATGACTACTGGAAAAACCATAGCTTTGACTAGACAACCTTTGTCAGCGGGGTAGGTTTCAATCCCAGCCCCTCCATGAAGCACTGCCAAAATCCCTGCTGCAGTGCAGCTGAACTGCTGGAAAAGCATGACTCAGTGCAGTAAGAGAAGAGCTGTGTGAAAACAGATGATCTCCAGCCTCTCCAGGCTGGGCTATCAGAACACTGAAGAGGAAGAAACACATTAGGTTTAGCATGGGGAATATTCCATCAATTCAAAAATGCCCAGGCCCTGAAGAGAGACCACCTTCGTTGTTGTTCAGTCAGTAAGTCATGCCTGACTCTTTGCAACCCCATGGACTGTAACCTGCCAGGTTCCTGTGTCCATAGGATTTCCCAAAAATACTGGGAATATTGGAGTGGGTTGCAATTTCCTTCTCCAGAGGATTTTCCTGACCCAGGGATTGAAGCACATCTCCTGCACTGGCAGGTGTATGGATTCTTTATAACCCCTTGATCCCAGACTGCCTTAAAAAGAAATACTACTGGACTTTTCTGGTGGTCCAGTGGGAAAGGAACCCATCTACCAATGGAGGGTACGTGGGTTTGATCCCTGGTCCAGGAAGACTCCACCCGCCACAGAGCAACTAAGCCTGTGCATCACAACTACACTGAGCCCAAGCGCCCTAGACCTGTGCTCTGCAACAAAAAAAGCCACTACATTGAGAAGCCTGTGCATCACAATAAAGAGCAGCCCCTGCTTGCTGCAACTAGAGAAAGCCCATGCACAGCAACAAAGACCTAGCATACCAAAAATAAATGAATAATTTAAAAGACAAAAAAATACTACTACAGTATCCTTGTGCATTGTTTCTGGAAATGTAAAATGGTGCAGTTGTCATGGAAAACAGAATAGTTCCTCAAAATATTAAACACCAAATTACCATATGATCCAGAAATTCCATTTCTGGGTGAAAATAGGATCTCAAAGAGATATTCACACACCATTGTTCATAGCAGCATTATTCACAATAGCCACTAGGTGGAAGTAACCCAAGTGTCCACTGACAGATGAATGCACAAATAAAATGTGGTGTATACATACATTAGAATGTTATTCAGTCTTAAAAAGGTAATTTCGATACATTCTACAACACAGATGAATCTTGATGGCAGTATGCTAATGAACTAAGCCAGCCACAAGAAAGCAAATACTGTTATGATTTCACTTACACAAGCTATCTAGAGTAGTCAAATTTATGGAAACACAAAACAGAATGGTGGCTGCCAGGGCTGGGGCAAGGGGAGAATGAGGAGTTAATATTTAATAAGTCAGTTTTGCAAGATGAGAAAGTTGTGGAGATTGGCTACACAACAATGTGAATACACTTAACACTCCTCGATCATCCTTTATAATGAGTAAGATAATAAATTTTATATTATGTGTATTTCACCACAGTTTTTTAGCAGTTCATGTTTATACATGCAAAACAAACATACCAACACATAAAACCTACTAAAACAGCTAACCTTTCTCCTATGAAGAGTACGAAATGTAGTATCTTCAGTCTCCTTTCTTTCACCATACAGATGTTTCTTAAGTACCTGAAACACTGTATTCAGTACCAAGCTCATTCTCTTCCCCAACGAATTCACTCTTCCTTTCTCATTATTTTTAAGACTCAAATCTAAGTCATCCTGGATTCACTGCTCCTCCTCCTCCCTATCAAGTGCAACTCATCACAGTCTCCTTCAATTTTCCGCTGTTACCATCTGTCAGACTGCCCCCCTTCTCTCCATCTCTGGTGTTCACCACCATCAACTTCTCCCTGGTCTAGTCCATGAGCCTCCTAACCTAAGACTACAACCTAGTCTCCCTTGGCTCTATTCTTGCTTGCGCCTTTCAAGTTGCCCCCCACTCCCACTGCCTCCAGAATGAATTTAAAACACACACACACACACAAGCAAATTCAATCACATTAATCCTTTCATTTAGGCTTCCCATCGTTCTTCAAATAAAAATGGTCTATAAGGCCCTGCAGGGTATGGCTGCTAGGAGAAGACATTTACCTGTCTCTTGTCCTGGCCCCTTGCCTTTTGAAAAACACGTATTTTCAAAAGTAATACAAGTCAATATTTTTTAAAGTATATGTTGTGTTGAAAACACTAAATTACATGGCAACCCATGTCAAGTTATATCCTTTTTCCACAAAAATAGTTTAAATCACTGTTATTTCCCACTGATTTCACTGACTTAAAATTTTGGCAATTTTTTTCACAATGTACAGGCATATTAATAAGAATTAGAAACAAAGGACAAATGCAACAGTGTGACACTGCGGCCACGCTGGCTCTATTTAGGTCACTCAGAGTGTCCCTGTCTCTTCCTCCTCAGGACCTTTGTATATATTCTTGGATCCCATTCCTGCATTTAAATCTTCCTATCTTCTGGATGGGGCATTGTCTACTTCAGAAAGTCTTCTTTACCTCTCACTTACCAAACTGTTATATGCTTTCTGAGGGTCCCACATAATCTTTTACCTCAGTGAAAAGTGTGAAAAAATGTTAAGTCAGTCATGTCTGATTCTTTGTGACGATATGGACTCTAGCTTGTCAGGCTCCTCTGTCCACGGAATTCTCCAGGCAAGAATAGTGGAGAGGGTAACCATTCCCTTCTTTAGGGGATTTTCCCTACCCAGAGATTCAATCCAGGTCTCCCACATTACAGGCAGATTCTTTACATCTGAGCCACCAGGGAAGCCCCAACCTCAGTACACATGATCAAATAAACAGAGTTATTCATATGGTCAGTAGTGCCCAATTTTTTTCGGCTCAATGTACCGTAGCCCACCAGGCTCCTCTGTCCATGGGATTCTCTAGGCAAGAATACCAGAGTGGGTTGCCATTTCCTCTTCCAGGGGATCTTCCCAACCCAGGGATCAAACCCACGTGTCCTGCATTGCAGGTGAATTCTTTACCACTGAGCCATCAGGGAAGCCCAGATAGAGTCATTGGTGGTAGTGGCTTAGTTGCTAAGTCATGTCCAACTTTTGTGACCCCATGGACGGTTGCCTGCCATGGTCCTCTGTCCATGGGACTTTCTAGGCAAGACACTGGAGTGGGTTGCCCTTTCTTTCTCCAGGGGATCTTCCTGACTCAGGGATTGAACCTTGGTCTCGGGTATCACAGGCAGATTCTTTACTGACTGAGCCACCAGGGAAGCCCCAAATAGAATGATTGCTGCTACTGCTAAGTTGCTTCAGTCGTGTCCGACTCTGTGCGACCCCATAGATGGAAGCCCACTAGGCTCCCGTGTCCCTGGGATTTTCCAGGCAAGAACACTGGAGTGGGTTGCCATTTCCTTCTCCAATGCATGAAAGCGAAAAGTGAAAGTGAAGTCGCTCAGTCCTGCCCGACTCTTAGCGACCCCATGGACTGCAACCTACCAGGCTCCTCCGTCCATGGGATTTTCCAGGCAAGAGTACTGGAGTGGGGTGCCATTGCCTTCTCCAATACAATGATTATTGGTTACCAACTGTCTCCATGGTGGCTGTAAGATCTGAGGGCAGAAAGGGCCCATGTCTTTTTATTGACCCAATATAATTTCTGCCTGGCAATGGGTTGGGCAAAATTATTTAATGGTATTATCCCAAATTGGGTTTTTAGGATAAAAGTGGCTAAAATTCTGGAGCCTCACAAGAATCAACACCATTCCTTCGCCTTGCCCTCCTAAATTAGTCATTTTTTCAGAACACCACTTCCAATGCAAAAGAATCCTATCCCGTAGACAGAACTTGAAATGTGTGACAGCTGTTTATCATTCATTCACTTATGTGAACATTTATTTAAGTCCTGGCATAAGACTATGCACAAATACAAATAAAACCAAGTATCTGCACCTAAACTTTAAATTTTTGTTTACTCTGGCAGAGAGCCTATAAGGGTTTCCCAGGTGGCACAGCGGTAAAGACTCCACCTGCCAATGCAGGATATGCAAGAGATATACCCAGGGTTCGATCCCTGGGTCAGGAAGATCCCCTGGGGTAGGAAATGCAACCCACTCCAGTATTCTTGCCTGGAAAATTCCATGGACAGAGAAGCCTGGTGGGTTACAGTTCATAGGGTCCCCAAAGAGTCTGACACGACTGAGCACACTTATGTCTGTCTAGTACATAGAAAGGCTCAACACCCATTACCAAGAATAACACATCTTCTATAGTAGGGCTAACACTTTTAGTCCTTTCTGCAAGTACAGGGTAGGCTAGGGTAGGCTAGCAACAGTGGTCACGTCTATAGCATTCACTCAACACTTACACTTATTTAAAACTTTATTAGTGTATAAACAAAGCTAAGACTTCATATGATAAACAGAAGTTCTATGGTAATGAGGTCATCATTTTCAGTACTGTAACAAGCCTGTGTGTGCAACACATATTTTCAAAAGTAATACAAGTCAATACTTTTAAAAGTATATTCTGTGTTGTAAACACTAAATTACATGGCAACCCATGTCAAGTGACATCCCTTCTCCACAAAAATAGTTTGCTGCTAAGTCGATTCAGTCGTGTCCGACTGACTCTGTGCGACCCCATAGACAGCAGTCCACCAGGCTCCCCCGTCCCTGGGATTCTCCAGGCAAGAACACTGGAGTGGGTTGCCATTTAAATCACTGCTATTTCCTACTGACTTCATGCTAAGTTTTTGCCATTTTTTTTCACAATGTACAGGCATATTTATAAGAATTAGAAACAAAAGACAAATGGAACAGTTCTCTAAAAAGTGCATCAAGGCATTTGTCCATTTCAGAAGCGTTAAGAGCTGACATTTTATGCATCAAAAATTACACTGGAAAGTTTTAATATGTGAATAGCAATGATATATGGTTTCACTAGCATGAACAGCTGTCTTCTATTGAAGTAAGACTCCAACGTGATTTCTTTGTGATCTTCAGTTGCAATCAATAAAGTATTTTTTAAAAAAGTTTATGGCACTAATGGTAAAGAACCTGCCTGCTGAAGCAGGAGACACAGAAGACAAGGGTTCAATCCGTGGATTGGGAAGATCCCCTGGAGAAGGGCATGGCAACCCACTCCAGTATTCTTGCCTGGAGAATCCCATGATAGAGGAGCCTGACGGGCTTCAGTCCACAAAGAGTAGAACACAACTGAAGCAACTCAGCATGCAGCATGCACGCACGTAGCAGGCAGTGTTCTAAATACATAATAGGGATAAAGGGATGCAAGAAATATGCACTCAGCCCTCAAGGAATTTGGTTTAGCAGAAGAGACCTATATAAATATTGCCCTAATGTGTCATAGGTAACAACCTTAGCACTGAGACCCAAAGGAAAGTCAGCTGAAAGTCACTCTATTGGGATTGGATCAGGGAAGGTTTCAGAAAAAAACCCTTAAACTAAGCCCAGAAGGATGAGCTAGAATTCTCCAGTGAAGTAAAGAGGGAAATGGCAGTGCCCACAGAAGGAACTGCAGGCTGGTGCAAATACAGGGAGCCAGGAAACATCATGGAGTGTTGAGATCTTGTTCTGCCCAACTGAACACAGCTTTGGGTAACAGTTGAGGAAGCTGAAGAGACAAATGGGGCCGGATTATAGATATAATATGATAAGGAGTTTGAACTTTGTAAGGGAAAGTATTGCAAAAAAGTCTAATTAGGGTAATGATATGGCCAGTCTACATTTAGAAAGATTAGTGGTTTAAGGACTCCACAACTCCCATGAGAGGGCTGACCTTAGCAGGGAGTGCTCACTCGCCGTCTGATTTATTGACGGTTCGCTTTCTCCTAGCCTTGATCAGTAATGTCACCTGCAGCAGTGCAACCCCGCCCCCCCAGGAGCATCCAGTGGTCTGACATCAGCAGCACTTCCCGACAAGAGATAAGGCACTCACTGTCTCCAGAGGGCGGCCACCCACAGAGTGATGTGAGCATTCTTCCAGAGGGTGACAGCCCTGGGGTTGAGTTGGGCTGTGCCCCTACTTGTGTGACCACCAGGTTTGCCTCATTTTCCTTCTCCGCAGCAGGGGAAGGCCCGGCCCTAGGAGGCTGCGCGTTATGCCGTAGATACAGGGCGAGAGCCGGCGAAGGGCAGACCCACCCCCCGTAGAAGCGGGGTCGCGCGCCGCCGGCTCCGCCCGAAGACTAGAGCCAGAAAGCTAGCGGGGTAACCAGGCCGTGGACAGGAGGGCTGGGCGGCTCACCGGTAAAAAGCAGAGTCCCCGAGTGGGTTCCAGTTCGCGGTGTAGCAGTCCATGGCTGGTACAAGCGGCGACTTGCCAGCGCCAGGTACACTCGCCCAGCTTGGGCTCCAGGCAGGCACTTCCGCTTCCGCCCGTCCGGGTCACGTGATGAGGCCGCGGCCACCAGACTTCACCGCTGTGGGCGGCTTTTCTTGGCCGTCGCTGTGCCCCCGCCCACACGGGGGCGGGCTCGGCCCTGGCTCCTGCTCCCTACGGCGGCCACCCGCGCTGCCTTCTTGTCCCCTCGGACGTTGGGGGGTCGGGCAGGGCAGAACATGAGTGACCGGAAGTGGGAGTTGTGAGCGTTGTCGCCCGGGGCGGGGAGGCCCGAGGCGTCGTCGGGCCTCCGCGACTCACGTATGGAGAGAGCTGGGCGAAGGGCTGCGCGCCGACCACTAACCGGGACGCACAAGCTCTGCGAGGCAGGAGCAGTGCTGAAGCGACCAGCTCTTTTGGCACGGGAACATGAGGCTAGGCCTGGCGCCCGCTGCAGGCGACGCGCGCAGTGTGCGGGCCTGCCCCAGTCGCTGGTGAACGGCGCGGAGCCCCGGGACTCGGTAATTGGCGCGAGCGAGCGCGCGCATGCGCGGGGCGGCGACAGGCACGTGGCGGGGCGCAGGGCGGCACCGCGTGGGAAGCGGCAGGGTATCCCGGAGGTTCGCGGGCCTTGGCTCACTGTGCCAAGTGCAACAGAGGCTGGCGCCACCATGGACCCCACTCTAATGCTGCCACCTGGTACCTGTAACCCTGAGCAGCTTGAAAGGGGCCAGCGCAGGTCTCCTCTATCCCAAAGTGGGCCCTGGAGCTAGTTGAGTCCCCTCCCTCGTGCAGCTTGGTGGCCTTTCCCTGCAGCCCGTCGTTGTTGGCGGCAGCATGGTCTTCTGTCTGGAGAACGAGGAGCCGTGCCGCCCGCAGCGAAGCAACATGGTCCGTTTCCAGGCCTCGGAAGTCCAGCAGCTGCTACACAACAAGTTCGTGGTCATCTTGGGGGACTCAAGTGAGTGCTGAAATCCCACTTCCTGGTCCCGCACCTGCGGTCTGTTTTCTGCGTCTGGACGTTTGGTCTCCATCTCAAACCTCTTTCCTGATCCCCAGTCCGTTCCAGTACAGAAGGTTTATTTCCCCAACGCCTTCCACAGGTGTCCTGACAGATGTAGCTTGTCAGGCTTTTCACCCCCACCTTGCTCAGCATTTTTCTTCCTGACAGTGCCCCACAGTGTCCTCATGGAAGCAGTGTATTGTCTGTTTCTTGGGTGACTTGGCCAACTTACTCCTGCCAGGTCGCTATGAAGGTATACACCTGGAAGGAACAAAGTCAGTGCCAGGACTTTTTAACTTCACCTTTTCTCATACCTCTAAGTCAATACTCCACAAAGGTGGTGTTGGGCCACCTCAGCAAGAGGCCTGGATTTGAAAGGAGCTGGGGGTGGAGTAGGGCCTGCCTCAGCCTCAGGATCTTTGTCTCCCTTCAGTCCAGCGGTCTGTGTATAAAGACCTGGTGCTCCTGCTCCAGAAAGACTCACTGCTCACAGCTGCCCAGCTGAAAGCCAAGGTGAGGGAAGCTTGGTGGCCATGCCAGTGATGGGCGGGCACAGACTCTGGCCTGGTAGGGGCCTCCTCCCTGGCTTGGGTCTGACCAGCTGGGTGGGGGGGGGTGGGCAGGGGGAGCTGAGCTTTGAACAGGACCAGCTGGTCGCTGGGGGTCAGCTGGGCGAGCTGCACAACGGGACACAGTACCGGGAGGTCCGCCAGTTCTGCTCGGGTTCTGGCCACCACCTTGTACGCTTCTACTTCCTCACCCGCGTTTACTCCGAGTACCTCGAGGGAGTCCTGGAGGAGCTGACATATGGGCCTGCCCCGGACCTGGTGATCATCAACTCCTGCCTCTGGGATCTCTCCAGGTTGGGGCGGGGGGAGAGGGAAATACTGATTGGGGGTGGAGGTATGGCTCAGAGGCCACCCACCCCTGTCTTCTTGCTCACCCTTTGTGCTACCCAACAGGTATGGCCGCTGCTCAATGGAGAGCTACCGAGAGAACCTGGAGCGAGTGTTTGTGCGCATGGACCAGGTGTTGCCAGATTCCTGCCTGCTGGTGTGGAACATGGCAATGCCCCTAGGAGAGCGTATCACTGGGGGTTTCCTCCTGCCTGAGGCAAGTGACTGGAGCACCTCAGGATAGAAGATGGGGCAGCTGATTGGTAGATAGAGGACCCTCCCTCCCGATTCTGCATCATTCAGTGGCTCTTAGATGCTGCATTTTCTCACTCAGCTCCAGCCCCTGGCAGGCTCTCTGCGGCGGGATGTGGTTGAAGGGAACTTCTACAGTGCTACTCTGGCTGGGGACCACTGCTTTGATGTCTTAGACCTCCACTTTCACTTTCGGCATGCAGTACGGCACCGTCACCGGGATGGTGTCCATTGGGACCAGCATGCTCACCGCCACCTCTCACATTTGCTTCTGACCCATGTGGCCGATGCCTGGGGTGTGGAGCTGCCCAAGCGTGACTATCCCCATGGTGAGCCCTATCACAGGTGGGGAGGGTAGTGATGCAAAGAGGGCCCTCAGAGCATAGGTCTCATAAACAGCAGGACAGAGATCCTCAAGGGGAGCAGAGCCCCCTGAAGGACCATTGTGAATCCTGAGTGTGCCTTCCTTCCCCTAGCCCTGTAGTCACCTTTGTGTACACGAATTGAGTATTGAGTACATAAGGCAATATGTCAAAAGATCCATATGCTACAGATAAACAGGAAAAGAATGGGAGTACTTTTAGGTAGGAGTGGATGTAGGGCGTGGAAAAGCAGAATCAGAGGAAAGGTAATTCAGGCAGAGTGGTAGAAGCAACAAAGCCCCTTGGCAGGGACTGTTAAACCCTCAGTTCCCGCCTGCCCTCAGTTCCCGCCTGCTTTTAAAGGGGACGTCATGGTTTATTGTTCCATGTCTGCTTCTGCCCTGGATCATGTCCTGCAAGGGTAAACTACCTGCCTCACTTGTTAATAATTCATCCCTTTCAGCCCCAGTATCTAGCACAATTGCTGTGTATATAGTACCTGCAGGATGGTGTTTATTGAATTGGAGACGTGAGTCATGTTAGAAGGCTGTAGTAGCACTGGAGGATGTGAGGGCAGAATGGCCAAGAGTGTCACTTTTAGCCTGGAGTTGGAATATCAGGAAAATGAATTAGGACCTTGATCATATAATGGTCCAATTTCTTTGTTTTTTTTAGGTGAGAACTAAATCTTATCTTCCTTGGTGGCTCAGATAATAAAGAATCTGCCTCCAATGCAGGAGACCTGGGTTCAGTCCCTGGGTTGGGAAGGTCCCCTGGAGCAGGGCATGGCAACCCACTCTAGTATTCTTGCCTGGAGAATCCCCGTGGACAGAGGGCCCTGGTGGGCTACGGTGCATAGGGTTTCAAAGAGTCAGACACAACTGAGCAGCTAGCACACAAATCTCATCTAAATCAGTTGGAAAACTGATCCTTAACAGAGAAAGGGATCCTCTAAAGGTTGTAAGGCTAGTTTGTTGTGTCTCAGGTCTTCTGAACTCAATTTGGAGCCACAGAAATAGCAACATCAAAAGGAACAGTTAGGTGGAAGGATGAGTTGGTGAGTTTGATGAGGGCAGATCTCTTTGAAGTACTATGGAAATGTTGAGTAGATTTGGAGTCAGTGGTCCCCAGCAGGGAAATGGCCGATAAGGGCGTGAATGTGAACAGTGACAGAAAGAGCAAAACAATGGCCATGTTTGGGAGTTGGAAGAGAAGAGAGACTGATGGGGGAAACAAAAGGAGATAAGGATAGAGGCGCTTTCAGGGAGGGGAGAGGCTTTTGGCCATGTCATGTGATAGTTAGGAAGTGAAGAAGTGGTTACATTTTTGTAGGAAAAGTATTAAAGAAGTGGAGTAGGGTTAAAAGAGGCAGTGAACAGTTGAGAAGGGAATGGTGCCTGGGCAAAAATATACTCTTTGTGGGAGGAAGTGTGAAAGGAACCCGTACCTGCTGGGAAAGGAAGTGATAGGATCTTTGTTTTTAACAGAGACTTACTAAACTTAGTTATTGGTCTTTGAGGAAGAGCTAGGAGAGGAGAGATAGACAAGCTGGGCACTAGAGGGAGAAGACTGGAAGGGATCATGAGGTCAGACTGGAGGGAATCATGAACAAAGACAGATCCACTGACTACTGAGACACAGGGAAGAAGGAGCATAGCTTGGGCTTGGCCTGAAATGAGAGGGGATGAGGAAACCTGAGTATGAAGTAGAGGGTACTGTGTTCTCCAGAAGGAGAAAGTAAAGGTTTAGAAGCGTAGGCTGCCAGAGTTCAGGGTGACCTGGCTTCCTAGGCCTACTTAAAACAACCATCCTGTTTCTAGACCCATGGATTAAAGACTGGCCAGAGCCGGATCATCTCTTCCAGGGGAGCCAGGGGCAGCCCTCAGACTTCGGGGAGCAGCCGGCCTTGCCCCCACTCTCTCCCTTACCTCCTCCCATGCCTTTTCCCTATCCTCTTCCTCAGCCTTCCCTACCTCCACTGTTTCCACCCCTGCCCCAAGAACCCCCTTTTTTCCCAGGCCAGCCCTTCCCACCCTGTGAATTCTTCAATTTTAATCCAATGGAAGACTTCTCGATACCACCCCACTTAGGTATGTGCCCCCACAACTTCCCAGCACACCTTTTCCAGCCTCTCCTTGAACCTCCCTTAACCTGGTCTCCTGTGTCCAGATGGGCTGAGAGAAGTCAGAGACTCCTTGTGCCCTACCCTGGATTGGGTTCTGTCACAGCTGAGTTTGGAACAGCATCTGTAGACTCATGAGTTAGCTCATTGATTGTCAGTTTCCTGACTTGGCAGTACGGGAAGCGGTATTGCCATTTTGTAGATGGGGAAATTGAAGGCCAGAGAAACTCACCCTGAAGAACCAGAACTGCCTAAGGCAGAGTTGTGCTCACCATGGCCAGAAGCCCACTCTGATGATGGCTGGTTCTTTTGTAGGATGTGGCCCTGGAGTGAACTTTGTGCCTGGCCCCGTGCCTCCTCCAGTCCCCAGCCCTGTCCGCCATGGTCAGCACCGGGGCTTGGCTGTCCACCGGGGGATGTCACGCTGTGTTCACAACAGCCCCTACCATGTGCCGAGGATGGGGGCGCCCTGCAGGCAGCGTCCAAGACACTCAGACAGGCTGATCCACACATACAAACTGGATAGACGACCTCATGCCCATTCGGGTACATGGCCGGGGTAGACTGGTTCTTGCGTTTGGGCCGTGTGTGCCAGTGGCCCTGCAGTGCCTGTTTGCTACACCAGGTGTTGGCGTGGCACCTGCTATGCCTGACGTTGTTGTACATTGCTGTCACCAATAAAGGCATGGAAAAACAGAGTGACATCTTTTTGTGAAAGGGAGTGAGTCTCTGAACTGTGATCTTAAGAGTTGAGGAGGCTACCTCTGGGTTCTCTCCAGTCGGACCTTGCAATCCACACTGTTTAGAAATCATTGACTGCATCTTTCATACTGTCTCACACGCTCAATTATACTCCTACCAGAACACACGTGTACTTAACAAAGACCCTGGAGGGGTTACCTATTGTCAGCAGCTCTTTGGGATTGGGAAATGTCACAGGCTGAGCTGTAATTGAAACTTAATATTTTGTATGGAGTTTGGAATCTGGCTAGTTCTCACCTGTACTAGTCTCACCCATTCATATGTATGTTCAACGTTCACCTACTCTGGGAGATATACCAACCTTGCCTTGTATAATTTCTTGGCTCATGGTAGACACTCAGAAGTGGTTGGAACTAAGCAAGAAGCTCCCAGGCCCAAGTGGGAGACTGATTAGAAAACCATTACTTAATAGATACAATATGCAGTAGTAGTAAAGTGAACGCAAACCTATTTGGTGGGTGGGCAGGAGAAGAGGAGCAGAGAGAGAATTCCAAGGTTGGGTGTAGGGAGTGGGGAGCTGTGCCAAACTTAATAAGAAAGTTAAAAGAATTCAGGGACTTCCCTGATGGTAGTGACTAAGACTCCATGCTCCGAACGCATGCAGAGGCCCAGGTTCAGTTTGTGGTCGGGGAACTAGATACTTCATGCTGCAAATAAAGATCCTATATCCCACATGCAACTCAGACCTGGCACAGCCAAATTAATTAACTTTTTAAAAGTATAGCATCTCAGCTTTGATAAATGATCTTGACCCTGGGTTGGGTGTAGTATGAGGTGGGGGCTGAAACAAGGCAGTAAGTACACTGATAAGCGATGTGAAGCAGGAAAATAAGGAAACAGACCCACTAAACCTTAAGTAGAATAGGCTGGAGAAGAGGATGCAGAATTACTGCATTATCTTTCCTTACTTTTTATTGACATTTTACTTTGTCAAAGAACGTAACATCTTACAGAAATGGAAATAGCAGACCAAAGAAGTGTTGATCCTTGGTGGATAACTATTAAGTGCAAATGAAAGGAATCTGCTAAATAAACACACACTGGTGCTGGGGAAACTGGTACAGACAACATAAGTTAATAAAATCCTTTAGAGAATAATGTCATCAGGGCTACTGAGACTTACTGAGAGTGCTTGAAATGAGCTTGGTTTTCTTTGCTGTAGACAGTGGATGGGAACATACAAAAGTGAAAGAAAGCCTCTTGTTAGGAAGATAGATTTTAGATAATTTTTATTGTAAAAACTGTTTTTTTGTTTTGTTTTCATCAGTGTGGAGAATCCCTTGTTCAGTCATTTATTCCTTGACACAAAACCCTTTTCTTTGCACCTCTGAAACTGCGGCTTCTCAGTGTTTCTATGGAAAATTGTGCACCTAACTAAACTGGTTTATGGAAGGAAGTAATATGAGTTACCCAGCTTCACGGAGCCCTCTGTTGCTTGCCATCCTGTTCTCTAAGAAAACCTTGCGTGCATGCTAAGTCATTTCAGTCGTGTCCGATTCTTTTTGACAGGCTGGTCTGTCTAGGCTTTTCCATTCCCTCCCAACCCCACCCCAAGTCTGGCACGCTCACACTGTGAGCGCTTTGAGACTTCAGTGTGCTCCAGATCCCTGTCAATCTACCTGTGTGTTTCTCATTTTCACCCCATCTTGCTGTGTAGCTCCCATTGCTCACAGGTTTTATAATCTTTTCCTCAGCATCCCAATGTAGATTTGAAATCTATTGTAAGGATAAAATGCGGATAAATTATTTTATTTTCAGTTTGCTGTCATGTAAGCACATAGTACACTTGACTCCTTTATTAACAAATTTTTTATTAAGTTGTGACTGGGAAACAAGAAACTTCAAAATAGCTGCATACAAGTCATTACATGAATTTAAATTGTTTCCTGGATTTTGTTTTGAGATTATAAAAACAAAATCTTACATTTCTCCAGTATGTAGGCACATAGTATGTAGGCTAGTCAAGCATGAGAGAACTCAAACTTCACTGACAAATCGTGTAAGAAGAAAAGTGTACATAGACTTCCTCTCATTCATGGAATTTTGGTTTTTAAAAGTGACTCCAATATTCTTTCCTTTGCCAAAATAAAGTATTTCTGAAAGGGTTAACAGATGCACCAGCACAGCATGTTACACAAGCCTTTATTTTTCAGGGGAGAAAAGTTTTAAGAAATTTGGAAGATTATTTTTTTCAAAAAACTTTAACCCAGGGACTTTCCTGTGTGTTCCAGTGGTTAGAACTCTGCCTTCCAATGCAGGGGGTCTAGGTTTGATACCTGGTCAGGGAACTAAGGAGAAGGCAATGGCACCCCACTCTAGTACTCTTGCCTGGAAAATCCCATGGGTGGAGGAGCCTGGTAGGCTGCAGTCCATGCGGTCGCTAGGAGTCGGACACGACTGAGCGACTTCACTTTAACTTTTCACTTTCATGCATTGGAGAAGGAAATGGTAACCCACTCCAGTGTTCTTGCCTGGAGAATCCCAGGGACAGGGGAGCCTGGTGGGCTGCTGTCTACGGGGTCGCGCAGAGTCGGACACGACTGAAGTGACTTAGCAGCAACAGCAGCATTCCATTATATTCGATATCTGTGTTTATCCATTTACCTGTTGAGGGACACGAGTTATTTTCAGTTTTTGACCCTATAAATAAAGCCGCTGTGAACATTTCTGTATAAATCTTTGTATGGACATATGCTGTCTTTTTTTTTTTTTAAACTTTACATAATTGTATTAGTTTTGCCAAATATCAAAATTAATCTGCCACAGGTATACATGTGTTCCCCATCCTGAACCCTCCTCCCTCCTCCCTCCCCATACCATCCCTCTGGGTCGTCCCAGTGCTCTAGCCCCAAGCATCCAATATCGTGCATCGAACCTGGACTGGCATCTCGTTTCATACATGATATTTTACATGTTTCAATGCCATTCTCCCAAATCTTCCCACCCTCTCCCTCTCCCACAGAGTCCATAAGACTGTTCTATACATCAGTGTCTCTTTTGCTGTCTCGTACAAAGGGTTATTGTTACCATCTTTCTAAATTCCATATATATGCGTTAGTATACTGTATTGGTGTTTTTCCTTCTGGCTTACTTCACTCTGTATAATAGGCTCCAGTTTCATCCACCTCATTAGAACTGATTCAAATTCATTTCTCTTGGGGAAATATCTAGGAATAAAATGTCTGGATGGTACGGAAGATGTATGTTTAACTTTTTAAGAAACTACCAAATGATTTTCCAAAGTGGTTGTCCCATTTTACATTCACACTGACAGTGTCTAAGGGTTGAAGTTCTTCCACATTCTTGACAACACTTGGTATCAGTTATCTTTTTAATATTAGCCATTCTAATAGGGGGAAGGTATGGTTTTAATTTGCATTTACATAATGACTAACAATATTGAACATTTTCCTGTGCTTATTTGCAATCTATATGTCTTTTTTGGTAAAGTTTCTGTTTAAATTGTTTGTTCTTCATCACCATGCCCCCTTTTAAAAACCTTACTGGGTTTTGAGAGTTCTTTACTTTGTATCCAAGTCTGTTATCAGATATATATTTTGCAAATACTTTCTCCCAGAGTGTGGCTTGTCTTTTGAAGGACAGAACATTTTAATTTTAGTCAAGGACAGCTTATCAATTTTTCTTTTATGGATTATATTTTTGGTGTCATGTCTAAGAAATCTCTACCTAACCCAATGTCATGGCTATTTTCTCTGTTTGCTTCTAGAAGGTTTATAGTTTTAGGTTTTACATTTAAGTCTATGATATGTTCTGAATTAATTTTTGTACATGGTATAAGGTATGAATTGAAATTCATTTTTTTGCATATGAATATCTAATGGTTCCAGCCCACTTGTTGAAGACTGATCTTTCTCCACTAAATTCCGTGAACATTGTTGTAAAAAATCATGTATGTATTACACGTAGATCTATTTCTGGATTTTCTGTTTCATTTATCTATTAATATTTGTCTAACTTAGTGCCAGTACCAACTCCCTTGATTTCTATAGCTTTATGATAAGTCTTGGAATCAGGTAGTGTTAGTCTTCCAAATGTTTTTCTTTATCAAAGTTATTCTGACTCTTCTAGGACCTTTACATTTCCAAATGAGTTTTAAAATCAGCTTATTAATTTCTACACAAATTCTGAGATTTTGCAATTGTATTGAGCACATAGATCAATTTGAAAACACTTGAGATCTTACTGAGTCATCTAACCCAATGAGCAAGATATATCTCTCCATTTATTTAGATTTTCTTTAATTACTCTCAGCAATATGTTGTTGTTATCCATGTATAGATCTGTCATATCTTTTGTCAGATACCCCCAGGTCCCACGTTATTTTATTGTAAGAGAGATTTTAAAGTATCTTTTTCTGATCATTCACTGCTAGTACAGAAAAATACAATTGATTTTGTATTTTGACCTTGTATCATAACTACAATCATGTACACATTACTTTGCTAAATTCAGTTATTTTAGTAGCTTTTTGATAGACTCCATCAGAGAAGGCAATGGCACCCCACTCCAGTACTCTTGCCTGGAAAATTGCATGGATGGAGGAGCCTAGTAGGCTGCAGTCCATGGGGCCGCTAAGAGTCGGACATGACTGAGGGACTTCCCTTTCACTTTTCACTTTCAAGCATTGGAGAAGGAAATGGCAACCCACTCCAGTGTTCTTGCCTGGAGAATCCCAGGGACGGGGCAGCCTGGTGGGCTGCTGTCTCTGGGGTTGCACAGAGTCAGACACAACTGAGGTGACTTACCAGCAGCAGCATAGGATTCTCTACTTACACAATTTTGTTGTCTGTGAATAAAGACACTTCTTGCTTTCCAGTCTGTATGCTTTTTATTTATATTTCTTGCCTTATGGCCTGGCTAGGACATCCAGTACAATGTTAAATAGAAATGGTGAGAACAGACATACTTACCTTGTTCCTGATCTCAGAGGAAAAAATATTCAGTTTTTCACCATTAAGTGTGAGATTAACTGTAGATTTATCATAGATGCCCTCTGTAAAGTTGAGGAAGTTTCCTTCTACTGCCAATTTGCTGAGAGGTTTTGTTTTTATTTTAAATCAGAAATAGATATTGTATTTTGCCAAATGCCTTTTCTATGTCTAAGGAAATAATCATGTATGCTTTTCAGTTTGATAATATGGTGAAGTCCATTGATTATATTTGAATGTTAAACCAATCATGCATTCTTGGCTTTAAAAAGGAAAGAGAGGGACTTCCCTAGCAGTCCAGTGGTTAAGGCTCCAAGCTTCCACTGCAGGGGGCATAGATTCCATTCCCAGTTGGGGGACTAAGATCCTGTTTGCTGTGCCGCTAAAAAAAAAAAGAGATTGTACAGTCTGAAGGTGACAGAGTAAAGATGCTATTTCCTTCTCTCAGAAATCACCCAAGCAAAAGTGAAAACAAGAAACAGAAATGTAAATACCATATGAATTAGCTGGATAGGCTGAAAAAAAGCAGTGGAACCACTGCATGGTACAACTCACTTTGGAAATTATTGGGTAGCATTTACTAAAGTTGAACATTTACATTCTCTGTGATTTGACAATTTCACTTCAAGAGATCTGTACATCTAGAAAGATCTACCAAAAAACTTGCACAAGAATATTCATAGAATGTTTTTTCATAGTATCCAAAACTTGGAAACAAGCCAAATGTCCATCAACAAGCGTGAATAAATAGTTTTCCCATGCAATGAGATTGATATAAAGGAAAGCAAAATCCTGATAGATGCAAAGATACGGGTAAATCTCACAGATGTAATCCTGAAAGAAGTCAGACACTAGAGTACATTTTGTATGATTTTATTCTGCACAGTTTCAACAATAGGCTGCATAGATTCTGCACAGGTTTCAACAATCTATGCTGATAGAAATCAGAATCGTGATTACCTTTTGAGGGAGATACTGATTGGGAAAGGGCATGATGGAACTTTCTGGGACAATGGGAAAGTTCTATCTGGGTGGTAGTTATCTGGGTACACACACAAACAGACAAATATGTAAAAATTTATTGAACCCTCAATACTTGTGCATTTATTTGTATGTAAAATGTATGAATTATATGTAAGTTAAGAGGGAGCTAGGGTAGTTCACTGGTGGCTGGTGGACTAGTGGTTAGGATTCTGGGCTTTCACTGCTGTGGCCTGGGTTCAATCCCTGGTCAGGAGATCCTGAAAGCAATGCAGTCCAGCCAAACAAACAAGAAAAACAGGATGTGCTTCTTTCCGGTAGTGGTTTAACATTAAAAGACACCTAAAAATTTAATTCACCACATAAACAGAATAAAGCAGAATAAACAGTCCTTGTCAGTTTAGTTCAGTGACTCAGTCATGTCTGACTCTTTGCAACCCAATGGACTGCAGCACGCCAGGCTTCCCTGTCCATCACCAACTCCTGGAGCTTGCTCAAACTCATGTCCATCGAGTTGGTGATGCCATCCAACCATCTCATCCTTTGTCGTCCCTTCTCCTTCCACCTTCAATCTTTCCCATCATCAGGGTCTTTTCCATTGAGTCGGTTCTTCACATCAGGTGGCCAAAATATTGGAGTTTCAGCTTCAGCATCAGTCCTTCCAATGAATATTCAGGACTGATTTCCTTTAGGATGGACTGGTTGGATCTCCTTGTAATCCAAGGGACTCTCAAGAGTCTTTTCCAACACCACAGTTCAAAAGCATCAATTCTTTGCCGCTCAGCTTTCTTTATAGTCCAACTTTCACATCCATACCTGACTACTGGAAAAACCATAGCTTTGACTAGACCTTTGTTGGCAAGGTAATGTCCCTGTTTTTCAGTATGCTGTCTAGGTTGGTCATAGCTTTTCTTCCAAGGAGAAAGCGTCTTTTAATTTCATGGCTGCAGTGACCATCTGCAGTGATTTGGAGCCCCCCAAAATAAAGTCTGTCACTGTTTTCCCATCTATTTGCCATGAAGTGATGGGACCGGATGCCATAATCTTCGTTTTCTGAATGTTGAGTTGTAAGCCAGCTTTTTCAGTCTCTCACTTTCATCAAGAGGCTCTTTAGTTCTTCTTCACTTTCTGCCATAAGGGTGGTGTCATCTGCATATCTGAAGTTATTGATATTTCTCCCAGCAATCTTGAGTCCAACTGGTGCCTGGCATTTTGCATTATGTGCTCTGCATATAAGTTAAATAAGCAGGGTGACAATATACAAGCCTTGACATACTCCTTTCCCTATTTGGAACCAGTCTGTTGTTCCACATCTGGTTCTAACTGTTGCTTCTTGACCTGCATACAGATTTCTCAGGAGGCAGGTAAGGTGGTCTCGTATTCCCATCTCTTTGAGAATTTTCCACAGTTTGTTGTGATACACACAGTCAAAGGCTGTGGTGTAGTCAATAATGCAGAAGTAGGTGTTTTTCTGGAACTCTTGTTTTTTCAATGATCCAACGGATGTTGGCAATTTGATCTCTGGTTCTTCTGCCTTTTCTAAATCCAGCTTGAACATCTGGAAGTTCATGGTTCATGTATTGTTGAAGCCTGGCTTGGAGAATTTTGAGCAAAATAGTCCTTGGAGTAGATGCAAAAAAATTTTATCATTTAACCTCCACTCATGATCAAAACTGCTAGCAAACTAGGAATAGAAGGGAATTTGACTGGATAAAGGTGAACTATCAAAACTTGACAGTAATTCTCAATGGTGGAAACTTAGAAGCAGTTCTTTCAAAATCAGAATCCAGTCAACGGTACCAGTGAGCAGCATTTCCATATGTCATTGTCTGTGAATTCCGGCTGGTACAAATCAGAAGTTGAACATGAAGAAAGAGGTCCTATCCTCTTATTTCTGGCTTTTAGACGGAAGTGGTATCTTTGGGCTTAGAGGGCTTTACAACTTTCATATATGTTACAAATATTTTTAAGTATGCAGTATCACATATCAGTTTTAAAACTGTATTTTGGTTAGACATTTGAAGACACAGGCCAGAAAATATGGTAAAAGCTACACCTCTTAAGTTCTTTTATTTTTAAGATGAAAATATCTGAAAGGTAATAGAGATGTTTGCACCGCAGCAAATGACTTGTCCAAAGTGAGCTGATGTACATCTAGATCCTGACGGAACCTCACAAAATACAGCTCTTTACCCTAGGAAGAATGGAAGAATAGACTAGGATTAGGACAGCAGTCGGGGACAGTGAAGCTCACGAGATTGGGCTCTTCCTTCTCCAGGATTCTCAGGAGCTCTGCCCTTGTTGTCTCTGGGTTTTTGGCTAGGGAACCTAGGCTAGGGATTTGGGTTAAAGAGATTTTGTAGTCAATGAAGCCGCCACTGTGAAGACAGTGGGCGGGAGAAGCTCCTTCCCGGCCCCAGGATCTACCCGTTCACCCACCGCCCGTTTTAGGACCGGGCCGTGAGACACGTCTCCTCCTCTTCGCTTCCGTCCCACACGCAGCCAAGTCCGACTCTTCGAAATCAGAGCTGGAGGTCTCCGCCAGGGGGCCACGCCTGGCATCTAGTCTGCAGACTATGATTCCGGGGGTGGGGGAGCGGGGGGTGAAGATGGAGGGAAGGTGTTGATTTACGGGGATAGCTAGCACTTCCCTGCGTGGGTGCCCACAGCCCTCTGATCTCTGGCTAGGTTTGGGATTTTCTTCCCAACAACAGGCCCTTGCTCACTGCACTGCCTCCACGGTCAACGCGCCAGCTTGGAGCTCTCCAGCTGTCGCCCAGACCCCTCTCCGGTGCCCCTGAGCCTATGCGCCCCTTACCCGGCCCCTGCACCTGGGGCAACCTCCCAGAGCAACTTAGGCACCCCCTTTCTCCTCCCTTCGGGGCCCAGTCGCCCCCTCCCGCCCCTCGGCCCCGGCCCAGGCTCGTGGCCACCGACTGCGAGCACGGTCGCTCTGCTCACCCTCTAGCGCGCGGAGCCGCGTCTGGGTAAGAGCGCCCCCTCCCGGCTCCCCGTAGCTGGTCCAGAGCGGTTCCCTGGCGCCGCCCTGACCCCTTCCAGGGATCCCTCTTTTTCCCACCAGGGTGGTCACTCACACCTCTAGCTGAAGTGGCGCCCGCAGCTTTGTGAGCTCCCTTGACACCGTCCTCTGGGACCCTCCCGCATCCTGGCCGCTCTTACTCATTGCTTCCGGGTCTTTGGGGCAGGAGAAAATCTTACCGGGCGCTCCTGCTCCTAGTCGCCCCCCAGGGTGCGTGTGTGTCGCTGTGGAACCCGTCTCACTTTCTCAAATGCAAGACCCCTCGCGGCTGACACCTCCTCCGCTCCGGTTCTTTATGCTCCACCTGATCGGATTTACTTTTCTGGCCAGGCTACAGAAGTTACTGGATCCCCACCCCTACCCCAACCCCACCTGAGCTCGCTGCGGGGTCGGGCCTCAAAGAAGCCCTGGTGACTCAGGCCTGTGGAACAGCTTTCCTTTCTTGGCCCAAATGGAAAGGCTTAGAACTTCTTTCCAGCATGTTAATTCTCCCCAGGCTTGCATTATAAAGTGATTTAAGCCTAAACGGATGACTTTGTCTACATTTAAAGTAATTTCAAGAATTACGTTTTTCTTTCCTCTCTGCAAGGTTCCTCACTTTCCCTTTACCTGCATACTCCATCCCATTTGCCTGACTCTAGAGTTGGCCATCCCATTCTATTTTTTATTCTTTTTTAAAAGTGTCTGGTTTTACTGGCATGCGTTTTAAATTTGTGTGAAAAGAATTCTATTATTTCTCGTTCAGCTATTTTTCACTCAATGCTGGGATTTCAAGATCAATCTGTATAACTTCCACCCCTTCTAACTGCTGCCTCATCTCCACAGTGCTCCATTCTCAGACATATCCCTTCAACATATTCCCCCACCTGTAGTGCTTCTCAAACTTCTCCCAGTGTATCCTCTGGGAGTTTTGTTAAAAATGCAGGCTCTGATTCATGACTCCTGGGGTGAGGCCTGGAACTCTACATGTGTAGCCAGTTTCCAGGTGATGCTGATACTGTTGGCTTTGGGACCACACTTTGAGGAGCAAGACCATCTTGGGCCTTTGGGAGAATTTTTCTTGGGTTGCTGTGTGTCACATAGCATTTTGGGTCACAGGCTATGTGTTAATCTAATTTGATAGGTATTGCCCATTTGGTCTCTGGTCTGCCTGTGCCACCCTACCTCACACCAGCAATACAGGAGGGTAGAAGATATTTGTTTACATGGTGAAGGGAAGAAGGCTTTCTCCTTGCTCCTGCCAAAATCCTGTTCCTCAGTGTGTCTGGTTTGGGCCAAAACCTCCTCTCTCAATTAGAATGGTTCCAAGGCTCCAGAGTGATATCCCTGGCCAACAATGCACAGCCAAGTTAGCGAGGGGCCCAAGATTGGCATCCAGGCTTCATCTCTGACAGGAGCTTAACCAATGGGCACTGAGAAGCCCTGGGGTCTTTAGTGAGGTTGTATTTCCTCCATTGGTTTCTCTTTAGTAGCCTATCAGGCTGGACTAGGACTCAAACAACCTGACCTTACCATAGGCAAGTAGCTATCCTGTGCCTGACTTCTCATCTCTAAAATGGAATAGTAATAACAGCATAGCTACAGTTTGTGGTGTGAGGAGTCAGTCCAGGAATTTTGCCCACATACCAGATGCCCCATGGGTGCCCCAGGACAGGTATGCTTGCCTTTATTTTAACCAACAGAAAAATTAAGTTCAAGAAGGGTTAGCAATTTTTGCCAAAGCTGTGGGACTGGAAAGTGCAGTGCTGGGATTCGAGCCCAGCTTGAGCTAATACACCAGAGCCCATGCTAGCTATGACGCTTTGCCACTTCCATGGCCTGCCTTGCCCTTGCTACCAGGCCATATTTCAGGGAGAACAGGAAGGAAAAAGGAAGGAAGGACTGTGTCTTGGGTTTCAGGAGCTGATGCTGAAGGCATCTGATCAGTGGCACACAGGGTTATGAAACTCCACAGCGAATGGGTTTTAGCAAAAATGAACATGGGTTCTAGGGGCTGGTTCACAGGGCTTGAGTATTTAGGTGGCCAGAGAGGAGGCTTTTAGTTGAGGGATACAGGAGTGAGGGTTTTAGGGTGATGTATGTAGTGGGATCAAGTCTGGCTAGGAATTGGAGAGGGTCAGGGACTAAGTGGAGGCCTGGAGTGGGGTGAGGGTCAGGTGGGTGGGTCTTACCTATCATGTGTCTTACTTGTAGTGACTAATCACTCACTGTTTTGTCTGGAGGGTTAGCTGAGATGTGAAAAGCCAGCATCCTGGGCATCGAGGGATGCCACCTTCCAAGGCTCTCCTGGTGTTGTAAACAGCTTGTTGGGTTGGTTTTAGAAACCCCTGGGCTATGTTTTCCGCACTCACATGGCTGTGCAAGCCGTCTCCCGGCACCAAGCCCCACCGAGCATTTCACAGTCAGAAGAGTTCAACACCTGCATATTTTGAGATTTCATGGCATACGACCTTTTACCTCTTGTTCACACTCATCCATCCTCTGTTTACCATTGTAGGGTCCAAACTGTATCCAGGACAGAACATTTCTCTGAAGGCCTAGAGAAGCTTTCTGCTCTTTAGAGTTCCATACAATAGCTTACAATTTTCTGGTCTTTACAAAGTACTTCACACACAGATATTATTGCCTTTGACTCACAGCAACTCCATGACAGGACCCACTTCATACCAAGGCTCAAAAGAATTAATTGGCCAAGGTCACACACTGCATAGGTGGGTGAAATGGGATTTCTTGTTTGTTTTTCCATAGCAAACCTCAGGAGTCTTAAAGAGTAAGCTCTCCCTGGGAAACTCACTGTGTTGGTTGGCTCATTTCCCAGACTTGGGGATGTGGACGAGGCAGGAGGTAGGAAGTCTAGGGAGCGGGGAATGCTTGGGCAGAAACATCTGGAAGGTGAAAGCTGAGGTCTCATGAGGATTCTGGCTAGCCCTCTCTCAGCTACATTTCTGTCATTGAGCCCTTTCTAGAGCCTGGGCAAGTGAAAAGAGGCGGTTGGTGGGGGAAATGGTAAATACAGGTAGAAGTTGCTATGAGTCTAATGCTGAGACAGTTGAGCAGCTGCAAGAAAAAGATACTGCCAGCTGCTAAAGGGGCCCCAGTAGCATCAGCACATGCACGTGGAAACTCTTGATGGCTTGGCCACACTCTGCTCCTGGTTGAGCCTTCTGCCCTAACATCTCTTCCCAAAATTTCTGGCCTTCCACACCAAGTACCTGCAGCATCAGCTTGAGGGAGGTGCCCAGAGGTCAGGCCAGTCTATATCCTGCCAGTTCCAGCAATATCACCCATGTCCCGCCCAGTCCCAGCTAGAGACTGTAGGTTGGGGGGCTGCTGACACAGAAAGGCCCTGGTCCCACTGCCCTCCCTTTCCCCTGGGCCTCAGGCCCTAGGCCAGGGCTCAACAGACACAAGCAGCGGGATGGGGTTGCCCTTCTATTGGTCTAAGTCCTGAGCGTTGCCTGGGTGAGACATGGAGGTGAGGAGGCCCACGAGGCTCAGTAGTGTGGAAAACAGCAGCAGGAAGGAGGCGGTGAAGAGCAGCGCAGGGAGGGCACTGAGCAGCAGCAGCAGGACAGCCGGCAGCAGATGGCGCCACACCGCAGCCGCCACGGGCCACAGGGAGCTCAGGAGGTGGGAGCCGGTGGTGAAGAGCGCGTGACACAGCATCAGGGCCAGCAGCAGGTAGAGGACCCCCTCCAGACCCCACAGCACACGCTGCAGTGGCTGCCGCCAGCCAGATGTAGTCCACCACTGGGTCCAGCTCGGGGGCACGTGACACATGCACCAGCGCACCCAGCCCTCCCGAGAGACCCAGGCTGACCAGGGCACCGCACGCTGCGGCCCCTCACCGGCCCCGATGGCATCTGTCTCCATTCGTAGCTGCTGCATCGTGGTTGGTGCACCTAGGGAGAGGGCCAGGCCAGCTGCAGGAGCAGCCCTGGAGATGCCTGGGACCTCAGGGCAGGTGTGGGTGCAGAGGGATCAGGAGGGACCAAACCAGCATGGGTGTGGTGGGGCTTTGAACTGGGGCCTGGGTCTTACCTCTGGGCAGAGCCACCTAAGTCATGTTGCTTCCTGCCGCACCCAGGACAGCCTGGCAGCCAGAGTTGAGCCCCCACTCTCAGTGCCCCCACCCTCCCCAGAGGAGCCCTATTATGACCTGGATCAGGGTGGGGGCCAGCCAAGAGAGGGACCATTGCTGGGTGTGAGGTTTACCTGAGCCTCTCTCGTGGACCCTTCAGGCTTTAGGGGAGCCTGGTGAGCCCACAGATGTAGTCTGTCACGTTTTCTTGTGGAAAGCCCTCTTTGGAGCCCTCCCTTCCCTGCTGGCCTGTATCCAGCCCTGCTTCACTCTTTTAATTCTTTCAAGAGAAGTTCTCTAGAATCACAGAGGAGGCCAGAATAGCCTCCCCCAACCTACAGGTTCTGAGATGGCTCCATACCCTGCACTGGGCTCCCTGTCCCTTATCTCACATTTTACTGATGCCCTCAGACTCAGACTTAGGTATCCACTGTCCACATTGTGAGGCCAGAGGTCCCCCAAGATGCAGGCTGGGGGATAAAGGAGTATCCTCCCACCTTCCCAACCTAGGGTGGAGGAAAGGAAGCCTGAGGAAACAGCATGGCCAGTGTATTTCCGGAGGACACTCAAGTCCAAGGATGAAGGCAAAAAGCAAGGGCAAGCAGGGTCAAGGGCACACCGCGGGCTCCCAGGAGCAACCCCGCGCCCAGGCACAGCAGCAACAGAGCCTCCTGGAGGCTGAGTCGTCCTGCGACTGCCACCGCGGGTGGAGCCTCCTGCTGTTCCGGACCCTCGCCGGCCCCCTGACTCTGGCCTCTTGTGAGATGTGTGTGCTGTGACCAGGTGGGACCTGCAGGCCTGTGGAGAGAAAGGGCGGCAGCTGGGTTTGGGGAGGCTGATGGTTTGCTCACCTGCCCAACCTGTAGGCTGCAGTCCACTTACCGGTGGAGCATGTCGAAGGCCAGGAAGCTGACCAGTAGCAGCAGCAGCAGCAAGGCTGGGCCAGTTGTGGAAAAGATGGCCCGAATTGTCAGCCCCAGTGCCCCCAGTCCAAGGACACTATCCAGGACCTGGGCCCTGCTAGGGCCCCAGGGGGACACACACGGACCCACTGGACTAGCTGATCCCTCCCCTGCACCCATGCCCCTGGGAGGGCCTGGGGTAGGAGAAACAGCAGCTTCGGGCCTGGGTAAGCAGAGGTGGGTCATGGAGGAAGGTGGAGGTTACAGGAAGGACTAGTGCTGGGCGAGAGGAGGAGTGGGAGCGTGGGAGGGGGTGGTGGCAGACCTCAAGGGTAGGCTCAGGCAGTGGGGAGTTGGACTGTTTAGGAATCTCCCCCTCCTCACACGCCCACTCACCAAACCCTCCTCACCTCCTCCCACTTTGGTCAGTCATTCTGGTTGGTTGGGCAGCTGGAGCATTGTGACCTATTGCCAGGTGGGGTCCTGGGGTAAGCGGGGTGGGGTGGGGTAGGGTCAGGGTTGCTAATGCTGGCCCTGGCCTCATAATTAGCTGGTGGTGTAGCCAGAAGGAGGTCTGACATTTAAGAGCTAAGACTCATCCTCTTATCTTTGCTAATTCTCCACCCAAGGGGTCTGTGGGGATCTGAGTTGCCAGGAGGCATTGTAACCCCATCACCACCTGGGCAGCTGACCAAGAAAGGAAGAGCCACTTTCTTTATCTCACAGGTTCCCAGGACTAGGTGTCCAGGGGCAAGTCGCTCAACCTGTCTGTCCCCAGTTTTTTCCCTTGAGAGCAAGGTGATGCCTGTGGGCATTCATGTGGGGGATTATTCAGAATTTCAATCCTGGAATGCACAGATAGACTCTGCCAGGAAGCAACCTGAGGCTTTCTGGAATGGGGTAACCACATGACCTGCTAAATGGGGGTGGGGCGGGAGGGGCTGTTTAGGTGTTAGAAGCAATGTGGTTTGTGGGAGGTGTTCTGGATACTGGCATTCCAGAAATGGCACAGAGAATGTGACTGTGAGAGGGCTACAACATAGTAACCCCAAAATTGGAGGTTAAGGTTACCCTCCAAGAATGAAATTAAGAAGAATGAACATGTATAAAGGGACTGATCTGGAAAAGAAACCTGTCTCTAACTGGTAATCTGTAAATGGTTACAGAGGTTCCAACACATTTCAGTTTAGTGACTTGAGAGGCAAGAGTGAAAATGGGTCATAATCAAGAGAACTTAATCCTTGTTCTCATATCATATTTTGAAGGTAAACTGATGGAGGTAGGGGTAGAGGGACAGTGGCCATACAGCCCCTAGGAGAGGAGGAGACACAGCAAGCGTCTCGCTGCATATCTGTCTCCAGGGGACTCTGTTCAAAGATTCAAGCCTAGTGACCTTGACATATTTGGTGATGGTGGGCTCAACAATGATACAGCCAATGCCACCACCCCTGGGACCTTTCATTGGTTGCGTTTTTCTGAGTCAGCCCCAAACAATAAAGCAATGCCCACAAAATTTTGAAGAAAATTATTTACAACTTAGTAGATTTGGAGAAGGCAATGGCACCCCACTCCAGAACTCTTGCCTGGAAAATCCCATGGACGGAGGAGCCTGGTAGGCTGCAGTCCATGGGGTCGCTAAGAGTTGGACACAACTGAGCGACTTCACTTTCACTTTTCCTTCATTTGGAGAAGGAAGTGGCAACCCACTCCAGTGTTCTTGCCTGGAGAATCCCAGGGATGGGGGAGCCTGGTGGGCTGCCATCTATGGGGTCACACAGAGTTGGGCACGACTGAAGCGACTTAGCAGCAGCAGCAGCGGTAGCATATATCTGTCTACATGATTATTAAGTATGAGGGTAAAGACATTTTTGGGCTTCCCTGGTGGCTTATAGGGTAAAAGCATCTGTCTACAATGCAGGAGACCTGGGTTCGATCCCTGGGTTGGGAAGATCCCCTGGAGAAGGAAATGATAACCCACTCCAGTACTCTTGCCTGGAAAATCCCATGGACTGAGAAGCCTGGTAGGCTACAGTCCATGGGGTCGCAAAGAGTCGGACACCACTGAGTGACTTCACTTCACTTCACTTCAAAGACATTTTAAGCCAAACAAGTTCTCAAAAACTTGACCTTGCATACACTCTTTCTTAGAAAGCTACTGGAGGATGTGCTTCAGAAAAATAATGAACTAAACTAGGAAAGAAGTGAGGCTAAACACAGGAAAGGGATGATGAGAAAGACCTGGGATGTCAGCAACGTTTCCAGATAAAGAAAGCAAGTAACCCCAGCCTAGAATCAAAAGATAGATACTCCAGGAGGGATGTCTCTAGAAGAAAATAAAACTGATTATCTGCTGTTTTTAGACATATGCAAAATATTTAGTTCATTTGGAAGCTTTGGGATTGAATTAACTAGTGTATTAAAAACCAAGCAAATGATAAAATAATTGCTAAATCCAGGGAATACAAAAAATTGAACAATAATCATGATCATAATATAAGAACTGAATATTGACTCTAGTGATTCAGCTCTTTTGGGAGGATGGCAGGGGGAAATGCATATGTATATTTTGGTGTATGTTGAGGGGAGGGCTGGTAGGAAAGCTAAATCTTTAATTCCATAGCAGGAAATCTACAGATAAAATCTAAACATAAAAGTCCAAAAAATATACCCCAATACAAAATGAAAAGTTTAAAGTTTAGGTGGAAAAAATTCAAGAAATAGCAATAGAAAGATAAAAGTAAATACAAGGAGAAATAAAAAACACTAAAAGTAGTTAACCTGGTAATAGGGAAGCATAGAGAAGAATCGTCTCATACAAATCTAAATGTGATGTACCTTTAAAATCATACTCTGTAGTATTTTGATTAAAATGATTTCTTTTTTTTAATAGCAAATCAATATTAGTGTCCTATGGTGGAGATCAGGAATATACTCTCCCAGGATGAATGAAATACTGATTTTCTAAAGTAATGTGGATATACTCTTGTGGCTTGAGATAAAATTTCCAGTAACAGTATCAAACACCATCAAACTCAGAAAGCTGTCTTATGCATTTTAGATGGAGTTGCTCTAGACCGCCATCTAGTGCTTCTCAGCTCACATGTATCTCCTGGGGTTGAATCCTCTGGGGATTTTTAAAAATGCAGCTCCTTGGACACACTTTGAGGAACAAGGCTCTAGAAGACATTGATGTACAGAAGAGAGATAGCTGGGGGAGGAAGTGGTGAGGGGAGAGAGGCATGTAGGAAGATGCATCTTGGTCCCGGTGGAGTCCCCATCCGCGCTCACCTGCATCGCAGGGAGAGCATGTAGTGGGGAGTGAGAGCCAGGAACAGATTAGGAAGCACAGAGAGGCAGCAGATTAGGCTACTTCTCAGTTTGTGTAACCAGAGACATAGCCTCTTCTCTTCTCTTGATACTGTTTTATTCTATCTATGTATGTGGGAGCAAGAGGACTGTATTAAGCTGTTTCCCTACCTTTAGTTCATCCAGTTAATTAGGGGCCCCCAGGAACCACATATAATCTCACTTCATCACAGCAACCCCAAAAGGAAGACATTATTGTTCCCATTTTACAGATGAGAAAACAGAAACTCAGAGATAAAATTACTGTCTAAGGATACCCAAACAAAATGAACAGCAGACGTGGCATGTGATATTAAGCTTGTGTGGCACCAAAGTCATCTATCATCTCTGCTTCCAGCCACCTGATCACACTAGGGAGTGTCCAGGAGAGTCCTGTAGGGAAATTAAAATGGAGGAAGTCTTGTTCAGGCTTCAGAAGCAGGAGAGCAGGCCTCTGACCTGCTTCTGACCTGCCTGGACACTGCTCAGATTCTGTGCCTACCCACAAGCACAGCAAGTCAGGCAGTACTTTAGATAAGAGAGGGAATGGTACTTCTTGAGCTCCTGGAGGTCTGGCCAACCATGCCTGAGGTTTAACAAAAATTTTATGGGCTTTCCTGGCAGCTCAGATGGTAAAGACTCTGCCTGCAATGTGGGAGACCTGGGTTCAATTCCTGGGTTGGGAAGATCCCCTGGAGAAGGGAATGGCTACCCACTCCAGTATTCTGGCCTAGAGAATGCCATGAACAGAGGAGCCTGGCAGGCTATAGTCCATGGGCTCTCGAAGAGTCGGATACAACTGAGCGACTTTCACTTTCACTATGACTCACAAGATAAAACAAGCAGCATTGCAAAAACGTTAAAGTAAAACCAGAGCTGCATTTTTGCATGAACTGATATTAGTTTGCAGCCTGGGATTATAAGTGGGAACCGCCCAAACAGCAATTTGAAGTCTTACCCCAGACTTTTTCCTAACTGGGACTCCAGGTTGCTTTTACTTGGGACTTCTCAGTTCGCTGCTTAAATCTATATGTTGGTCATCGGCCCAATTTGCTGATGTATGTGATGTTTCTCTTCTCTATGGTTTCTATTTCTCTTTTCTTTTAATCATTGTACTTTGAAATTAAGTTAAATACTCCTCTATTAAATCGGAGAAGGCAATGGTAACCCACTCCAGTACTCTTGCCTGGCGAATCCCATGGAGGGAGGAGCCTGGTAGGCTGCAGTCCATGGGGTCGCTAGGAGTCGGATATAAATGAGCGACTTCACTTTCATGCATTGGAGAAGGAAATGGCAACCCACTCCAGTGTTCTTGCCTGGAGACTCCCAGGGATGGGGGAGCCTGGTGGGCTGCCGTCTCTGGGGTTGCACAGAGTCAGACACGACTGAAACGACTTAGCAGCAGTAGCAGCAGCAACCTTTCAAAACTAACACAGAAGTCAAACTTTGGGCAAAATATAAATTGGTGCTGTGAGCAGTATTTGTGAAACAAAATACCACTCTTTAAGAAGAAAGAGGTTAAGATTAATGAAGTTTTCATTCCATGATGGGAAGATTTGCCTTACTGCTTATTAGCAGTAATAAGGGGGCATATACACTGGATTGTGTGAGAATGGGACTCCAAATTAAATCAGGCCAAATCTTTTGAAGTTATTGAATGTTTGTGCCAATTTGGCTTGTGCCAATTGAGAAAGGACAAGCATGGACCTCACTGGGTCAGAGAGGCTGAATCCTCCTCTCTGCTTACCATAAGGTACAGGAAACCAAATTAAAACTGGTTGAAAAGAAGTCACAATTAAAGAATTATGTGATTTGCAAGGACGATTATCCATGTTACAAAGTCAAAGCTACATTTTAGCTGACCAAGTCTCCACTTTCCAGTTGGTAGCTGAAAAAGTCACTAAAGTTTGCACAAGCTCAATATTGAAAGAGGTGCAGCAAAGTTAACAAAAAGAGAGTTCATTTGATAATAGCTAATGCAGGGGTAGACTGGGACCCCAACACTTGGGATTGGAGATTAACCCCTCCAAATTTCAGGGACCAGCCCAGACTATAAAGTTTTGGGAAATACAATGGGCTAAATAATATATAGAGATTTTACATAAGGCTAAACAAAAGACAGTGGAATTTAAAACTCTCTAGACAAAAAGGGGAGAGGGCAATGGCACCCCACTCCAGTACTCTTGCCTGGAGAATCCCATGGACGGAGGAGCCTGGTGGGCTGCCGTCTCAGGGGTCGCACAGAGTCGGACACGACTAAAGCGATTTAGCAGCAGCAGCAGCAGCAGACAGAAAGGGAGGCTCAAAATTTATAGGGCTATTTGGCTTCTGGCAACATCATATTCCACAGTTGGGCCAGATATTGAGTCCATTTTACAAAGTAACTTGATGTGAATAGACTTTTAAGTAAAGAAAATGTAAATGAGATAAGAGCTTTTAGATGAACTCTATTAAGAATAATTATGCTTTAGGAATGTCTACCCAGAATAGTTTCTCCAGGTTTTGATAACTTGAATTCTAGGGCTGTGCTAAATTAAGTTAAATGATAGAAGTTTGAATAATTAGGCCATTTCCAAATGAAATAATATGCTGAAACAGTAATTACTAAACACTAGCTTTCTTTTTTGGAGAAGGCAATGGCACCCCACTCCAGTACCATGGACGGAGGAGCCTGGTAGGCTGCAGTCCATGGGGTCGCTAAGAGTCGGACACGACTGAGCGACTTCACTTTCTCTTTTCACTTTCATGCATTGGAGAAGGAAATGGCAACCCACTCCAGTGTTCTTGCCTGGAGACTCCCAGGGATGGGGGAGCCTGGTGGGCTGCCGTCTCTGGGGTTGCACAGAGTCGGACACGACTGAAACGACTTAGCATAGCATAGCATAGCATAGCTTTCTTTTTTACAGAGAAGTGAAGGGTTTAGAAGTATTAATGAATATGTTTGGTACCATCCTCAGATGTTCTCTAAGAAAAACAAAAATTTTTAGAAATTATCACTGGTATTTATGTTCACCAATCTACCATTGCTAATATAAAGGACAGTTCATGGTTGCTTAAGGAAAGTGGGATAAGTTATGAGGAATGGAATTGCATTTTGTGAAAGGAAAAATAAATAGGTCTGACTTTCAGGTGTCTGTTTTTAAATGGGAGACTAAAGTGTTTACTATAGAAAGTGATAAGGATTTGTGGAAAGTGGAAACCAAGAAAAGAATCTTACGTATGGTACAAGTTTTCTTGGGACGTTGAACTGTCTTTTGATGACAGATTTTAAGTTTCTTTACCTCTTAAGAGATTTGTTCTGTATTTGCTTTTGAAATCTTTTATTGTTACTTCGACTGAGTGAATAACTATTGTTTCATAGATCTATGATCTTATCTGACTGAGTGTTCTAAACTCTTTGGTATTTTTGACAGAACTTCCTAAGATCAAATTCTAATGAAGTTCTTTTGACTTCTAGCTAACTTTGAGGGTGCTTCAGAAGGCCCCTGAGGCATTCCAAAGAAAGCTATTAAACTAATTAGGTTCATTATATTATAGGTACATGAGGAGTGCTGTCAATTAAGTGCTGTCAAAAATCTTCTTGGGTTATTTTGTATGGTAAATCTTACTAATACAGATATTCTAGAAATTATACAGAATTCAAAAAGATCTGATATGTCCTGGTGAAATATTATCAGTCATAATTTTAGTTACTATCTTAAAGTGTTATGTGTCACAGCAGTAACCAAGTTACTTTGCCAATTGAATTGTAATCAGATTTTAAACCTGTCTTTTTTAAGCCTTTTTGTGATTAGAGAGAACTATGGTTTCATTCTGATGTCTTTGCAAAAATACTACCTCTTCAAGATTTACAGAAAGGACTTTCTAAGATTAAACTAAAATTAACTAGATAAACAAAAATTGTTATTAACAGTAAGTTTGTATCAGACTGGAATTGGTTTTCTCTCTATGTTAAGAGAAAAAAGTTTTCTTGGACTGTGGCTTTTGATAACATTATGTGAATTTCTTTGCCCTTAAGTGATTTATATTTGTTTTTAAAATATTTTGTTACTTGGCAAAGTAAATATTATTTCACAATAATCTATGAAGATTGTGACACACACAGATAAGGCTCATTCTGCTTCTACAAAAACAAATTTACCCCTCATTGTCAGACTTTTGCTATCCTGATGTCCTTAGAACATGGCAACAGTCTACTCCTAAATCAAGGAATTTAAAATGGGTAAACAATAGCTATGAATCAAACAGTTGTAGCTATGGAAATCCAAGATAGCCTCTTGGTTTTTTCCGATTCCCTGACAAAACTCATTTTTTATTTGATGGGATAAAGCTTCCCCTGGCTACAGGGTTAATACCCTCTTTCTCTCTCACACACACACAAATTTTATGTTACACTGAATATTAAATTCTAGTTTTATTATCAGATACTCCATGAGCTACGATAAAGGGACATAAAATTACATGTATATATCAATGAACTATACGCTAATTGAAGCTTATAGCAAAAACAGCAAGACAAAAGAGTGCCTTTGGGCTTCTGAAGTAGGAAATTTCCAGAGGCTGGGAGAAATAACACTACCTTTGAAAAACAGTTATTGACCTGTTATTGGGCTTTGATTGATATGGAATAATTGACTATGAATCATATTGTAATATTAAGACCTCAAGTGCCAGTCATGTTATAGGTACAAAGTTCACCCAAGACCCACAGGATTAGGCAAGCTCAGGAATCCAGCATAATGAAATGGAAATGGTATATTCAGGACCAAGCCAAACCTGGGCCACATGAAGTTGCTGCCTTAAATGAAAAGATTTCTGAAGTTCCTACTAAAGATTTCCAAAAATTCCTATTAAAAGCTATAGTTAGGCCTGAGATAACTGAGTTGCCTGTAAAATGGAGAAAGCCCTTGGACTCTTCACTAGTGGCTCAGCAGAAAAGAATCTGCCTGCAATGCAGGAGGTGCAGGTTCAGTATCTGGGTGGGGAAGATCCCCTGGAGAAGGAAATGGCAACCCACTCCAGTATTCTTGTCTGGGAAATCCCACGGACAGAGGAGCCTGGCTGGCTACAGTCTATGGTGTCGCAAAAGAGTCAGACATGACTTAGCAACTAAACGATAACACAAACTTTTGACTCTTTAACTGCACTAGAAAAACAGCATGCATGTTTCACTGATGGATCAGCCAAATACATAGGATCCATTCACTATTGGAAAGTGGTGGCACATAATCCCGTCACTACTAAATCACTGACAACTACGAAGGTAAAGGTAGCCAATTTGCTGAGTTATATGTGGTTTATCAGGTATTAAAGCAAGGGAATGAGTGCTATATGTCCACAGATTCTTGGTCAATCAATGGATTGGCCACTTGGCTTTCCCTATAGGTAAAAACTGGGGCTTCCTAGATGGTAAAGAACCCCACTGCCCATGCAGGAGAAGTAAGAGACGTGGGTTCAATCCCTGGGTTGGGAAGATCCCCTGGAGGAGGGCTCAGCAACGAACTCCAGTATTCTTGTCTGAAGAATCCCATGGACAGAGGAGCCCAGTGGGCTACAGTACATGGGGTCACAAAGAGTTAGACACAACTGAAGCAACTTAGCACACATGCACGAGGGTAAGGAATAGCTGGCAAATCCACTCCAAAGAGCTATGGGGAAAGGAATTATGGTTTGACATTTGGGAAATTGTTCAAACTACTAATGTTTCAGTCTTTCATGTAGATGCTCACAGTGTCCAAATTCTACGGAACGATGGTATAACTATTACAGAGGAACAAACCCGAATCCAAGCAGTAGAAGTTGATCCAGATTCCAGTGACTTAAAAGGTTTGACTTTGTGGGCACACCAGAAAATGTGGCCATCTGGGAGAAAAAGCAACATACAGGTGGGCTCAGGATACAGGTACTTCCTTAACTATGGATCTCATTAACTCTGTTATTTCACAATGTCCAGTTTGTCAACATATCAAGCATAGACACTTGACACAGTTTGTCGAAGGACAATTGGCACTTGACAAGAAGCCTGGGCAAATATGGAAAATTGATTATATTGGCCCATTAATTCGAGATAAAGGATGCCAATATGCGTGTACTGCTGTGGACACCTATTCTGGATGTTTAGTCGTCATTCCCTTCAGCAAAGCCAATCAGACTAATACTATTAAAACATTGGAGATAATTTATATTATGGTATTCTACTTCAAATTTAGAGTGACAATGGGTCATATTTTAAAGGTAAATTAATACAAGAGCTTTCACAGGAACATAACATATAATGGATCTTTCATATTACTTATTATCCTCAAGCAGCTGGTTTGATTTAAAGAATGAATGGTTTGGTTAAACAGCAATTAATTAAACTTGGAGAGGGCTATTATAAATATTGGAGGACTAGCTTGAATATTTCCCTCAATATTTTAAATAATAAACATCCAGGAGAATCAGAAACTCCTTTGATGAGAATCACTATTCCACGTTACAGATGTATAAAATAGACTTCCATCCAAAAAAAACTGAGTATTGGGAAATTGGCCCAGGAGTATTAGTTCCTTTCTGAGCTACTCCTGAGGTGCCAGACTGGGTTTATACTCTATATCTGAACACAGACTTACTAAAAGATTAATATGCGTTATTTCAACTGGCATTGGAATTAAAAGGCCTCCTGGACACTTTGGATTAATCATAGAACACTCCAGGTTAGCGTTAAAAGGGATCTGCGTCCGTGGGGGAATGATAGACTCAGACTACCAAGAAGAAATCCAAGTAATCTACAAAAAGGGGAAAGGATGATCTATTTATTAATCTACATGATCAAATTGCCCAGTTGCTGATTCTTCCATGTGTAATTGTTGTTGTTTCATCGCTAAGTTGTGTCTGACTCTTTGGGGACCTCATGGACTGTAGCCCGCCAGGCTCCTCCGTCCATGGGATTTCCCAGGCGAGAATAATGCAGTGGGTTGCCATTTCCTCCTCCAGGGGATCCTCGGGACTCAGCGATCGAACTGCATCTCCTGTATTTCAGGTGGATTCTTTACTGATGGGCCACCAGGGAAGACCTTTCATGTGTAATTGGCAAAGTACAAAAAGGAGAACCTCCCACTTTATTAACAGTTAGAAGTGATGGAGAGTTTAGACCCACAAATGAAATAAATGCAATTGGAGCTAAAGTCTTGGTGAAGCAGCCTAGAGGTCCTCCCACACCTGCTGATGTGATTGCACAGAGGAAGGGTCATTCTATATTAGTGATGATCCCCAAACAGGAAAGATGGAAATATGTGCCATTAACCCACTGTTATTCTCATGAATAGATTATTCTTAGAAGCCTGACTGTAATGTGGATTGTCATTCACTCCTCAATCTTCAAGGATATGTTACAATTAAAAGAAAAATATGAAGAAATCGACTGGGGAATCTTCAGTTGGAGAAACCTAAGCCAGACCTGAACTCAGGATAACTTTGCCTGCCCAGTAAATAAGGCCTGTTCTTTCTTAACTTTGCCTCTCTATGGACAAGATTTATCTGTCTGCTAGATTACACAGCACTGGTAAAGAAATAGCTCAAGCCTTGAACACAAGCATTATGTGCCAATTTCATGTGTTACTTTAATAGTCACAACCACTTACCGATAAGTTGTGACAAGGCTGACAAGGGACTGCTATGTGGACCAACTTCTCGAATTTGGGGAACCCTGCTTATTGAAGAACTTCATCAGCTATTGTGAATGGACTGTTTTCCCTAAAACCTACAATATGTTTTTTGAAAGAGCCCCTCAATTAGCATGTACTGTGACTGATTATGTAAAAACACTACCTCTGTGTATCAGTTAGGAACCCCTTTCTCTGGATTCCTAACACATGTTGATGATTTATACTGGAAGGGGACTACCTATTATTCCCCCCTCCATGAAAACTCAGGTGTTATTGACTCTAATGCTATTTCCTACTTTGTCTGTTTCTAATACTAGCTTCTCCTTAGAACCCCTGCTTAAAATTTTGCAAGGAACCAAAGTATTACAAAATTTCATAGAAAAAATGTAATTGTACCTTGATAGAAGGTGTCACTTGGTGCAAAAGTAATTGCAATTTTACATTGTTGAAATTTGCTGTTTGATATTGGAATACATTCTTAATTAAATGTGGTTATGTTTTACATCATTTTAATGTGCATTCCCCACTTTATATTTTTTTGCTAATGACTTACTGCTGCTGCTGCTGCTGCTGCTAAGTCGCTTCAGTTGTGTCTGACTCTGTGCGACCCCATAGACAGCAGCCCACCAGGCTCCCCAATCCCTGGGAGTCTCCAGGCAAGAACACTGGAGTGGGTTGCCATTTCCTTCTCCAATGCATGAAAGTGAAAAGTGAAAGTGAATTAGTGACCCCATGGACTGCAGGCTCCTCCGCCCATTATTTTATATTTATTTTAGACTATGGAAATGATGTTAGACAAAAAGCAAATTCAAGTGATTTTCTTATTTGAGTTCAAAATGGGTTGTAAAGCAGCAGAGACAACTTGCAACATCAACAGTGCATTTGGCCCAGGAACTAACAAACATACAGTGCAGAGGTGGTTCAAGAAGTTTTGCAAAGGAGACGAGATCCTTGAAGATGAGGAGTGTAGTGGCCAGCCATTGGAAACTGACAACAACCAAGTTAGAGCAATCATCAAAGCTGATCCTCTTACAACTACAGAAGTTGCCAAAGAACTCAACGACAAACATTCTAAGGTCATTTGGCATTTGAAACAAGTTGAAAAGGTGAAAAAGTTCCATAAGTGGGTGCCTCATGAGCTGACCGAAAATTTTTTAAAAATGTCATTTTGAAGTGTTGTTTTTTTTTATTCTATGCAACAATAATGAACCATTTCTCAATCAAATTGTGACATGTGATGAAAAGTGGATTCTATACAACAACTGGCAATGACCAACTCAGTGGCTGGACCGAGAAGAAGCTTCAAAGCACTTCCCAAAGCCAAAGTGTCACCAAAAAAAGGTCATGGTCACTGTTCGGTGGTCTGCTGCCCATCTGATCCACTACAGTTTTCTGAATCCTGGCAAAACCAATAGATCGGAGAAGTACGCTCAGCAAATTGATGAGTTGCACCAAAAACATTGCAATGCCTGAAGCTAGCATTGGTCAACAGAAAGGGTCCAATTCTTATCCACAACAGAGCCTGACCACATGTTGCACAACCAATGCTCCAAAAGTTGAATGAATTGGGCTACAAAGTTTTGCCTTATTCACCATGTTCACCTACATCTCACCAACTGACTACTACTTCTTCAAGCATTTCAACAACCTTTTGCAGGAAAAACCCTTCCACAACCAGCAGGATGCAGAAAATGCTTTTCAAGAGTTCATCAAATCCTGAAGCATGGATTTTTATGCTACAGGGATAAACAAACATTTCTCATTGGCAAACATGTGTTGATTGTAATGGTTCCTATTTTGATTATTAAAAATGTGTTTGAGCCTAGTTATAATGCATTTGAAATTCATGGTCTGAAACTGCAATTAGTTTTGCACCAAGCTAAGTATTACTGCCGATAAGTTAACAGATATAGGAGTTAATGTACAAAAATATATTTCTCATTCATGGTGGGACTTTTTCTTTACTACATTCTCTACTGCTCAGAAATGGTTTTCTGCAGTTTAACTTCTTGCTTGTATCTTTGTTTCTTTTGACCCTTTGGAATTGTTATTTGACCTATAGAATTAGCAAGACTGTTTGTGTTATATTTCTATGCTCTTCAGCCTAAACAATCCTAAGGACAACTGTTAGGGAAATTAAAATGGAGGAAGTCTTGTTCAGGATTCAGAAGCAGGAGAGCAGGCCTCTGACCTGCTTCTAACCTGCCTGGACACTGCCAGGATTCTGTGCTACCCCGTGACTAGCCCGCAACCGACAGCTAGTCAGGCAGTACATTAGATAAGAAAAGGAACGGGTCTTGGAATTTCTGAGAGCTGGAGGCCTGGCTAAGTGCACCTAGGGTTTAACAAAATCCCAGGACTCACAAGATAAATGGCTTGGTAAAAATGTTAAAGTAAAACCAGAACTGCATTTTTGTGCGCCAACACAGTTTGCAGCCCAGGATTATAAGTGGGAACCACCGAAACTGCAATTTTAAGTCTCACTCATGGAGTGGACCCACTGCCCAGACCTTTTCCCAGATGGGACTCCAGACTGCTGTTTACATGTGAAGGATGGAGGTTACTTTTGTCAGAATGGTCAGGGAAGAGAGTGACATTGAAAAGCCATCTGGGGGCTTCTCTGGTGGCTCAGTGGTGAAGAATTTGCCTGCTAATGCAGGAGACTGGGATTTGATCCCTGGTCTTGGAAGATTCCACATGCTAGGAGCAGCTAAACTTGTGCACCACAGCTACTGGGAGCCGTGGAGCAGAAACTACTGAGCCCCGAGTGCCTAGAGTCTGTGCTCTGCAATAAGAGAAGCCACCAAAGTGAGAAGTCCCAGCATTGCAATGAAAAGTAGCCCCCTTCTGCTGCAACTAGAGAAAGCCCTTGTGCAGCAATAAAGACTCAGAGCAACCAAAAATAAAAAGAAAAGCCATCTGAATGTTGGGTGAAGGATGCAAACGTGGTGATCCAGTGCAAAGGCCCTGAAGCTGGATGGGTCTTGTGCCTTCCACAAACAGCTAGGATGCCTGTGTGGCTGCAGAGATATGAGCTGGGGGAAAACACAGGGAAATGAGCTGAGAATGGTGTGGTTGGGGAAGAACCCTTTCAGGAACCGCTGGAAGGTGAGCTCACTAGGATTTGGCTGCTGTGTGGGGAAGGGCTTGGAGGCTGTGGGAGCCTTAGGAGGCTGACCTGCCCTCCCAGTTTCGGCCTCGACCCCCTCGCACCCCTCTGTGAAACTTGGATGAGGGTGGAGCAGAGCCGGGAAGGGGCCAGATTGGGCTTTGGCCAGAGGTGGAGAAGGCCTCAAGACCTGCACAGACCTGCTTCTAGCTCCACCGGAGTCTCTCCTGGCCTCCCACCTCTGCGAGGCCTGGGGCTGCAGTACTGTCTTTCTGCCGCTGACTTGGCCAGGGCATTTTGGGGCCCTCAGGTTTGGCACGCCTTCCTTGAGTTTTACTAAATCTTCCTCTGGTGCCTGGTACTCAGCAGTGGCATCCAGGCCGGGTGCTCTAAGGCGGGAGCAGGACCCATGGGGGCCCTGTCCCCGTTGCTCCCTTTCGGAAGTTCTCTACCCAGAGTGCATAGGGTGGACCACAAACCTCCAGGAGCTCCGGGACTTGTATCTATGAGACTGGGGGTTGTTACTGAGGGTGGGTCTCAGTTCCGGGAGCGCATATTTCTTTGGAGAGATCTGGCGAGATGGGTGCTGACACGCCGATGAGGTAATTCAAATTGTTCATATGGGTAGTGATCTTGCAGAAAACATTTGCTCAAGCCCCTCCCCACAACATCCCCCCACCCCCCATATCCTACCACTCTCTAGAGTTTTCCCGGTCACCTCTGGGCACTGCATCTTACTTGGGGATGGCAGTGTATCCCTGGCAGGATCCTTGCAATGGTAAAACACCGGCCAGAGGCACACAGAGAACGAATTCCTTCCCGCTGGGGAGGCGACCCTGGAATGGGGAGCCAAAGGGGGCCTCGGAGAGGCATGGGGAGGGTCCTACGCTCTGGAATCCCGGAATCCGAGGTGGTCCCGAAGACAGAGACCCAGGGCTGCGGGCTCCCAGAAAAGCTTGGGGTGGGGCAGGGCAGGATGCGCATCAAGTCTCTCCCTCCCCCCTTCCCCGGGCCTCAGCCCGCCGGGTATCTACTCGGTCTTCTCTACTCGGGTTATGTAACCCCGGAACGTGGCAGCCGGAGGAGGGGAGGCTAGGGAAACGAAAAGAGCAGAGAGGCCGGGCGCCGGGGTGGGGGATGGGAAGCATAGCCTCTGGCGGGGCCCCTCGGTGTCCTTCAGAAAGATCCCAGCCCTCCCCCACCCCGTAACCCTGCCTCCGCCTCAGTTTCCCCTCAGCCTCTTTCCGTCCCAACCTTCCTGGCAGGGGGTTCTGGCTCTGGACAGATTTCCCTCCCGGGTTGTAGTTTCCGCCCCAAAGTTCTCGGCTTTGCTACCTAAACTGTCAATTCGCCGTTCTAAGCCTCAGTTTACCAGTTTGTGAGACAAGGTTTGATTGTAGGCCACGGGTAATGTGCCCGGCGCCGGGCATGGTACACAGTAGGTGCCCACTGTGGGACGGGCTCACAGGACTGAGTGGAATCCAGGGTGCCTGGGGCCTTTGCCGACGGTAAAGGGCAGAGCCCGAGCGAGGCGGGTGAGCTCGAGGGGGTATGCGGGGGGGAGCGGAGATGAGGGCAGAGTCGGTGGGTGCGGAGACCCGGGGCGGCCGGCCTGGGCCCTCCCCTTCCTCCTCCCTTCCCTCCTTCCCTTCCCCTCCCTTCCCAACCCCTCGGCTCCCGGGGTCCGAGGCCAGCGAGCGGGCTGTGGGCGGGCGTGCAGCGGCGGCAGGAAGGGGCGGGGGGCTCCAGAGCCCCAGCAGGAAGAGGCGAACCCACCGGCCACCGCGAGCCCAGTGCGTCCGCGCCTTGGACCCCGCCATGTGGGGTCTCCTGCTCGCCTTGGCCACCTTCGCGCCTGCCGTCGATGTGGGTTTAGGGGCGCCCAGCACCTCCGTGCTGGGCCTGGCGTCGCCCGCGACCACCAAGGTCCCGGCCCCGACCCCCCATAGCAGCCCGGCACAGCCGTCCGCGGGGAAGGAGAACGGTGAGCTTCCGTCCTACCCAATGCCCGCTTCTCCCGCTAATCGGTTGTCCCACTCTTCCGACCCCCGTGTGGCGACCCCTCCCCAGCACGCGCGCACACACCTCACACACGCCACACACGCCGCACTCTGCCTAGCGCCTGGGTGGCGACCCTGCCCCACGCGCACACACTCCCTGCGCGGTACAATGGCTGCTGACTCAGCAGCCCTAATTCCCGGCCAGACCAAGTCAGCAGTCCTGGGACAGGAGCCAGTGGGATGCTGCCTCTTCCAGCCCCAAACCTTCCTGTTTCTCGGATGGGGAAACTGAGGCTAGAGCCAGGAGGAGGGTAGAGAGAGGTGCAAAGACACCGAGGAGGGTGCAGAGCAAGACTGTGTGGGCCTTGAGCCAGCGGCTGAAAGGAAAAGAACAGAGGAAGGGAGGAAGCGCTCTCTGCCAGGTGCCCTGGAGGGACGCGGCTCTGCCTGGGGTGGGGACTGGGAAGGCTGCCGGACTTCCCAGCTTCTCATATGTGGCAATAGAGAGGAGGAAGGCACGGGGATTGGCAACCTCGGAGGGCTTCTTGGGAGAGGCAGGTGGAACTGGTTCTGAAAGGTAGCTCTGAATTAGGAAGAGCTGAAGAGGAGGGCAGCCAAGAGGGAAACAGTGTGTGCAAAGGTACCAATCCCTGACAGTTATGTACAGTGTGTGTGTTGGGGGGAGGGGGGGGCAGCTGTGGATCTCAGTGGGGAACCAGTGGCATCTGGCCTGTGCAATGAATGCTTTATACTGAAGGGCAGGCAGGGCAGGGGTCCAACTCTGGAAAGCCTGAACACCTGGACAGACATGGGTTTGAGGACAGGACCTCTCAGCACAGTGATGGAAGTGGCACAGAGGCTTTGGGGGCATGAGACTGAGCCTGGAGCTAAGGAAGGCTCCCTGAAGTGCATCTGGACTGAGATGTGAATAAAGAATGGGAATTCGAAAATAAAGTCAAAGGTGGTAGATATATGATAGGGAAGGGGACAGCCAGGCAAAGAAGGAGTTAAAGAACCAACTTCAGCTCTTTGGAGCAAGCAAGTAGTTCCTAGTGGCAATGTCACATCAGAGGGGAGAAGGAATCAAGGAAGTGGCTGGAACAGTAGGTTGGGGTCAGACTGAGGGCCTTAAAGTCCATGCTAAGGTCCTTGGATACGTGTGGTAGGGCCTCCTGTGAACTTGTAGGTTTTCTTAGGGTGGTAGACCTCTCCATTTGAGGTTTCCTGCCATCATTTCCTTCCCTGCTTCTCTGCCTCTTTGGTCTCCAGGGACTTCAGAACAGCATGTCCGGATTCGAGTCATCAAGAAGAAAAAGATCGTCATGAAGAAGCGAAAGAAGCTAACTCGCCCCACACCCCCAGTGACTGCCAGGCCTTCAGTGACCACCAGCCCTTCAGGGACCCTTGACCTCCCTGAGAAGCAAGAACCAGGTACCACCACTCCAAGGGCCTTGCCCAGACTTGCAGTCTCTGGGACATGAACTAATGTAGCTCTTGGCCACACGGGCAAGTGTGGGTTCAGCTTTCCACTTGCCCTGACCACTGTTTCTCTTTTCCCAACTTACTGCTTTGTCCCTGTCCCAGACTGTCCCCCTTTGGGCCTAGAGTCCCTGCGAGTTTCAGATAACCAGCTCGATGCATCTAGTAGCCAATCCTTTGGTCTTGGACCACACAGAGGACGGCTCAACATCCAGGTCAGCAAGGCAACCCCTAGGACCTTCTTCCCTGCCCTTCCCACCTTCCCTTAAGGCCTACCCGGTTCTGATTGCTGCGTCCTGTGCCCACAGTCAGGCCTGGAAGATGGTGATCTTTTTGATGGGGCCTGGTGCGCCGAGCAGCAGGATGCCGAGCCATGGCTTCAGGTGGATGCTAGGCACCCCACCCGCTTCTCGGGCATTATCACACAGGGCAGGAACTCCATCTGGAGGTGAGGCAGGACAGCTCCAGGCCAGGGAAATTATGGGCAGACTCAGGAGGACTGGTGTGGGAGGCTTGGGGGCCACCCATGATCTCTGCCCACCTTTCCTGCCAGATATGACTGGGTCACTTCATACAAAGTCCAGTTCAGCAATGACAGTCGGACCTGGTGGGGGAGTAAGAATCGCAGCAGCGGGATGGATGCGGTGAGAAGTCCCATGGTGGCTGGGGCCCTCTGTGCTGGGAGTTGGGCTCCTGGCCCACTGTAGGGTGCTGGGCTGGGCTTGGACTCCTCTGAGGACAGGACACAGGTGCCCACTTGGGCATCCCAGGAGAAAGGATGGGTGGCACCCGGCAGACAGCCTCAGGAGCCAGGTTGCTTTGGACCATGCCCGCATCCTTCCCAAATACTTCCTCATGCCACAGCTTCCTGCTGGAACACCCCTTCTGGCGATGGGGTTCCTTGCATCACTTCTCATCTCCTCAGGCTACAGTGTGGGATCCTGGCCAGCTTCAGGATTGCCTGCTCCTGAGTCACATGGCCATATTGGTCTAATGAGCTGTGACTAAACTGGAAAGTATGGCTGCCTAGGGCTGCCTGTTGGCAAAGGATGTGGGCAGCGATCTGTGTTTGACACAGCGAGCAAGTGTCTAGCTGAGCCCACTAGGGTGGGTTTTTCATTGAGCTCACAGGCCTGAGCATCTTCCTGGGCCCTGAGCCAGGCTGCTAGGGTTCAAGCGGCCCTTACAAAGGACTTGATGCCCTCAGGTATTTCCTGCCAATTCAGATCCAGAGACACCAGTGCTAAATCTCCTGCCTGAGCCCCAGGTGGCCCGTTTCATTCGCCTGCTGCCCCAGACCTGGCTCCAGGGAGGTGCCTCTTGCCTCCGGGCAGAGATCCTGGCCTGCCCGGTCTCAGGTGGGGAGAAAGACAAGGGTTAGATGGGCAGGGCACACCCTCCCCTGGGAACTCACCATTTACTGTGAATTCATCCTCTACCAGATCCCAATGGTCTATTCCCTGAGGTTCCCATGCTGGGATCCTCCGACTCACTAGACTTCCGGCATCATGATTATAAAGCCATGAGGAAGGTAACCCCTATGACCCAGGAGGAAGGATCTGCTCATCTCAGGTCTCCTGCCCATCAGGGCATAACTTGCTATGATTGCTCTCATGTCCCCCTCCATCTCACCCTCCTTTTGACCCCTAAACTTCCACGATTTCCCTTGCTTTGGTGCTTCTCTTATTCTGACCGTTCCTTCCATGGCTGCTGCCCCCTCCTGTACTGTGCCATGGTGTACCCATCGTATGGGCCCTCGCAAACTTTTGAAGTCCCTCGTGGCCTCGTGTGGTCTGAGCCCTGGGTCTGCTCCTCCCATGCCCCTCACCATGCTACATTCACCCCCCAGCTGATGAAGCAAGTGAACGAACAGTGCCCCAACATCACCCGCATCTACAGCATCGGGAAGAGCCACCAGGGCTTGAAGCTGTATGTGATGGAAATGTCGGACCAGCCCGGGGAGCATGAGCTGGGTACTGGCACGTGGGGTGGAAGAGGTGGGCACAGCAGCAGGGAGGGGCAGGTGCGTGAGCCAGCTGCAAGCCCCTGTTTGTTCCCAGGAGAGCCTGAGGTGCGCTATGTGGCCGGCATGCATGGGAATGAGGCCTTGGGGCGGGAGTTGCTCCTGCTTCTAATGCAGTTCCTGTGTCATGAGTTCCTGAGAGGGGACCCAAGGGTGACCCGGCTGCTCACCGAGACGCGCATTCACCTGCTGCCCTCCATGAATCCTGATGGCTACGAGACTGCCTTCCGCCGGGTAGGCCACTTGGCCTGAGGGCCAGCCTGCTCCTTCTGCCATGGTGCCTGGAGCCTGCTTCGCTTGAACAGACTTCCTCCCCGGCAGGGCTCAGAGCTGGTGGGCTGGGCAGAGGGCCGCTGGAACCATCAGGGCATTGATCTTAACCATAATTTTGCTGATCTCAACACACCACTGTGGGAAGCAGAAGATGAAGGGCTGGTACCTGACACTGTCCCCAACCATCACCTGCCACTGCCCACTTACTACACTCTGCCCAATGCCACTGTGAGTATTCTGGACCACCCCGGGGGCCTTTGTCTCTGTCTCCCACTCCCCTGACCTGCCCTTGTCCAGGTGGCTCCTGAAACATGGGCAGTGATCAAGTGGATGCAGCGGATCCCTTTTGTGCTAAGTGCCAACCTCCACGGGGGTGAGCTCGTGGTATCCTACCCCTTCGACATGACTCGGACTCCGTGGGCTGCCCGTGAACTCACGCCCACCCCGGATGAGGCTGTGTTTCGCTGGCTCAGCACTGTCTATGCGGGCACTAATCGGGCCATGCAGGACCCAGATCGACGACCCTGCCACAGCCAGGACTTCTCCCTGTACGGCAGCATCATCAACGGGGCTGACTGGCACACAGTTCCTGGGAGTATGTGCCCGAGGGTGGGGTTATCCCATTCCCATAAAAGTGAAAAAAAAGTGTTAGTCACTTAGTCGTGTCTGACTCTGCAACCCATGGACTGTAGCCCGCCAGGCTCCTCCGTCCTTGAAATTCTCCAGGCAAGAATACTGGAGTGGGTTGCCATTCCCTTCTCCAGGGGATCTTCCTGACCTGGTAATCAAACCTGGGTCTCCTGCATTGCAGGCAGATTCTTTACCAGCTGAGCCATCAGGGAAGCTCTAGCCCCATCCCCATCACCCTGCCCCAATGAGACAGTCTGCTCTCACATACAGCGCCAGTGTTAGTTGTCACCAGGAAGTGTCTCCCAGAGGAGGGCGCTGGGAGGGCAGGGCTCCCGTCCCGCCTGCTTAGGCTCCAGTGTCTGTGGTACCCCTAGGCATGAATGACTTCAGCTACCTACACACCAACTGCTTTGAGGTCACTGTGGAGCTGTCCTGTGACAAATTCCCTCATGAGAACGAACTGCCCCAGGAGTGGGAGAACAACAAAGATGCCCTTCTCACCTACCTGGAACAGGTTGGATCTGAATTTCCCCCACTCTCCACCTGCCCGAGTCACTGCTGACTGGTCTGTTCTCCATGTTGGACACATCTCCCAACAGGGAGGTCTCCTGAGGTCAGGCTGAGCCATTCTGACTCACCAGTGCCATGGGTCACACTCACTTGGCATCAGACTGCCTTGGAGGGATACAGGATAGGAAGCAGAGTTTGCCAGCAGGGTGGTGTCAGACATTGTTGGAGAGCGGGAGTGGACCTGACTGCACTCCAGGCAGTGTCCATGGAGCAGACCCAGAGCTATTCTCAGAAAAGACTGATTATGCAAGTGCAGGAAGTACCCTGGCATAGACTCTTCACTTTCCGCAGGAACTCATGTCCCTTGGAACAACTCCGTAAGTATAGTTTCCAAAGATTCTAAAAGACAAGCCCATAACGAGAATCAGTGAACTCAGGGAAAGCCCAAAGATACGCCCTCCTGCCAGGCGTTTATATTTGTCTTGGTCCAGATGCCATTTATCAGTCAGGAGATACTTCCACCAGAGTATTGTCACCTAGGAACAGAGTAGATGCAGCACCTCTATCAAATTTGTAGGATACAGAGCCAGAAAATAAACTGGTTGCGGAAGCAAAGGGATTTTGATAACCTTTTCCTGCACAGGTGCGCATGGGCATTGCTGGAGTTGTGAGGGACAAAGACACAGAGCTTGGGATCGCTGATGCCGTCATTTCTGTAGATGGGATTAACCATGATGTAACAACAGGTGGGTGCGTGGGGGAGGGGATAGGGGCAGTGTGGGAGGCGTTAACCAGGTCAAAAGCTGCAGGCCACTGGACGCTGATCTTGCCCTTCACTTCTCTCAGCATGGGGCGGGGATTATTGGCGCCTGCTGACCCCAGGGGACTACATGGTGACCGCCAGCGCGGAGGGCTACCACACAGTGACACGGAGCTGCCGGGTCACCTTTGAAGAGGGCCCTGTGCCCTGCAATTTCCGCCTCACCAAGACTCCCAAACAGAGACTTCGAGAGCTGCTGGCAGCTGGGGCCAAGGTGCCCCCGGACCTTCGGAGGCGGCTGGAACGGCTGAGGGGACAGAAGAATTAACACCTCCAGCTGAACAGCCCCAGAGGCTTGGGCAGGCTGGACCTGTCCAGAACTGGAGGAGGGGTCACTGAGTGGGGAGGAGAGGACAGGGTGTAGGGGAAAGGTGCTTGGGCTCATTAAAGCTAGTTGGCACCTCAGCCGGTCTTCCTGTGGTCTCTATGTCCCAGATCCTCTTCCCTGATCTTATTCTGCAAACACTTGGCTACTCTCATCAGTTAACTTCTGGAAAAATAGTTTGGAAAGAGGATCCCACCTGGGTTCTTCCCGAACTAGGGCTTGGCAGAGCAGCTCATCCCATCAACCCATCAGCTTCTGTGGCAGGTGACACTTGGTGCTGTGAAACATTCTGTAAGCACCTCCTCAGTGCCAGCCATGCAAGGAGTCAAGGGTAAACACTGCTTCTCAACCTCCCGGGGCTCCCAGTAGAGAGAGGGGACAGGCGTGCCAGGTGGAGGCTGGCTGCTGTGGGAGCGGAGACAGGGGAGTTGCACACATGGGAGTGGAATACAGCACTGAGTGTCAATCAGGATGCAGTAGAGGTGACAGTTCTCAAAGTGTAGATGGGAGGTGGTGTGGGGGCCCGGACAGGGAGAGCTCCAGGGAGAAAAGCAAAGAGAGCATAGCCGAGAGCATTTGGGTTTGCTTCACCAGCCCTTCTGGAGAATGCTGATAAATGATGGGATGCGATTTGTTTCTTTCAGACAAGGAGAAGTTGTGCATCAGTCAGTGTCTTGCCAGAAAAACAACCAACTGCAGGTAGTTCAGTTCAGTCACTCATGCGTGTCCAACTCTGTGACCCCGTGGACTGTAGCATGTCAGACTTATTGTCCATCACCAACTCCCAGAGCTTGTTCAAACTCATGTCCATTCAAGGTATTTCAAGAAGAAGGGAATTTAATGCTGGACCTTGGATATAGAGATGTTGAAAGAGCTGGATGAAAAAAAGGGACAAGGGAGTTCTACTTAGAAATCAAGAAGCTGATAATATCCTTGATCTGGATTTATAAGCCTGTATTTGGTACTGGACCCACCACCACCTGTGGCCACCAATAGCTGTAATCACCTGTGGTCGCCTGCTGTGGCTGGAGACAGAAAGATTTCCTCCTTCATTCTGCTTTCTATTTCCAACATATGAAGTCCACTGTGCAGTCCAATCTAGCTGTAACCTAGTTTGCAAAGGAGCCCACAAAATGTAGTTTCCAGGCTCCTAAGCCCCCGGCAATTCAAAGGAGAGCTTGCAAGGGCAGGAATGGGGGAAATACTAACAAGCAAAATATGCCACAAAGATATCCATGTAGCCTATTGTGTAACCTTTACCTAGTGATGGGCTGTTGCATTGTCCTTGTCTCTGTCCCTCTCTCATTTTCAATCTCAGATCACCACGAGGGATTTAGTGCCACACCTCCCATCTCCCTGCTCCTTTTCTCCCCACCTCTAATGCTTCCTGTGCAGCAAAATGTTTTTAAAAAATTAGTTTTATAAGTTTAATATATATAATGAAAAGTACACATAAGTGGACAACTTATTGGCACAGTGAATAACTCAACCGTATATTACAACAAACATTTCAGGTGTAAAGATATATGCACTTTGAAAGTAAAAGGATAAAAAAAGATATATCGTGCAAATATTAATCAAAGGAAAGCAGGAGTGGCTATCTTAATAGTAGACAAAGAAAGTTAAAGAAAAAGCAGACGAAGAAACTTCGCCCTGAAATTTCTTTCAGGGCAAAGAAAGTTAACAGAAACAGAAGGGGATATTATATAATCACATAACTGAACACACCCAGGCTGAACATTTCCAGTGAATCTTTTCCCTTCTCTCTTGGGTACCCTAGAAACAGCTAGTTCAGCATAACTGAAATGGCATGTGAACTCCATCTCTGGCTTTCCCCCACCTCTAGCAAGACATTTCCCTGGCCAGAAAACTCCCTCTGTTACGTAGTGGTCAAGGGATTCTAAGGTGCCGTCTACTCTCCTCATATATATGCCAAGTGGCCCCTCTCCTGCTCTTCTAACAGCAAGATCAGCCCTTCCTGGCCTAGCAAGCCATCTTTTGTATAATGGAACTTTGAGGCACTGTATGCATGATCTTAGCTCCTTGCTGAGAAGTTCCCTCCAGTCCTAACCCTAAACCTTGTTTGTGTCTGTACCATTTGTCGTTGCATTACACTTGACATACATGACAATACGAAGATGCACAATCTAGTAAAACTGAAGGCGTTCCTGGGGAAACATTATACACTACAGGGAAATCCTTGCACGTGTTACTCAGCGGTATGTGGAATCTTTCTGGGATCAAACCCATGTCTCCTGCATTTGCAGGTGGATTCTTTACCACTGAGCCACCAGGGAAGCCTAAAGAGAGAATCTTCAAAGTAGCAGGAGAAAAGCGTCCTGTATAAGAGACCAAGAAAATAGTTATTTTTCCATTTAAAAATCTAGCGATTTATTTTCTTATTTTTGAGTTTTGAGAGTTGGATATAAACCCTTTATCTGACAAATGACTTGCAAATTTTATCTCCAATCTCTTGCTTCATCTTTTAATTCTTTTGCTAGTGTTCTTTGCAGAGAAGTTTTACATTTTGATAAAGTTTAGTTTATCAGTTTTTTCTTTTGTAGATGGTTCTTTTTGTGTCCTATATGAGAATTCTTTGACCAACCAAAAATCATGAAGATTTTTCCCTATATTTCCTTCTAAGAGTTTTACAGTTTTGCATATCACATTTAGGTTTATGATCCCTTTGAGTTAATTTATATATATATGAGATATAAATCTTTTTTTTTTTTTGCATATGGAAGTCCAGTTTTTTATAGCACCTTTTGGTGAAAAGACTGTTCTTTCTCCATTGAAATGCCTTTATACCTTTATTAAAAATCTGTTGACCTTATTTGTGTGGGTCTATTTCTGGAATTTTTAGTCTTTTGCATTGGTATGTATCTATTCTTTCACCAATATCACAATATCACACTGTCTTGACCTTTGTAGCTTTATGATACATTTTATAATCGGGTAGTTTGCACATGCAAAAAAATGAAGTTGGATCCTTATATTATATACACAAATTACCTAAAAATTGATTTAAAAAAAATCTCAGACTTTCCTGGTGATCCACTGGTTAGGAATCCACCCCCAATGCAGTGGACATGGGTTTGATCCCTGGTCCGGGAAGATCCTACATGCCTTGGGACAACTAGGCCCGTGCACCACAACTGCTGAGTAGCCTGTGCTCTGCAACAAAAGAAGCCTCAGCAGTGAGAAGCTTGTGCACTTCAACAAAGAGTAGCCCCTGCTCACTGAAACTAGAGAAAGCCTGTACTCAGCAACAAAGACCCAATGCAGCCAATAAATAAATAATAAATATTATTTAAAAAAGGATAAAAAATCTAACTTAACAGCTAAAACTATAAAACTAGAAGAAAACAGGGAAATCTTCATGACATTGGGTTTGTCAGTGATTTATTGGATATGATAAAGCACAGGCAACAAAATAAAAATAGATAAATTAGATTTTGTCATAATTTAAAACTTTTGTACATCAAAGAACACTGCAAAAGACTGAAAAGATAACACAAAGAATGGGAGAAAATATTTACAGAAACTTAAATATACAGAATACATAAAGAACCCCTACAACTCAACAGCAAAACTAATTCAAAAATGCGCAAAGGACTTGAATGGTGGTGGTGATGGTTCAGTCACTAAGTCATGTCCAACTCTTGCCATCCTATGGACTGTAGCCTGCCAGGCTCCTCTATTCATGGGATTCTCCAGGCAAGAATACTGGAGTGGGTTGCCATTTCCTTCTTCAAGGACTTGAATACATTTCTTCAAAGAAGATACACAAATGGCCAATAAGTACATGAAAAGATGCTCAACATCATTAGTCATCAGGGAAATGCAAATCAAAACCACAACAAGATAGCCCTTCACACCCATTAGGATGGCTATTATCATCAATAAAGTAGAAAATAAGTTTTGGCAATGATGTTGAGAAATTGGAACCTTTGTATATTGCTAGTGGGAATGTAAAATGTTACAGCTGTTGTGGAAAAGAGTTTAGTGGTTCTTCTAAAAGTTAAATATAGAACTGCCAAATGACTTAGTAATTCCACTTTTAGGTATATATCCAAAAAAAATTTAAAGCAGGAACTCAAACAAATATGTATACATGAATGTTCATAGCAGCATTATTCACAATAGCCAAAAAGGCAGACACTATCTTTGTCCATCAAAAAATGAATGAATAAGCAAAATGTAGTAAATACACAATAGAATATTACTCAGCCATAAAAGGATGAAATTCTGATATGTGTCAATAAAGACAAAACTCATTAACAAAAAGCATGTTAAGTGAAATATGCCACGCATAAGAGGACAAATATTATATGTTTCTATATAATTCTTATAGAAGTTACCAGAACAGGTAAATTTATAGAGACAGAAAGTAGAATAGAGGTTACCTCATTAACAACCTGATAAGAAAAAAAGGAAGACAAAACTTTCCTGCTGTTGCAGTTGCTAAGATTCCCAGGTCCCAGCGCAGGGGCTCTGGGTTCCATCCCTGGTCAGGGAACTAGATCCCACATGCTGCAGCTGAGAGTCCAAATGCTGCAGTAAATCGATCCTGAGTGCTGCAACTAAGACCTGGCACCGCAGTTAAGTAAAAATAAATATTGAAAAAATGGAAAGTAAAACAATTATCCTTAATTAAAAATAAATAATTTTTAGAAATGGGCAGAAGAACTGAATAAACATTTTTCCAAAGAAGAAATGAAGATGGCCAACTCGCATATGGAAAAATGCTCACCGTTGCTAATCATCAGAGAAATACAAGTCAAAACCACAATGAGCTATCACCTCACATTTGCCAGAATGGCTGTCATCAAGAAGAACACACACACACACACACACACAACACAAATAACAAATGTTGGTGAGGAAGTGGGGAAAAGCGAACCATCCCACTGCTGGTGGAAAAGTAAATTGGCGCAGCCACTGTGGGAAGTGTTATGGAGGTTTCTCAAAAAACTGAAAATAGAACTACTATATGACCCAGCATTTCCACTCCTGGGTATATATCCAAAAAACCCCAAAATTATCTTTTCTTTTTTTATTTTTGTATTGAAGGATAATTGCTTTACAGAATTTTGTTGTTTTCCATCAAACCTCAACATGAACCAGCTGTAGGTAAAGATACTTGCACCAAAGTGTTCATAGCAGCATTATTTACAATTGCCAAAACATGAAACCAAACTGTGTTTGTCAACAGATGAATGGATAAAGAAGATTTGGTATGTATACATATTGTAGAATACTACTCAGCCATAAAAAAGAACAAAATTTTGCCATTTGCAGAAACACAGTTGGTCTTGGAGGGCTTTATGTGAAGTGAAACAGGTCAGAGAAAGATAAATACTATGTGATATCACTTACATGTGGAATCTAAAAAAAAATATAATGAACTAGTGAATATGACATAAAAAAAGCAGGCTCAGAGATACCGAGAGCAAACTGGCTACCATCGAGGGGGGAGGGGCATTACAGGTGTGGGGAAGTGAAGGGTATGAACTGTTAGGTGTGAAATATTCTCAAGGATGTATTGTACAACATGGGGGAATTGGTCAATATTTTGTATATCTGTAAATGGAATACCTTTAAAAAGTGTATAAAAATTAGTAAAAATTTTAAAGAAAAAAAGAATAGAGATTACCAAGGATTGGGGGTAAGGGGAATGGGGACCTATAACTTAATGCATACATGTTTCTGTTTGGGATGATGAAAAAGTTCTGGAAATATTGGGTTGGCCAAAAAGTTCCTTCAGTTTTAAAGTAAAAATGAAAGACACATTTTTCCTTTTCACCAAGAACTTTATTGAATAACATATTACTGTGTTGTTCCACTACCTTCTGCCATTTTCCAGGCAACTTCATAATTTCATCTTCCCCAAAATTTTTTATCTTTTTGAGCAAAGAACTATCCCAGGTGCCTTTTACAGTCTTTCAGGGAATCGAAATTTTTTCCACTAAGAGAATTTTGTAAAGACTGAAATAAATGGAAATCCAAAGGTGCAATGTCTGGTGAATACAGGGGATGAATCAGACCTTCCTAGGCAAGCTGTAACAGTTTTTGCCTGGCAATCAAAGAAACATTCGGACTTGCATTACTTGGATGGAAGATTATGCATTTTTTGTTGACTAATTCCGGAGGCTTTTCGTCAAGTGCTGCTTTCGGTTGGTCTGATTGGGAGCAGTTGGAATTTATCGTTTGGTTTTCTGGAAGGAGCTCATAATAGAGGACTCCTTTCCAATCCCACCATATACACAACATCACCTTCTTTGGATGAAGACCAGTCTTCGGTCTTCTGTTGGTGGTGGTTCATTTCTTTTGCTTCACAATCTCTTCCATTCCACATTATTGCACAGTATTCACTTCTCATCACCTGTCACTATTTGTTTGAAAAATGGAACATTTTCATTACATTTAAGTAGTGAATCAGAGATGGAAATAAGGTCAAGAAGGTTTTTTTCACTTAACTTATGTGGAACCCAAACATCAAAGTGATTAACATAACAAAGCTGGTGCAAATGATGTTCAGTGCTTGATTTGCATATTTTGAGTATGCCAGCTATCTCCCATGTGGTATAACATTGATTGTTCTCAATTACTGCTTCAATTTGATCCTTATCAACTTCAACTGGTCTACCCTATCATCGAGCAACGTCCAGAGACAAATCTCCAGCATGAAACTTTGCAAACCACTTAAAAAATAATTTTACCTACTTATCTATTTATTTTTGGCTGTGCTGGGTCTTCCTTGCTGTGTGAGCTTTTATCTAGTTGCAGCTAGTGGGGGCTACTCTCTAGTTCTGGTGTGGTAGCTTCTCTTATTGTGAAGCATGAGCTCTAGGGTATATGGGCTGCAGTAGTTACAGCTCCTAGAGCACAGGTTCAATAGTCGGAGAGCACGGGTTGAGCTTCTCTGCAGCATATGGGATCCTCCTGGATCAGGGATCAAACCTGCATCTCCTGTATTATTAGGCAGATTCTTTACTACTGAGCCACCAGGGAAGCCCCGCAAACCACTTTCAAACACTTTTGATCTATCATAGCACCTTCTCCATACACTGCACAATTTTTGTTTTGCATTTCAGATGCCTTTTTAGATGGCATCTGAGCACTACTAGAGTCATCTTACAGGAAAAAAGAAAGAATGAATCTTTTGGATAGCCCAATAGATAAATATTTCTAGCATTACACCTCTGTGAATGTACCTGATGCCACCAACTGTGCATTTAAAAGTGATTACAGTGATAAATATTCAGTTCAGTCACTCAGTCATGTCCGACTCTTTTTGACCCCATGGACTGCAGCACGCCAGCCTTCCCTGTCCATTGCCAACTCCTGGAGCTTACTCAAACTTATGTCCATCAAGTGAGTGATGCCATCCAACCATCTCATCCTCTGTTTTCCCCTTCTCCCACCTTTAATCTTTCCCAGCATCAGGGACTTTTCCAATGAGTCAGTTTTTCGCATCAGGTGGCCAAAGTATTGGAGTTTCAGATTCAGCATCAGTCCTTCCAATGAATATTCAGGACTGATTTCCTTTAGGATGGAGTGGTTGGATCTCCTTGCAGTCCAAGGGACTCTCAGGAGTCTTCTCTAACACCACAGTTCAAAAGCATCAATTCTTTGGTGGTCAACTTTATAGTCTAAATCTCACATCCATACATGACTACTGGAAAAACCATAGCCTTGATTAGACAGACCTTTGTTGGCAAAGTAATGCCTCTGCTTTTTAATATGCTGTCTAGGCTGGTCATAGCTTTTCTTCCAAGGAGTAAGCGTCTTTTAATTTCATGGCTGCGGTCACCATCTGCAGTGATTTTGGAGCCCAAATAAATAAAGTCTGACACAGTTTCCACTGTTTCCCCATCTATTTGCCATGAAGTGATGGGACTGGATGCCATGATCTTAGTTTTCTGAATGTTGAGTTTTAAGCCAGCTTTTTCACTCTCCTCTTTCACTTTCATCAAGAGGCTTTTAAGTTCTTTGCTTTCTGCCATAACAGTGGTGTCATCTGCATATCTGAGGCTATTGATATTTCTCCCGGCAATCTTGATTCCAGCTTGTGCTTCATCCAGCCCAGCATTTCTCATGATGTAGTCTGCATATAAGTTAAATAAGGAGGGTGACAATATACAACTTTGACATATTCTTTTCCTGATTTGGAACCAGTTTGTTGTTTCATGTCCAGTTCTAACTGTTGCTTCTTGACCTTCATACGGATTTCTCAGGAGGTGGGTCAGGTGGTCTGCTATTCCCATCTCTTTAAGAGTTTTCCACAGTTTGCTGTGATCCACACAGTCAAAGGCTTTGGCGTAATCAATAAAGCAGAAGTAGATGTTTGTCTGGAACTCTCTTGCTTTTTCAATGATCCAACAGATGTTGGCAATTTGATCTCTGGTTCTTCTGCCTTTTCTAAATCCAGCTTGAACATCTGGAAATTTATGGTTCACGTATTGCTGAAGCCTGGCTTGGAGAATTTTGAGCATTACTTTACTAGTGTGTGAGATGAGTGCAATTGTGCAGTAGTTTGAGCATTCTTTGGCATTGCCTTTCTTTGGGATTGGAATGAAAACTGACCTTTTCCAATCCTGTGGCCACTGCTGAGTTTTCCAAATATGCCAGAGTATTGAGTGCAGCACTTTAACAGCATCTTTAACAGTACATTTAAAAATGGTTACAGTGCTAAATATTACCACAAATAAAAAACTAAATTTAAAAAACTCTACAAAAATTGGTTAATGTGAATCCTATATCTTTGTTTTTATTTTTCAAAATGGTTTTGGCTATTCTAGGTTCTGTACCTTTCAGTGTACTGTCAGCTACATATTGGCACTTGTGGAGGGCATTTGCTGTCTCCCTCTGTGGGGACTTAATCCTGTGCTGCTGCAGCTGTTGATCTTCAACACACCCTGAAGGGAGTTCAGGGTGGAGAACACTTTGTGCCCCAGGAGAACTGGTGGGACAGGTCTGATAGATATTTTCAGGAACTGGTTCATGATCCCAATCCTTGCATCTCCTCATGTCTCAAAAAGCACTAAATCCCTTCATCCCTTCATGATGACATCAGCCCCCAGTAACTAGCAGAAAACCTTTGGTAAAATAAGTGCTTGATTACATTGAACTCCCTCTTCATCAAAATCATATATATTGACTTTTCCCCATGACCTCTTTGGAATTTCTCAGAGCTATTGGAGGTGCTATCTCCCAGGCTGCAGTCTTCATTTTGATACAAATAAAACTTAACTCGAAGCTCTCACATTGTGCATCTTTTTTTTTTTTTTTTTAAATGGTGACTAATGAAGTGACTCAGAGTGGACTTTCCTCATTTGCTTGGGCTCTATGAGGAACCAGAACTTTGATATCAGCAGTGTCCCTTTGCACTTCTCCACCTCCTCAGGGAGTCCAGATGAATTTAGTCATGTCTCTCCTGGTTCTCAGATCTCCCATATTGGTTGATGATCCTGAATTTTATTTGATGGTGGAGCAGGTTATTTGCCCCCTTCCAGGTGGAAGACACTAGGGGGCAGGCTCAGCTGAAATATACCAGGGCATACCCACTCATGGTATAGACACTGAGTGGGGCTTAATTGAGAGATATCGAGGAATACCTTCCCAGTTAAAAGATACTTGTGGGGGGCTGGTTGGAAAGATACCAGGGAATACCCACCCAGTGGAAAGGTAACGGGGAGGGGGAATCAGTTGAAAAAAAACCAAGGTTGCTCATTTGTAGGAGACTGAATGGTCTTTGCTGAGTAGTTAGGTACGAAGCTCATCTGATGCTTTTCCTCAGTTCAGGTGCCTTAATAACATTTGTCAGGATAAAAGTGAAGAGTGAATTTCATCCATGAAAAATTCAACTTAAACTGGGAAATAGAGCTTCTCAAACGCAGAAACAGGGGGTATCAGAAAGCAGCCCTAACACTCCATTCAGGGTTATGCATGTACAAAACTTATACTTGCAAGTACCTACTTAACTGGGGAAATTACACTAAAGGAGATCGCAACCTAAAATGTCCAAACTGAGGTTCTTTTGATATTCCAAAACTGATATTTTTGCACATATAGTTAGAAAAAGCTGGCTGTAAAAGCAGACAGACTGAATGGAATGCTTACTTTGGTATCTAGAAAGTTCTAAAAGAGGAAACAATAGAGTAACTTCTTTCCAAGAAACTAGCAAGAAATTGCCTGAAACTATATCAGAACTAAAAAAGGCCACTAGCATTGACTCTGCCAGGTCCAGTGGGAAGTCACCTTTGGGGTATTTATGCCATTTGACTTTTGACTTCTGGGGATCTCTTTGTTACCGTCTTGGGGAATTTTTAGCCATTTGGCTTTTGCCTTTTTTTTTATTTGGAGTGTTACTTCTGGCTGATTAGGTTCTGGTTTGGTTTGGTTACTTTGGTTTGAGCATGCAGACTGACTTGAGTGTGCAGATATCTGGTACAAACTGCTCAAGCTAAAACGTGAAGTGCTTCCTAAAGGTTCCACACCCAATTTGGGAACATTTTGGGAAAAACTTTAAATGACTGGTCAACCTATAGCTATGATCCAATGACAAAGAAAAATGGCCTAAAAATATCATATCTTTGTTGCCACAAGATGGGAAAATGGACCCACCTCTCAGGAGGAACAATCCATGCTGGGGACCAGTCTGACCTTGTTATCAGGGACAATTTGAGCAAATATTGTTTAAATTTTGGCTATGATACCATGACCACAGGGGAAAAAACACAGTATGGCCATGATATTAAGACTCTGGAGAAAACTAGTTAAAATGAAATCTTTTTGAAATTACAAAACTGGTTCTTCTTGCATGTACAATTAGAGAAAACTAACTTGTTGAACTAAAATATGCCTAGGAGAAAGTTTGAAGTTAAGTTTGTTAAGTTAAGTTTGAAGTTATCATATCCTTGGAAAACACAGTCCTCTTTTGCCTGAGACTTCAGCCTTGGGCAAATTAGTTGAACTTCAAGTCGAGTTTTAAAAAAAGTAAAGAAACATTTTAAATCTCAAGACGAAAACTATGAGATCTCTGTCTGGTTTATGTATGTCTCAGTGTGTCTTTGTCTTTGGATGATATTGCTGAGGTTAATTTGTAAATGAGCTGTAATTTAATTGGCCTAAAGAAAAGTAAGCACTTACAAAGCAAACAATTATAAATACAGGAGAAACTAAGCTGAGTGAATTTCAGGTTCATGTGAACTGGTAATTCAGTATCAAATTAATACTTGGTTTTAATGTTTGTTTGTTGATGTATGTGTTGGTATGGTCAAATAAGACTACTCTATCTGTTACAAATATGTCAACAAGAAAAGTAACTCAATATGGAAAACTTTAAGAAAACTAAAATTCATGTTTCAGTAAAAGAAAGTGTGAGGAATAAACAAATAGTGAAAAGAGTTATGCATAATCAGGATTTCCTGAGACTGGACGGAGTTTAGTTGGGTAAACAAATCTTGTTGGGAATAAGCTAAGACTTGGATTTGGCTTTTTCTTTCTGCTCAGAGAGGAGTTTTCTGAATGCCATTTTTGATAACAGATTATATGAATCTCTTTGCTTTTAAGTGATTTGAGATCTCTGGTTAATTTGATTAAGAAATAAGTATTGTCTCATAATGACTGATCTTATTTAACCAAGTGTTTTAAAACTTTTTGACAAGCTTCCCAAATATCAAATTTTAAAGTTCTTCTGATTTCTAGCTAATTTTGGGATGCTTCAGAGGGCCCCTGAAACATCCCAAAGAGAGATATTAAACTAATTAAGTTCATTTGGTATGTTGAATTGCATGGAAAGTATTGTCAAATGAGTAATAAATCTTCTCAGGCTATATAGTATGGTGCATGTGTGCTAAGTCGCTTCAATCATGTCCAGCTCTTTGCAACCTTATGGACCGTAGCCCACCAGGCTCTTCTGCCCATAGGATTCACCAGGCTCTTCTGCCCATAGGATTCTCCAGGCAAGAATACTGGAGTGAGTTGCCATTTCCTTCTCCAGGGGATCTTTCTGACACAGGGATCGAACCTGCATCTCTTATGTCTCCTGCATTGAAAGGCAGGTTCTATACCACTAGTGCCGCTGGGAAGACCTAGATAGTATGGTAAATGTTACTAATATAGATATCCTAGAAATTACATGGAGTGCCTAAAATTCTGGTATGTCCTGGTAAAATACTATCAGTCATAATTCTAGTTACTATCTTCAAATGTTGTCACAGTAGTACCCAAGTTTCAGATTTTAAGCATGCCTTAAATCTTTTGTCATTATAGACAGTTATGGTTTCATTATGATGCTTTTGTAAACATGCTTCCTCTTTAAGATTTATAGAAAGGACTTTTGGATAAATACAAGTTTCTGATTTTTAAACCATAATGCTGAGCTGGGTAAAAAATTAAAGAATTCTAATGGGAAATCTGATGGTTTAAAAAGATGAACAAAAGGACTGAATGAACTGGTGAATATGCTTATAACTTTTATGGTTTCTATCTGAAAAACTACTGGTTTGAATCTGTGTTTTCCCTCAAACTAATTATGACTTACAGTAATTTGGCAAAATTATATACTTTTGTAAGCAAAATTGAAACATTTACCTTTTCTCTCTATCTGATACCTCCAGATATTGGAAACTATTAGGTTCCAGTAGTTTTATCAGATAAGTTAGGAAGGCTATCTCACTAACAGGTACAGAAATTTCAAGGAATTTTGGAGACCTGAGACCACTTCATGGGAAATAGATGGGGAAACAGTGGAAACAGTGTCAGACCTCATTTTGTGAGGCTCCAAAATCACTGCAGATGGTGACTGCAGCCATGAAATTAAAAGACACTTACTCCTTGGAAGGAAAGTTATGACCAACCTAGATAGCATATTCAAAAGCAGAGACATTACTTTGCCAACAAAGGTCCGTCTAGTCAAGGCTATGGTTTTTCCAGTGGTCATGTATGGATGTGAGAGTTGGACTGTGAAGAAGGCTGAGCGCCGAAGAATTGATGCTTTTGAACTGTAGTGTTGGAGAAGACTCTTGAGAGTCCCTTGGACTGCAAGGAGATCCAACCAGTCCATTCTAAAGGAGATCAGCCCTGGGATTTCTTTGGAAGGAATGATGCTAAAGCTGAAACTCAAGTACTTTGGCCACCTCATGTGAAGAGTTGACTCATTGGAAAAGACTCTGATGCTGGGAGGGACTGGGGGCAAGAGGAGAAGGGGACGACAGAGGATGAGATGGCTGGATGGCATCACTGACTCGATGGACGTGAGTCTGAGTGAACTCCGGGAGTTGGTGATGGACAGGGAGGCCTGGCGTGCTGTGATTCATGGGGTCACAAAGAGTCGGACACGACTGAGCGACTACACTGAACTGAAGTTTGTTACTGAAGCTTATCTCAGTAATCTATCTTTGGATGAAGATCAGATGCCTCATGACCTGCAACCAAGACTGGAAAAAGATAATTTAAGGGATTTTCTCCAACCTGGAATGGAAGGACTTTTTAATCAGGTACTCTTAACTGGCTCATGCACAGTGAAACTGAAGGGAGATTGACTCTTTTCCAGAACTACATATGAGCCTTCCTAGCAACGTGGGACAAAATGGTCATGAAATATCTCCCAAAGTGTGGTCCAATTTATTACCAGGAGGCTGCTACTGCTGCTAAGTCGCTTCAGTTGTGTCTGACTCTGTGTGACCCCATAGACGGCAGCCCACCAGGCTCCCGCGTCCCTGGGATTCTCCAGGCAAGAATACTGGAATGGGTTGCCATTTCCTTCTCCAATGCATGAAAGTGAAAAGTGAAAGTGAAGTCGCTCAGTCGTGTCCGACTCTTAGTGACCCCATGGACTGCAGCCTACCAGGCTCCTCCGTCCATGGGATTTTCCAGGCAAGAGTACTGGAGTGGGGTGCCATTGCCTTCTCCAGGGACGTGGCTAGTTAATCCCAATCTCCTTGTTACCAGGAGGAGACCCTGCCAACTACAAATCAGTGCTTGCTGAGGGAATTTGCCGGAGAAGGCAATGGCAACCCACTCCAGTACTCTTGCCATGGACGGAGGAGCCTGGTAGGCTGCAGGCCATGGGGTCTCGAAGAGTCGGACACGACTGAGCAACTTCACTTTCACTTTTCTCTTTCACGCATTGGAGAAGGAAATGGCAACCCACTCCAGTGTTCTTGTCTGGAGAATCCCAGGGACGGCAGAGCCTGGTGGGCTGCCATCTATGGGGTCGCACAGAGTCGGACACGACTGAAGTGACTTAGCAGCAGCAACAGCAGAGGGCATTTGCTGTCTGCCTCTGGGGGGACTGAATCCTGTGCTGCTGCAGCTGTTGATCTTCAACACACCCTGAAGGGAGTTCAGGGTGGAGAATACTTTGTGCTCCAGGAAAACTTGTGGAACAGGTCTTTAGATAGATATTTTCAGGAACTGATTTCATGATCCCAATCCTTGCATCTCCTCATATCTCGAAAAGCACTAAATCCCTTCATGATGACATCAGTTCCTTGTGACTAGCAGAAAATCTTTTGTAAAATAAACACTTGACAGCACTGAAATCCTTCTTCACCAAAATCATGTATGTTGACTGTCCCCTCAATCTCCTCAGAGCAGTCTCTCAGAGCTATCTGAGGTACTGTCTCCCTAGCAGTGCATTGTGCATCTTTTTTAGTCGACAATACACTTTTCAAATAATTTAATTTAGTTAATTAAGTTATTTTGGCTCTGCTGTGTCTTCACTGCTGTGTGGGCTTTCCTCTGGTTGCAGTATGTGGGTTTCTTCCTGCAGTGGTTTCTCTTGCTGCAGAGCATGGGCTCTAGAGGGTGCAGGCTTCAGCAGTCGCTGTGTATGGGCTCAGTAGTTGTGGTTCCCAGGTTCTGGAGCACAGGCTCAATAGTTGTGGCGCACGGGCTTTGTTGCTCCATGGCATGTGGGATCTTCCGGTCTTTTGTATTGGCAGGTGGATTCTTTACTGTTGAGCCACCAGAGAATTCTCTCTAGATACATTTTAGATTTAGCTTGTCCATACATACAAAGAGTCCTGCTGGAAATTTGGTTTGTGCTGTGCTTAGTTGCTCAGTCCTGTTCAACTCTTTGTGACTCTGTGGACTGTAGCCTGCCAGGCTCCTCTGTCCGTGGGGATTCTCCAGGCAAGAATACTGGAGTGGGTTGCCATGCCCTCTTCCAGGGGATCTTCCCGACCCAGGGATAGAACCCAGGTCTCCCCATTGCAGGCAAATTCTTTATCATCTGAGCAAGGGAAGCTTTACTGTTTCAGGCAGGGAAGCCTGGAAATTTGGTATGAATTACATAAAATTTATTGGCCAATCTGGGGGAGAATATATATCTTAAATATATTATGTCTCCCAATCTATAAACATGGTATGCTCTTCCTTTTATTAATTTTTCTTTGCTTCCTTTCATTAGCATTTTGTAGTTTCTAGCATTTAGATTCTCTATGTTTTCTTAGCTCAACATCAAATCATTTCATTCTTTGGAGATATTGTAAATGGTACTGTATGAACTCAAATCTGTTCCCCTCAAATTCATATGTTGAAGTCCTCTCCCACACACATTTCAGATTGTTACTGTATTTGAAGATAAAGACTTTCAAAAGGTAATTAAGGTTAAATGAGGTCAGATGGGTGGGCCCCAATTCAATATGACTCATGTCCTTATAAAAAGAGGGAGCCATACTAGGGATATGGCCATGTGAGAAAAGGCCATGTGAGGATACAGTGAATAGACATCCACCAATAAAACAGGGAGAGATAGGACAGGAGAAAGCAAACTTCAAACACCTTGATCTTGAACTTCATACCCAGAACTGTGAAAAAATAAATTTCTGTTCTTTTACTTACCCATCTGTGGCAGCTCTAGCAAACTAATACTATTCTCAAAAATGTCACATTCCAGTTCTTCATTGCTAGTATACTGAAGTATGATTGAATATTGTATATTGATCTCAAATCTGTGACCTTGCTAAACTTGCTTATTAGATCTAGGAGTTAAAAAAAAAGAGATTCCTTAGAATTTTCTGCACAGATGGTTATATCATCTGTTAATAGGGATAATTTTATTTATTCCTTTACAATATTAAGCATTTTCTTTCTTTTTAAATTTCTTTTTCTTGCTTTACTGCACTTGCTAGAACTTTCAGTACTAAGTAAAAGTGGCTGAAAACTCCCCAAGTTTGGTGAAAAACAAAAACCTGTGGATCAAAGAAGCACAAGACTGGTAAGAGTGGATTTCTTTGCCCTGTTCCTGATTTTCTCTGATCAAACAGAGAAACACTCTGTTTGATATTCAGTTCAGTCGCTCAGTCGTGTCCGACTCTTTGTGACCCCATGAATTGCAGCACGCCAGGCCTCCCTGTCCATCACCAACTCCCAGAGTTCACTCAAACTCACGTCCATCGAGTCTGTGATGCCATCCAGCCATCTCATCCTCTGTCGTCCCCTTCTCCTCCTGCCCCCAATCCCTCCCAGCATCAGAGTCTTTTCCAATGAGTCAACTCTTCGCATGAGGTGGCCAAAGTACTGGAATTTCAGCTTTAGCATAATTTCTTCCAAAGAACACCCAGGACTGATCTCCTGTTTGATATTAGCTGTTAGGTTTTTTTTTTAAATTTTATTTTATTTTTAAACTTTACATAATTGTATTAGTTTTGCCAAATATCAAAATGAATCCGCCACAGGTATACATGTGTTCCCCATCCCGAACCCTCCTCCCTCCTCCATCCCCATACCATCCCTCTGGGCTGTCCCAGTGCACCAGCCCCAAGCATCCAGCATCGTGCATCGAACCTGGACTGGCAACTCGTTTCCTACATGATATTTTACATGTTTCATTGCCATTCTCCCAAATCTTCCCACCCTCTCCCTCTCCCACAGAGTCCATAAGACTATTCTATACATCAGTGTCTCTTTTGCTGTCTCGTACACAGGGTTATTGTTACCATCTTTCTAAATTCCATATATATTTATGTTTTTCCTTCTGGCTTACTTCACTCTGTATAATAGGCTCCAGTTTCATCCACCTCATTAGAACTGATTCAAATGTATTCTTTTTAATGGCTGAGTAATACTCCATTGTGTATATGTACCACAGCTTTCTTATCCATTCATCTGCTGATGGACATCTAGGTTGCTTCCATGTCTTGGCTATTATAAACAGTGCTGCGATGAACATTGGGGTACACGTGTCTCTTTCCCTTCTGGTTTCCTCAGTGTGTATGCCCAGCAGTGGGATTGCTGGATCATAAGGCAGTTCTATTTCCAGTTTTTTAAGGAATCTCCACACTGTTCTCCATAGTGGCTGTACTAGTTTGCATTCCCACCAACAGTGTAAGAGGGTTCCCTTTTCTCCACACCCTCTCCAGCATTTATTATTTGTAGACTTTTGGATCGCAGCCATTCTGACTGGTGTGAAATGGTACCTCATAGTGGTTTTGATTTGCATTTCTCTGATAATGAGTGATGTTGAGCATCTTTTCATGTGTTTGTTAGCCATCTGTATGTCTTCTTTGGAGAAATGTCTATTTAGTTCTTTGGCCCATTTTTTGATTGGGTCATTTATTTTTCTGGAGTTGAGCTGTAGGAGTTGCTTGTATATTTTTGAGATTAGTTGTTTGTCGGTTGCTTCATTTGCTATTATTTTCTCCCATTCTGAAGGCTGTCTTTTCACCTTGCTAATAGTTGCCTTTGATGTGCAGAAGCTTTTAAGGTTCATTAGGTCCCATTTGTTTATTTTTGCTTTTATTTCCAATATTCTGGGAGGTGGGTCATAGAGGATCCTGCTGTGATGTATGTCGGAGAGTGTTTTGCCTATGTTCTCCTCTAGGAGTTTTATAGTTTCTGGTCTTACGTTTAGATCTTTAATCCATTTTGAGTTTATTTTTGTGTATGGTGTTAGAAAGTGGTCCAGTTTCATTCTTTTACAAGTGGTTGACCAGATTTCCCAACACCACTTGTTAAAGAGATTGTCTTTAATCCATTGTATATTCTTGCCTCCTTTGTCAAAGATAAGGTGTCCATATGTGCGTGGATTTATCTCTGGGCTTTCTATTTTATTCCATTGATCAATATTTCTGTCTTTGTGCCAGTACCATACTGTCTTGATAACTGTGGCTTTGTAGTAGAGCCTGAAGTCAGGTAGGTTGATTCCTCCAGTTCCATTCTTCTTTCTCAAGATCACTTTGGCTATTCGAGGTTTTTTGTATTTCCATACAAATTGTGAAATTATTTGTTCTAGCTCTGTGAAGAATACTGTTGGTAGCTTGATAGGGATTGCGTTGAATCTATAAATTGCTTTGGGTAGTATACTCATTTTCACTATATTGATTCTTCCAATCCATGAACATGGTATATTTCTCCATCTATTAGTGTCCTCTTTGATTTCTTTCACCAGTGTTTTATAGTTTTCTATATATAGGTCTTTAGTTTCTTTAGGTAGATATATTCCTAAGTATTTTATTCTTTCCGTTGCAATGGTGAATGGAATTGTTTCCTTAATTTCTCTTTCTGTTTTCTCATTATTAGTGTATAGGAATGCAAGGGATTTCTGTGTGTTGATTTTATATCCTGCAACTTTACTATAGTCATTGATTATTTCTAGTAATTTTCTGGTGGAATCTTTAGGGTTTTCTATGTAGAGGATCATGTCATCTGCAAATAGTGAGAGTTTTACTTCTTCTTTTCCAATTTGGATTCCTTTTATTTCTTTTTCTGCTCTGATTGCTGTGGCCAAAACTTCCAAAACTATGTTGAATAGTAATGGTGAAAGTGGGCACCCTTGTCTTGTTCCTGACTTTAGAGGAAATGCTTTCAATTTTTCACCATTGAGGATAATGTTTGCTGTGGGTTTGTCATATATAGCTTTTATTATGTTGAGGTATGTTCTTTCTATTCCTGCTTTCTGGAGAGTTTTTATCATAAATGGATGTTGAATTTTGTCAAAGGCTTTCTCTGCATCTATTGAGATAATCATATGGTTTTTATTTTTCAATTTGTTAATGTGGTGTATTACATTGATTGATTTGCGGATATTGAAGAATCCTTGCATCCCTGGGATAAAGCCCACTTGATCATGGTGTATGATCTTTTTAATGTGTTGTTGGATTCTGATTGCTAGAATTTTGTTAAGGATTTTTGCATCTATGTTCATCAGTGATATTGGCCTGTAGTTTTCTTTTTTTGTGGCATCTTTGTCAGGTTTTGGTATTAGGGTGATGGTGGCCTCATAGAATGAGTTTGGAAGTTTACCTTCCTCTGCAATTTTCTGGAAGAGTTTGAGCAGGATAGGTGTTAGCTCTTCTCTAAATTTTTGGTAGAATTCAGCTGTGAAGCCGTCTGGACCGGGGCTTTTGTTTGCTGGAAGATTTTTGATTACAGTTTCAATTTCCATGCTTGTGATGAGTCTGTTAAGATTTTCTATTTCTTCCTGGTCCAGTTTTGGAAAGTTGTACTTTTCTAAGAATTTGTCCATTTCTTCCACGTTGTCCATTTTATTGGCATATAATTGTTGATAGTAGTCTCTTATGATCGTTTGTATTTCTGTGTTGTCTGTTGTGATCTCTCCATTTTCGTTTCTAATTTTGTTGATTTGATTTTTCTCCCTTTGTTTCTTGATGAGTCTGGCTAATGGTTTGTCAATTTTATTTATCCTTTCAAAGAACCAGCTTTTGGTTTTGTTGATTTTTGCTATGGTCTCTTTTGTTTCTTTTGCATTTATTTCTGCTCTAATTTTTAAGATTTCTTTCCTTCTACTAACCCTGGGGTTCTTCATTTCTTCCTTTTCTAGTTGCTTTAGGTGTAGAGTTAGGTTATTTATTTGACTTTTTTCTTGTTTCTTGAGGTGTGCCTGTATTGCTATGAACTTTCCCCTTAGGACTGCTTTTACCGTGTCCCACAGGTTTTGGGTTGTTGTGTTTTCATTTTCATTCGTTTCTATGCAAATTTTGATTTCTTTTTTGATTTCTTCTGTGATTTGTTGGTTATTCAGCAGTGTGTTGTTCAGCCTCCATATGTTGGAATTTTTTATAGTTTTTCTCCTGTAGTTGAGATCTAATCTTACTGCATTGTGGTCAGAAAAAATGCTTGGAATGATTTCTATTTTTTTGAATTTACCAAGGCTAGCTTTATGGCCCAGGATGTGATCTATCCTGGAGAAGGTTCCATGTGCGCTTGAGAAAAAGGTGAAATTCATTGTTTTTGGGATGAAATGTCCTATAGATATTAATTAGGTCTAACTGGTCTATTGTATCGTTTAAAGTTTGTGTTTCCTTGTTAATTTTCTGTTTAGTTGATCTATCCATAGGTGTAAGTGGGGTATTAAAGTCTCCCACTATTATTGTGTTATTGTTAATTTCTCCTTTCATACTTGTTAGCATTTGTCTTACGTAGCTGTTAGGTTTTTATAGATGCCCTTTATCACATTGAGAAAGTTCCATTCTAATCCTAGTTTGCTGAGAATTTTCGTCAAGAATGAATGTTGCATGCATGTGTTAGCTGCTCCGTTGTGTCCGACACTTTGCAACCCCATGGACTTGGCCCATGGGGCTCCTCTGTCTGTGGGATTCTCCAGTGAAGAATACTGGTGTGGGCAGCTATTCCCTTCTCCAGGGGATCTTCCTGACTCAGGGATTAAACCCGGGTCTCCTGCATTGCAGGTAGATTCTTTACTGTCTGAGCCACCAGGGAATGAATGTTAGATTTTGTCAGATGTTTTTTTCTGCATCTACTGAGATGATCATTTCTTTTTTAAATTTGTTAATACAGCGAATTCCATATTAGAATTCCATTTCAGTTTGAAAGAGGATCAGAAACAGTTCTAGTTCACAAAGAATGGTAAAAAATACTTAAAGTTTTGCACTTGGGGTTATGTTAGCTTTCCTGGTCTTTATCATAATGTAGTCTAAAGACAACTGGACCATTTTCACATCATGCAGAATGCTACAATGGTCCTTTACACTGCTGACATCATACTGGTTGGGCAAGATGAACATGATATGGCTGGCACACTAGAGGCCTTGGTAAGACACATGCATTCCAGACAGTGGGTAATAAACCCTATGAAGATTTAGGAAACTGCCACTTCAGTAAGGCTCTATGGGATCCATTAAGCAAGGGCATGCCACGGTATCTCCTCCAAGGTAAAAGACTAATTACTGCATCTTGCATCCTCTACCACGAAGAAGGAAGCACAGTGACTGGTGACCTTTTTGGGTTCTGGAGACAAGACGGTCTTCATTTAGGAATACTGCTCCAGCCCAGGTATCAGGTGACACAAAAGGCTCTCGGCTATGGGAGGCATCAGGTGCTTCTGTATGTTTGTCTTAATTATTATTGTTAAGAAATATATAATATAGTACATTCTTTTACTTGACAAAGGGACATCTTTTTCTAATTTGAATAAAGACATGATATGTACTAGAATGTGCTTGAGATGAAACCTGTTCGATATACATGGAGAGAAAGACAAAAGTGGTTCCAGTCTGTGAGAGAAAAGATACAGGCTAGGGACTTCCCTGATGGTTCAGTGGTTCAGAATCCACCTTCCAGTGCAGGGAACTCGGGTTTGACCCCTGGTTGGGGAACTAAGGTCCCATATGCTGTAGTAAAGTAGCAGTAAAGTCGCTCAGTCATGTTCGACTCTTTGCGACCCCATGGACTGTAGCCTACAAGGCTCCTCTGTCCATGGGATTTTCCAGGCAACAGTACTGGAGTGGGTTGCCATTTCCTTCTCCAGGGGATCTTCCCGACCCAGGCATAGAACCCAGGTCTCCAGCATTGCAGACAGACGCTTTACCGTCTGAACCACCAGGGAAGCCCCCATGTGCCGTGGGGCAACAAATAAGCCTGAGGGCTGCAACTAGAGAAGCCTGAGTGCTGCAACAGAGATCCAGCACAGCCAAAAAAAAAAAAAAAAAAAGACACAAGCTAAATGTCCCCAAGTCTGTTAAACCTTGGAAAGTGTGGAGGAAATAAAAGTCAAAGGCTTAAAATTTAATGTCAAGGTATCACTTACTAAACTGCGTGTTGGAGGAATTGCAGGAACAATGCAGTAATCCAACTCCTCAAGCTGCTTGGCACTCTGAAGTTACAGATGTTCTTTTAATTACAGCTTCATAAGAAACACAGATATATGGAATTCGCTTACTAATTCAACCAAGACAAGTCTTTTCCAACAGTGTCTTCCTCAGAGGTTGGGGTCCTTAAGACCTGAGTGAGAAGTGAACATTTTTCAATTATTTCTTCAAGTACTCTTTCAGTTGTACCCTTTTTCTCCTTTCCCTCTAGGACTCTGATGACACTAATGTTAGCTCTTTTGTTATAGCCCCACAGGTTTTTGAGTTGCTTTTTATTTTTTTCAGTCTGTTTCCATTTGGTTCAGATTTGGTCATTTCCATTATTTTGTATTCTATCTATTGATTATTTCCTTCATATCCTCAATTCTGTTGTTGAGCCCATCCTCTGAGGTTTTTATGTCAGTTATTGTATTTTTTGGTTGTAATATTCCCACTTGGTTCTTTTCTTTACAGGTTTAATTTCTCCACTGATATTTTCTAATTGTTTGCTGAGGCTATCTTTTATTTGTTTTAAACATATTTGCGATCTCTTGTTGAAGCATTCTGATCACGACTGCTTCATCTTTGTCAGATAGTTCTAATATCTCTGTCATTTTGATGTTGCATCTAGGGATAGTTTTTTTCTTCCTGCATTTTACAAACTGCCTGGTTCTTGGGATGAGGACTGTTTTACAACTGAAATGTGGACAGTTTTGCACTATATTGTGAGACTCTAGACCTTATTTAAATTTTATATTTTAACTGGCTTTTTCCGACACCAGTTTGCCAGGTGGAGGTAGAAAGTCTAAGTTTCTCACTGACCTCTGCTAACACCCAGGGATGGGCAGAGGTGGGAAGCCTCCCTCCAACTGGGATCTCCACTGACACCTCAGGCTGCGGGTTGCCTTGTTCCCTCTGGTCCATGGTCAAAGTCCTGACTCCTATTACGGTTCCTGCAGCATCATCCCAGCAGGGAGAAGGAGAAGCCCCATTTGTACTGCTGAGTGGGGTGGAAAGGCAGGCTTTCCACATGGTTTCAGCTGATGTGGTGAAATACATGAGTCGGGGCCCGGGGGAGGCCTCATCGCTAGCAGGTCAGGAAGAAAGTCTTGGCTCTCTACTTGGTTTTCTCCTGCATCACAATGGCGGGGTACTGGGGTACCTCACTGCACCCGGGGCACAGGTGGAAGTTTAGGCTCCTCACTGGGCCTTTGCTGCCGTGAGTGCAAGTGGGGCCACAGATTCTTCCGGGGAATTTGGCTAGGATATAAACTTCTTTTGTCTGAAAGTTTCTATCTTACCAGCTTGCTCCTGTCTTGGTCTGTTGACTAGAGAGGGAGCAGGTTTTTGTTGGGGCCTTTTGCTGTTCTTCACACCTATTGGCATTTTCTGAGTTGTCAGCTTCTTCACTTCTAAATCTGGGTATGTAGGGCAAAAAGAAAACCCACAGAACTCACTGATGGGTCTTTCCTCAGATATTGAGGTCCTCAGATAATCTACCTCCCTTTTTCAACCTTTCAGAGTCCTTCTGCATTTGTTTTAAATTATACTCAGCAGAAGGAATAGGGAAAATGCTTCTACTCCATCTTCTCACAAGTGGTAGACTCTGTGGCTCTTTTTGTTTATTTCACGTGTCTATCTGGTTTTGTGTGTGTGCATAAAGGGCTTTCCACATGCCTCTTATTTCCCCTGACGCTTGCTCCTGTCAACTTTGCTGGTGAGTGTCCCCTTCTCAGGTTCGCGCTGCTGGAGCCTGCTGCTGTGTTTCCTCTGGACACCGCACTGCCTCCTTGGACTTGCCTCCTTCTCCCTTTTCTCATTTCCATGATCTTCCCCCTAGTCAGTCAGTAAGGTCCACATGGCCGAGAGCAATGTGAAACAGAGCAGGCTCAGTAGTCTTTGTTTTGTTTTAGGAATTGGCTCTCAAGTGTGAAATGGAAAGGCTTAAGGGAAACAGGAGTTGATGCCAAGTTGACACCTTGGAAAGAGACTCAGGACAGCAAGACTGCCATGCCCCTTCCTAGGGGACCAGCTGAGGGTCCCCTAACTTAGGAGGTAGAAGAGAAGGGAATGAGGCCTAACTTGGGAGAGGGAGAGGGACAAGCATAAGAGGGTGGGTCAGTTTTTGGAGACATCTGTGGCAAAGAATGGTGAGCCCAGGTCAGCAGAGCCAGTGTAGACCCCACCCACCAGCATCCGAGTGAGTAACCACAACTGAGTCAGCTTCTACTGGCTTCGTGCCCCTGTGGTACAGAGCTGTGCAGAGCCTCATCTGATCTCCCTGGGTGGATCCCTGCCCTTTGTTGATGGGTCAAGACACTTCTTAGAAGCCCTGCCTGAAACAGAAGGGGAGTCCTTGCCACCCAAGTAGCTGTGGTGCCATCAGATCAGATCAGATCAGTCACTCAGTCATGTCCGACTCTTTGTGACCCCATGAATTGCAGCACGCCAGGCTTTCCTGTCCATCACCAACTCCCAGAGTTCACTCAGACTCATGTCCATCGAGTCAGTGATGCCATCCAGCCATCTCATCCTCTGTTGTCCCCTTCTCCTCTTGCCCCCAATCCCTCCCAGCATCAGAGTCTTTTCCAATGAGTCAACTCTTCACATGAGGTGGCCAAAGTACTTGAGTTTCAGCTTTAGCATCATTCCTTCCAAAGAAATCCCAGGGCTGATCTCCTTCAGAATGGACTGGTTGGATCTCCTTGCAGTCCAAGGGACTCTCAAGAGTCTTCTCCAACACCACAGTTCAAAAGCATCAATTCTTCGGCGCTCAGCCTTCTTCACAGTCCAACTCTCACATCCATACATGACCACAGGAAAACCATAGCCTTCACTAGATGAACCTTTGTTGGCAAAGTAATGTCTCTGCTTTTGAATATGCTATCTAAGTTGGTCATAACTTTCCTTCCAAGGAGTAAGCGTCTTTTAATTTCATGGCTGCAGTCACCATCTGCAGTGATTTTGGAGCCCAGAAAAATTAAGTCTGACACTGTTTCCACTGTTTCCCCATCTATTTCCAATGAAGTGATGGGACCAGATGCCATGATCTTTGTTTTCTGAATGTTGAGCTTTAAGCCAACTTTTTCACTCTCCACTTTCACTTTCATGAAGAGGTTTTTGAGTTCCTCTTCACTTTCTGCCATAAGGGTGGTATCATCTGCATATCTGAGGTTATTGATATTTCTCCCGGCAATCTTGATTCCAGCTTGTGTTTCTTCCAGTCCAGCGTTTTTCATGATGTACTCTGCCATAGAGGACTAAAGGCCTTGTTCCTGGAGGCTCTACATAAGTGGGGAGAGGGGAGGCCCTCAGTGTCCCACTGGGTCCTCCTTACCTGCCAGTGTACCCGTCCCCCGCCTGTGGGAGTGTTGGCCACTACCCTTCCCTCAAGTACTGCTTCTGGCCCAGTGGGATCTTCTGGACCCAGGGGTTCCAGGCTCCACTCCATCTGGCAACCTGTGGCCAATGACCAGCTGGCCCAGGGGTACTACAGCCATCTCCTTGCCGACTGTCATGTGGCATCATGTTAGGCCCCCCGACCCCCATGTTCTCACTGAGCTCTTTTGCTCACCCTGCTCTGCCTCCCTCAGCTCCTTTCTTCCAGAGAGCGCATCCACATGCATTCCAATCCCCATTTCAGGCTCTGCTTCCAGGGAATCCACCTAAGGGGATGGGCTTATGGCAAGGGCTGCATCATCAATGTCACCTTTCCTCCTGGGCTGTGTTAAGGGAAGAGGAGGCCTTGCTGCTGCTCTTTCTCCTGCTCTGGCAGCCCCACTGCACACGTCTACATGCAGGCACATGTGCCTCCTTGCAGCCCTCCTCCCCCACCTTCTGCAACTAAGCTGCTCCTCTTGCAGAAGTGGGCTTGGAGGAGTTCTGTCAACCTAGAGGCTTGATTATGAGTTTTTGGTTTTCAGGTAAGACCGAGAGAGGGGATGGCCCTATGTCACTCAAAAAGGGGCAGAGCGCTACCTGGTAGCCTCTCGTTACCTGCTCCCAGCCCGGCCTGCCCTGCCCCTGGGGATCCTCTAGGGCTCCATGCTACAGAACCATGCGAGCACCACTGACAGGCGTGCCAGGCTGGGGCCTGCAAGCAGCCACTCAACCACATTCCACGCGGCAGGCAGTTTGTCTTGGCGAGGTGGCCCTCTGGGCCTGGCTCCAAGAAGGGCCTGGGGAGCAGCCCAGACAAACTCGCTTTCACCACAGAAGCCAAAGCTGGCTGGGCTTGAGTCAATGCCAGTCCCAATGGCCAGACCCTCCTCCACCCACCCTCAGGTGGACTCAGGCCCTGGGTGAGGGGGATGTGTGGAGGAGGGCTAAGCTCCCAACTGGGTGGAACCCCAAAAGAGGCCGCAGGGGCAGGGAGCCAGGCCAGAGGGCTTTCCTGCCCAACCCTCCACACAAGGCAGGCCTTCAGGAACTGGACTCATGGGATGGCTGCGCATTATAGCATGGCCTTTGGCCATGGTGCCAGGTGGACACACTCTTACACCCTGGCCATGGGGAGGCACCCACACCTCCCCTGGGAGCCCTGGCAACTCACCCCAAGGGGCCTGCAGCACAGCCAATGGTCCTCAGGGCAGTGTTCATTCCCAGGCTGGCAGGGAATGAGGAAGGAAAGGCTTTGGAGAACCAAGATGCCAGGATGCTAGGCTCCAAGGAACAACAGGTCTCTGCTTGACAGTGTTTTTCTTCCCCCTTTTTAAACACTTGGCTCTTTCTCTCTCAAGGAATAAAATTGCCACAAGAAATGTGCATAAATATCTTGTTTGTCTTGAAAGTCCTGTTTCTGTTACTGCCCTGCTGGGAAGTCTCTTCCATATCTTTAAAGTCACCAAGTCTCTTCTACTCTGTCTCCAGTGGGGGCTGTGTATGTACTCAGAACACGCCCTTTCCCTTGACAGTCCCTTCAGCTCTAATACCAGCAACTGCCCCTCCTCACTCCCCATCTCCTCAGGACTGAGGCAAGGCAGGGGCAGGGGTGGGCTTGGACACCTTCTCCTTTGAGAAGTGAGTAGAAGCAGGGGTCCCTGGACAGAGGGTCCATGAGTGTCTTTCTGGCACTCCAAAAGAAGGGACCCAGAGCTAAGGGTTCAGCTGAGGGGAGACAGGTTTGCATCGAGGTAGAATGACTTAGTGAGCGCTTGATTTGTAATGGTTCAACATTAGACATATAATGAATGCAATTCAGCACATTAACAAAATAATGGAGAAATTCATATGAATCTCTCAATTATATGCACATACGCATTCCATAAAATTTGGCGTCCATTCATAATTAAACTTTTTTTTCTTAGAATATTAGGAATAGAAGGATGCCCATAAAACCAAACATGACACTTAATGTTAAAAGTTTGCCTTTCATGACGAGGAATGAAATGAAACTGCCCACTAACACTACTTCTATTTAACTTTGTATTGAAGGCACCAATGGTGTATTTAGGAAAGAAAAGGAAAGAACAGAAATAAGGATTGGAAATGAAGAAATAACACTGATGATAACACAGATGACAATATCAACTTAAGAAAATCCAAGATAATCTGTGGACAAAGTATTACTATGTGTGAGTTAAACTTGACCCCTTGCTCACACCATATATAAAAATTAAAGTATCTTCTTGATTTGGGGATAGGTGAAGATTTCTTAAAAAGGACACAAGAAACACTAACCATAAAGAAAAGATTGATAACTTAGACTACATTCAACTAAGAAATTCCAGTTATCAAAAAATCCCTTAGTGAGAGTGAGCAGGAAAGGGTGGAAGAAGTGGTAGGAGGACCTGAGTGCATCGGAGAGGTCAACGCCCACACCAATCAGGACTCTCACTTTGGGGGTCTTCTTATGAACACCAGACTTCAAAGTAGCTGGCTTCAAGGTGGCTCATTCCCTTCTGTCACCTGAAGTCTGTTGTTACTGCCTGCTGGAATGGCAGCAGAGGAAGGAAGCTCATGGGTGTCTGTGCAAAGCTATGGACAGGGAGGGGAAGCTAGTCAGACCAGGAGTAGGAGCAAGGAGTCTCTGAGAATCACTGAAGAGCCTGGCTCTTCTAGAGCCGGGGCACAAAGACACTGTGTATGATCTGTGAACTTCTTTCCATCTGGAGAAGTCATCTTAGGGAAGAGACAAGAGATTTGGGGGCCCATTTGAAACACCTCAACTATGTATAATGCTTGTCTCATTCTAAGCAGACCATGTGGTGGGGGAAATAGACCTTAGAGGTTACTCTGGCAAACAACTAATAATTTACATTCAAGGGCATGAGGTTTTACTGTTTTAGCTTTCACATTTATGTCCACAGTTCATCTTAATTGATTTTTGTGAATGCTGTGTTAATAGAGGTCAAGTTCCATCTTTTCATATAATACCTGATTGACCCAAAGTCATTTATTGAAAAGACCAGCCTTTCTGCATTGCACGTCAGTTTCCATTTTTCTGGGAGATTTTTCTCTTTTTTTTGGTTGCACCATGTGGCTTGTGAGATGATAGATCCCTGACCAGGAATTGAACTCAGACCACAGCAGTGAAAGCTCTGAGTCCTAACCACTGGACTGCCAAAGAGTTCCCTGGGAGATTTTTCTTTTTGGAAGAAACTAAGGGCCCCTCCAATATGGGCAGGGATGGCAAGAGGAGGATGTTTAGCAAAACAGTCAGCGTCAGGGCTGGTCAAAGCTGCAGTCGGACTTCCTTGGAGTCAGTGAGGCCTGTTCACAGTGGGTCCCGTCTGAGCCAAATACAGCTCCAGAGACTGCTGGAGGATACAGAACACAGCAGCCTGGTTCTGCTGGGAAACAAATGGGAAGGACACAGAGGATTTCCTGGGAGATGCTCTTTCTCTAAAGGTCAAGTGACTAAAAATGTGACCCCCATCTTATTCCCACCCCATCAGCCCTGTGGGAAAAAAAAGCCTGGTGGTGGGCTGATGCTGAGAAGGATCCCTTTGTCATCTGGCATCTTGGTACCTCCACCAGAAACAGTCTGAGCAGAGTTTGTGTCATCCGGTCCCAGGACAGGGAGGACCTACAGATGATGAAAAATTCATAAACTGACTTCAACTATGAAAAACCAACTTCCTCTTCCACTGCTGGACCGCCTGGGGCCACGTCCAGTGCACACAGTCATTCCTTATCCAGAGCCCCTCATCTTTGCCTCTTCAGTGTGCACCTGTCTGACTCTGTCTGCCCGCACTGCATCTCTTTGCCTGAGAGCTTCCTCTAGCTTCTGGGGCCTGCTGTCACCCTAGAAGTTCCAGGAAGGTGGTGCTCTCCTCTCACTGCCCCCAGAAGCTTCCGACCACTGACTGACGCTTGCTCCTTGACCCTCAGGTGGGAAATCTGAGGCATGTGTTTTACACGGTTTCCCAGAGTTCTCTGGTGGGACTAAGCCTCAGATAACTCACAGAAGTGACTTGCTTACACACACACAGTATTGGGCTTCCTTGCCTCCCCTGCCTCCCTTCCTCTGTCTCTCACTACTGCTCCCTGAGATTACGCCCCAAATAAACCCTCCAAGACCAAATCTTTGTCTCACACTCTGCTCCTGGGGGAATCTGCGTGAAGACAACCCCCATTCCAGGTGCATGATGCCACCCTAACGAATATGAACATAGGCACAGGGTTAGAACTTTCACCACTGGCCTGTTGCGTCCAGCACCTCCAGGCGTCAATCCTCGGGAACCAGTCTTGTCTTGTCAACAAAGCCTCAGGACTGTCGCTAGACTAGGACCTGGTTATATGCTAGCATTTGTTGGGCAATGGGGTCTCCACAGAGATTTATGTAAGATCAAGACCGAGCTTCTGTCACTAGTTTACCACCACCCTGACTCAGGATGGCTGGACAAACTTTATTTTCTTGGGCTCCAAAATCATGGTGGGTGGTGGCTGCATCCACGAATTTATTTATTTATTTATTTATTTTGCATCCACGAATTTAAAAGACACCTGCTCCTTGGAAGGAAAGCTATGACAAATCTAGACAGCATTTTAAAAAGCAGAGACATCACTTTGTCAACAATGATCCTTATAGTCAAAGCTACGGTTGTCCCAGGAGCCATGTACAGATGTGTGAGTTGGACTATTAAGAAGGCTGAGCACTGAAGAATTGATGCTTTTGAACTGTGGTGTTGGAGAAGACTCTTGAGAGTCCCTTCGACTGCAAGGAGATCAAACCAGTCAATTCTCAAGGAAATCAGTCCTGAATGTTCATTGGAAGGACTGATGCTAAAGCTGAATCTCCAATACTTTGGCCACTTGATGCGATGAACTGACTCATTTGAAAAGAACTTGATGCTGGGAAAGATCAAAGGCGGGAGGAGAAGGGGGAAGACAGAGGATGAGATGGTTGGATGGTATCACTGTCTTGATGGACATGAGTTTGAGCAAACTCTGGGAGATAGTGAAGGACAGGGAAGCCTGGCATGCTGCAGTCCAAGAGATTGTAGAGTCGGACACGTCTGAGCACCTGAACAACAGGATGGCTGGAGCTATGGAGAATGGAGTACCTTTCAACTAGAGAATGCTGGAAGTCCAGAGACATGTTCTGACTGTGAGACCTAGAAAAAAAATGCCTTTGTTGCTTTGCTAGAAGTGCTGCAGACCCAGATGCAGGCCCAGACTTGCTTGCAGGCTTGTCTTGTACTGATCCATGACTCATGGTCCAGATTCACTCACTCACTAATTTATCAGCTACAAAAAGGCTTGGTGTGATTATTTGCCAAATATGGTTAATAGTTGTCATCTCAAGGGACAGCCCTGACTAGAGACTGTGTTAAAAAGGATTTTGTGACCCTGGTGGTTCTGTGAAATAGTAGAACTGTTGGTTATACATGTCCATGTCCCCTCAGACTCACTGTTTCAGAATTTGTTTACAACATCCTACAACAAAGCCTACTGGTGGCTTTTTCCCTGCAGGAGGGACAGGCAGCCGGAAGTTTCAGAGTTAATCTCCTGGGAGCAGCCTCTAGACAGTGACAGATGAGGGCTGGAGGATCAATATCCCAGATCCTCGGCCCTGTGGGTGAGAAAACTCAGATGTGCTCTACACTGTCTTCCAGAGTCCTGCAGCAGGGAACCTGTCCCAGGTTTTGCCTCTAGGGGTACCAAAACCAAGATACATGATAAAGAAAATTGTGTTAGTCAGCCTAAGCTGCCAGGACAAAATACCATAGACTAGGTAGCTTAAACAAAGAAATGTATTTTCTTATGGATCTGGAAGTTAGAAGTCCCAGATCAAGGTGCAAGTTGATTCGATTCCTGGTGAGGACTCCTCCTGACTTGTGGGTGGCTGCCTCCTTGCTGTGTCCTCACACAGTGGAGAGAGCTCTGGAGTCTCTTCCTCTTCACAAAAGGTCACCAGTTTTATCAGATTAGGGTCCCACTCTTATGACCTCATGTAACCTTAATCACCTGCTTAAAGGTCCTATCTCCAAATACAGCCACAAAGGTGGAGGTGTTTGGGTTCCGTGTACGAATTTTGAGAGTGCACAGTTCAGTCTAGAGCAAATATCATAAATGATTGGCTCTGCCTGTTATGAATGAGGGAGTGGGAAGTGTCTTTACCGACTGACTGGCTGCACCGAGCAGCTTGTGGGATCTCAATTTCCTGAAACTGGACCCCCAGCAGTGGAGGAAGTGCAGGGTCCTAACCACTTGACCCTCAAGGAATTCCCAGGTGTGGGCAGCATAGACTCAAACTGTGGCTTGGGCACAGTTGTGAGATCTATGAGGACAAATACCACATCTTATTTACACCAGCCACAGCACCTGACCCATTCCAGGTACTGAGCTATCTCTACTCAGTAATAACCTGTATCTCGTAAGATCAGCATGTAGCAGGTAATCAGCTTGGGAGGGCCCTGGACTGTAGAAGCTGCTCAAAGCCTGCATGGAACAGGGTGTGGCTGCCAGGCTTTGGGGCTCTGCAACACAGGCTGAAGGCAGGAACTGAGGGGAGGCCAGGCAAGCACTAAGAAGGCAGGATGACCCAAGGCTACCCCATCATGGGCCCAGGTGAGATGAACCCCAGGATTGGCAGGAACACAAGAGAAGCGGAGGCCTCTGAGGGACAGGGCCAGCCCATCTGCCTTGGCAAGTGTATTTGTCCAGAGGCCCGCAGGGTGCAAGCTCATTGGCTGGGGAAAGACAGAGTTTCCAGAGGCCAGAGTCAAGGAGTGCTGTCAGGAGAGAGAAGGAAGCCTGAAGCCTGGAGCTGGACCCTGGGCTCTCTGGACAGTGCCTCAAAAAAGTGGCTCCCAGTGTCATAGAGGCAGACCTTTGGGGTCTAGGGAACACTGGTCGGGGGAGGCGGGGGGGCAACTGGGATTCATCCTATGAGTTGGGTGAATGAGCCTGGGAAATCTTGCCTTTCTAACCACCTCTCTTCCCAAACTCTGGGACAGGAGAGCTGGCAAGTGCCTAGACCTGGGGAGGAGGGAAGAGGTTAGGGGTGTTAGGCAGCCCTAGGAGCGAAGTTTCCCCATCCAGAGGCCTCTAGTCAGGAAGGATTTCACTTCTGAGCCTCTGTACATTGGGGTAGTATTTAGTTTGCTCTGTTCTAGTTCCCAGCAATGTCCTTCTGACAACCTCCCCTCCAACCCGCTTTGGTCCCAGTCAGACAGCTGAGGGACTGATTCCTCAGGCCCCAGAATGTGTTCCCAGTCAGTGCTGAGCCCACGTCCTGGGTCTTCAGGCTGCTGGCTTCCCACCCCTCCAGGGCCCCCCTACACAGTACCCGAGAGCATATATTGGGCAGGGAATACTTGTCAGTTGAACTCTGATGCTATTGAAAAAGTCCAAGGTATAAGAAGGCTGCTCAGGAGCATTTTAGAGCTGCAGAGTGAAGCAGACCCATGCCAAGGAAGCAGACAGAGAGGCTAGGTGGCTAGCTGCATTTGTGTTTATTGTTTTTTTCCAACCTCAGAAGAACATGAGGCCAGGGGCAGCTGGACCCATGGTTCTATCGGGCCAGCTAAAGTCATCTGTGTGGAGGGCCAGAGTCCATGAGACATTCACTGAGGGCAAGATCAACCAATCCAAGGGGCCTGGCACCTCCTCTTCTGTGTCCTTCATGCCCAAAGCCCCCTCAGGGATTCATGATGCGGCAAGAATGAGTGAGCAGGTCCCAAGGAGTGGGGCAGCCATGGGATCAAGTAGCTGTCAGAAGCTCCATGGGAGCCTAGCCAGGCTGCTGGGCACCACCCCTTGCCCCAGAAAGAATTGGGATGCTGGGATGGTTGAGATGGTCAGACGCAAACAGGACCTTCCCAGGCCACCTCTCCCTGAGCTCTTTCCCACAGTCCCCATCCTGCTCGTATCACCAGATGTCCTTGGTCTGTACAAGGTCCATCTCTTTCAGAGGAACTGACCCAGCAAGTAAGGTCAGGCATCCCAGCACCTCCCTAGGATGCTCTCCTAACAAGAGCATCAGCACAGTGCTGGGGCTTCCAACAAGCCCCAAGAAAAGGGAGGTGAGAGAAGCCTGTAGGACTGAAGTACCCTTGAGCACAGGGAGGAAGCCCTCTCCCCGTTCAGGGCTGTGGGTTGAGGTCTGCCTGCAGCCCTGGCCCTGCATCTGTCTGTGCCGTCATCCACAGCATGGGTGTGAATCCTGGAGGGACCACTAGTCCGAGCTCAGTGGGGGCAACACCTGTAGACCTGGTGGGGAAAGGAAAAGATGAAGATCCTGGAGGAAGGCTGGCCACAAGGCGACAGAAAGCCACTTCTCTCTTCTTGTTTAGCCTGGGCCACTGGGTTTTGTGGTTCTGACAACTGTCTAGATGGGCCCTGGAGAGGGAGACCTGGACCTCAACTCCCCATCCCTGCTAGTCTTTTGGAGAGAGCCCATCCAAGGGCCGGGGGGTTGGCGGGGGGGAGGCAAGACCCAGCCAGACACCTACCGTAATTAGGAGTATGCCAGGCCTTGAAGTCCCCGAGCTGGAGAATGAAACTTGTCAGAATCTTCAAAAGGCTGGTCTACAGTAACCAAGGAGGGGAGCCATAAGCCATGTGTAGCCTGCACCCCTCTTGATTGGAAGCAGCACGCACTTTTTCAGGGCAGAGCTATCAAGAGCCTTGAAGGTAGTCAGCCACCCCCACTCCTAGCCTGGGCCCAGCACTGCAGACAGTTGGGTGAGGTATGTCCCCCAGACCTCTTGGGAGGTGCAGCCTCAAGCCCTTGCTCCCCTAGTTTCTTCAGTCAAGAGAGACGACTCGGGGTCGTCTTCTTCTTTCCAGCATGTCTCCTTCAGAGGGCCTCTCTCACGGTGAGGAAGCGGACAGCCACGTATCAGGATGGGAAAGGACAGAGGGCAGCCTCCAGAAGTACTGATACCTAATGCAGTGATGGCAGCAAGTCTTCCTCCCACATCCCACGAAATTCACCCCTTCCATCACTCTTGCCTCTGCCTAAACCCCTCGCTATGGTTTGCTGCAAGAGAAACTGGTGGTTCTCTGTCCTTTCTATTCCCTGCATTTTAAGCTTCAAACACACTTAAAAATTATCCAAAAATTGGAAATAAGGACAAACATGACCATGTTCTACCTCAAATCATCCTAGAGCATCATCTAACAAGCCCACCCCAAGAGTCATCTTATCCGAGGGGATGCAACTCTTTTTGACTTGCTATATACATTACTGGTTAGAGCCCAGGCTTTGTTAAGTTGGATGCTGACTTGGAAGAGATTGATAAATGGTACATAAATTATTTCACTAATGGACTGTGGGAGGGGTGACCTGGTCTCAATTCCCTATCTATAAAACGGGGAAGGCAAAGCCAGGCTAAAGTTTATCTAAGGTCAGCCTCCCTCCATTGAGTGAGTGACCAGGTCGCTCATGATGGTGTATGCTACCCTCCGGTGGACACAGGGAGGTACAGGTCAAAGGCATGCAGTCCACGCTACGGTTCCTCCAGCTGTGCGTTGGGTCTTTAATCTGGGCTCAACTGGATGGGGGTGAGGCCCTGGAGTGGTTTCCAGACCTTTTCCAACTAGTATCTGAGTCTTCTTGATGGTCCAGAGTGAGACCATCCCAAGCTATGAGGCCCAGGGAAGAGGGTCCAGATAGGCCTCCTTGGACCCCTGCAGAGCTTCCTTCTCTGCACCCCCCAGGGAGAACTGGGCAACTGGCTTGAAGCTCTTGTGAGATACGGATGGAGTGGGCCCCACAAGCCCAGCTGCTCTACCAAGTAGGTCCCAGCGAAGCAGCACAGAGCACTCACCTGGAAGCCCCTCTCCGTGGGTTCTGGGGCAGGCCTGGGGTGGGGAGCTGGGCGGGCGCAGCACGGGGGCAAAAGCGCTCCTCTGTTTGACAGCGGAGATCATGTGGACAGGCGAGAAGGAGAAGACGCTGGTGGTAGGGGCAGCCGCCGGGAGGGACATGGAGGAGGCAGAGGCCAGCGGGGGGCTAGAGGGCATGACTCCGGGGCGGGGCAGGGAGGGGCAGGCGCAGCAGGGAAGGCAGTGGGAGACACAACAGGGAGACAGCACCAGAGTGAGCAGCCTGGCTGCTGTCCTGGCACGAGCAGTATGCCCTGTGCGGGCTGCTGAACTGGGTGCCAGGCTCAGCCCTCAGTGGGAGGCTGTCAAGGTTTTGGGGGGACCTCTGGAGGCAGCCTGAGAACCTCTAGGGTTATGGGCTAGCGCTTGCTGTTTGGGGCAGGGGGAATCTAGAGCCCCTTTCTCTTAGGGTTGGAGATGATAAGACCAGAAGAGGTTAAAAAAGCAAGCAAGCAAGCAAGCAAAATCAGAACATCCAATGAAACCAAATACAGAGAGGTGTCCATAAAGATAGGAATGAAGATGAGATGGAACAAGTTAGGATTCCTGCTGAAAATCACTGGGATTCTGAGACACTCAGAAATCCTGATGGGCCCAGGGGCATTAAAGTTAGAGTCAAAGGTCAGGGTTCACAGCAGAGCTGGGGCAGGTGGTCAGGGTGAAGTTTGGGGGGTTCACGTAGGCTCCTGTTATAAAGCCCCTCTGTCCAGGATCACAGCTCACACAAGAACCCTAACTCCCCCTGACAAATATGTTCCCCTTACCAATTACACTCCCTTTGACTCCTAACACTTTGTTCTCTTCCAGCTTAATGCCAGTCCTCATCATCTTCAGCCCTGGTCCTAGAGGCCTCCTCCATCTCCTCCTTCCAGCTCGTTAATTTTAAGGAAATGTACAAAAATCCACATTCTCAGATCGTCCTGTTCTCTAACCCCCTGACCTCCACAGCTGTGGCTTGTTCTCCTGGGAATAACCAGGGAGCCTCCCACACACAGCCTTTGTCTGCCCCTCCTTCTTCTGCCTCACTTCCTCTCTTGGGGCTCCTGCCCAGGTCATTTCTGGATCCCTCTTTCTACATCCTCATCTGAACCCAATTCCCCACCTCTCTTTTCCAAACACCAATAGGACTGTGATCTGAGTGTTGTTTAAGCAGGGGGCAATGGGGTGAGGGTGTGGGTTTCCTGAAAGAAACCAGTAGCCTGAGAAAACTGCTTTTGGCATTTAGAAAACACTCTCATCCCCATCCCCCACCTCCTACTTTGGAACAGTGATGCCTTCAACAGCTGTCCCTATTCCAAATGTGCTCAGCCCCATGCATCATCTTTAAGACAATGCTGACTGCTAGCTAATGAGGCCCAGGGAACTCTATGGAGGGCTTGACATGAATGGCAGAAATGTACTGTATCTTTCAAGGCCCAGAGCTCACAGCTGCATTTTGCAGCTTGGGTAGTACTGGGAGTTGTGGGTCAGTCCAGAGCTGCTGGTGGCTGAAGCAGAAGGCAGATAAGAGGTCTAAGCAGACAGCTTCTGGCAGGGACAGTTCCGGATGTCATTACAGGCACGCCCTGGCAAACTCATACACCCATTGGAGTGCCACCACAAAGCATGCACAAGGGGAGTGGATGGGGACTGGACAGGACACTACTAGATGGCACTGGAGTGGGGCTGTGATGCTGGAGTAGGGCATAAGCAGCTAGGGAATTCTTGACCTCTTGGCTGAATGGGAAGACTCCAGGCAGTTGGCTTTGGCCCTCTGGGGCACTTTGTTTCTCCACTGCTGACTGATTGTACTGAGTGTGATGGATAAGAGGGGCTGGTGTTCCAAATTCCACCAGCTTTGATCTGGGGGGAACCCTGAGACAGGTGGTAAGAGTACTGTGCAGAACTGAAGCAAAGTGGGAGCACTGTAGCCTAGCTAGAGCAAAGAGGAGACAGGAGTCTTGGTGGGGACACCAGAGGGTCATGGTTTATGTGGACATCAGCACAGGGGGCTTCTGGTCCCAGATACTGAGCCCAGGCCAAAGGCAGAGCCCCAGAATCCAACTCACAGCCAAAAAGAGAAGTACCGAGGATGTAGGCCATGGCAAGGAAGTCTAGGCAGGTGCCAGATACGTTGGTCTTCAGCAATAGCAAACAAAAGACAGGGGATAAGCTAAGGAAAGGCAGGAAAAGCCACACAACCAGCTCCTTCTTGGCCGGCTTTCCCATTCTTCTGGCACAGCAGTGTCTCCCGGGAATCAAGGTGCATGCTCTCTTACAATTGCTGGGCAAGCTCCTTGAAGGTGAGCAAGGGTGGAACTATCCCCCAAGCCAGGTGCTTTACAGAGTTAAGTGCTTCATACATGTCTGCTGAATAGCTAAGCTATAGGAACCTGTAGACAGGCTCTTTTGGAACTTCGTGTTGGAAGGAGGGAGTTGAGGGCCATGCATGGTAAAAGCATAAATGCCTTCTGCTCATCTACCCAGCTCTGAGCTGCACACCCTAAGAAACCATACAGAAGATGGTTAGTGCCCACAGCTAGTGCTGGGATGCACAGTCACTGCACTCTTTCTGAATTGTGTCCAAGCCCTTTATGTACACTTGCACATTCAGGTCTGAGAACAACCTTAAGCAACAGATGATACTGATCCTGTTTTACAGAGAAAATTGAAGTAACTTGCTGAATGTCAGCTCCTCATTTCAACAAATGCTGAATCCAGGTGTCTGACTATACAGAATTCTCTTGCTCTGCACAACCAGATTGTGGGAGCTACCTCTTCCCTCCTCAAGCCCCCGCGTCTCCTGGGGGCCGTGGGGCCAGGTGGACACCTACTTTTCTTGCGCCCTGAGTTTCCTCAGGCTTCCGGCAGGGGGCACCAGCCCTCCTCCTGAAGCCCTGGCATACAAAGGGGGAAGGCCGGCGGTCCACTAGATTTAGGGAGGATACCCTGGTGTTAAAGCTCATTTCAGCAGGAGGGAAAAGCTAGAACCGATGTGCACAACTGCGGTCAGCAAAGAGATAAAGGTGCGAGAAGTGCCCTGGCCCCAAGGTGGCGGAGTGGGTCTCCAAAGGCAGAGAGAGGTCGCACACAGGAGGGCAACGCCAGGGTCGACGCTCAAGGGACAGGTGCCGGGAGTTCCTCCTTCCAACCCCATAGGCTAGGAGGGGGCCAAGCTGAGCCTCATTCTGCTCCCCGGGGCCTGGTCCTTCCCCCCACCCCCCGGGCAGGGGACACTCACTGGCGAAGGGTGAGGTGGCCGTGGAGCCATTGAGGAAGCTGGGGGACCCGGGCACACCGAGGCCGGTCACGCCCGGGGCCCCGTAGCCGCCGAGGCCAGCTCCGAGGCTGCCGCCGTAGCCGCTCTGCTGTGAGCCGGGGCTGGGCGCGAACCCGCGCGGGGACGCGCTGCCACAGCTGCGCGCATACCCTGCGGGAGAGCGGCCGTCAGTGGCGCGCGCCCGCAGGGAAGGGGCCTCCGGGCGGCGGCGGACGCACCTGGCTCCGGCCCCGGCGTGGCGTCCCCGACGGCGATGGCCAGCGGGCTGCTGAAGGCGTTGATGCCCACGACGGCAGGGTGCGGGTGGCTAGGCGCCAGGGGTCCTAGCGGCGCCGGCGCGCGGGGGGCGCTGTACAGAGCCTCGGCCACGTCCGCCGCGCGCTTCAGGAGGAGCTCCTGCGAAGACAAGAGCGGGCACGGCCGGGGCAGCAGCGGGCGCCGGGAGGCGGGCAGCACCCGGCCCAGCGCGGGGAGGCGGGCGGAGGCGCCATACCTGGTTGCCGCTGGGCACTCCGTACAGGGCCTCTGCCAAGTCGGCCGCCCGCTTCAGCAACACTTCCTGGGGGCAGGGGAGGAGACGGCGGACGGAGGGGCGGCCCCGGGCGGGGGTGGCGGTGGTGCGGGGGGGGCGGGGGGGGCCCGGAGCTACCTCTTCCCTCCCTATCCCCCCTCCGGCCACCGGCCACCGTCCTCCCTGCCTCGCCCTTTTGAGTACCTTGGGCAGCCTCTCGGGGTCTCCGGGGTGTCTGGGAATAACTTTCTGCAGCCTCTGGAATCCGTAGTCAATGGTGGGCTCATTCAGGGCTGGGGAAAGGGGTGGTGTTTGCAGGACGCCCCTCCCCGCATAGCGCCTACCAGCAAGCAGTCCCCGAGCCTGGATGCAGAACCCCTCCTCCGAGCCCAGCCCAGGCCTCTGGGAAAACTCTAGGCACGTGGGTCAGCAAGGTTCGGGAAATTTCTTCAGTTCCTTTCGTGCTCATTGATTAAACAAATGTTTACTGAGCCAGGCCCTGTGCCAGCTGCTTGGCATTAATACACATGCACTATAGGATCTCATTTGTGATTTGAAAAAAGACAACTGTATAAATATTAACTTAAGTACTCCTAGGGACAAGACTGGAGAGTTTTGTCTGCAGCTTTTGTCTGAGCTTATAAGGAGTAAACTATTTATCATAAAAAGATAAAAAAAAAAACGCGCAACAATCTCCATTTATCACCGCTCTGGTGGACTCTCAGCGGCGCCTGACCGTTAGGGGTACGCCTGTGCCCCAGGAATGGGCTGGCCCACACCCAGAGCTCTGGGGTGGATGCTGCAGCCTCCTGACCAGGCTTCCAAGACCTCTTCCCTCTTCCCTTCCCCTCCCCCCTCCTCTGGTCTGGTGGAGACCTATCTCACCAGCCTTAAAGCCCTACCTCCTTCTCCACTTCAAACTCTACATTTAGTGAATTTCCTTTTTTGATGTTGTTTAGTTGCTAAAGTTGTGTCGGACTCTTTTGCGAGCCCATGGGCTGTATAGCCCACCAGGCTTCTCTGTCGGTGGGACTTCCCAGGCAAGAATACCTGAGTGGGTTGCCATTTCCTTCTCCAGGGGATCTTCCCGACCCAGGGATAGAACCCACGTCTCCTGTATTGGCAGATAGATTCTTTACTGCTGAGCCACCAGGGAAGCCCATCTTAAGGCACTCCTTCAAGTGTCTTCGTACTTGCCATCCCTTCTCCTGGGACACCTTTTCCTCCTCACCTCTACCTCCTTATTCACCTCTCTGGTCCCAGCTTAGCAGTTTAGCCCACACTCGCACCTGGAGGTTTTCTCTGACCATCTACCAGCTCTTCCACTGTGTAACTCTACCAGCCCATGTGGTGTTCCCTGCTTGTCCCCTCTCACTCTTATATTGGAGCTCCCCAGTAAGCAGTAAGTAGGGTGCCTCTTGAAGGGCTCAGTGAATATCTCTTGGGTGGGGTGGGGCATTGGGGAGAAGTGCTGGAAGGTGGCAGTGGAGAGCATACTCTATTTGGCCAGGGGTCAAATAGAGCCAGGAAGGGGGATGAAGCCACATCTTCAGGAGTGGCCTACACGCCTGTCTTCTGTTAACTTTTTGCCCTGGCTTCATGCAAGGTATGTATGTGTGTTTGTGTGCATGCAGAATGAAGCCTGGGGTGGCTTGGGGGAACCAGGAGAACCAGGAAGATTTGGGAAGCAGCAAGTTATCTGGGGGCACCTTTTTTTTTTTTAACTTTTTATTTTGCTTTGCAGTATGGAAGGGGATGACAGAGGATGAGACAGTTGGACGGCATCACCGACTCAATGGACATGGGTTTGGGTGGACTCCAAGAGTTGGTGATGGACAGGGAGGCCTGGCGTGCTGTGGTTCATGGGGTTGCAAAGAGTCGGACATGACTGAGTGACTGAACTGAACTGAATAGCCAATTAACAATGTTGTGGTAGTTTCAGGTGGATAGCAAAGGGACTCAGCCATACATTTACATGTATACATTCTCCCTATTGGGGGGCATCTTTGAAATAAATCTCCCCATGGAGATGTTCTAGACACTGGGGAGTGCAGAAGGTAAAGCGGGTGCAGGGAGTTGCTCTGGTGGAGGCCAGGGAGGGAAACAGAAGTGAGGGAAAGAAAGTCCAGAGAGGAGGTGTCCTGGGGTGTGGGGTGAGCACCAGCAGGGGCTTAGGGGGTCTGGCCGCCTGGTCACACCACAGCGATTTGCCGACTCCCATACCAGGGCTAGTGTGTGTGACGTGGGGCTCCTTCCCGAAACCCTGGGCCTCCCCTCACCCACCCGACTCCTTACCTGTGTAGACAAAGCGTCCCGGGGCTCCCTTGCAAAACTGCTTGGATTTGTAGGACAGGGTCACCTCCACCACCCCAGGGATGTGCCGTGGGGGCGTCTGAACCCGTATGGCGTGGGGCGTGATGAGCTGCGAGGGGAGAAGGGAGGCCTGCGGGTTCTGACCCGGTGAGGGCAGGGTCCAGCCCCAGGCTGGGAGGGAGACTGGCGGGAGTGGCCCACCTCACTCCACACGAGCACGTTCCCAAACACGACCTGTAACCCATCGAAGAAGTTGTCGCCGATGACAATGACGGTGGCGCCGCCTGTGGTCCAGCCCTCCCCAGGACTGATGGCCTTGATGCAGGGGGTGGCAGCTGGGAGGCAGGAGAGGAGCCAGGTCAGGGGCCCACGCCAAGGTGGGGACTGGGGCTAGGGTGTGGGCTGGGGGGTCCTGACCTTCGGAGGGGTCCAGGCGGCGTGCCCTGCGGCCATGCTTGGAGTTGTTGTGCACAAACATGTTGTCTGACACAGCCAGCACGTGTCCGTCCACGCTCACTGTTGTGGACACCACCACCTGTGGGGAGAGCCAAGGCCAGCCTGGCTGGGGCTCCCGGTAAGGGACTGCTGGAGGGCACTGCCAACTTGAGGCTGGTGGCTGGATACTGTAACTGTAGTTCAGAGTCACTGGCATGAGGAAGAGCTTCAGCCCCTCTGGGGCTGAGCTGGTGGAAGGGGGACCAACTAGATCAGGTGACCCTCTCACATACACAATCTCTGGCTGCCCAGGGGAACGGACCCCCAGGAGCTAGAAAAATCAAAAGCCCTGAAAAAAAAAATCCTCTGACTCCTTGGGCAGAGTGGCTACTGTTTCTGCGCTCACATGCACCACAGGCTGTATCCCTGGGGCGCCAAGTCAGGAATGGGTCTTAGGCAAGTGCGAGTGAGCCTTTTGATGGGGGAGGGGGGCATCAGCTTGAGAACCCGTTGGCAGAAGCCCCACCCTTGGGAGGAAATTGGGGCTACTTCCTTCTTCCCTCTACCCTTCACTGGGAGGGGTGTGCAGGTTGGGGATGTGCTAAGGGCAGCTGCTCTCTGCTTCACGCTATGCAAATTAGCTGGGTCGTTAATCATGTAAAAATGTCACAATTAGCATCTCCTTAAGTGGGACTCTAATGAAGCCTTCCTTGGCAGCCAGAGTAAGTGGAGACAGAGCTGCCCCACCCCCAGCAGGCGCCAGGCTCCAAAACATGGGTCTGCGCAGAGATCAGCCCCTGGGGCCTTAGGGTGGCAGGGTCACATCATGCCCGCCACCCCCCCTCCCAGCAGGAAAGGGCAGGTTTGCAGGGGAGAACCCTCTCCTCAGACCCACCTGGAAGCGGCGCATGTCTCGGGGATTCCCCGCGTTCTTTAGGCAATTCTGGTTGCATTTGAGGAAGAACTTGAGGAAGAACCTGAAACAGTGTGGTGGGTGGGCTCAAGGGTCTGGGGGTTCTAGAAACAGATGGAGATCCAACTGCTTTCTGCCACGCCGCCTCCCAGCAGGGCAACTTCCCCTCTGCCTGCTCACACAAGGTACACCCCCCACATTCCCATCCTAAGCTCTATATGCACAGGGTACATGTCACACATCCAGGAGACCTGTCCCAACAACAACTTCACTGTCCAGAAAATCTCCCACCTCCACAGTCTGTAGATTACATAGTGCTTAATTATCTCACAAAGTATATAGTCATCACATCTATACACAGTATGTTCATCCTAGAGAACACATCCATTATATATATACCAAATATACTTAGTACTCATGAATTATTATATACTCCACATGTAGCAGGTACTCCCACTTACCTGTAAACTTATCCCATATCATGTATATTTGTCATAGTATATGCTCATCACTGGAGAAGGAAATGGCAACCCACTCCAGTATTCTTGCCTGGAGAATTCTGTGGTCAGAGGAGCCTGTTGGGCTACAGTCCATGGGGTCACAAAGGGTGGGACACGACTGAATGACTGAGCACAGCACATGCTTATCACATACATAGTGTGTTTGTATCACATAGCGTGTCCTTCCCCTAGAGTGTACCTATCAGTCTGGAGATGTTACTCATCAGGAACAGTAAATATACCATATGTACTCTGTATATTGGAGAAGGAAATGGTACCCCACTCCATTATCCTTGTCTGGAGAATCCCACGGACAGAGGAGACTTGTGGGCTACAGTCCATATGGTCGCAAAGAGTCGGACATGACTGAAGTGACGTAGCATGCACGCACACTGGATATGCCTTATATACTACTACTCACAAGATACAGCCATCACACATAAAGTAGACCTATCGCACTTCACAGAAGCATATATAATATGAACTCTACATCAGCCTGGACCCATGATGCACATGAGGTATGCTGATCACATACGTCTATATCATCATGCACAGCGTATGTCCATCCTACAATGTATATGCACTGAAGGAATATGAGTATATGCATGAGTACACCATTTTTATGTTGTATGTGATTTCCCAGAATAGTCGCTGCAGACGTTGTGCTGTCATCACATGTAGCAGATTCCCCCTTCCTTCTTGACTAGCACATCCCCCAACAAATTCCCCTCACACACAACAGACCCTCTGTCCCACTACATCCCCAGCAAACAGATCTCCTTCACACACATTCTATATCCCTTATGAGTATGCTTAGTCTCTCAGTCGTGTCTGACTCTTTGCAACCCCATGGATAGCCTCCCAGGCTCCTCTGTCCATGGGGATTCTCCAGGCAAGAATACTGGAGTGGGTTGCCATGCCCTTCTCCAGGGGATCTTCCCCACTCAGGGATCAAACCCAGGTCTCCTGCATTGCAGGCAGATTCTTTACCATCTTAGCCACCAGGGAAGCCCTATATTCCTTATACACATAGCAAACACTACACAGAGCATATCGTCAGCATATACACGTGGTGTACCTGCCAGACACACTGTACAGATACACAGTGGATACCTTCTTTTGCACATACAGTAATTAGAAAAAAGCACAGTATATGCAGTGATGTGACTGACTGTTTTTTTAGATAAACACATGAGAACTTGATCCTTCTTTCAGGCAGTTGATGGGGATGGTGAGACCTTCTCTTCCCCCGCCCACTCTCCATGAGGTAACCATGGATAATACTCTGGTTTTGTACTGTTAGTAAACTCAGGATACTATTAGTCATCTGCCTTCACCCCTGCAGGACTCTGTGAGCATCTGGGGAGTTGCTCTTTACAAACTGTAGCATTCTGGGATACAGTCTCTGGGGGTCCCAGTACAAAGCATAGCCTCCTGGGCTGCTCTATGAGCTGAGCTACTCCAGTCAGCTGCCTCAGTTGATCAGCCCCCTGGTTTTGAACTCCAGATGTGTACATCCATTTAGCTCATCAGAGTTGCCTCCAAACTCTATGAGCATAAAATCAGATTTGTAGCAGGCTCTAAAAGCCTAGTCCCCAAAGCGGAAGTCCCCAAGTCCTGGGAGGGGTGGGCACCACCCCTGGATAGAGGTGTCCCCAGGGGCCACCCCTCAGTGGAAGGTGGCAGCAGTCGCTTTCCTGGAGATGTGTCTCCCCTCCCACCTCTGAGCCCTTAGCCCTGTCATGTTCCCCCACACAATGGGTCCCCTTCTGGGAACCCCTTTTAGTTCTCTTTCCATAGAGCCGTTCCACCAGCACACATCTGCACCCACAGTGGACACCACCCAAACACTTTCATGTAGTGTAGACCTTCTGAACACCCCCGCAGAGCATTCTGAGGTGCAGTCACCTCCTGTGACCCTGAACAGTGCATACCCCACAGGATACCGTGTAGCACAGACAGCTTATATGGCCCCCCAATTGTAGTCACTACAGTGTGGATCCCCTATATGCCATAGTAATAACTCCCTAGACCCCTATGAGGGCCCTGTGGTGTATAGCCCTATACCCACAGTAGTTACCTCATACATGTCCCACATTTACATGACATAGAGTGTAGACACCCTAGTCACACGTGGTGCAGACCATTTCATTTAAACTCCATATCCATGTGCTTAGGCCTTTACACAGAGCTAGAAGGAGGAGGACAAGACACTGGATAGGACTCAGTCTCTGTCCTAAAGTGGATTAATGCTAGCCCTTGGACATCACTGAAGATTCAACAAGCATGGGACACACTTCCCTTATATCCACACATGTGCCCTGGACACCCCACCCCACTCCCAAACCTGCAGAACTCTGGGATGCAGCTGGAGATGAAGACTTCCCAGGTACTGCCTCACTGTGTGGCCTGGGGTAAATCTTCTCACATTTCTGGGATCCTTCCTCATCCATGAACCAGGAGAGAAGCAATTGATGCTTGCTGAGGTCCCTTCTGATCCCGCCTTCATTTCAGCCTCCCAAAGCCTCAGGCTGCTGCTTCCTGAAGGATCCTGGCTCCCCCTGGGAGGCTCCCTCATCAACCTCTCCCATAACCCTTGCCTGGCAGGTCTCTCACCCTCTCCCTTCCCTGTACAGGTTGCGTCTGTCCTTTGGATCCTCGCCAATTCCCAGTCTCTGTCTGGCCAACCTCTTCTGGCCCTTTTAGGCTACAGAGACCACCCCTCCCTGAGAACCCCAAGACTCTGCTGGTACCTCCATCTTTGCAGGCCTTTCCTGGGACATCTCAGTTTCTGAACCCCTGGTTGGCATCATCTGTAGGGTAGTACTGAATAAGAAGCAACCACACAAGGCCTGGGCTCTCTGTTGGGGGTACTGAGGCCAGTCCCCCTTTTCTTTCTTCCTGAACCTCTAGCTCAGAGCTGCACACAGTCGATGCCATCAGTGGTGGAGAGGCTGACGTCTCACCCACCGCCATCTGGTAGTTGCTGAGGCTGTGTCCAGACAGCACCCATCCAGTCAGAGGCCAAGCTGATGCTAACATTGCAGATAGCCTGCGGGTCCACCAGGGATGTTAAGCAAAATCATCTACGACTTGGAAATAAGGCAAAAAGATGACAGTGAGTTCTTTCCAGGTCATCCTGGAACAGTGGTTTTCAAAGTGTGGTGCCCAGACCAGCAGCATCAGCATCACCCGGCAACACGCTAGAAATGCAGAATCTCAGGCTCCACCTGAGACTCACTGAACCAGACACTCTTGAGGTGGGACTTAGCCATTTGTGTTTTCATAAATCCTCAGGTAATTCTGATGCACCCTAGGGTTTGGGAATGACTGCTTTAGAGTGGCACTATCCAGTACGGCCGCCACCAGCCCTCAGGGGCACTGAGCACTTGAGATACGGTTAGTCTCAATTGCGGTGGGCTCTAAGTATAGAATACACGCTGGATTCCAAACATTCAGAAAAAAAGGAATGTAACAACATCTCATTAGTAACGTTTTGGTATTGATTACATGTTGAGATAATATTTTGGATATCTTGAGTTCAATAAAATATATGATCACAATTAATTTTACCAGTTTTTGTTTTTTAAAATGTGGCTACTAGAAAATTTTAAATGACAAATGTATAATGGCTTATGTCATATTTATATTACACAGTGTTTTTCCAGACTATTATGTTAACAAAGCCACCTAAGAATTAGCTGACTCTCTAGGGGAAAAAAACTTTGACTCATATTTGCTATTAATTGGGGCCAGACTATTAATTTAGGTGCTAATTTGCAGAAAACTGATGAGGTGCAAAATCATTTTTGTTGGGAGAAACAAATAACTTCTGCTTGGTAGAGAAATGAGCCCTAAAGATTACACTTTTATTGTTCTATGGACATTAACTAGTTTTGTGTCTAACTTGGCAATCTTATTTAAGTATTTTTCACATAATCTGTTTTTTCTCCCTCCCTCTCTCCTCAACTCTTTCCTCAATGGTCTATATCAGTCCTCTTAGCCTTTGAACCAGCCTTGTCATCCTGCTGGTTCTTCCATCAGTAAGTTACAGAAAACTTCAATGCATCTTGAGTAATAATTTATATGAGAATCATATTTCTAACATATTGAATATTATGCTTTAACAAGGGTGACTAGCACCCAAAGGGTCCTGTCCTCCAAGGTTAGTCTCAGGAATTCTGTAGCACAGGGCCTTGAGTCAGGGGGACTGTTCTAGTCTAGAGAACCAGAAGTAGTGCCCAGATGTGTCTCCCCTCTCAACAGTACCTGGCTACCTTCAGCCTTGGAAAGGTGTCTCTGGGCCCCTCTTTCCCCACCCCGGGACAGTGACGCACCATCCACGTCCCCGGAGGCTGGAAGGCTGGGGTGGGGGGATTAACATGAGGACAGTCCAGGAAACCTCTCCATAGGCTGGCACCATAGGTGACACTTTGTTCCACTCTGAGGAGAGGAGGAGAACCCAGAGCAGTCTGATAAGGATGAGAAGGAGAATGGCATTGGCAACAGGAAGGAGGAGCAGCAGATCCTTTGAGCCATGTCTGTACAGAGGTCAGATGTGCAGGCTGGGAACTGGAGAGGGCCAGGTAACTTGGTGGGAAGGGGAGCTGTAGGAGGTCACCCTATAGGGACCTAAGGCAGGAAGGCATGTGCCCTTCGTTGAGGGCCTGTGAGACCCTGCTTGTCATCAGGGAAGCATCCCCCACCCCCCCAGCCTGGATGAGTCCTGGTGCTGGTGTTTCTGAGCATCTCCCCTCCTCCACCCCATGGAACTGGAAGAGAGCTGGGGGAGGCTCCCCTTCTCTGGCTGGGATGGGCCACAGGCTTGGGGAAGCAAGATGAGGCCAAACCCACAGAGCTGGCTGACTTGTGGGTGAGCATTTTAGGATGCCGCCTGGGTTGGGGCAAGGATCTGTGCCTCACAGAAAAGTCAAGTACTAGAAGCTGCCACTAGAATTACTAGAAGAAACCACCATAAATACAAACATCAGTTACAAATATAATGCAAAACTATGCAAAAAAAAATTTAAACAGTGATCCAAGTCTTATTAACTGAGCACTTAACTAGTGGCTGGAATTCTGCTGAACCTACAACTTGCATTATGTTATTTAATCCTCTTATAATCTTGCTGTAGGTCTGCAATCATCCTCACTCTATGGATGAGAAAACCAAGGATCAGCAAGGATAAACGACAAAGTCACAGTAGATGCAAAGTCAGGATACAAACTTGGGACTTTGATGAACCACTGATACTGACTGAAAAAGTGAAAATGAAAGTTGCTCAGTCCTGTCTGACTCTTTGTGACCCCACGGACTATACAGTCCATGGAATTCTCCAGGCCAGAATACTGGAGTGGGTAGCCTTTCCCTTCTCCAGGGGATCTTGCCAACCCAGGGATTGAACCCAGGTCTCCTGCGTTGCAGGTGGATTCTTTACCAACTGAGCTATGACTAGAGTCATGGAAAAGTACTTTTAATTGGGGTTCCCTCAATCCAGGCCTGCCCTAGCCACAGGGCTGCCACTGCAGGACAATGCAGCAAACCTTCCTTCAAAAGCAGTCCTGAGAGGCAAGCTGTGCAGGGACCAGGTTAGCCATTTCATGGGGATTTCCTCAAGGTGACAGATTCATCAGGGGTGCAAAGGAGACACTAAGATTCCCTTGCTCCTAGTGTGGGGCCTTTGGCTATGCTGACAGCTGCTCTCAGTCTGAGAAGATTTTCAGGATTAAAGATCAGGACTTTAAGATGAGCATACAGTTGATCACTATTGAAGTTCAGTAAAGGATAGATGTGGTTCATTATTTTATTCTGCCTATATGTTCAACATTCTTTATAATAAAAAGTTTAATAAATGACCAGATGAGTTGTGAACCGTGGTCATCCAACTAACAAAGCATTTAAAAGGTGGAAGTTCTGCATCATGACTCTGATGCCTATGATTTAAGTGAAAGGTAAGAGTAATTCACCTGCACGCCTACCTTGCCACATCCTGAACTCAGTCTAGGCTTCCTAATCATCTCTATAAATGCTTTTTATTTCTCTCTGTAAACACAACTCAAGATGAAATTAAAATGAACCTTCCTTGTCAATGGAATATTCCATACCAAAGAAGCAAATGCTGAATTGAATGTGACTCAAGTGCAAACATTTGACTTATACATAACTTCTCAAGTGTGACACCACTGCATAAGGAAAGCTCCCCTCACACAATGCTTTACTCAAGAGACACTCAATACATAAGGGAAATGTGGAGGTGACTGATGTGAGTCCTCTGGCTTCTCAAGGGGTGGAGAGCAGAGTGGGATGGAACTGCTCTTTGGAAGGCTGTGTCCAGGTATCAGGTGGGCTGGTGCCTGCCTGGATTCCCCCACTCACAGCTCCTGAGAGTGTTATTAAAAGGCTCACAGCCAGGGAATTCCCTGGGGGTGCAGTGGTTAGGACTCAGTGCTTTCACTGAGGGAGCCTGGGTTCAGTCTCTGGCTGGGGAACTAAGATTCTGCAAGCTGTGTGATATGGCCAAACAAATAAATTAAAAATAAATAACTAAATAAATGGCCTATAGCTTTCCCCACTACTGGAAGATTATCCTCAGCCAGAAGCATATGCTCCTCACCAGCAGGCCGTGGCCAAAGAAGGACTAACATCACAAGGAGGACCAACTCTTAGTACTGTTCATATTCAGAATTCCCCAAAGGGGATTTCCCTGGTGGTCCAGTGGCTAAGACTCCGTGCTCCCAATGCAGGGGGCCTGGGTTTGATCCCTGGTCGGAGAAGGCAATGGTACCCCAGTCCAGTACTCTTGCCTGGAAAATCCCATGGACGGAGGGCCTGGTGGGCTGTAGTCCATGGAGTTGCTAAGAGTCGGACAGGACTGAGCGACTTCACTTTCACTTTTCACTTTCATGCATTGGAGAAGGAAATGGCAACCCACTCCAGTGTTCTTGCCTGGAGAATCCCAGGGACTGGGTAGCCGCGTGGGCTGTCGTCTATGGGGTCGCACAGAGTCAGACATGACTGAAGCGACTTAGCAGCAGCAGCAGGAAACTAGATACCACAAGCTGCAACTAAGAAGTTTGCATATTGCAACTAAAGATTGAAGATCCCGTGCGCTGGAACCAAGACCTGGCACAACCACATAAATAAATACTAAAAAAAAGAGAGAGAGCTCCTCAAAGGATCAGGCTGATGCTAGACTTCGGCTGAGACTATCTCCTGGCTAAGCTGCCTCTCATGTCCGGTCCTGCTTCCCTCACTCATTTCACCCCAGAGCTCTCTTCCAATAAATCATTTTCCCAAGAAACTCTATCTCCAGCTCTGCTTCTAGGAATCTCATCCTAAAGAAATTAAGGCAGAGAGCTCTCACCAGCTTTTCCCTCCCTACATCCTGGTGAGATAAATACTTAGAGCTGAGATTATGTTCACACTTCCAAAGAGAAAGCTGTCAGGAACTGAAAGAGATGGGCTGAGCCCAGGGGCACTTGTAGCTACAGGACTGTCAGCAGCAAGGAAACAGAAATCTGATCATAAATGCTGTCTGATAGAACTTTTCCAAAAGTGATATCCAGCAGCCACCTGTGGCTTTCTTTTCCATTTTATTTTAAAAGTAGTTTATTAATTTTTATTGGAGTACAGTTGCTTTACAATGTGTTAGTTTCTGGTGTACAGCAAAGTGAATCAGTGGCACATATACATGTATCTACTCTTTTCAGACTCCCTTCTCATGTAGGTCACCACAGAGCATTCAGTAGAGTCCCTGGGCACATGCGGCTTTTGAGCATTTCAAATGATGCTAGTGTAACTGAGAAACTAAAATTTCAAAAAAAACTTTTCTGCTATGCTGCAGAACTTGTGGTATCTTATTTCTCTGACCAGGGATCAAACCTGGGCCCTTGGCAGTGGAAGCATGGAGTCCTGACCACTAGACCACCAGGAAATTCAATAAAATTGAATTTGGCCTTGGGGGTGAAAATTCATGGAGGACCCCTCCTCCCACTTCTCCATCCCAGGTTGCACTTGGCAATAAATATCTAGTGTGATTCTGCCCTTTGCCCTCAACCTGCTTTCTCTCCCAAAATCTTCCTAGGATACTTGTTTTGAACACCTGCTTCAACCCATGTATTAATATCTTTTGCAACACTTCCTCTTTCTAGGTCTATACTGTCTGATAGGGTGGCTATGAGCCACCTGTGACTAAGTTTAAATTAATTAAAATGAAATAAAATATCCTGGCTTAGCAGGGGGTGCCTTATTTGGAAGAGTTATTTTGCTTCCAGGGAGAGTCAGGCACCAAAGGGCCTAGGCCAGAGAAAGGATGGTGAATGAGGAGGTTGGTGTGACAGTCTAAGCCCAAGTGCGGGTGGCCACAGTGGCGGTGGCCCATGCTACTTCCTGGTCTTGGCCTGGGGCAGCAGCCAAGGCTGAGTGTCCCCAGGGCCATAGCCACCTGCCAGGCCTGGACCTTGCCTTTCCACCATGATTCCCACTTGGGGCAGAGGTGGCTGCAGTGCAGATGGGCTGGGGGACTATAAATAGCTGGGGCGCATACATTAGCATGCCAATTCACCCGCACCCCATCCTCTATGCTAATGGCCCACCATGCGCCTGAACACCTTCTGTTCCCTTGCATGCATTTGCATGCACAATTAGCATAATCTTGTATAATTAATGAACAGCGTCAATTTTAGCTCCTAAGTAATTTGATTAACATGTTGATAGGGCACTTACTAGGCTCTCCAAACCTCAGGGCTGGGCATGAGGCCTGAGGAGAGGGGGAGAGGAGGTAGAGAGACTGCTAAGGGGCCCCCAGCTGCCCATGAAGAGTGGTGGTAACTCCATTTTCCCTTCATGGGGCCTGAGGGGAGAGGAGGAGGGATGAAGGGGCTGCTAAGGGGAGGCCTCTGGGCACCCCATGTGGAGAGTCTGGGACAGACTGGAGCAGTGGGTCACCTGAGCATGAAGCCCGTTTATTTTTGTGTGGACACAGACATACACACAGTCCCCATGCATGTCTCCCCAGCCTGGGGAATCTTCTGTGAATGTGGAATATTGGATTTCAGGGGAAGAACAGAACAGGAGGAGCGACTGAGAAAAAGTAGGAGGGCTGGGGGAGGGGGGATGGATGGGCAGATGGAAGCTACAGAGAAGGATAGTGTGCTTATGAGTGATTTAGGGATGTAAAGAGGAAGGTGGGGGTCCCAAGACTAAAGGGAAGAAGTTGTGTGTCCCTCTGGCCTTGGGTGGGTGAGTCAGGCTCCAAAGCCAGAGACCCTGCACTTCCTATCTGTGAATCATGTGAGGAAGAGGAGGGAGGTTGGCATGGCTTGGCAGCTTCCACAATGTGCCAAGCAAAACAGGGTAGAGAGAACAGACAGAAGGTTGAATGTTGCCCCCATCCTATTAGAGAAGGACTCATTAGCAGCTCAGACCTCCCAGGGCCCCTGGCAGAGGCTCACATTCTTCTCTTGCTCAGCTGTGTGGCCAGAGTCAGGAAGTACTTCTTTGACTCTGAATGGACTTCCCTGCTACTATCTAGGCTCAGTTTACTTACCCTCAAAGAGGATCAGTTGGGGTGAGACTGGGATGGGGGCAGTAAATAGTACTGTGGCAGGTTCTGTGCTGGTATCTCATAAATACATCTTACCTAACTTACAACATCCTTACCGACAGGTCAGCTTCGTTTGACAATGAGGAAACTGAAGCTGAGGGAAGTGAGACCTTGCTCAGAGTCATATGATGAGACAGTCCCGGTTGGCACGAGTCCCCCAACATTGACTAGCCCTTTATGGAGGGAATTTATCACTGAAATTGTAGACAGTTTACTCACTAGCCACCTCCCACTCCACCTATTACGCTCCCCAGGCCTCCTCCTGCCTGTACTGTCTCTCTCCTTCAATATCCTTTAGAGGCATTGACCACAGCTCTACTCGTGCCTCAGCCTGGGAGCCACTCTGACCCCGAGGTTGGCTTCAGTTGCCTAGATGTCTTCCCATAAGTCCTCGCTCTGGATTAAGGGTAGCTTGGGGACCCTTGTCCTTGTGATTAGCATCTTGTCCACGTGACTCCCAGGGCACATGGGGAATTTCTTATTAAACCCTTTTGATTCTTCTTCCCTTAAATGCACCCAGCTCTGAATAGAGTGAGGAAGGAAGTGAAGGTCATTCTGCAAGCAAGAGGGAAAACCTTTGTCCCACTTCGGCACTGACCTAGCAAGGAGGTTATAGGACTTCTATTTCCTCAAGGGGAACTACCAGAATGGGTCCTAGACAAAGAGCTGTGTTTGCAACATTGGTGTGGGAATAAAGACATCTTACTGGAAATCATGGAAGGAGACAGATGCTACTGTGAGCTTGTTTTGTGGCTGCAGAGAAAAACAGTGACATTGACCATTGGGTTAGGAGGAGGGGCTTATTCTTTCACAGCCGCCACAACCCCTTCTCATCAGATTGTATTTGTCAGGTTGTCACTTTCATGCATTGGAGAAGGAAATGGCAACCCACTCCAATGTTCTTGCCTAGAGAATCCCAGGGACGGCGGAGCCTGGTGGGCTGCCATCTGTGGGGTTGCACAGAGTCGGACATGACTGAAGCGACTTAGCAGCAGCCTGATCTAGGCACTGGGGTCTAAGTTTGTCCACAGTGGGGTGGACTAGAGCTTGCCTCTACCAGGTGGCTCAGACACGATTTGTTTCAACAGTGTCACTGTACAACATCTACTGTTCACCAGACACAATTACATACCAGAGAGTATCCACAGCCCACAATGCCTTTCCACCCACAGGAGCCAGAGGAAGAGAGCTGTGGGCCTCTCATGGGAGAAGATCTTCCCCATTCCCTCCTATACCACAGTCATCCTGGTCAATTAGGTAATTATTTAGTTTTAGAGCTGTGGCATCCAATTAGGTAGCCATACGTGGTTATTTAAGTTTGAATTAATTAAAATTAAATAAAATTTAAAGTTCAGTTCCTCTGGTGGGCTGCTGTCTCTGGAGTTGCACAGAGTCAGACACAACTGAAGCGACTTAGCAGCAGCAGCAGCAGCAGCCACAGTAGACCAAATGCCCAGTAAGTACGTGTGGCTAGTGAGTACCATATTGGTCAATGCAGAACATTTCCATCATTACAGGAAATTCTTTTGCAGAGTGTGTCTTAAAGTCTTATATTGTTCTCTAGTTCCTCTTATCATTATGTAAAGGCTCATGTAATTACATTTTGTGTCCTCAACAGCTCTGTAAGCTTTCAGAAGGCAGGAATCATTGTTTGAACCTCTCTATCTTTTCCCAAGCCTCTATCATAGTGCCTACCCCACAGCAGGTGCTCACGGATTCATAATTACTATGACAGGATGAATGCTGTATCAAGCCCCCAAATAGAACTCTGAGAATTGAAGAGCAAGGATCTTTGAAAATCTGTTCCTCCACAAAACAACAGGAACATAGGCAAAAACTGTCAAAATCAACTTTTTCAGAATTCTGAAAATTAACAAAAGGTTTGCAACAGTCCAGGGGGTATTTATTTAAGAAAAATGGCTGAATCTTAGTAAGAACGAAGAACTTTGCAGTTGTTGTTGTTTTTGGCCATGCTACACAGCTTGTGGGATCTTAGTTCCCTAACCAGGGATTGAACCAAGGGCCTCAGCAGTGACAGCACAGAGTCCTAACCACTGGACTGCCAGGGAATTCCCTGCAGTGTTTTAATTTGCCCTATTCCCAGATCTGTAGTAGTCTCGCAACCATAGTAGTTGTAAAAACTAGCAGCCTAGTAGCCACTAAAAGGGACAGATTGGGTTTGGATCTTCTCAACAAGTTGTATTTTCATACAACTGTCACAATTTGATCTGCCTGGCAGTTCCCTGACAGCCCTATTTTCAGGACTTGTTATCTGGCCTGACTCAGAACTTGCTTAGTGGGAAAATCCCTATTCTTAGGGTATTTGTTGAAAACAACCAGTGGCAACTATTGAACACTGCTGTTGCTTGAGACAATGATAGTGGTTGAGGCAAGACAATAAGTCTGGCCAAAAAGCCTTACAGGAAAAAGTGGGAATGAGATGTTTACGGGGGGCTCTGAAAAGTTCTTATACATTCCTCAGTATATAAATGGCCATGAGTATGTGTAGGGAAGAGCACATGCCCAGGAAAGATCCCCAGAGGCCTGAGTCTCTCCTCTTTGGCTGACCGCGAAACCCTGCACAAGCAGAAAGTCAAGGTTAAAGCAAAGTTGAAAATTGCTGGAGCATTGAATGTACCTATGTGTGCCCCAATACACACATAGAACATTTTGGCAAGAGTTGAAGACTTATTGGTTCAAGGATTTAAGGAAATGCCCGTCCAATCATGAGCTGACCGCTAATCTAACTCAATAGAAACTTTAGTGGTCACACATGACAGAAAATGTAGACTTTCTATAATTAATCCAGGAAAGTCACTAAACAAACAAACAGCAACAAACACTGGCAAGGGGAATATGATATCCAGAGTTACCACACTATATTATTAAAATATCAAGTTCTCAGCAAATAATCATGAAACATGCAGAGTAACAGGAAAGTGTGGTCCATATGTGAGACATAGTCAACAGGAACTGTCCGTGAGGAAGTCCATATCTTAGACTTACTGGACAAAGATCTTCTATCAGCTATTATAAATGTTTAAAGAACCAAAGGAAACCACGTCTAAAGAACTGAAGAAAAGTATGAGAATAATATCTCACCAAATAAGGAACATCAATAAAAGATACAAATTATTATAAAAACAAAATTTAAAAGAAAATTAACATTCTTTATTCTAAAATAAAAATTTCCCAGAAGAACTCAACAGCAGGAGAGAATGAGTTGACAGGAGAAAAACATCAGTAAACTTAAGATAAGTCCACTGAAATTATCCAGTTCTGGAACAGAAAGGAAAAAGAATGAAGACTGAACAGAGTCCATGATATTGTGAGATACCTCCCAACAGGAGAGAAGAAAAGGGGGCAAAAAGAATGAAGAAATAATATCCATAAACTTCCTAAGTCTGATGAAAAAACTTATCTGATATATAAGAAGCTTAAAGAACTCTAAGCAGTATGAACTCAAAAAAATTCACATGTACATACATCATAGTCAAACTACTGAAAGACAAAGACAAAGAAGGAATCTGGGAAGCAACAAGGAAGAGAAGCAACTCATCATGTACAAGGGATCCAGAATAAGATTAACAACTGACTCATTAGCAGAAACCAGGGAGGTCAGAAGACAGTGGGATGATGTAGTTAAATTGCTGGAAGAAAATGATGTCAACCAACAATTCTATATCTAGCAAGACTATCCTTTAAACATGAAGGATAAATTAAGCAAGTTTACACGAATAATAAAGATGAATTAAGACATTTCTAGTGACTTCTCTGGTGGTCCAGTGATTAAGAATCCAGGTTGTAAAGCAGGGGACATGGGTTTGATGCCTGTAGGGAAACTAAGATCCCACATGCTGTGGGGCAATTAAACCCATATACCTCAACTAGAAAGTCCACGTGCCACAAACTACAGAGTCCATGAACTTTGGAGCCCATGTGCTGTAACTACTGAGCCTATGTACCACAACTAGACAGAAGCCTATTTGCTGCAACAAAAATCACTTATGCCAGATGCTGCCAAAAAGTAAACAAAAAAATTTTTTTAAAGGCATTTCTAGATAAAGACTAAAAAAATTCATCACCAATAGATCTTCCCTATAAGAAATACTAGGGAGTCCTTTAGTATGAAATGAAGGGTACAAGACAGTAATATGAACCTATACAGGTAAATATAAAAGACATTATAAAGGTATTTTGTTTGTAAATATCTTGTTTTTCTACCTAATTTAAAATACAATTGCACATGTGTGAGGGCAGGAGATATATTGAACACTGTACTTTTTGCTCATATTTTTTATAAATCTGAAACACTCTAAAAATAAAATCTATTAAAGAAAACATCAGAAAGCAGTATTATAAAACTGTGTTGAAGAGTTTATAATGTGTAAAGATATAATCGATAAAGATGTGATAAAGAAGAAGAGGGGGAATGGAGCTATATTGGAGCTATATATGAATCCATTATATATTGTTTTATATACTTGCATACTTTGAAATTAATCATCTAATATATATAATCTTAAATTAAGATACCACATGTAATTCCCAGGGCAATCACTAAGGAAAAAAGTATTAAGGGAGGAAGGGAGAAACTAAATATATAACAGAGAGAAAACATAGCAAAATGGCAGACATAATCCTACTTTATCAGTAATTACCTTAAATATAAATGGATTAAACCCTTCAATTAAAAGGCAGAAATTGGAAAAATGGATTAAAAAAATCCTTCATATGCTATCTATGTGAGGGATAGTTTAGATCCAAAGACAGAGAAATAAGTTGATGATAAAAGGGCTAGAAAAGATATATTAAGAAAACTCTAACCCAAAATTGCTGGAGCAGCTTTATTAATAACACAGAGAATAGACTTTAGGACAAAATTGTTACATAGGAAAAGAATGACATTTTATAATTATAAATGTGTCAATCTATTAGAAAGAAATAACAATTATAAATATGCACACCTGATAGTAGAGCTCCAAAATACATGAAGCAAAAAATGACAGAACTGATGGAAGAAATAGATAATTCAACAATAGTTGTAGATTTCAATGCCCTACTTTCAATAATGGATAGAGTGACTAGATAGAAGATCAAGAAGGATCTTCATCTTTCATAAAGATTTAATTTATTATGATCAATCATAAAGATTTCATTTCCACCTAGATTGATCTGAATTAAACATGATCTCCATTAAAACGTTACACAATCAAGACTGGGAAGACAATCTTCAAAATGGGAGATAACATTTGCAAATCATACATCTGATAAGGGATTAATATTCAGAATATATAAAGAATTCCCACAACTCAACAACAACAACAGAACAAGTAACTCAATTAAAAATGGGCAAAGGAATCCAACAGGCATTTCTCCAAAGATGATGTGTAAATGGCCAACAAGAATCTAAAAGGATGCTCAGTGTCACCTATCCCTAGAGAAATACAAATCAAAACCATAATGATATATCATCTCACACCCATTAGGGTGGCTACCGTAACATTTTTTTAAAATACAGAAAATAACAAGTGTTGGTAAGGATGTGAGAAATTAGAACCCTGTGCCCTGATGGTGGGATTATAAAATGATGCAACTGCCATGGAAAACTGTAGAGTGTTCCTCAAAGAATTTAAAAAACAATCATGACTCGGCAATCTCACTTCTGGGTATATATATCCAAATGAACTGAAAGCAGGGTCTCAAAGAGGTATTTTCATACTCATATTCATAGGATTATTCATAGTAGCCAAGAGATGAAAGCACCTGAATGTCTATCGATAGATAAATGTGGTATATACATAAAATGGAATATTATTCAGCTTTAATAGGGAAGGAAATACACGTAATATATAGCATCCTGTTACTTGCTACCACATGGATGAAACTTGAGGACATTATTCTAGTTACAAAAAGACTAATACTGCATGATTCCACTTATATGTGGTATCTAAAGTAGCCAAATTCATAGAAACAAAAGTAAAATGGTGGCTATGAGGACTAGAGAAGGGAAAAATGGGGAGACGTTTAATGGGTATAGAGTGCTTTGTTTTGCAAGAAGAAAATTTTTGCAAAGAGATCTGTTGCACAACAATATGAATATACTTAACACTACTGAATTGTATATTCAAAAATAGAAAAGATGGCAAATTTTATATTGTGTGTTATTTTATCATAATTTAAAAAATGACATCAGGAAATCATTTTTTGGTAACCTAGACAATCTAACTGTAAAGTTAATATGAAATATATGATTAAGAGTAGTTGGGAAAACATTAGAATAATGAGGATGAAGTACTAGATCTACCAGTTACTAAAACATTTTATAAATCTTTGAAAAGTAAAACATCATCATATTTACACATAAATAAATAGATAGTAGATGTAATAAAATAGGATGGAAAGTTCAGAAATACATGCAATTACATTTAGACTATAGCATGGGTGACATTTATAGTCTATCCATGGGGGAAAATGGATTATTCAATAATTGCTATTGGGACAACTAGTAGCTATCAGAAAAAAGTATGGATGGACCCATATTTCCTACCTTATATCAGGATAAATTCCAAATGTATGTTTTCCTCTTCCAGCATTATGGCAGACTACATGTCTTGAAGTGCCTTCCCATTATAACTATTAATAGATCCTGTCCTTTAATCTAAAAAGTAAGAATAATCTCCAAGGATATTAAAAAAAAAAAAAAGTGAGTCAAAATCTGAGTGGAAACCATGAACTATAAGGTAACACAAATATTAGGGCTGTGTGTGTTTGTGTGCTTAGTCACTTAGCTGTGTCCAACTCTTTGCAACCCTTTAGACTATATAGCCTGCTGGGCTCCTCTGTCCACGGGATTTTTCAGGCAAGAATACTGGAGTGGGTTGCCATCTCCTCCTCCAGGGGCTCTTCCTGACCCAAGGAACAAACCTGTGTCTCCTTTGTCTCCTGCATTGCAGGTGGATTCTTCACCTGCTGAGCCGTGGTGGCAAATGCCAATATAAACACTGGAATGGAGAATAGAGACAACTCAGAGGAAGGACCTGGATCCTCTGAGGAACTTAGAAAGGTCCCAGGTTGATAGCACTCCCTGTTCCTGTTAGAATCAAATACAAATTCTTCCAGAAGAAAGCATACCCTGTTTTGGACCCAATTTGGTTAAACAAAATATGAGCTGAAATTATCACTGCCATAACAATAATGACAGAAACACCAAACCAAGAAACAAGCTTCATGGACGGTACCAGAAGTAATGAAAAATAGATTTAGAACCCTAAGGACTTCAGTGTTGGAACTATCAAAAACAGAATGTAAGATAAGCACAAAAACTTTAAAGGGATATAAAACTAATTTTAAAAATGAGTAAGCAATAAGAGACTACCCAAGTAGTCTGAAAAAGAACTAAGTAGAAGTTTTCTAACTGAAAAATAAAATCACCAAAATTATAAGCTTACTATAACTAAAATTAAAAAATTATTGGGTGAATTAAACAATAGTTTAGATATAGCCAAAAAGAGAACCAGTGAGTTGGAAGATGAATAAAAATATTTACCTAGAATATAATACAGCAAGAAAAACAAGCCAGAAATAGAGAATTATTTAGGGTATATGGAGGAGAGAATAAAAGTCTAAATTGAGAGTCTCATTTAGAGTGCCAGAGAAGAAAAGAGAGAAAATGAATGAGATGTAACATTAGACAAAAGCTAAGAAATTTTCAGAAGTGATGAACGATATAAATCCATAGATAAAAGTAATTAATCAAATTCAAAGCAGGATTAAGAAAAATCAACAACTACACATATCAGAGTGATACTGAAGAACTCCAAAGACAGATATTCTTATATACAGCCAGAGAGAAGAGGAAATTTACCTATAAAATATGACAACTGTCAGAGAAGGCAATGGCACCCCACTCCAGTACTCTTGCCTGGAAAATCCCATGGATGGAGGAGCCTGGTAGGCTGCAGTCCATGGGGTCGCTAAGAGTCGGACACGACTGAGCAACTTCACTTTCACTTTTCTCTTTCACGCATTGGAGAAGGAAATGGCAACCCACTCCAGTGTTCTTGCCTGGAGAATCCCAGGGACGGGGAAGCCTGGTGGGCTGCCATCTATGGGGTCGCACAGAGTCGGACACAACTGAAGTGACTTAGCAGCAGCAGCATCATAGTTGTTTCACAATGTTGTGTTAGTTTGTGCTGTACTTTTCAACAGCAATGATGGGAATATTTTTAAAATGCTAAGTTAAAAAAATAACTAAATTAATAGAATTAAATTCCCAGGAAAACTATTTTTAGAGGACAGTGATATAAAGATATTAAGAGCAAAACATAAGTGAACATGCTCTTTACCACCACAGACCTTCACTAAAGTACAAATTTCTAAAAGATATACTTCAGAAAGACAGAAAATGACCACAGAGGAAGTTGTGAGAAGCAAGAAGGAAAAGAGCAAAAAAATTTGGTAAGTCTAAAGACAAATTGTTCATATATAAGAAGAAGAATAATAACAATGAATTGAAGTGAAGTGAAGTCGCTCAGTCGTGTCCGACTCTTTTCGAGTCCATGGACTGTAGCCCACCAGGCTCCTCCGTCCATGGGATTCTCCAGGCAAGAATACTGGAGTGGGTTGCCATTTCCTTCTCCAGGGAATCTTCCCGACCCAGGGATCGAACCCAGGTCTCCAGCATTGCAGGCAGACGCTTTAACCTCTGAGCCACCAGGGAAGCCTATAATAACAATGGCAGAATTTAAAAAGAGCTAAAATCTCTGCTACATGGCTTATAAATCCCTTGGACTGCAAGGAGATCAAACCAGTAAATCCTAAAGGATATCAACCCTGAATATTCATTGGAAGGACTGATGCTGAAACTGAAGCTCCCATACTTTGGCCATCTGATGCGAAGCGCTGACTCACTGGAAAAGGCCTTGATACTGGGAAAGACTGAAGGCAAAAGGAGAAGAGGGCAGCAGAGGATGAGATGGTTAGATAGCATCACCAACTTAATGGACAAGAATCTGAGGAAACTCTGGGAGATAGTGGAGAACAGTGGAGCCTGGCAAGCTGCAGTCCGTGGGGTCGAAAAGAGTTGGCTATGACTTAGCAACTGAATGACAACAAGATCAGTGGTGTGCTGGTAAATGTTTAACAAACACTTCTAGAGGGGGGAAAACCCCTTATTTATGTTTGTTGATTTCCATGGTTTTATATATATATGCTTCCCCCATGGCTGATTTCAAGCTACCAATGTGATGCTACTAAATAAGGTGTTAAGAAGAGAAGCTAACAATTTGCTCCTGTGGAACAGTATGAGCCAGCTGCAGCATACCACTGTCAAAGATCCTAGTATTAGTCAGGAAAGGAATTGCAACTTTGTTAAGAGTATTTAGTAAACTTCAAGGGTAATAAATAAAAGCATAGAAATGAAGTAAATAAACTTCTAAACCAGTGAATGGAAAAACTGAATAAGAAATATATTCACTACATCAAACAAAATATTCATTTTTTTTTAAATAGCAAGAAAGGAAAACAGAAACAAAAGAGTGGAACAAACACAAAGTGCAAAGCAAAAGGGTAGAAAAGAGTAGAAGTAAATCAATAATTTCAATAAGTACATAGATAAACTTAGTTAAATAGACTAGATTTAAAAAATAAGCCCATCAATATATCATTAAAAGAGAAATATCTGAAACATAGGGACATATAACGGTTGGGGAAAAAAAGGATAGATGAAAAAAGGGTATATGAGACAAATATAACCAAAAGTTGAGAGATTCTTTAAATAATATCAGATAGGGAATTCTTTGGCAGTCTAGTGGCTAGGACTCACTGTTTTCACTGCTGGGGGGCCCAGGTTCAACCCCTGGTTAGGGAACAAAGGTCCCATAAGCCACGAAGTGTGGCCACAAACATATAAATAGCATCAGATAAAACAGACTTTAAACAAAACTGTTGTTAAGAATGAAGGATCAATGCTAATAAAAGGTTCAATTCAGAAGGAAGCTGTAAAATTTTAAAACTTGTTCACACTTAATAAAATAGTCAATATATATACATACACACATATATATTACTAATTATATATTAATCTTCCACATGAACTTTTAGCTTATCTTTGTAGGATAAAATTAATGAAACCCACAATGATAAGCTGAAAGTTCGTGTAGAAGATCATAATCTCATCACTCCATTTTTAATAGGTCAAGCAGACCTATTTAATAAATAAAGACAGACCTGAACATCACAATGAACAACTTTGAAAAAACAGGCACATATAAAATGGTAGACCCAGTTAGACACACAATGAGGTTGTGAAATTAGTAACAAAAATAACTAGGAAAATATCAAACGTTTGGAAATCAAGAAACACATTTCTGCTTTTGCTTCTTTTTAAGATCGAGCCATAGTAATGGCTAATCATGGTATTACTGCCTGGTAATAAATCACCACATTACCTGCGGCCTGAAAACAAAACAACAGACAAAATACACAAAGCACCATTTTTAGAGACATCAGACAATAGAGAACAATGACTCCTGAAAGATGGGAAATAAACAAGGTGAGCCTGACAAATTCCTAGCGTACTGCTTTGAGAGTCTCCAGGCTTCAGCACTGGGATGGGACACTGAGGCAGAGCACAGCACACTCCTAGTGTTGAGGAGGCAGAACGAAGTGTCCAGGGAAACCAAGGGAGCTGGACTCCATAGGATGGAGTCTCACAAAAGAGAGAAGTGCATAGAAGGAGAAACTAGAAACGTGGGCATGGGTCCCCTTGGGCATGTGAGGAAACTAACCAATGCCAAAAGGAATAAAGGTGTTCACATGGTGTTCACATGGTGATGAAAACAGCCCCTATTTCTAATAACGAGACTGAAAAAATTCACAATTCATGGGATATTGGATAGAGTTCTCAGGAAGGTATTAGTTTAGTAGAGGGGAAAATTAGTCCCAGATTGAGTACTGCTGTGGACCCATCTAATAAATCATTAAAATAAGACTGAGAAAGATCAAACTGTTTCCAAGTAACTTAACTGCATCCGAGAATAAAGAAGATTTACAGGAATACAAAATTATCCACCACCGGCAAGGAAAAATTCACAGTGTCTGGCATCCAATCACAGATTATGAGCTAAGTCTAGATGCAAAAACAATACAGCTCAAAATGAGAATAATCAATCAATTGATACTGACATAGAATATATACAGATTTTAGAATTAACAGGGAAAGACATTAAAAGAGGTATTTTAATTGTATTTGGTATGTTGAAAAATTTAAGCAGAGATATGGAAGATATAAAAAGATATAGATCAAACTTGTAGAGATGAAAATTAAAATATTTGAGATAAAAAAATATTGGAAGCAATAAACCATAGATGAAACACTATGGAAGAACATTATAGATTAGTGGGCTTCAAGGCAGAGCAGTAAAAAATATCCAAAATGAAAAACAAGAAAAACATCCCCCCAAATGAAAGAATTATTGGTGAGCTACAGGAAAACCCAAGAAATTTAATACTTGGATACCTGGAGTCCCCAAAGGAGGAGGGGCAAAAAAGATTTGAAGAAACAATAGTTAAAAAAACTTTCCAAATGTAGTGAAACTGTAAACTCCTAGATCCAAAAAGATTAATGAACTCCAAGTACAAGAAACATGAAGAAAACTACACCATAGCACATCATAGTCAAATTGCTAAAAATGAATAATAAAGAAAAAAATTTAAGGCAAAGATAAAAGAAATGTTATGTACACAGTAAGAAAGATAATGATGGTATCATATTTCTTATTGGGAATGCAAGAGAAAAGACAGGGGAGCAACATTTTAAAAATAATGATAATTACTACTACTACTACTGCCAACCTATAAATCTATACCCAGTGAAAATATCTTTCAAAAAATACATGAAATATTAAAGGATGCCATTCAGGCATAATAAAAATAATACCACATGGAAACCTCAAATCTATGGAAAAGAATGAAGAGCACTGGAAATAGTTACTACATGGCTGAACGTGTGTGTGTGTGTGTGTGTGTGTGTGTGTGTGTGTGTTTGTGAAGTCACTTCAGTCATGTCTAACTCTTTGCAATTCTATGGACTGTAGCCTGCCAGGCTCCTCTGTTTATGGGATTTTCTAGGCAAGAGTACTGGAATGGGTTGCCATGCCCTCCTCCAGGGGATCTTCCCAACCCAGGGACTGAATGCAAGTCTCATGTCTCCTGCATTGGCAGGTGGGTTGTTTACCACTATCGCCACTTTGGAAGCCCTGGGTAAATGTATATTTTCCATATAACTCAAATCTCTTTAAAACTAATTGACTTTGAAACTAGTATCAATGTACTTTGACTAGTATCAAAGTACTGTGGGTTATAGAACATATATAAAATAAAATTCAAGACAATAGTATGAAGTGGTATAATTGAAGATAGAGGGCAATAAGTTAAAGACATGTCCTAAATTAATATTAAAATAACAAAATAAATAATTTTGCTAATAAACCAACAAAGGAGACAATGTTGAATAATTTTAAAAACCTGAATAATCTAAAAGAGTAGAAAAAAGGGAAAAGAACAAAAAAGAGAAAACACAGAAAGAAAATATCAAGGTGATAAGACTCAAATCTAATCATATCAATAATCACACTAAATGTAAATGATCTAAATGTACCGATTAAAAGGCAAAGATTATCAGATTAGACAAAAAGCAGAACTATATGCTGGCTATAAGAAGTGTATATTAAATATAAAGACACATATAGATTAAAAGGATGGAAAAGATTTATCATGCTAATAGTAGTCAAAAGAAAACTTGAATGATGATATTACTATCAAAGTAGATTTTATGGATTCATAATAAAAGGGTCAATTAAACAAAAGGGCATAAAACAATCCTATATATCTATATACCTAATAACAGTTTTCAAATTATATGAAGCAAGACTGATAGAACCTCAAGGAAAACCAGACAAATCCAGAATATCAGTTGGTCATTCCAGTACCCTTTTCTCAATAACAGGAAAAAAAGGCAGAAAATCAGTCAGGATATAGACTCAAACAACACATCAACTAACTTAACCTGTTTGATAGTTATAGGTCACTCTATCTAAAACAATAAAATACACATTCTTCCCAAGTGCACACAAAACATTTACCAAAGTAGGCTACATTCTGGGCCATAAAATTAGTTTCAAAAGATTCAAAAGGATTAAAATTATACAAAGTGTATATTCTCTGACAATTGAATTAAATTAGAAACCAGCAATGGAATTATCCTAAGAGAATCCCCAAACTTTTGAAACTAAATAATACATGGGTTAAAAAAATTCAAAAGAGAAATTAGAAAATATTTTTAATTAAATGGAAATGAAAACATAATTTGTGGCATGATACTAAAGCAGTACTTAGGGAGAAATGTGTAGCACTAAAGGCTTATTTTAATCAGAAAAAAAGTATGTTTTAGACAGAAAAGTCATTCAAATAAATGACCTCAGCTTCCACTCCAGGAGACCAGAAAAAGGAGAGGAAATTAAGCCCAAAATAAGCAGAAGAACTAATAAATATGTAAATAGGAAATAGATAAAAAATGTAGAAAATCAATGAAACCAAAAGGGTTCTTTTAGAAGGTCAGTAAAATAGATAAACCTGTAGCCTGAATGATTAGGAAAAAAGAGAGAAGACATAATTTGCCAATATCAGACATGGGAATGGTGACATCACTGCAGATTCTAAAGATATGGGATAGGGAATACTACAAATAATTTTATGTCGACAAATTCAACAACTTTAAAAAATGGACAAATTCCTTGAAAGATACAAATTACTAAAGTTCATTCTAGAAAAAATAGACAGCCTATTCTATTAGAGACATTAAAATTATAGTCAAAATACTTGCCACAAAGAAAAGTCCAGGCTCAGATGACTGCCAAACACTTAAGGAAGAAGTAATACCAATTATATACAAACTCTTCCAAAAAGTTGAAGAGTCAGAAATACCTCCCAACTAAATCTATAGGCCAGTATATCAGCATAAAAAGTGAAAGTGTTAGTCACTCAGTCACGTCCGACTCTTTGTAACTCCATAGACTGTAGCCTGCAAGGCTCCTCTGTCCATGGAATTCTCCAGGAAAGAATACTGGAGTGGGTAGCCATTTTCTTCTCCAAGGATCTTCCCAACCCAAGGATTGAACTCAAGTCTCTCACACTGAGGGCAGATTCTTCACCATCTGAGCCACTAGAGAAGCCCCATATATCAGCATACCTGTCTGGTTTTGATATTTCAGTATATCTGATATCTGATATATCAAAACCAGACAAAAAGTTATAAGAAAATTAGAAAATTGCCAGTGGCTTTTTTCATAGAACTAGAGCAAAAAATCTCAAAATTTGTATGGAGACACAAAAGATCCTGAATTGCCAAAGCAATTTTGAGAAAGAAAAACAGACTTGGAGGAATCAGGCTCCCTGACTTCAGACTAATAAAAAGTTACAGTCATCAAATCAGTATGGTATTGGAACAAAAATAGAAAAATAGATCAATGAAACAGGATAGAAAACCCAAAAATAAACCCATACACCTATGGTCAATTAATCTATGATGAAGAAGGCAAGACTACACAATGTTGGAGACAGTCTCTTCAACAAATGATGCTGGGAAAATTGGGCAGCTATATGCTAAAAAATGAAATTAGATCATTCTTTAACTCCATACACAAAAATAAGCTCAAAATGGATTAAAGACCTAAATTGTGAGACTGGATACTATAAAACTCCTAGAGGAAAACAAAGGCAGAACAGTCTCTGACATAAATTGCTGCAATATGTTTTTCAAACTGTCTCCCAGCATAATGAAAATAAGAACAAAAATAAGCAAATGGGACCTACTTAAACTCAAAAGCTTTTGCATAGCAAAGGAAACAATAAACAAAATGAAAAGACAACCCACAATTTGGGAAAAAATATTTGTAAATGATGTGACAGATAAGGGATTAGTCTCTAAAATTTAAAAATATCTCAAGATACTTAACAAGATCAAAACAAACAACCCACTCAAAAAATCGGCTGCTGCTGCTGCTGCTAAGTCGCTTCAGTTGTGTCCGACCCCATGGACGGCAGCCCACCAGACTCCCCCGTCCCTGGGATTCTCCAGGCAAGAACACTGGAGTGGGTGGCCATTTCCTTCTCCAATGCATGAAAGTGAAAAGTGAAAGTGAAGTCATTCAGTCGTGTCCGACTCTTAGCAATCTCATGGACTGTAGCCCACCAGGCTCCTCCATCCATGGGATTTTCCAGGCAAGAGTACTGGAGTGGGGTGCCATTGCCTTCTCTGTGAAAAACAGACAGAAAACATAAATATACATTTCTCCAAAGAAGACATACAGATGGTCAAAAGGCACATGAAAAGATGTTTAATATCACTAATTATTAGGGAAATGCAAGTCAAAACTATTAATACAATGAGATGTCACCTCATATAACTAGAATGGTTATCATAAAAAAATCCATGAACATAAATGCTGGGGAGGGTGTGGAAAGAAGGGAACCTCCTATACTGCTGGTGGGAATGTAAATTGGTATAGCCACTATGGAGAACAGTATGGTGGTTCATTAAAAAACTAAAAATAGAGCTACCACATGACCCTGCAATCCCACTCCTGGGTATATATCCAGAGAAAAACAAGACCTAAAAGTATACATGCACCCCAGTGTTCACTGAAGCACTGTTTACAATAGCCAAGACATGGATGCAGCCTGAATGTCTATTGACAGAGGAATGGATAAAGAAGATGTGGTATGTATATACAATGGAATATTACTCGGCTAATAAAAAGAAAAGAAATAATGCCATTTGCAGCAACATAGACAGTGTCATATGAGTGAAGTAAGACAGAGAAGGAGAACTATCATATGTTATCATTTATATGTGGACCCTAAAAAGAAATGATACAAATGAGTTTATTTACAAAACAGAAGCAGACTCACAGACTTAAAGAACAAACTTATGGTTGCTGGGAGGAGGGGTCAAGGATCAGGGGAAGGGATACTTAGGGAGTTTGGGATGGACATGTGCATACTGGTATATTCAAAACGGATAACCAACAAGGAACTGCTGTATAGCACATAAGACAATGTTACACGGCAGCCTGGATGGGAGGGCGTTTGGGGAAGGATGGATACTTGTATATGAATGGCTGAGTCCCTTTGCTGTTCACCAGAAACTATCACAACATTGTTTGCTAATTGGCTATACCCCAATATAAAATTTTAAAAGGTTTTAAAAAGAGAAAAAAACAAAAAAGAAAATCAGAGACAACTATTCATCAGGAACATGCAAAGACTCTAAACAAAATTTTATTAAATCAACAATATAATGGCAACCCACTCCAGTATTCCTGCCTGGAGAATCCCAGGGATGGAGGAGGCTGGTAGGCTACAGTCCATGGGGTCGCAAAGAGTTGGACATGACCGAGCGACTTCACTTCACGTCAATACACCATGACTAAGTGAGGCTCATCTTGGAAATGCAGGGTTGGTTTAACATCAGAAAACAAATTGATGTAATTCATCACATCAAACTAAAAAAACACACAAGATCATCTTAATAGATGTGGAGAAAGCCTCTGACAAACGTCTAATATTGATTTCTGATAAAAAACAAACAAACCTGTCAATAATGAAAGATAGTAGAGCACTTCCTCAATCTGACAAAGGCATCTATGAAAATCCTACAGCTATACACACACACACACAGACAAAACATACATAAGGGCAAAAGACTGAGTACTTTTCACCTAAGATCAGGAGCAAGATAAATATCCATCTTTTCCCCTGCTACTATCAACACTGTACTGGAAGTTCTAACCAGTACAATCAGGCAAGAAGGAGAAATAAAAGACATCCGGATTGGAAATAAATAAATAAAAGTGTCTTTATTTGCAGATGACATGTTGTCTATAAAGATAATCTGCTGGACTCTTTAAAAAGCTACTAGAACTAATAAGTGGGCTTAGCAAGGCTGCAGACTACAGAATCAGTTACATAAAAATTCATATTTATGTGTACCATAAATAAACCATTGGAAATTGAAATTTAAGACAGCATTTACAATAGCATCAAAATAAACAAATAATAAGGGATAAACCTGAACAAGCAATGTGAAAGATCTGTACTCTAAAGACTATAAAATATTGATGAGAGACATTGAGGAAAATGTTCAGGGGTTGGAAGACTCAATATTGTTAAGATGTCATTTTCTCCAAATTGGTTTTTAGATTCAAAGTAGTACCAATCAATAGCTCAATGGGATTTTTTGTAGAAATTAACAAGTTGATGCCCAAATTCATATGGAAATGCAAAGGAAAAAGTTGCAATGAAGAAACAAAGTTGGAGGACTTATATTACCTTATTTCAAGAATTATTATAAAGTAACAGTAATCAAAACAGTGTAGAATTAGCATAAAAGCTAGAGTAAGGAATCGATGGAACAGAATAGAGTCCAGAAATAACTCCACATATAAATAATTGATTTTTTTACAAAGTTTAAAAGAAATAGTACTGGAATGAGTGAATATATATAGTAAAACAACAAAATGTCTTGATTCTATACCTCTCATATCTACAAAAATTAACTCAAAGTGGATCCTACACCTAAACAAAAATACCAAAGCTACAAAACTTATAGAAGAAGGGGGAACTTTTCTGTGACCTAGCTGAAGATTTTTAGCTATGACAACAAAAACACAATACACAGAGGGAAAAATGTATAAATTGGACCTTAACAAAATTAAAAACTTGTGTTCTTCAAAAACACTGTTAAGAGGGCTTCCCTGGTGGCTCAGTGGTAAAGAATCCATCTGCCAATGCAAGAGACATGGGCTCAATCCCTGATCCAGGAAGATCCCACATGCCATGGAGCAACGAAGCTAGTGCGCCACAACTACTGAGCCTGTGCTCTGGAGCCCAGAACCTCAACTACTGAGTCCACGTGCCGCAACTACTGAAGGCCACGCCCCCTAGAGCCCGTGCTCTGCAGCAAGAGAAGCCCCCGCAATGAGAAGCCCGCACACCCCAGCTAGAGAGGAACCCCTGCTTGCTGCAACTAGAGAAAAACCTGGGCAGTAACGAAGGCCCAGCACAGCCAAAAATTAATTCACTAATTAATTTTTTAAAAAACTGATAAGAATGAAAAGACTAGTTATGGACTGGGAAATTTTTTTAAATTAACTTCTCTTTGGCTGCTCTGAGTTTTCATTGCTGCGTATGGGCTTTCTCTAGTCGCGGCCAGCAGGGGCTACTCTCTAGTTGCAGTGTGTGGGCTTCTTGCCGCGGTGGCTTCCTGTTGCCGAACACGGGCTCTAGGATGCACCGGCTTCATTACTTGCAGCACACAGGCTCAGCAGCTGTGGTGCATGGGTTTAGATGCCCTGCAGCATGTGGAATCTTCCCAGACTAGGGATCGAACTCATGTTCCCTGCATTGGCAGGAGGATTCTTAACCACTGGACCACCGGGGAAGTCTGGGAAAAATTTTTTTGTAAAATATTTATCTAATTTTTTCCACAGTATATAAAGAACTCCCACTCAGTAATTAAAAAAATAACCCAAATACTTGACAAAAAAAAAAAAAAATACGAATGGCAAATAAGCACATGGAAAGATGTTCAACATCATTAGTCATTGCTGCTGCTAAGTTGCTTCAGTCGTGTCCGACTCTGTGCAACCCCAAAGACAGCAGCCCAACAGGCTCCCCCGTCCCTGGGATTCTCCAGGCAAGAATACTGGAGTGGGTTGCCATTTCCTTCTCCAATGCTTGAAAGTGAAAAGTGAAAGTGAAGTCGCTCAGTCGTGTCTGACTCCTAGCGACCCCATGGAGTGCAGCCCACCAGGCTCCTCCATCCATGGGATTTTCCAGGCAAGAGTACTGGAGTGGGGTGCCATTGCCTTCTCCTTCATTAGTCATTAGGGATATGCAAATTAAAACCATAATGAGATATGACTATACATCTATTAGAATGGGTAACATTAAAAAGAGAGATTATTCTTGTGCTGATGAGAACGAGCGGAATTACAACTCTCATACGCTGCTGGTGGGAAACATAACATGGTACCACTACTTTGGAAAACATAGTTAGCCAACTACTTATGGCAAATGATCAGTATCTAGGATCTATAGGATCTGTAAAGAATTGTTAAAATCAATCATAATTCCTGGCGATTTCAGTGTTAAGCTAAATACATAACTCTTCCAATACATTCTTCTCTCTATTCCTTTTGTATCTCTCCTCCACTGACCTTGCCTCTACACTCCCCTGGCCACACATTACCAATAAACACAACTTCCAAATAATCCTACCTACAGGCAACCACTCCTTACCACCAGCTCCACCCCCTTCTAGTACCTCAACTCCAATCATTCTTTGGTCCCATCAGAACCTGTGCTCCATTCATCATCCTTTCTCTTCACTCTGCCATACTCCTCTCCCTTGTGAGCTTAAATTCCTTGTTCTGTTTTTGTAAATACCCTTTGCTTATACTTTTTACTCTCTTGCCCTCTCCTTTCATTGTATTCACATAGCAAACGTCTAACTCTGGCTATATGCAACCACTCACCTGTTCTGCACATGCACTCCTGTGGCTCAGCAGAGCTGGGGAAAATTGCTCACTTAATTTATGGCCACAGGACTTCCTTAGTGGTGCAGTGGATAGGAATCCAGCTGCCAATGCAGGGGACACGGGTTCGATCCCTGGTCTGGGGCGATTCCACATGCAAGGGAGCAACTAAACCTGGGCGCCGAAACTACTGAGCCCGTGTGCCACAACTGCTGAAGCCCGCATGCTCTAGAGCCAGCAAGTCACAGCTACTGAGCTGCATGCAGCAACTACCAAAGCCCGTGGTCTACAACAGAAGCCACTGCAATGAGAAGCCTGTGCACCACGAGAGAGGAGACCCTGCTCTCCACAACTAGAGAAAGCCTGCATGCAGCAACGAAGACCCAGTGCAACCAAAAATAAATATAAATGAACAAACTAAAAAATTCATGACCATAGGGAATTCCCTGGTAATCCAGTGGTTAGGACTCGGTGCGCTGCTTGGGGAACTAACATCCCACAAGCTATGTGGTGAGGCCCAAAGTGAATAAATTTTTTAAATAAATAAATAGATAAGTAAATTTATGAACATATCTCAGGTGGGCCCTTAGTGCCACTTGGCAATCACAGAACATGTCCATAGTCCCCTCACTCTCCTGGACAACTATTTCATGCCCTAGTGTCTCCCTCTCCATCCTCACCCTCAACTGTTGACCTTGTTTCTTATTTCACTGAGAAAACAAAGCAATCAGAAAAGGACGTCTGCAAGCTCCTGTGTTGGATATATCCATTTACCCACTTCCATGCCCAGATTCTCTGTCTTCCCGCTGTCTCCATGGATAACTGTCTGTGCTCCTAGGTAAAACCAGTCCTCCACCTATGCAGGAGACACCGTGCCCTTTGCTGTCCAGAGGACACTGCTGCAGCGATTCTCCCTTCTAACTCTTGCATCATAATTTTCCATTTCCTACTGGATTTTTGTCAGTAGCATCTGAACAAGCTACATTTTTTCTTAGCCTTACACTGTGCTCCTGCCACCACCCTATTTCTTTGATCCCTTTAGGGTGAAAGTCCAGAGTTCCTCTGGTCACTGTCCCTAGTGTCTCCTCTCATTCTCTCTTAGACATACTCCTATCAGAATTCTGCCCCCTTTGCCACCGAAATAGCTCCTGTTGAGGTGACCAATGTCCCCCACACTGCTAAATCTAATGGTTAATTCTTATTCTTTTTATCATCTCCATGAGCAGCACTTGATGCAGTTGACTATAGCCTTCTTTGGGGAAAATTTTTCTAGCTGGACTTCTGGGACTCTACCCCCCTGATTTGCCTCCTACTTTACTGCAGCTGCTTCTCAGGCTCCTTTGCTGGTTCTGCATCTCTAGACTACAGCAACAGGCATTCTCAAAATAGCTGGTATGAATATGAATTGGTATAATTGCTACTGAGGACAAATTGGCAATAACTATCAAAAGTACAAATGTACATCTCCTTTGACCCAGAAATTCTGCTTCTAGTAATATCCTTCATATAAATGCACACACATGCTAAGTGACACATGGACAAAGTAATTCACTACAGCATATTTTATCCCTGAAGAAGAATGAAAACAGCCAAAATGTCCAGCAATAGACACTAAAGAAATTACGGTCCATCCATACAATGGAATATTTTGCAGTAGCAAAAAAAAGAATGAGGAGACTGTCTGTGTCTGCATTTTCTTGCACAGGCTAGCTCAGGAAGGATACTCATGAAACTGGGGACAATGCTTGCTTATTTGGAGGGCAATGGATGAGTCAGAAGCAGAGGTGGAAGACTTTGCTGTCAACCCTTTTAAATTTGAATTTTAGTACACTGTGAATGATTTATCTATTAAAAGGAGAAGAAGGCAGGGTTTAGTTCCAATATGGAATGCGTTCTAAGATATTAATAAAAAAGGTAAGTATTAAATACAAAAGATTGTGTACAATATGCTATACATAGGTGTAGGGCAGACTTATTTTTCCTTAATTACTCTTCTGTGTTATCTTTTGAATTTTGTACCTTATATATATACATATTTCCTATTCAGAAAGAAAAATGCATTTTCATATGCATCACCTCTACAATCCTATGACTGAAACTCACCAAGTATTTCCCTATTTTTCTAACAAAGGAAATGAACAGAGAAGTTAGAGGAGGCACCAGGACCAGAGCCCACTTTCCCTGCCACTCCCTGTTAGCTCCTCCAGCCGTGGCATCCTCTACCACCTCCCATCCCTGTCTTCTCTGGCTTCTTCCCTCAGGAAGCACAACTCTTAAGTCCAGCCTCAGAGAGTCTGCCACCAGGGGCTTCACTCAGGGGACCGTTTCTCTTGCTCAGAGCCACCAAAGGGTGGTGGGAGCCACTGTGCTCTGTGGCTGGTTCCAGCCTGCCCTGACCTTGCAAGCTGCCAGGCCCTCCTCCCCTGGCCTGTACCTGTCAATGATGACGGGGTCTGAGGGCGTCTCATTCCGGTTGCCACAGCTCTTCCGGTCACAGCATCGGCTGAAGGAAAGGTGAGGAGGGAGGGAAGGAAGAAAGAAGGAGAGGGAGATTACAGTGTGGGGTGTGTTTGTGTGCGCGTGTGCACGTGTGTGTGTATGTGTGGCTCTAGGGTGAGGATGCTGATGTCCTGTCTCTGAGTGTGGAATCCCTGGCCCAGAAGGGCTCACTCCCAGAACCCAGCCCTGGGGATAAGGTTGGCCAGGAAACCCTTGTCCCAAAGGCGTGCTGCTCCTTAAGATCCAGGAAAGGGTAGAATGCTGACCATCTACTCTCTCTGTACCCTTTTTATACAAAGAGCTCCAATTGTAAGCATGTAACACATGAATTTTCACAAAATGAGCTCACCCATGTAACCAGACCAAGAAATACCATATGACCAGCATCCCAGAAGCCCCATCCTGGTCACTGCCCTTCCCAAGAGTAGCCACTGTTCCAACCAGATTTTTGAACTCTAGTTTCTTTTCCATGTGTGAGGAGTTGCCTAGGACGACCTTGTCCAACTGACACCTCCTGGGGAGCCCTTGCCTAGAAATGCCAAGCCCTGGGGTAATGGGGAAGGGGAACCAAGAGCTGTGCTCCTCCTTCCCCATCCTGCCTGCCCAGGGGGTTCCCTGAAGGTCACATAAGAGGCAGAAAAGTTTCCTCCTTCAGCTCTGGAGCTAATCCAGGAGGCCCAGGCCCTGCCCCCACCTCCCAGCGAGCCCTCTCCAGAGCTTTATTAGTTAAGCTTCCCAGTAGCAGCAGGAGGCCTTTCTTGCACAAACAGTCGGAGAAGCCACATAAACAGGCCAGGCTAATGGGGCCTCAAGGACCCTCTCCTCAGCCAGCACTGTGCCCAGGGACCTCACTCTTCATCACCTCCCCCTACCAGGCTTCCCTGGGGATCAGTGGGGAGGGGGTTGGGCCAAGAGGCCAGTGCCAGCGCTCCAGCCCTTCTCACCTGCACATGATCTCATGAGTGAGCAGCACACGGCACATTTCGGGGTTCTTGTCCTGCCCTTCATAGATGATGGCCTGGGGAAGAAGAAGTGCACGAGCTTGGGGGGAAGGAGGCTCCTCTTGAGGCCAGGTGAGGGGCAGGTGGGCCCTCCTCCCAGAGAAGAGTATGCCCTCCAACTCTCTCTGAGGGCCCAGGAGTGCAAAGCAGGAGCTGGGAACCTAGCTTCCCAAATCGGGACGGCCATCAGAATGGGCAAGAATGGGGTGAGGTCTATGGATTCTGTCTGTCCACAGGCAGCACTTTCTGGAGCCAGTTCTGCCCTGGGGCAGGGAGGTCCACCGATCACCCTGACCAAGACCAGGCACATGCCCCAGCCTCCACGGTTCTCACAAGCATCGTCCCCCCAGGGTCTCCCGCCAGCTCCTCGGCCACGCTCCCCATCCGTCATCTCCGCAGGCCAGGTCAGCGGCTTCCTCTGGGACCGCTGGATCATTCCCCGACCCCTCAACCAGTCCCCAGCCTCTCCTTGGCCTTGAAGCAAGGAGTAAGCTTCCCAAACACACATTTGGCTTCCAACTTAAAACGTCTGGGCCTCTCAGCCATCCCTCATTTGTGGGTCTCTTTCTCTGTGGACAGTCTCCAACCTCTTCCACGCTTGTTGGCCATACAATCCCACTTTGCCACTTCCCAGTCTGCCTCCCAGACCATAGTGACCACAGGCATCCTAGAAACGCACGACTTTTTCCTCTACCCTGGGACTGGGTGGAGGCTGCTGGAAGCCTGTCTGTGTGGGAATGCCCAAGCCTCCACCTCCAGTTCAGGCCACTGATTTTCACATCTGAGACTCAGCCCTGTTCCTTACCAGGACACAGAGTTCTGAAAAGCCTAAGGCTGCACAGTGCATGAGGGCTGACTCAGATTTCAGTTGCCCAGCGCTCCTCTGGCTGGCCCCAAGCCTCCTCCTTTCATCTTTTCAAAGCAGCAAGTGCTGAGGGCCAGTGTTGGAAGCTCTGGGGCCCCACCCAGTGCTGGACCAAGGCACCCACCCCTGTGTTAGCTGCTAAGGTCTTTCTCTTGAGAACTGCTCTCAGCAGATGGGAGCTGCTTCCCCTGAAAATGCCTGGAAGGTTACACACTTCCCTTGGGAGTGGTCCCCAGCCAGTAACTAACCAATACAGGGGACAGAATCTTGGCCTCCTTGCCTCACGGGGCAACAACTCGGTGACATTCCTACTCTAGCCTGAGGATCAGGCTGAAGCTAGACTCCAGCTGACACCACATCCTTGCTGAGCGTCCCCTGCTCTGTCTTGCTTCTCCCTGGTCCCCTCCTGAGATCTTCTCTCCTCTTCCTCAATAAACCCACCTGAATCTCCATCTAGGCTGAATTTCTAGATAACAGGACCCAAGAGCAAAGTCTTTGTGAAAATGTCTTTTTCTTGTCTAGAGGACAAAAGCCACACATCCTCCTCCTGTGGACTGTGGGGAGCTAGATTGGTGAGGATGAAGCGCACGGGGGATACGGAAGCAGGGACAAGGATGCTTGTTCCGATCTCAGGGGAGATGGTGGCTGGCTCACCTGCTTGGACATGGAGTCAATGAGACGCACGTAGAGATCCTGTTCTGTCCGAAGACCTGAGGGTGGGAAGGCGGAGAGGTTTGTTATTTAGGGAGCTCCTGTGGCTTCTGACGACTAAACATACTCCACACCCTTCCCAGCTGGAGTACGGTGGGGTACTGTGTCACATGGTGCTGTGGTACCCCATGGGTGGTGGGCTTCGCTCACCGTTGTTATATACCAGCCGGAGGCGGTAATGGATTCCGTTGTTTGTCTTTTCAGCCCCAGGCTCCTGCAGGGACAAGATAGGGAGGATGCTCGGTGCTCCCAGGGATCCTCCAGTCACTCCCCTCCCCCTCCACTCCCCACCCAACCTTCCTCCCTCTCCTCTCCCATCCGTTCACCACCCCCTTCTCCACTCCTCCACGGCCTATCCGTCATCTGTTCCAGTGGGAAGGGGTTCCCTGAAACCACCCCCCCCACCTCCCCACCCTCTTCCTTCCCGGTGAGCCCACAAGCCTCTCACTCGGTCCTTCTCCACAAAGTCGATGAAGGCTGTGCGCTCCACCTCCACCGGCTGCCCCTGCCGGTCATACATGGCCAGCACGAAGTGGAAGAAGTTGGATTTCCTGAGGTTGGAAGGGGGCTGCTTCTCAAAGTGTGCTCGTGCCAGGCCCACACCACTGTGGGGAGGAAAGCTGCTGGAAACCACCGGAAGTGAGTGCCCTTCAGAAAGACACCTATCACCTCTGACCAGGACTCGGCTCTGACATGTCAAGAGTTACACTGGACGGGCCCATGCCACCCTTGACAGGGCCATCTCAGTTTCAGACAGAGGTCTCCCAGTGCTGAGATCACTGAACCTGCTCCCGTGGGGATAAGTGGCACATCGGAGGGTATCCCTGGCAGACTCCTTCCTAGACTTTTCTCTGGACCCTACATTTTGGAAGCTGGTCCCTAAAACCAAATGAACACATGTTACTGACCTGAGAAACACATCTTACTGACCTGAGGCTCCTGTGACTGCCCTTTAGGGCCTCAAGGGGCAGCTGCGTGGTTTGGGAATGAATATCTCACTGTACCCAGTTCATAGCTGTGCGCACGAGCCTATGGCATTGCCTGGGAGATGATGAAGTCCGTCAGATACTCAGAGACACTGGACTGGCTCAGGGCACTAGACTGCCCAGCCTGGACTCTGGGCTATGGCTAAAGGTGGAAGAGTCCTCCTCAGGTGTAGGGGAACCTGCCTCCACACTTTAAGAAGGATACCGCTGGCTCCTTTGGGCAGAAGCATCTTGTGATCTGGTCTTGCTTTCTCCTGGCTCATCAGAAACCAGCCCCAGAAACAAAGCCAGGGTTGGAGCAAGTAGGAGAACCAAGGCCCTATTTACCAAATATTTCCTGAGCCCTGGTGATGTATTAAGCACTGGCCACATGGCACCATGTGGGGCCAGACTGAAACACCTGGAAGGGGAGAGAAGACAGATTCAGAGAGCTTACTTAACACGAGACAGAGTGGTGAGTCCCCCCTAAGAGATGTGCCTACATAAAAAACAATAAAACTAAAGGAAGAAAAAATTAATTCTGTGTGAGATGAAGGGAAGACTTCACAGAGATGGTTGCATTCCCTCTGGTCTTTGAGGAATGAATAGGAGCTCGACAAGGGCCGGAGGCACAAGGGCAGAACTAATAGCATAAGAAATGGCTGTAGGTGTGAGTGTCACTGGATCACAGGTTTCAAAGTGCGAAGTGAGGAGAGAAAAGGTTTGTATTCAAAGTGCCAGACTATGTAGGCATACAAAAACCAGGCCATGGAGTGTAGACTTTCTTCTCTGGGTCAAGATCTTCCAAAATGTTTTCTTTAGCTCTCTCATGGCTCCAGATCTTCGTTCTATGAAGGAGTGCTATAGCCATAACTGCTGGGAGATGCGGCTTCATGGAGTACTCACGAGTGTGTGTGTGGGGGCGTCCTTGGGGCACCCTCCAGGAAGGGACTGTCTTTGACTCGCTCAGGCCAGTGGTCCCCACGTGTGGCAACCAGCCTCCAAGCTGGTTCCCATGACCCCTGCCTCCTGGAGCTCAGGTCCTTGCACAGTCCCTGCTACACACTGTCAGGATTGGTCTCTATGGCCAACAGAATCTGGCACAACTGAGAACATATGATTTCCAAGGTTAGGTCATACAAGATACATGGCTCCTGCCCTAAACAATCAGTGACTTGGGCAAAGCTGGCTGTCATGTTGTGAGGATACTCAAGCAGACCTCCGGAAGGTCCACATGGAGAAGAACCGAACCCTCCTGCCAACAGCCGGCACTAACTGATCAGCTGGGCGAGATCCACCAGCCCTCGGCCAGCCTTCAGATGACTGAAGCCTCATAAGAAACCCTGAGCCAGAACTACCCAGCTACACTGCTCCCTGCTTTCTAACTTTAAGAAACTGTGTGAGATAATGAATGTTGTTTTATGTCACCAAGTTTGGGAATAACTTTTTTTTTTTTTTTAACGTGGCAATAGATTACCAACATACCATGCTTACTTGACTACGGAGCATTTTGGTGGAGGCATGTGGTTTGGGAGACATGACTAAAGGCCTCCAAGAGGTTCTGAAGTTAGGCAGGGCTTAGAAGATGCTGCAGGCAGGGAGTGCCGAGGGTGCTGATAGCAAGAGGCCACTGCAGGGATGCAGAGGTGAGGATGGTGGAACTGCTTTGAGAGCCATTTAGACCAGAGTCCGTCCTGGACATGCCATGTGACGGCCTCTGCCATACTCAACAGTGCTTACTATTTTTCTTCATATAATTGTAAATCAACTTATCCTTACTTGGCTTCATGCAAAGCTATAATATCTGAAATGTCATGGCCTTGAGAAGCTTGTTGTATTTTTACTTATATGCTGCTAAGTCACTTCAGTCGTGTCCGACTCTGTGTGACCCCATAGACGGCAGCCCACCAGACTCCCCCATCCCTGGGATTCTCCAGGCAAGAACACTGGAGTGGGTTGCCATTGCCTTCTCCAATGCATGAAAGTGAAAAGTGAAAGTGAAGTCGCTCAGTAGTGCCCGACTCTTAGCAACCCCATGGACTACAGCCTACCAGGCTCCTCCATCCATGGGATTTTCCAGGCAAGAGTACTGGAGTGGGGTGCCATTGCCTTCTCCGTTTTACATATATAGATTACAGTAAATATATAACCAATAGAATGAAAATTGTTCCTCCTCCTGAAAGCCTGCTTGGGAGCCTCAGTGGTCCATATGAAATGCTGATTTTGGAGGCAAAAGTGACAGGTCTTGCTTGGGGGATGTGGTTTGGGAAACATGACTAAAGGCCACCAGGAGGCTCTGAAGTCAGGCAGGACTTAGAAGATGCTGCAGGCAGGGAAGGCCCAGCATACGGACGTGAGAGGCTGGTCAAGATGAGGGGGGCCACCAATACCTTCTCTTCCCCACCAAAAGTTATTTCTACATGTTCTTTCCTCCAGGATCATCCTCCTCCCTCCTCCAGGGTCCCTCCCTTCTCCTCTGCCTCAGGCTTCATGTCCAGGCCTTGACTGTCCTGTTTTCCACTTGCCAGGAGGCAGAGAAGCCTGAAGAACTTCGATCGCAGCAGGTCCCTGATTACTGTTAATGAATATACTAAAGGTGGCAGTAACCCTGACTCCTTCCTCTGCCCCCTCTCCCACCCAGGACCAGCTTCAAGAGAGGTTCCAGGACCACCTAGGGGGACATAAGGCCAGAAGGGGGTGGACTGTGAAGCCATCCCAGATCACTCTACCCTTTATTCCATCATCTGGCCCAGAAAAGGTGCTGGAAGGTTCTCAGACAGTAAAAAGAAGGGGCAGAGAAAGAAAGAGGTCTTACAATAACAGGGGTGGAGGCTGAGCAAGAACACAATCCCATGTCTACACAACATACCCTATCTACACAGCTACTCCTGCAGTTCCCAGGCCAAGAGTCAATCATTGATGCTAAGCCTCCTCTCCCATCCATCCCTCTTGGCAAATACCAGTCAGTCCTGGGTCCCGGCTGCCTGCTGGATCCTGCCAAGCTCCTAAGGACCAGAGCTGGGAAGTCTGCCCTAAGCCCCAAGCCAAGCTTGCTTCACAGGGCCTGCCCTCTCAGCAGGAGGGGATTCCCAGGGAGAGAGGTTGGGGGGACTCAAGAGGGAAGGGAGCAGGTACCCCTGCCTGGGGTCTGTATCCATTGAGGGGCTGCACTGACCTACCCCACTGTGGGATCAGGCTCAATCCCACTTCCCTTGAGGTAGCCTAGCATCACCCTCCATGCTCCACCTCACTTAGTGGAGGCACTAAGGCACACACACAGTCACACACATCCAGGCAAAGCAATGGGACAAGGTGGATAGCTTACAGTTCTGGGACAGGGATTACTATCACGAATGGCAGCAGAAAAATATGAGTGACCCCAGCAGACCAAGAGAGGACGGCAGAATGGGCAAGACCCCTGCTTGCACGCCCAGGACTGCTCCTGGTCTGCAAATGTCTCCAGTTTACTCTGTTCATACCCCTGCAGGACAAGTGAGACCAAGGTGAAATAGAAAGGGCTTTGGTTTAAAGAAATCCTTGTGGGACTTTCCCGGTGTTCCAGTGGTAAAGCATCTGCCTGTAAATGCAGGGAACATGGGTTCAGTCCTTGGTCCAGGAAGATCCCACATGCCATGGAGCAACTCAGCCTGTGCGTCACAACTACTAAGCCCATGTGCTGCAACTATGGAAGTCCGTGCACTCTAGAGTCTGTGCTCCGCAACGAGAGAAGCCATCGCAAAGAGAAGCCTGAGCACTGCAACTAGAGAGGAGTCCCCGCTTGTCGCAAATAGAGAAAGCCCATGAGCAGCAACAAAGATATAGAGCAGGTAAAAAACAAACAAATAAATGCAATTAAAAAAAAAAAAAGTAAGGAAGCCTATGTGTCATCCCTTAAAAAACAAACAACAGAAATATCCTCACATTTCCTATGAACACAGAGAATGACCTGAGGATTAGCACAGCGGCTAAGTACAGGATGCAGGTCAGTCTAGACTGTGCCTTCCTTCTCCTGGTTCCCCCAGGCAGCTGCACTGCCTCCCTGCCCATGCAGTAGATGACCAATCAGCATCCCTGAGCAGAGCTGCAAGCCCCAAAGGAAGACGGAGGGAGGGGGAGACTGTTGTTCTTCTCCCCTTGGGAGGAGCTGATGCTCTTGTTACAAGCAAACAAACCAAGATTAAAGAATGGAAAGAAAGAAATATAGACATACGCTCAAATAACTCAGATGATAGACCCAGGGCATGGAGAGGTCTGAGAGGCCTGCTGGGGCCCCTTGGAAGCAGACGTGTGCTCCTACACTAGCTTAGAGGCAGGGATGTGAATGAAGGCCAAGGTCCCTGATTCTGTGGTCTCCAAAGTGGGATTGCCCAAGACCCTCACTGGAGTGTGGGGAGAAACTGAAAGGGTGTCTACTGATAGGAGTCTGTTCTCTAGAAGAAAGAAGTGAGGCAGGAGAGCCTGGGAGGTCTGGAGAGGCAAGTGTTTTATCTGGGTTTCCCCAGAAGCAGAACCTGAGACAAAGATTCCAGTGCAAATACTTTATGCGGAAACCCTGGTGGGGGTGGGGAGTGACCAGAGAAGGAAAGGCAGTCCTATTGGGTGCATCAGCCGGGAGGTACCACTGTGGGCAGCTGCAGCTCAGTCCCCAGTGAGCCCTGGAAACAAGCCTAGAACTTGTGCTTCAGCTACCCCGTCAGAGGGCTGGGCATGGAAGTTGAGGTTTTTATCCACCAATGCCATCAGTCACCGGCTGAGGGCCTCTGGGGTGTCATTTCTCAGTGGGATTGGCCTGGTGTGCAGGTGTGCAGAGCAGACTCTGGTGGTCTAAGAAAGTCTTAGGAGGCAAATGCTGGCAGAGGAAGCAGACCCTTTCCTAAGGGTCCCTAGGGGACATGGGTGGGGTAGCAATTCCCAGCCACCCAAGGGCCTGCGGTGTGACGGAAGCCAGCAGAGCTCCACCTGAGTGCAGCCTGGCAGATGCCTCACCTGGTTTGTGAGCTGCTGGAGCCTATAATTCAGAAACGTCTCATTCACTTAGCATGATTAGTGTACAGAGCATGCTATATGTGCGCCTTTTCTGGATAAATGCAGCTGAGTGACGAAAACAGCCACATTAACCACTTTTGTAGGATTCCAAAATGATTTACGCATCTCCTTGCTTTCTTAAGAGCTCCCCTTGTGGCTCAGCTGGTAAAGAAGCCACCTGCAGTGCAGGAGACCTGGGTTCAATCCCTGGGTTGGAAATATGCCCTGGAGAAAGGAAAGGCTACCCACTCCTATATTCTGGCCTAGAGAATTCCATGGACTGTATAGTCCATGGGGTCGCAAAGAGTCGAACACAACTGAGTCACTTTCATTTGCTTTCTTAAAAAGATTGTTTTCAACCAAATATTCAAAACACTTTCCTATCAATCCCAGAGTGTGCTGAGGTGGTGAGTTCTTTGCTCCTGTACTAGAGAGCTGGGATATGGGAGGAGAAAGTGCTCATTTTCATATATCCACCAGGGCCAAGTCATCCCCTTCCTATTTCCTGTTCTGAAATAGCCCCCAAATTAAAGGAGACTGTGACAGAAAAGTTGGGGGAACACAGCTGTTTTTTGGCTGGAGGACATCCAAGCACGGGCGTGTGTGGGCTTCCTTAGTACTTCCCTGGGAATCCAGGTTAAAGGTGACACGGAGAGCAACCTGATCTTTCCAGCCTGAGTCACTCAGGTAACCCGTGCTTCGGAGTACAGGGGGATGCAAACCTGGGGGCTGCAGAGTTGTCTGGTTGCTATTGCTTGGGCACCCAGGGGTCCCTGGAGATGCTCCTTTTCGAGGTGAAACAGGATGCCCCAGGGCCCTTCTCATAGCAGCTGGACCTTGCCAAAGCTGTCTAGGACAGATGATACTTCCTTCACAGTCAGTCTCTGCTCTCAACTCAGAAGGCAGTTCATATGCCTTTACAGCCTTGATTACATGCTAATTATTCAGTTCAGTTGCTCAGTCCTGTCCAACTCTTTATGACCCCATGAACTGCAACACGCCAGGCCTCCCTGTCCATCACCAACTCCTGGAACTTGCTCAAACTCATGTCCATTGAGTCAGTGAGGCCATCCAACCATTTCATCCTCTGTCGTCTCCTCCTGCCTTCAATCTTTCCCAGAATCAGGGTCTTTTCCAATGAGTTGATTCTTCACATCAGGTGGCCAAATTATTGGAGTTTCAGCTTCAGCACCAGTCCTTCCAATGAATATTCAGGGTTGATTTTGTTTAGGATTGACTGATTTGATCTTCTTGCAGTCCAAGGGACTCTCAAGAGTCTTCTCCAACACCACAGTTCAAAAGCATCAATTCTTCCACACTCAGCCTTCTTTGTAGTACAACTCTCACATTTGTACATGACTATTGGAAAAACCATAGCTTTGAGTAGATGGACCTTTGTTGGCAAAGTAATGTCTCTGCTTTTTAATATGCTGTCTAGGTTGGTCATAGGTTTTCTTCCAAGGAGCAAGGGTCTTTTAATTTCATGGTTGTAGTCACCATCTGCAGTATTTTGGAGCCCAAGAAAATAAAGTCTGTCACTGTTTCCATTGTTTCCCCATCTATTTACCATGAAGTGATGGGACCAGATGCCATGATCTTCATTTTTTGAATGTTGAGTTTTAAGCCAGCTTTTTATTAGCAGGAGCATTTTAAAACAAACATCCAAACCCCACAGACAGTGGCTGAGAATGAAGCTCTGGCCCTTCCCCAGAGGCACCCTCAGGCCTTCCGTCTCCCCACCTACCCATCCTCTACCAAATCCTAACTCTTGCCTGCCTTGGCAGCCCAAAGTTCTGAGCAGTGCCTTGGCTTGGGCCTGATCCATCTTGGAATCTGGGATGCTGGGTGATGGAGAGAAGTCCTGAGGTCATTAGCAGGGAAGGGAGGCTCCTTTTTAATCCCCCTCCACCCAAGAGGCGGAAGGAGTAAAACTGTATATCTTCTGCATCTCATCCTTTGTCTCAGCTTCCCTAAGGTCTCTGCTAAATCCAGCTCTTCTTTCCCCCATCTTAGCATGACTACATAAGTCTCCCTTTCCTCTCCTCTGGAGCCTCTCTTCCTCCAAGCATTTCACAGGCCCCAGCTCTCCCTGCAGGCGTCCCTTGGGTCCCTGTGACTGCTGATAATCATCAGGCTGGGCCTGGCATTCCTGGCCTCAGCCAAGATCTATTGGCCTAGCCCTGCCCTGAGCCTAGGACAGTACAGGCAGAGGGAGGACCCGGTGCCTAGAGGCAGCTGCCCAGGACCTGTGTCTAGAAGGGCCAGGTAGAGATGATGCTTTGGGGCTGCTTCATATCCCCTACTCCCACTATCCCAGAGGGCCTCTGCTTATCTGCCCCAGGAAATTCTCTCAGCCCCAAGGCCCCTGGACCGGGGGAGGAGAGTTGGGAACAAAACTCACTAGCTAGCTCTCCCATGCTTCCTCTTGCTCTTGCTTCTACCTAAAGACAGTCCACCCTGCTTCTCTCTGCCCACCCCCTCGCCACCCACCCACAGGCCTGCCTGCCAGGTCCCAGGCTGAGGAATGGCTATTAATTATTAAAGCAAACAAAAGCATTTCCTAGCAGGGAGGCTAGCCTGCAGCTACTTACAGGAAAGGCAGCCCCAGTTGGCTTCCCTTTCAGGGCGCTGCTAGTGTTCTGGGACCAGCTCACGGGGGAGGGCTAGCCTTGGTCCTCCAGGAGTCTACCCAGGCTGGGAGTCATATCAGGAGAGGAGAACTGAATTGCTTCTGTGCTGGGCACCCCAGCAAGAGCTTGTGGAGTCCAGAGAAGGTGGGCTAGGGCTGGGGTATGGGTCTCTGAGATAAAGTCCTGTTGGACCAGGGGATGGATGGTCATGGCAACAGCCAGGGATTCTTGGGCAGAGTTCCCCACTGGGAAGACCCTGCCAGCCCAATGCTCCAGCCTTCCCTATCACCTCCAGGGTATGGTACGCAGCCTCTCTTTTCTCCTACCTCTCTTTCACCCAGAACTTTCCTTCCTGTTGGCACATCTTCCCTTACTGATCTTAGCAGGCTCTGGGCCTTCTCCTCCTTCTGAAAAACCTTGGTGCTGCAAAGCTGGGCAGCAGTAGCTGTTCCAGTGCCTGGTTCCTGCGATCAGGTGGACCATCAATGTGAACAGGGGAGTCTAACCAAAACAGACTTGGTAACCTTCTAACACACACTCCTGCTTCCTTTAGCAGATACTCGTTACCCCTCTGACTGCTCAAGCCTGGTGCCGAGGACCACCATCCAGGCCCTAAAGGAAGGTGTAGGCTGGCTGGGCAAGGAAGTCCAGGGCAGCAGGGCACAGCTGACTTTGGCCTGTGACAAGCATCCTTAGACAGTACTCAGAACTACTCCCCTTGGCTGAGTGAGAGAGCACAGAGAGAGCAGGTGCTAGGGGGAGGGTCCCAGAGGTTGTAAAATGTTATCCAGTGTGTGAATGGGTCCTGGGAGGAAAGGAACTGTTTCAGGAGACATTGTTGAATGCCGAGTGTCACACAGAGGCTGAGAGGAAGCTTGGGATCGAATCGGACTGTGACGGGCCTTGAATGCTCAGTGTCTGGGAGGAATTGGGGAGGCAGGGGGCGGTCACTGAAGTTTTTAATTGGGGAGGGACACGATCAGAGAAAAGTTCTTTGGAAATCTTCTTTGGCCCCCTGTGTGGCAGATGCTTTGGGGGGCGGGGGCGTGTGGTGAGAGGCTAGGGCAGTGGACTGGCAGGCTGAAGTGATACACTGGGTAGGTTAACTTCAGGCCAGGGAGGAAAGTCTTGGAGGGCACATCTTTGTGTTGAGTATGTGTCATGGTTAAGAGCTGGCCGTGGGCGCTGGGATTCAGAATAGGATACGGAGGGACCATCCAGAAGCCCTGACAAACAGGTGGCTATGGGGTGAAGGCATAGAACACAGCAAAGACAGCTGTCAGACCTCAGGCAGCCTTGCAGGGAATGTTCCAGGGCAAGTTCTTCTGAGACAGAGGGAGCGGAGCCTGTGGAGGTGGAAGAAGGTCAGGGCAGGGAAAGGAATTTCTGTCATTGTGGTTTTAGGATGAAAAGACCCAAACAGAGGACTGAAGAAGGATCAAGAGCCAACCGGTGAGATGATGGCACCGCAGGAAGAGTAAGAAAGGAGTATCCCCCCAACCTGCTCTCCTTGGAGCCCAGAGGCAACCAAAGGTGTGGGGACTCCCAATCCGTGTTCTGAGACAGAGAAGTCTCAGGACTTAGAGATAAGCAGTCAGGCCTGAAGAAATGCCTCTCTCCAAATTGGGGGTGGGAGGGTGGGCATTCTTAGTCCTGGTGATGTAGCCCTGAGGACTCAGACTGGACACGTCCCCCTTACTCAAGATCTCTTTCCTATGTGCAGACAACACTGCTAATGCTCCATCTTGTGGGAGGAGCGTCATCTCCACACTTCCTGAACCTGCACAGGATACAAGGGCTTCCTCCTAATCAAACCTGCTGGCAGGGTCAGAGGGGAAGGTCAGAGACAAATAGGAACCATAAACCCTGAGGCCCTAATGGAACCCTCCATCCACTCCTACAAGGAGCTCTCACCACACAGCCAGTGATGGAGAAAAAGACAAAGAAATTGACCCCCTCAAATTAAATGAGGGCTTTCCTCATAGCTTAGTCGGTAAAGACTCTGACTGCAATGCAGGAGACCTGGGTTCAATTCCTGGGTCAGGAAGATCCCCTGGAGAAGGAAACAGCAACCCACTCCAGTATTCTTGCCAGGAGAATCCCATGGACAGAAGAACCTGGCAGGCTAACAGTCCATGGGGTCACAAGAGTCGGACATGACTTAGTGATTAAACCACCACAAGTTAAATGAAAAACCAGAACCAACAGAAAAACAAGCAGGATACAGAACTGTATGTATAACACAAGAAAAAAAAATATGTCAATGGGAAGGAAATACATTAAAATATTGACAGTTTGTTGTATTAGAGAGGTGGGGTTTTTGTTTTCTATTTTCATTTTTTTTCCCTGGAATATAGTTATATCATGAGCGAAAGTATGGAAATTGATTCAAAGACAAGATCCCTTCTCTTCCCGAAGAGGTGAGCTCGGGAGAGAAGCCCCAGTGCTCCCTCTGGACAGTCATGAAAGAACAGGAGCGCAGGAACACCATTCAGTTTGAACATGAAACAAAGTGTGTGTCTGTTAAGAGGTTAGGTAGGGGTTGGTGGTGAGGTGGTATCCCCTGAACAGGACTGGGGATGTGAATGTGTGGCTGGCGTTCAGATCTGGTCTGCCCTGAAACCTCCCAGCAGAATCCTTTCCAGCGGCTGGACAAGCAGTTGCTCAGACCTCTGGAAAGTTCAGCTCCCATGTGCCGCAGGTGTCTGCAGAGGCACCACCTCCTTAGTCCCAGCCACTGAGATCTCCAAGTAGGATGTCCAACGTCCCCTCCCCTTGTTCACAACTGGGGATACAAAAAGCCCGGAGCCCAGGTGTTGGGGGGGGGCGGGCGGGTCCATAAACCTTTATACTTCCTTTCTAAATCCAGGAGTCCATCCCCCACCCAGGCTCCTGCGCAGACTCCTGCAGAGGAGTCAGAGGAGATGGGCGTGGGCGCTGGGTTCCTAGGGACCCCTTGCCTTGGGTAGGACCCACTAGAAAAACACCTGGCGAACCTGCCCCATCCTCAGTCCCGATCATTCCACCAAGCCGATTGCCCACCTCATGTCTTCCCCACTCTTCAGCCTGCAGCCGCTTCGCCGGCTCCCGCACACCCCCATCCTCCAACTCTGAGGGATTATAGAAAGCAGTAAGGTGGCTGGGTTTTGTGCCTTTCCTGGCAGAGATCCGTGGAACTGGACAAGGAGGGGCACTTAAGCTGCCTGAGAAGGAAGGGTCAGCAATTCCTTGACGACTGGTTGCTGGGGGACTGCGGGGAGCCGGAAGAATTCCTCCTCTTGAGCCATGGACCACTGGGCACGCGAGCGATAGTTAGAAATCAGAGTCGGGACATCCAGGAGTGGAGGCAGAAGCCCCGCCCCGGCTGCCCCCTCCCCCATGCTCTGGAAGAAGCACAGGCGCTCAGGGCAGGGTGGGCGCAAGAGCTTGCTGGGACAGTGCAGAGTTAGGGCTCCGTCCAACCCCTCGCCCCAGCAGTTCAGCAAGCTGAGCGAAGGCGGCACGGAGCCGTCCAACCGGAGCGCGCCGAGTCGCGTCCGAACGCTTACCTCTGCGCCGCGGTACTGGCGTCCAGGATGCCCGCGCCCTGCATCCAGGAGCGCACCGAGCCCAGGCCCGCGGGCAGCAGCGGCTCCTCCTTCAGGTTCAGCCCGCCGCGGGGCAGAGCGTCCTGAGCAGGGAACATAAGGGCGCGCAGTCAGTGGGCGCCCTCACCGCCGGGGATCCGATCCCGCCGAGGCTGCCGGGCGTCCTAGCTCCGCGCGCCTAACGGCACCCGGCGACTGCAGGAGTGCAAGCAGCGGCCGTCCCGGCCACTCAGTGCGCGCCAGCCTCCTGGGCGCTCCCTCGGAGAAAGCGGGTCCGCAAGCGCTGTCCCCTCCCCTCCCCGGGCGCGGGGCGGGGAGATGGAGGGATTTCCCCGCGGCCTGAGCTCCAGCGGGCGGACTGCGCGCGGGGTGGGGAGGGCGAGGAGCAGAGCCGGCAGCCGGTCCGCGCAGAGGCGCGCTCTGGCGGCTGCCCAGGGCCGCGGTCGTCGGAGGGGGTGGGGGGCCCGAGGCCCCGGGAACTGTCTCAGGCGAGGCGGGGGCGCGGGGCTGCCCGCCCTTTCCCCTCGCCGCCCCCACCCCCCGCTCGCCCGCCCGCCCGCGGCGCCGGCGCGGGGCGCTGATTACCATCCGGGAGGAGGATGCTGCGGGCGCGGAGCTCGGCGGCGGCGGCGGCGGCGGCAGGAACAGGAGCAGCCGCGCGTCCCGAGGAAAGGCAGGGGCAGCGCTGGGCCAGCAGACACCGCCGGCGCCCCGCGTGCCCCGGCGCCCCGGCCCTGCCGCAGCCCCGGGCGGCAGCACCTGGAGCAGCAGCAGTAGCAGCCCCGCCGACTCCCCCCGGGGGCCGGTTCCCGCGCTGCCCCGCCGCGGCCGCCGCCGCCCGCCGCTCCCCGGGGCCTGGCCGCGGGCCCGGGCCATCCCGCCGCTGCCGCCGCCGCCGCCGCTCCCTGGGGAGCGGGAGCAGAAGGGAGGGAGCGCGGGCGGGAGGAGGGATGGCGGGAGCGGGCGGGCCCAGGGGACTGGGGGCCGGGGGAGGCGGGGGCGGGGCGGCGCGGCCGGCCGAGGGGCGGCCAGGGACGTGACATCATCGGGGGAGGAGCGGCCGGGCCCGGGCCGCCGCGGCGGGGCGGACCCTGGCGAGTCGGTCGCCTACGCTAGGGTCTGCGGCCTGGTCGAGGCCGCGGGAAGGGACTGGAGGGACCAGCGTGGACCCGGGAGGCCCAGGCAAGGAGCACACGGGCCTGCGCGGTGGGGGAGCCCGGCCGAAGCCAGAGGAGCCAGCGGCCCCGCGCTCAGAATCCGCCGCCGCCTCTAGGTCGCCACTGGACTAAGCCCCGGCTTGGTCTCCGCTATCTTCGTCTCCCAAGTGCCCGCCTCACTCGGCGCTGATGCCCAGTTCCTGCACTTGCCGCTCAATTCGACGCCTTCCAGCTTTTACTCTTGATGTTCTTTGCTCTCCCGGGCCGTCCTTCCCGCCTTTCCCCTGACCTCGGTTTCACCTCAGCCTGGGTCTCAAACCTTTTTCCCTTAGGCTGGGCCCCGGACGGGCAGAACGCAGTCGCTGCACCCGCCACACTTAGTTCAGTCCGTGACTTGCCTAAAACGAAAGCATTCTTGTTTCCAACCTCTGCCTTTCAAACACCTCTTAGGTTTTGATGAGAGTTGGATACTGAGTTAAGATTCATTTCTTCTTGCTCCCCAGCCAGAGAAGTTTCCCTCTTAGATTTCATGCCTCTTAGTTCCCGGCCCAGAAATCATCTCACCCTTGATCCCAGGGCTGAGCCATTTCTACCGTTCTCCCCACATTTTGGCCTGGTGTGTCCTGGCCAAGCTTTAAACAAGCTCAGAAAGAGTCCAGCACTTTCCTGCAAAAGAGCATGGGGGTGGCCTGTCCAGCCTGCTGCTTCATTCAGACACCCCTGGAATATCTCTTTTCTGTCCCAGCTGACTCCCATCCTCTTTTGGGGGGCTTCCAGATGTGCAGTTAGTGGTCCACCCCATAAGGATCCAAATGAGGTCCAGAGCCACTGCTGAGCTTCCTACCACTCTAGGGGCACACCCCTCCCCCTGCACCTCCCTTCCTGACCTCTGTCCTCTACCATCTCTCTCTCTCTCCAGGCTCCCTCACCTGCCAGGGCTGTCACTCCCACTCAGACTTCTCAAGGTCTCAGTTTTTACGCCAGGTGAGATTATCAAAGGTAGTCTCCCCTGAAGATGAATTCTTTTGCCCGTCTTTTTCTCCACCTCCTTCAGTTCAGTTCAGTTCAGTCTCTCAATTGTGTCTGACTCTTTGCGACCCCATGAATTGCAGCACGCCACTGAGCGACTTCACTTTGACTTTTCACTTTCATGCACTGCAGAAGGGAATGGCAACCCACTCCAGTATTCTTGCCTGGAGAATCCCAGGGACAGAGGAGCCTGTTGGGCTGCCGTCTGTAGGGTCGCACAGAGTCGGACACGACTGACTCGACTTAGCAGCAGCAGCAGCAGCACCAGCAGGCCTCCCTGTCCATCACCAACTCCCGGAGTTCACCTTATCTGACTCTAAATCCTTGCTCCTCCCAATGTGGTCCTTCGACCAGCAGCTTCAGCATTAGTGAGAGCTTGTTAGAAATGCAGAATCCTTGCCCAGACCTGCTAAATCAGAACCTACTTTTTACCATGATCCCAGGTGACTGGCATGCACATTACACTTGAGAAGCAGTGCTCTAGAGAAACCCCCAAGGCTGTTCCATACTTGCTCCAACCCTCTCCCCAACCTTCAAACCTGCCTCTGGCTCTAAATTTCCAGCAGACAGCCTACCTGTTATTTACTGGAGAGATTACAGGGAATCTTGGCAGAATCCTGCTGTCTTTCTCAGCTGTCCATGTTTTTCCTCCTTTCTCAGTCTTCTCACCCATCCTTTCCCCCCCACTGTGTCCCAGAGAAGCATGTGGGCTTAGAGACCTCTTTGCTCAGTCCCTTCTTCTGCACCTCCTGATGTTGTTCCATCTGATCTGTCTGATTGTTGATCCTCCTTCTTTCCTCTGCTCAGACCTCCTCATTCTTGAAAGAACCCTCCTTTTGTCCCCGCCTCCTCCTCCTCCAACTTGTGCCCCTCCTGTTTCTAAGAAAGTCCACAGGCACACTCCACCAAGGCTGCCTTGTCAGCACCCAGCAAGCCACTCTTGAAACCCGCATAGTCTGGCTCCCTTCCAGCTCTGCTGCTGTTTGTTCCTCTCTGCCTCAGGCCCTCTGACCCCCATGCAGCACCGAGCTCTGCGCCTGCCTTGTTCACACACTTGAGAAGGCCATCCTGATGACCAAAGCATACCATCTCTCCTCTTATCCCTGGGTGTGCCCCAGCCTGCTGTGTGCTGCTCCCTTCTTCCTTTCTTCCAGAGAACTCAGGCTTTTCCATAGTCTCAGAGGCCATCTTTGAGGAAACTGTGTCCTAGTGTGGGCCTCCATCTGCTTCTGTTGGCCCTGAACACCCATTGGTGAGGACAGAGCTGGCCTTGACCCATGGGGAGGAGGGGCGCTCCTGCTTCCAGGGAACGACCCTTTCCCAAGTAGATCTGCCCTTGAGCTGGAGTTGGGACTGCTTCATCTCCACGTGCCCAGGCCACACTCATGCCCATTCCCAACAAACCAGCTCTTCATCTGTGGCCCTAGGTGAGGGTACCAATTGGACCCAGCAAGTAGAAAGCCACTGGGCAAATTTTGGGTCAGTTTTTGGAGTCAGAATTAGGTATTTCTGCTTTAGATCCAGCAAGTCTGTTTCTTGGAACTCTTTGTTTTTATTTTGTATTACTTATCTTAGTTCCTTTGACAAAATTCTCTGAAACTGTTGTAGCTTCATGAGAAAGGGCTTTGGGGGCCTGTTGTAGCTGTGTTCACAGAGAGCTGGAGGGGTGGTGGTGATGGAAGATGCTGGTCCAAGGCTGCCAGAGAATCTTCCCTTTCAGATTTCATTCCTCTTAGTTTCTGGCCCAGAAATCATCCTGCCCTTGACCCGATGGCTGAGACATTTATGCCCCCTTCCCCACATTCTGGCCTGGTGTGTCCTGGCTGGGCATTGAACAAGCCCAAATTGATAGAGAATGTCTTTCTGGCCCAGGCAGAGGCTCACCATAGACCACCAGCCCAGAGCCTCTGACCTCATCCTTCTCCATCATGGACATTTGTGCTCATCCCACAGGGAGGGCTCTTGTCATGTGCCTGGTGCTAGATAATAAGCAAAGCCTAAAACACAGGCCGTCCTTATGGGTGCCACAGTGTGGTGGTGGGAGATGTGTAAGTCCTCAGTGTCACTCCAGAGTGACCTGAGCTGCTGGAAAAGATGCAGGTGCCAGTACTTGGACCAGCACAAAAGGGCCTGAGCCTGAGAGGGGAGAAGCAGTCTTGGGCAGAGGATCAACATCTATAAAGACTAGCAGAGCTGAATGAGTGGGTTTGTAGCACTTGCTTCAAAGTAGAAGCTTTTAGCACCTGGAGCATCACGCTTGTGCTTAGGATTCCATGCTGAGGCGCTTGGGCTCTTTCCTGTAGGCGTGGGCCTTAAAACAATATTTTAAAAATCGGCAGAACCCCCTCCTTTCTCTAAAAGTTAGAGTGCAACACCATAGAAAACAAATCCAAAGGGGTATATTAGGCAGAAGCGCCCTTGGCCAGACTGTGTTGGGCCATAGCGCCCCCTGGAGGCTCCAGAGTGTTAGCTCAGCACTTGGATCCACTTCATATCAACTTCCCTTGCCTGATGGGAATGAAAATATAGGAAGAATGTAAAAACTAAAGCATGCACTAGATATGACTGTTCACATTGTTCTAGGAAGAAACAAAAATGGCTAGGGCCATCACAAAAGGCTTCCTGGTGGGCATGCCCCAGCTCTTAGCCTTACTGTCTTTTGTCTCCTGAGGTCTCTTCAGCTGCTCTAGGGAAACCTGCACTACAGGTGTTATTTGACCTCAAGATGATTCATCATCCTATTGCCCACATTGAGGCTGAGTTACTCAGTCTTATATAATGATACAAGCACTGGTGGTCACTTGGTCAGGAGTGTTGTACTCCCACCTTCATTCAGTCTCTGGGCTGGAGCAAAGGCTGTGTGTCCCCTCAATATTCCAAGTTGTCCACATCCTTTCCAAACACAAACCATCTCGAAGACAACCAGTCTCAATTTCAGTCCCCATTGAGGAAGAGGAATGGAACCATTCTCCTGTGGAGCAAGATCTCCACAGGGCTGACCCTTTGTTCACCCTCCATCTTTCAGAGAAGGTTCAGGAACTAACTGCAGGTTTCTCACCTAAAGCTGTAATATCACCAGCAGTATCCCTGAAGGGCTGCCCCTTAGCTACCCACAAGCAGTGGTGGAAAATTTGAAATGATAGTGTGTGTGTATATATATATATATATATATATATATATATATATATATTGCCCTCGCCCCCCGCCCCCCGCCCCCCGCAATTGTATGAGCTTCAGTCAGCAGGGACGAAGGCTACTAAATCTTCCCTTAGGATCTGGATTTGAGTAGGAACAGTTAGGTACTCACATACTCAGTCTCATACTATTCCTCTTTGGCCCTGACTCATCTTGACCGCTTCTTCACCCCCAAAACATCTGCCACACTCTTCGAACCCTTCTTTCTAATTAGCCAATTTCCTCATATTCTCAACATTTCTTTAAATGGTTTCTCTCATCTCTAGCCTTAACTGAAACCTGATGTCACCTGTTATAGACTGTATGTTTATGTCCCTTGGAAATTCATATGTTGGAGCCCTAGCTTCCAAGGTGACTAGATTCAGAGACAGGCCCTGTGAGGAGAGGATAAAGGTCAAATGATGGTCAAAGGTCAAAGGATGGTCCTGACTTGATAGGACTGTGTCATTATAAGAAGAGGAAGAAATAACAGAGTTTTCTGCCTCATGTGAGGATACAGCAAGGAAGCAGTCATTTGCAAGCCAGGAAGAGAGTCATCATGTTATCAGATTGAACTCAGATTTGCTCTCCTGGTGTGAAGCAAAGCAAATCTACTGACATTCGAGTGTGGTGATGGAAAGTACAGCCTTTATTGGAGAATGGGTAGCTAATGCTCAAAAGACCCAAACTCCTTAACGTTTTTTAGGGAAGAGGTTTTAAAGGCAACATTGGGGTGAGGGTTGCAAGGTGCATGATGTGCTCATGGAAATTCTTCTGATTGGTTAGTGGTGAGGTAGCAGGATGTTTCAAGAATCTTTGTCATTTATCTCCTGATTCTAACAAGTCTGAGGTCTTTATGCTTGTGGTCAGCAGTTTCTGTTGGGGGGGGGTGTAAAACAACTTGAGTAAAACAACTCAAGAATATGTGTCAGATTGTTATCTTTACCCCTTGAGAAGCAACTAGGGGTCCTGTGCCTGTTTTACAGCTGAACTATTGCTTAAGTTATTACTTTTCTTGTTTGACTGATTTTCCTTTATTCTCTGCATTCCCTCACTTCTCTGACTAGTAACTATGTGAGTCTGCTCCTTGGAATTCAGGGAAGGCCTAGGTGACTAAAACCCTCTTCTTTTTCTTATGTTTTTTTTTTTTTTTACAAACAGGAACAGGGGAACACAGAGCAATCTGCCACTGGGGAGGCTTTGTAGGCTCCTGCTCAGTTTCACTGGAGAAGGCAATGGCACCCCACTCCAGTACCCTTGCCTGGAAAATCCCATGGATGGAGGAGCCTGGTAGGCTGAAGTCCATGGGGTTGCTAAGAGTCAGACACGACTGAGCCACTTCACTTTGACTTTTCACTTTCATGCATTGGAGAAGGAAATGGCAACCCACTCCAGTATTCTTGCCTAGAGAATCCCAGGGATTGGGGAGCTTGGTGGGCTGCCATCTATGTGGTCGCACAGAGTCAGACACGACTGAAGCGACTTAGCAGCAGCAGCAGCAGCAGCTCAGTTTCACTCACCAGAAACTGAATTGATAGTGCCTTGATCCTGAACTTCCTAGCCTCCAGCACTGTAAGAAAATAAATCTCTTTGGTTAAGCCACCAAGTCTTTGGTATTTTCTTATGGCAGCCTGAGCAGACTAAAGCAACACCCTAAGACACCCTTTCTTCTAAAGGCCCTTTCTGGCAGCTACTGTTTATTCTTTCACCTCACTACATGTAACTACTTGGAATTTGACTTTGCCCCACTTTCAAGCTAATTGATTTACCTGTTACCATTTCACGAATTCTGGTAGAAGACATGAGATTTCTGGATCAGAGACAAAGAACAGCAAAGTACTCAAAGCACAGCAAGTAGCAAAAGCATTGTTTTCATCAGTTTCTCTTGCTCCCACTCCCAAGTCCCATAGGAACAATGTGAAGGAGCCCTGTGGATGCCCTGCATACAGTGGGTTTGTTTTGCATTTGAGGAACAGGAGAATGGGGAACCCACTTCTTTTATAGAAGACAATAAGCAAGCTCTTTGTCCTGGAGAGAGAGATTGCTTTATTCCTCAAGATTGCTGTCTGCACACACACCCTGAGAAATAGTGCAGGCAGAGTGCTCAAGACCTTATATTCTTTGCATGCCCCGTAAAAATGTGCAGTGATGCACAAGGTCTATGGCATCTAAACTCTCTCAACAATTGACCTACACATTGTTGGCTGAACTTGACTATTTACGTGAATATACCACTCCATTCACCACTCTCATTAATCTGATTAAATAGAGACTGAGACCAAATCTGCTCAATCTGTCTCAATCAGAATTTAATTAAGGCTACTATCAATAGACCTGGAGAAGCAAATGGTAACCCACCCCAGTATTCTTGCCTGGAGAATCCTGTGGACAGAGGAACTTGGCAGGCTACAGTCCATAGGGTCACAAAGAGTCAGACATGACTGAAGTGACTTAGCATGCACACACACACTATCAACAGAAACTCAAGAGACTTCCCTGGAGGTCCAGTGGTTAGAAGTCCTCCTGCCAATGCAGTGGGACATGGGTTTGATCCCCGGTCTGGGAAGATCCCACAAGCCTCGGAGCAACTCAGCTCATGCACCACAATTACTGAGCCCACATACCTAGAGCCTGTGCTCTGCAATAAGAGAAATCATCACAATGAGATGTCCAAGTGCTGCAACGAAGAGTGGCCTCCATTTGCTTCAACTAGTGAAAGCCTCAACATGGCAACAAAGACTGAGCATGTAGCAGTAGGGTGTGTGGACCAAAAGGAGATGAAGGAAGTAGTCAGAAGTGTTTTGAGTTTATTTATTTTTAATTAATTAATTTTTTTATTGAAGGATAATTGCTTTACAGAATTTTGTTGTATTGTGTCAAACCTCAACATGAATCAGCCATAGGTATACATATATCCCCTCCCTTTTGAACCTCCCTCCCGTTTCCCTCCCCATCCCCCCTCCCCATCCCATCCCTCTAGGCTGATGCAAAGCCCCTGTTTGAGTTTCCTGAGCCATACAGCAAATTCCCATTGGCTGTCCATTTTATATATGGTAAGGTAAGTTTCCATGTTTCTCTTTCCATACATCTCACCCTCTCCTCCCCTCTCCCCATGTCCATAAGTCTAGTCTCTATGTCTGTTTCTCCATTTTTGCCCTGTAAATAAATTCTTCAATACCATTTTTCTAGATTCTGTATATATGCATTAGAATATATTTATCTTTCTGTTTATGACTTACTTCACTCTATGTAATAGGTTCTAGGTTCATCCACCTCATTAGAACTGACTCAAATGTATTCCTTTTTATGGCTGAGTAGTATTCCGTTGTGTATATGTACTGCAACTTCCTTATCCATTCATTTATTAATGGACATCTAGGTTGCTTCCATGTTCTAGCTATTGTAAATAGTGCTGCAATGAACACTGGAATACATGTGTCTTTTTAAATTTTGGTTTCCTAATGGTATATGCCTAGGAGTGGGATTGCTTTGTCATATGGTAGTTTTATTCCTGGTTTTTTAAGGAATCTCCATACCATCTTCCATAGTGTCTGTATCAATTTACATTCCCACCAACAGTGCAAGAGCATTCCATTTTCTCCATACCCTCTCCTGCATTTATTGTTTGTAGACTTTTTGATGAGGGCCATTCTGACCAGTATGAGGTGATATCTCATTGTAGTTTTGATTTACATTTCTTTAATAATGAGCGATGTTGAGCATCTTTTTGTGTGTTTGTTAGCCATCTGTATATCTTTTTTAGAGAAATGTCTGTTTAGGTCTTTTCCCCACTTTTTGATTAGTTTGTTTGTTTTTCTGGTATTGAGTTGTATGAGCTGCTTATATATTTTGGAAACTAATCTTTTGTCAGTTGTTTCATTTGCTATTATTTTCTCCCATTCTGAGGGTTGTCTTTTCACCTTGCCTATAGTTTCCTTTGCTGTGCAAAAGCTCTTAAGTTTAATCAGGTCCCACTTGTTTACTTTTGTTTTTATTTCCATTACTCTAGGAGGTGGATCATAGAGGATCTTGCTTTGATTTATGTCATCGAGTGTTCTGCCTATTTTCCTCCAAGAGTTTTATAGTTTTTGGTCTTACATTTAGGTCTTTAATCCATTTTGAGTTTATCTTTGTGTATGGTGTTAGGAAGTGTTCTAATTTCATTCTTTTACATGTAGTTGTCCAGTTTTCCCAGCACCATTTATTGAAGAGGCTATCTTTGCCCCATTGTATATTCTTGCTCCTTTGTCAAAAATAAGGTACCCATAGGTGCATGGGTTTATTTCTGGGCTTTCTGTCTTGTTCCATTGGTCTCTATTTCTTTTTTTCTTTCTTTTCTTTTTTTTTTTTTTTTTTGGTGCCAGTGCCATACTGTCTTGATGACTGTAGCTTTGTAGTATAATCTGAAGCCAGGAAGGTTGATTCCTGCAGCTCCATTCTTCTTTCTCAAGACTGCTTTGGCTATTCGGGGTATTTTGTGTTTCCACATGAATTGTGAAATTTTTGTTCTAGTTCTGTGAAAAATGCCATTGGCAATTTGATAGGGATCACATTGAATCTGTAGATTGCATTTGATAGTATAGTCATTTTTACAATATTGATTCTTCCTACCCAGGAACATGGAATATCTCTCCATCTATTTATGTCAACTTTGATTTCTCTTATTGGTGTCTTATAATTTTCTGTGTACAGTTCTTTTGTCTCCTTCAGTTCAGTTCAGTTCATTTCAGTTCAGTCACTCAGTCGTGTCCGACTCTTTGTGACCCCATGAATCACAGCATGCCAGGCCTCCCTGTCCATCACCAACTCCAGGAGTTCACTCAGACTCACATCCGTCGAGTCAGTGATGCCCTCCAGCCATCTCATCCTCTGTCGTCCCCTTCTCCTCCTGCCCCCAATCCCTCCCAGCATCAGAGTCTTTTCCAATGAGTCAACTCTTTGCATGAGGTGGCCAAAGTACTGGAGTTTCAGCTTTAGCATCATTCCTTCCAAAGAAATCCCAGGGCTAATCTCCTTCAGAATGGACTAGTTGGATCTCCTTGCAGTCCAAGGGACTCTCAAGAGTCTTCTCCAACACCACAGTTCAAAAGCATCAATTCTTCAGCGCTCAGCCTTCTTCACTTGTCTCCTTAGGTAAGTTTATTCCTAGATATTTAATTCTTTGTTGCAATGATGAATGGGATTGATTGCTTAATTTCTCTTTCTCATTTTTCACTGTTAGCATATAGAAATGCAGGTGATTTCTGTGTATTGATTTTGTATCCTGCAACTTTGCTAAATTCACTTATTAGCTCTAGTAATTTTCTGATACTATCTTTAGGGTTTTCTATGTACAGTATCATGTCGTCTGCAAACAGTGAGAGCTTTACTTCTTCTTTTCCAATCTGGATTCCTTTTATTTCTTTTTCTTCTCTGATTGCTGTAGCTAGGACTTCCAGAACTATGTTGAATAATAGTGGCAAAAGTGGACACCCTTGTCTTGTTCCTGATCTTAAGGGAAATGCTTTCAGTTTTTCACCATTGAGAATAATGTTTGCTGTAGGCTTATCATATATGGCCTTTACTATGTTGAGGTAGGCTCCTTCTATGCCCATTTTTTTTAAGAGTTTTAATCATAAATGGGTGCTGAATTTTGCCAAAGGCTGTTTCTGTATCTATTGAGATTATCATATGGTTTTTTATCTTTCAATTTGTTAATATGGTATATCACATTGATTGATTTGCGTATATTGAATAATCCTTGCATCCCTGGAATAAACCCAACTTGATAATGGTGTATGAGCTTTTTGATGTGTTGCTGAATTCTGTTTGCTGAAATTTTGTTGAGGATTTTTGCTTCTATGTTGATCATGATATTGGCCTGTAGTTTTCTTTTTTTGTGTGTTGTCTTTGTCTGGTTTTGGTATCAGGGTGATGGTGGCCTCGTGGAATGAGTTTGGAAATGTTCCTTTCTCTACAATTTTTTGAAAGAGTTTTAGAAGGATAGGCATTAGCTCTTCTCTAAATTTTTGATAGAGTTCTCCTGTGAAGCCATCTGGTCCTGGGCTTTTGTTTTTTTGGAGATTTTTGATCACAGCTTCAATTTCAGTGCTTGTAATTGGGTTGTTCATAATTTCTATTTCTTCCTGGTTCAGTCTTGGAAGATTGAACTTTTCTAAGAATCTGTCCATTTCTTTCAGGTTATCTATTTTATTGCCATATAGTTGTTCATAATAGTCTCTTACAATCCTTTGTATTTCTGCAACGTCTGTTGTAACCTCTCCATTTTCACTTCTAATTTTGTTAATTTGATTCTTCTCTCTTTCTTTCTTCATGAGTCTGGCTAAAGGTTTGTCAATTTTGTTTATCTTCTCAAAGAACCAGCTTTTAGTTGATTAATCTTTACTATTGTTTCTTTCATTTCTTTTTCATTTATTTCTGCTCGAATCTTTATGATTTCTTTCCTTCTATTAATTTTGGGGGTTTTTTGGTCCTTCTTTTTCCAGTTGTTTTAGGTATAAAATTAGGTGTCTATTCAATGTTTTTCTTGTTTCTTGAGGTAGGATTATATTGCTATAAACATCCCTCTTAGAAGTGCTTTTGCTGCATCGCATAGGTTTTGATTGAGCATATTTTTGAGGAGGCCATTCCAGTGTTCAGTAATACAGGACACTGGCAGATCTTAGTGAGTATGGCATAGCCATTGGATACCTTGACTATTGGCTCATTGTTGGGTGGCTTTTGCAACAAAGTGTGCATTGTTGCTAGGCAGTGGATGACCTGAAAGTCAAAAACAACATGGCTTAGTTACAAGGGCTACAATGGTGAGGCCATAGTCTCCTAATCAAACTATAACAGCAACACTGCAACTTGAAAATGTGCCCCAGAGTAGTGAGGCACCAGTGATAGTCCAGAGGAGAGGTCAAAGGTCTGGGATAGTCAGTCATTCAGGAGTAGGGGGAACAATGCCCTGTGCAGTGTCACCTCTTTACTATAAGACAAACAGCTTAACTTTTGGGAGGTGTCACAAGTCTGTTTGAAGTGGTGCTTTCTGCATCAGAAACATATAGTTCTTTACTTTGTGCCCCATTCATGCTGGTGGATGTGTTGCCACATCTGGTGCAATGATGGATCCAGGCAGTCATGGTGGTTATATGGGTGGTACAGGCTGGATCAGCAGCATGATTTAAGTTGATCTTATTAAATAAGGGCCCTTAACCGTGGGCATCTCCATGAGAGCCAGATTATCTGGTTGGCAGCTGAATTTGTTGCCATAGTTTGTAGTTCCAAAGACGAATGTCTTCAACTTGCCAGTTTTGCAGACAAGACAGTTAGGCCATTGGCAACTACAAAAGGCAGTAAAACTGTACTAAGTTTCAACAGGGGAGGTATGGCCAGAACTATGAGCACTGCCTTGAGTGATGCCCATTGAACAGAATGACTATGCCTGGTTCTGATTCTGCATAGCTGGTGCTGAGGTTGAATATGGACATCGCTGGTGTCAGCTGAAACACCAATGAACCAAGCAGGCACTTAGCAGATCCTCTGTGAATTGAGGGCCCCGTTGAGCTAGCACTTATGCTCTGGGTGATGAAGTGAGGAATAAAGTTTTCCCCAAAGGGATTACTGCCACCCTTTCATGTAAAACCCAGATAATGTTAGAACTAGGTCAGGTATGCTCCTAAATACAGCAAATCTCCTACATACAAATGAGTTCCATTCTGATAGCACATTCACAAGTCCAATTTGTTTGTAAATCCAACAGCATTAGCCTTGGTAACCAACTAACACAATGCACGATATAATACCATACTGTATTACTGTAATGTAATACCATTACTGTACCACACGTAAGAGGTTTATAATACTTTTCACACAAATAATACATAAAAGAACAAACACAGAAAATAAAGAAAATATTTTGAATCATAGTACAGTACCTTGAAAGGTACAAAGTGTTAGTCACTCAGTTGTGTCTGACTCTTTGTGACCCCATGGACAGTAGCCCACCAGGTTCCCCTATCCATGGAATTCTCCAGGCAAGAATACTGGAGTAGGTTGCCATTTCCTTCTCCAGGATATCTTCCCAATCCAGGGATTGAACCTGAGTCTCCCTCATTGCAAGGAGAATCTTTACCAACTGAGCCACCAGGGAAAATCTTGAAAGGCACAGTAGTAGAGTATAACAGTTGGCACACAGTGGCTGGCATCAAGTGAACAGGCAAGAAGACTTACTGACTGGAGGAGGGAGAGAAGGTGGTAGAGCTGAAGAGGGCAAGATGCAATCTCACTCATACCTGATATCGACGGCACAGGTTTGGGTTCTTTGCTGGATTCAGTTCAATCTACCCTCTTGAAAAAATGATCCAGGGATATCTGGGTAGTAGCTCTTTTTTCTCTCTTCATAGATGACCCTTTAACACTGGATTGCATTCTGAATGGCTGCTGCAACCTTCATGTACCATTCTGCATTTGGGTCCGGTGCCTCAAAAATTAAGTGTCTTTTCAAATGAAGAAAATCCCCTTGCCATTTCCTGCATCATGCATCTCTTTGGTTCTTCAGTTACTTCTTCTTTCTCTCGTCTCTCTTCATTCTTTCTTTAGGCCTCCTATTCCATCAGGTCTTCATTAGCAAGCTCCTCAGGCTGCACACAAGGAGTTTAATGAAGTCATCTCCTCTTGAAGACCTAGCTCCAGCTTCTTGCTGAAGGTCACTAAGTTGCTGAAGACCTCTTTTGACTCCTCATCCACCTTCTCAAATCCACAAAAATTGTGAACAAACTTTGTGCAAAGGTTCTTCCAAACCCCAGTCATGGTGATGGTTGTAACCTCATGCTAAGCAAAGTCGATTTTGTTTATGGCCTTGTAGATGCTATAGTTCTTCCAAATTGTCACAAAGTTGTTCCTCATTTATCACTCACCCTTACTGCTTGATGAAAAGTGTGACATAAATTATATTTCTTGAAAGTCCCTATAACTCCTTGATCCCTCGGTTGGATGAGCCACACTGTATTCAGTGGCAGATGCACTACTTCAACATCGGGATGAAAGTCATCCGTGAATGGGGGTGGCTCAGAGCATTGTTGAGTAAAAAAAGAATGTTGAATGGGATGTCCTTCTCCAAGTAATATTTCTGTACCCCAGGGATAATATCCCGGAAAATAGGATAAAGTCCTGAAAAAACCAGTCCAGAAAAAATGGCCTGTGTAACCCAGGCTTTGGCATTACTCTTCCACACAATAGGAAGTGCTCTTGAGTTGTCTGAAGGATGAAGGAAGAGCAACTTCAGCTTCATATCCCCAGCAGCATTGCCACCAAACAACAGAGTTAGCCTATCCTTTACTGCTTTAGAGCCTGGCATCATCTTTTCCTCCTTCCTTACTGATGTAACTTCAGTCTGGCATCCTCTTCCAGGACAGTCCCGTCTCATTCACATTAAAAGCTGGTCGGATAAACACATACCTTCATCAGTAATTTCTCAAAGTGTTTCAGGAAATTCCTAGGCAGTTACCATATCTGCACTTGCTACCTTGCTACTTACTTATGGTTGGCTC